>NC_057862.1:3181875-3867500 GCF_019393635.1 Dromiciops gliroides | reverse complement strand
GCGGACTGTCCGACCTTTCTCTGCTCTGGTCTTCAGTTTCCCCCTCTGTTATGGAAGTGTTGATTAAAACTAGGAAGCTCCAAACGCCTCATTCTTCAATCTGAGGGCAAGGGCAAGAGAGGAATCCCACAGTGTGTCTGTGGAACAACTTCTTGAGCATTCAGGAGGTGCTTGAGGGAGTAAGGCAGGCCTTGTAATAAGACAGAACTGCCAAATCTCAGGGACCTCCGGGAGGGGGCCTCAGCAACCACCTTTCCACTGCATACTTGGGTAAGGACCTCTTTTGTTGGCCCCTGCCCTGCCACACGTGGGCCTCCGAGCCTTCAGTGAGGCGAGGCCCCTGACCTAAGGAGGCAGCCCTTGCCCCTCAGGAGGGCTCTGCTTCGGAGAAGGCTCTTTCCCTTCCATGTCTGCCAAAGGCCCCTGAAGACTTTCTACCCTCTCCAGTCAAGCAGCATAATTCACACATTATGGAATTCACATCAGAAATATTGGCCAAGGTAACTCTGGGCCCTGCTTCCAATGCGGGAGTGGGTAGGAAAGCCTCCCTGGCCCCTCCCCTTGGCAACAAGGCAGGTGGAGGAAGGAAAAGGGGATACAGTTTGACTCAGCAGGTCTGACCCCTGAAGGGTGGTGGGTGAAGGGCAGGGCAGGGCACCCTCTAGTCTCTATTGCACCGTGGGAGCACCTGAGGACAGTGGGGGAGAAGGCTCCTGGATGCACCTGCTCTGTGTGAGGGACGGTGGGATGGAGCCTTAGGTCATTCCTTCCACCTCTTGTCTTTGAGGACTCCTAGGAGGAAATGTCAGGACCCAGTACAATGCTGGACTTCCTAGATCATCCTCGCGGCAGGCAGATCAGGAGAAAACTGGCCCCATTTTAGAAATATGTAGAGCTACCCATAGCCCGGTGATGGGTTTAAGTTCACCTGGGCAGACCGATGCAGGACTTGGTGTGTCTGGATGCCCACCTCAGTGCTTCAGTCAGTGGACTGCAAAGCCCATCATTAACAGGATAAAGGCATTGAAAGCAGCGGGTCTGGTCGGCCTCAGGCTTCAGCGGGTGAGGACGGCTGGGCCCACTCACTGTTTCTAACAAAACCTCCATCCACAGAGCTGTAGGCTGGCTACAGAGACTGAGGACCCAGGCCAATCATGTCATCCAACCCATGGATGATTATGGCTGTGTCCACCCTTGCATGTATTCCTCTTTTTTGGTCTTTGCAGCCTTTATCTGGGACAGAGCGGGCGTGGGATACAAGTTTCATTTGAACTGACTCCCTCAGTGAGGCCGGCCTGCTGTCTCCATTACCGGGTTGGTGGAGTTGAAGCTCAGCATTCAAGTTACTTGTTTTTGCTACTTTAGCTAACAAAGATTTGGTTAACAAAAGTTATAAGCACCTCTTCCTTCCCTGGTGAGTTCAAGGAACATGAGAACACTAGGAAGGAAGGAACCAAGCAGTTTGTACATGACAGTTTGGGACAGAAAGAAACAACCTTCTTAATCCATTAACAGGACCCTAAAAACTCAATTCCTCCTTTATTTATCACTTACTGTATGCGAGGCACACAGTAAGTGTGCAAGGACAAAACAAATGAGAAGAAACCCAAGCTTTGAGTCTGTGAAAGTGCCTTGCGTGTCCATGGTGTCCCAGAGCAGCCACTCCTGCTCCTGCCCCCACACTCGCCCCAGGCCAAGGCAAAGAATGGCTCTCTGTACCCACCTGGGAGACAGCTTGGACTCCTCCAGGAGTTTTCTAAATTCCTCTTTGGCCAGCAGTAACTTACTTTTCCTTTCTTTATATTCTTCCTTTATTCTGGTTTTGACAAACTGTTCAAATATCTTTGGAAAACCACAAAAAAAGAGAAAAAGTAATTAGCAAAAATTCTAGCCTTATTATTCAAACATAAGTGCTTGGTACAGCTTCCAAATGACACAAGTGTGACTTCATAACAGTCCTGTTCTTTGTCACTCTTGTGGTCTTAAAGACTCCAATGCACACATTGAGACAGGTGGAGATTCCTCCACCATGGGGGACCACAGTAAAGACACTTAGAGCTCAAAGGATCTTAGAGGTAATGGAGGCAGATTCCCTCACCAAGTGATTGAGGACTCAGAGGCCAGAACTAAGGAGTGCCCAGTATGCTTAATGAATACAGAGTCATTTGGGGGTCTGGTTCTTCTGAAGAGGAATTCAAATGATTTTCTTATAAACAAAAAGCTACCTTTTCCCTCAGATAAATTGGGTTTCCCTATCATGGCCTAACTAATCTTGGGATTCAACAAATACTTATAACAGTTAGGAACACATTGTCTTGTCAATGCATTCAGTTCTTTCTGAGGCACCACAACTCACAACTCGGTTACAGTATTTAAAACCTTCCACTCTTTCCCTGTAGAAGAAAGGGCCCTAATTGAACAGTTTCTTGACAAACCCAAGCAGAACTTCCTTCTGCCAAATGACAGTGACATGAGAAAGAAAAAAAGAATAGCCATTCTGATTTCCCACATTCCAGTTTCCAGAGACACACAGCCGCTCTGTGTGCTTGGTCTGTCTGTGCCTTTTGAGGATGATGGGAGTTCTACCGCTATCTCTGATCTTCTAAGCATATGCCTTTGGCCCTTCTCATTTTCATACTTAGGAAAATGACATGTCCACATTCAACAAGAGGGCAAAATAGTACAAATAAGCTTAAATATACAAGTAATATTAAAAATCCCGTGCAACCTAAGGGAGTTGATCAAGGAAGTCACTAATAAATTTGACTAATTAGTTCCCTAATTAATTAGATGAGATCGTGGGTTGTGAGGTTTTTTTTAAGGATAGGAGCACCTGATACCCATGATTGTGTGGGTCTGTCCTTGGCAAATGGAGAGGGGACCCAAAGAACTCTTGGTGCATGGCTGACTGGGAGTCAGAAGAACCAATTCTGTTTGGAGGCGTTGCCCTTTTTTGTGGCCCATAAAAGACTACTGGTAGTCCAAATGGCTCTGTTTGGGAGGACTTCTTTTTCCCCACCCCTTATTCAGAAGAAAGACCCAAATGTCCCAGAGGGAATCTACATCCTTAGGAACAATGGGACTATTTGGCTCAAGAGATAGTTGCATCTGAGGCACTAAAGAAGCACCTTGCTGAAGGGGAAATGTCTACCGTGGGTCTGAGAAGGTCTGGTCTGGTATTGTCTTACCTGGGGGCTTCAATCTTGAGTCATAAATTCTAGAGTTTAAACCCAAGATCTGTTGGGAGCAGAGAGAATGTGGCCTCACCAGGATATGCTTCTTGGAAAAGAAATGGGAAGGACATGCAAGTCAGCACTCACTCCCACCCCTTGGAGAAATTACTGGGAGTTACTGAGGCAGTGCACATGGAAAGGGAATGACCTCTTCAGTAGCTCCCTAAATATGTTGATATTCAGGAGAGAAACCAAACCACAGAGTGACACTACAAGTCTTAGGGGTTGAGGGAGGGAAAGACGTTGTGGGAAAAAGATTCTCCCTTGATAGGACTGAGCAAGTCCTTAACCTATCTCAGAATCAGTTTTCTCATCTACAAACTGAGGAGGTTGGACTGGATGGCCTCTATATACCTTTCAACTCTACATTGGCGATGCTAGGATTGTATGAAAGTACAAATAATGAGGCCTCCCCTGCCTACCTCTGAGGCATGTCACAAGGATCAGATTAGATGATGTGTGTTCAGCAGTGTAACTGCTCTAAAGCCCAATTTATGACCACTTCTCTTTGTTATTTTTGTTTCTACCTATTAAATCACACTGGTGATCTCCTGGACTGGGCAAAGAAGGGCCGGTCAGACAGACACCCTATACCACTGGTTAACATGACAAATGTGCCTGAGCTCTCAAGACTCAAGAATCTTTGTAGAAAGCATGGAGACAACAATCACTGGAGCTCACCCTTCGGAGGCACTTCAGAGGTAACCAGATCCTTGGTGGACAATCACTGAGGGAGAGCTTAGGTACCATGTATATTACTTGCATTTTACAAATAAAAGAAGTGAGGTTCAGGGAGATAATTGGCACAGCCATTACCACACAGCAATAGGTAGAAGGACCAGGATACCAATCCAGATTGCAGTTTTCATGGCCAGTTCATATCAACTCCATGAGAATATTTGTATATACTTGTTTAAAGATACTCACTGGTCCTGGTGAATTGGAATCTCCCCAGGGGCAGGGACTGCTCTCTTTTTATTTCTTTATCTCTACCACCTAGTAGAGTCCCTGCTATGTGGTGAGTGATCGGTAAAGGCTAAGCACGGGTATGTTTCATTTAGTAAAATAAGTCCAAGGTTGCTATTCCTATCACCAGATACCTAGTTTCTGGCAGTACAAAGGCTATTGCAAAGATACTGAAATAAGGATCTGAGGCTCCATCATCAGTCACAGCTTTGGTTCTACTAATTTTGAATCTGGGTGAAAGTCCCAGCTTCTGTACATGTCAGGCTGGTGAATATTTGCTCCTTCTCTTTCCATTTGGATCCATGCGGGAGTCTACATCTTGCCCTACCCCATCTCCTTTCGACTGACAGTCCCTTGTAGCTCCACGTTTCTTTTGTTAAACATATTTCCTCATCCAGTTAGTCACCCAACAAGGATTTATTTAATGCCTATAAGATGCCAGGCACTGTGCCAAGTATTAGGAATACAAACACAAGCAAAACAAAAGACAGACCTTGCTCTCAAGGAGTTCACCTTCTTTCTCTCTCTCTTTTTTTTGGGGGGGTGGGGTGAGACAATGGGAGTTAAGTGACTTGACCAGAGTCACACAACTAGTAAGTGTCAAGTGTCTGAAGTCACATTTGAACTCAGGTCCTCCTGAATCCAAGGCCAGTGCCTTATCCACAGTGCCACCTAGCTGCCTTAAAAGTTCACCTTCTAATGGGGGAAGGTAATGCTCTGCATTGAGCAATACTCTTTGTCCATACTGATTCAGCCATCCTCTTCCAGTATAAGATAAGACTTTGTAAGGGAGCAATACTGTTTAGGGACTGGCATATGGGAGTCAATAAATTGGTGAGTGCTTCTTGCCTACTGTTTCAGATCAGATTATTCTAATTTAAAAATCCTAATTCACGGCATAAGAATCCCTTTGAATGACCTTTTTCAAATTCTATTACCTTTTTCTTTATGTTCATGTTTGTTGTTTGGTTATCCTTCTTATGGAAATAAAGTTTAGTTTGTTCATAAAGAGCCTCATCCCACTCAAGAATCTTCCTTCCCACCAGTCTCCCGCCCCCCCCCCCACTCCTCACATGTGTTAATCTGACCGGATTATTTTCAGAGAGTGACACATTTCTACACTCCATCTATGTGGGAGATGAAGAAACCCTGGATTCTGTCCATTAATGAATGAATCCAATTATGAGCAAGATAGAATCCCTTTTCTCCATCCTGACTGTCAAGTACGGTGAGTAATAAACACGTGAACGCGTTAGATGAACCATGAAGATTATAGTTTATGTCCACCAATGAACAACAGACGAATCACTATAAATAAGAAAAGAATTATTTCATAGGACCCTGTTGATTATTGTGTCTAGAATTGGAAAGAACCTTAAATGTCATCTATTCCAAGATTTCTTAAACTCTTTCCATTTGTGACCCCTTTTCACCTGAGAAATTTTTATGTGACTCCAGATATATACGTAAAAGAGGCGTACATAACCTTTTACTGTTGCCAGATTGTTCCCGACCCCGGTATTCAGTTACGTGCTCCCATCTGGGGCTGTGACCACACTTTAAGAAGTCTGGGGGCGGCTAGGTGGTGCAGTAGATAAAGCCCTAGCCCTGGATTCAGGAGTACCTGAATTCAAATCTGACCTCAAATACTTGACACTTACCAGCTGTGTGACCCTGGGCAAGTCATTTAACCCCCAATGCCCCCCCCCAAAAAATGTACAACTATGATATCTATATACTATCAACCTTACAAGGATATTGTAAGGATTAAAAAGGAAATGTAAAAAACACTTTGAATATTATGGGGCGGCTAGGTGGCGCAGTGGATAAAGCACCGGCCCTGG
Source organism: Dromiciops gliroides (assembly GCF_019393635.1). NCBI lineage: Eukaryota > Metazoa > Chordata > Mammalia > Microbiotheria > Microbiotheriidae > Dromiciops > Dromiciops gliroides. Next base: position 3,861,457 of record NC_057862.1, on the reverse strand, counting down.
ATTCAGGAGTACCTGAGTTCAAATCCGGCCTCAGACACTTGACACTTACTAGTTGTGTGTCCCTGGGCAAGTCACTTAACCCCCATTGCCCCACAAAAACAAAACAAAACAAAAAGAAGTCTGGATTTATTCTCTCTATTGTATGGAGGAAATCGATGTAAGCTTTAAACGAGGAGACCCTTGTCCAAGGTCACACAAATCATAAAAACTTCCCCCAAAGCAGATCAAATACTGACCCTCTGGATCTACTTCTGAAGTTTCACTGACTCTTTGTTGCATGTCTTTCCATCTAATTGGAATCTGTGGGAGCATTAAAACAATAAACTGTCTTCTTGCTCTCATTTCGAAGAATGAATCTTATCATGATTCTATGTGTTAGTGTGTGTTGCTTCATTTTAAACACTACCGGTTTTCAAAAAGATGCCTCCAAATGGAGAATCTGAGCAGAAGTGCCCAAGACTGTCGATCTGATGACCACTAATGGGCATTTGCCAGTCAACAAAGAGCATGTTCTTGCTTCTTGGTGGTTCCCATTTGCTGCTTGCGTACAAGCAAACTCTGGGATTCTAAGCCCTCCTGAAAACAACACAATTCATGCTTTTCAGACTTCTGCAGCTTAGACAAAAGTTGAATCATCCCTCCTACTGGAGAACTGATGACTGTCTCTCACCGCCACAGGCTCTTCCCTATTCCTATGGGTTTCTTGCTCCCTTGTTTTGTCCATTGAACCCCTACCCTCTCTCTATTCAGGCTTTACTCTCTACCTCCTTCAGGAAGAATGACTGTTCTTCCAAGGTTCTCACTAATCTCTCATCTTATTAGTGATTTTGTTTCACATTTGACTAATGCCATTAATACATAATATCAAACATATTACTTTTCTGTGAGGGTGTTTGCCCAAACTAGACTGAGCTTACAGTGGGAAGGGATAGTGTCTTCTCAAAACTGTGGTTTTCTACAAGTCAGTAGCAGTGTGCTAGGATGGATGGACACACAGACACACATACAGAGATATCCACTGCCATTTGCTTTTCTGCTTCCTGATGAGCACCAACAGTTCTGGCTCCTTCCACAAGCTATAGCAGTGATTCCCAAAGGGGCTGGTCCAAACCAGTCCTGGTCACAGAGACACAGACACAGGCACCAACCATGAAGGATGATCAACCTGAGATATGCACACACCCATAATTTCTGTAGCCCTGAGTTATCATCATCCTGACACATAAAAACCAAAACGAAACAAAACAAAACAAAACAAAAACCTCACCTGTTTGCGCTCATCAGAGTTGAGGAGCAGGTAGCGTGGGTCAAACACAATTTTGTGTAGCTCCTTTTCCCATGTGGAAAATGCTGACACCTGATGAGAAATATCAGAGAGACGTGTTGTCAGGATCTACTGAGTGCAGGCATAGGGGAATCACTCAGCAATGTGCAGCAACACTAGAAGAACATGACCTCAGGAATGTAGGACCACATACAAACAAGGGTTACAGGTGATCAAAATGACTAAGTCTGTATCTGAAGGATTAGAAACATCTAAATTGGCCCATTCACCAAAATGCTCCTCACTGTGACTAAACTCCCATGCTCTGTGCTGTTTGCGGCTCAGTGTGATGACTGGAACCTTGGCTGTGTAGTATTCACTCACAAGGATGAATTTAAAATCCGGCGTCTTGAAATGAAATCTCCTTTGGAAAGCCTTGTGCGCTCCACGTCCTGGCTCTTCAGCAAGTCCTTCAGAAGGCACTGAGCTTCCCAAGCACTTCTAGAGTTAGGGTGAAGTGGGAATCACCTGACCCTTTGCCAGCCATAGGGAGAATCCTGATAAGAGCATCTGAAGCAACTGAATGAAAACTGAGAAGCATCTCTCATGTGCCAGACCCTGGGTGCTAGGGACAGGGAAACAACAGGGAACCCAGACCTTTCCCTTTAGTAGTTCACATCCTTCAAGGGAGATGCAGCACATGGAGAGATTAAGAAATTCCAAGGAGGTAGAAGGCAATAGGAGATTGTTTCAAAAGAATGAAAGCGTCGATAACTGGGAGGAACGTCCAAGGCCCAGTCTCCTGGGCTGTGTTTAGAAGGACAGCCAGGACCCTGTAAGGCTGATGGGAGGAGGGGAGCAACCCCTCCCTGCAGGCCTGATCACAGCCCCTGAACCCTGGGAGACCCTGGTCTCTGACAAGCGGGACCAAAAAGCGACCCAAAAACTAAATCCTGTAAGGATTTTAGCTCCAAGTGTGCAGTCAGTCAATGAAGTGCTTTTGTAGCCACGCATACAGGACATTGGTCTTAAGGAATTTCCTCCCAGATTTCCTGGGAAGCCTGAATCCAGACCATTACAACAAACTCTAAACAGTCTACTATGCAAATACTCAAGAAGGGGGTACAAAACATACTCAAATCACATACATACTCACACATAACCACATTCACAAAACAGAAAATGGACAGATCACCAGATACCCAGACATAAAGTAGTAAAGTGTCAAAAGTAAAAAGCCATGGGCAGCTAGGTGGTGCACTGAATAGAGCACTAGCCCTGGAGTCAGGAGGATCTGAGTTCAGATCCAGCCTCAGACACTTGACACTTACTAGCTGTGAGATCCTGGACAAGTCACTTAACCCTGATTGCCTCAAAAACAACAAAACAAAACAAAACACACACACACACACACACACACAAGTAAAAAGCCCAGGAACATTAATCAAATCCAATTCCTTTATCTCTGTGCCTCAGTTTCTCTAGGTATGAAATGGGGACAAACATCCCTGAATGATCCAGCTACCACCTAGAGATATCTTAAATTGGGTCCTTTTCTGCTACCACTAAAGTGCTGAGGAGCGATATGGTGTAGTGGCCATTGGGTCAGATTTGGCTCCAGAGGACTTGGGCTCCAGCCCAGCCTCTGGCGTACATAGTCTGTGTGACTCTAGACAAGTCGCTCCACTTCTCTGTGTGTTGAAGGCTCTCTATAACACCAGCAGCTGAAGATAATCTGCTGACTTGGCTCAGCAGAGACTATTTCTGCATCAATGAAATCACAGGGGTGAACATCCCTACCTTGTGCCTGCCCCCCCAAAACAGGAAGAAGACATAAAAGGCAAGCCATGTCAGTGCCCTTTAAGAAAGAATTTGACAGGACCTAGGACAGACTTGACACAGGAGAGGAATTGAAGGCAAGGCCTGGGAGTACATAAGATCCTCACACAGCAATGAATGAGAACCAGTGTGGGCCAGGCTTTGATCCCCGCAACTCATTTGTGCTTCTGCTGGAATCTGGGCCGATCTGGCAGGAAGGAATCTTGGTCCCCGGAGCCAGGGTGGCCAGGACATCACCGACCAGGCAGGGCCCATGCCCTGGTGTCGGAGAGTATCTTCTGCCAGGCCCCACAGGGCACCTCTACAGCCAGAGGGGCTGCTCTTCAGTGCAGGAAATAAGCACTGACAGCACTCACTATGTGCCTGGCCCTCAGCTAAGGGCCTGACAAGTCTCTACTCACCCTCACAACAGTGCTGGGAGGCAGGAGCTGTTAATATGCCCATTGGACAGCATTGGGGCCAACCAGGTGTGGTCAGTGAGGTGCTAAGGAGGACAGGCTGTTGGCTATGAATGGAGGAAGACCTTGTTTAAATAGCCTTTCTGACACTGACTCACTAGGAGACCCGGGCAAATTATGGAACCTCTTTCACCCTCAGTTTCTTCATTCGTAAAATGGGGATAATTAATGGCACCTCCCTCCTGGACTGCCTGTGAGGATCCAATGATGATATGATGTTTGCCCAGCATCTGAAGACTTCAAAGGCATCTACAAATACTGGTTATGATTACTGTTGTCTGTTGTGGACACAGGATTGAACATTAAGTGACATAAATGGGGAGGTGTTGGAACATGGTAAGAGCCACGAAGAGGCCAAAGGTGACATCATGGAGAGTTAACCAATGGGACTTGGAGTCAGGAAGTTCTGAATTTGAATCCTGCCTCGGACACTGACTAGCTGTGAAACTCTGGGCAAGTCGCTTAATCTTATCCTCAGTTTCCTCATCTGTAAAAGGGGGATAAGGCTTTGATGAATATGACTTAAGGAGGAAACAATGGCTGCAAACCTCTGGGTGGGGAGAAAGAACCATTGCCAGAAGCCGACTCTTCCAGGAACGGTCGACAAGAATCCACGAGCACAGGGTTCTACTGTTATCAGTGATGGAGAGGACTAGACCAAAACCTTCTAAGCTTTGAAAGATCCCGAAGATGAGCCATCAGAGATCCAGAAGCTGGAGTCCGTGCCAGGGATTGTGTCCAGCTGGGCCCAGTCTATGAGTACAGCCTGAGGAACATCCAAGCCCCAGGCTAGAAGTAGATCGACTGCATAGCCAAGAGTGGGTCCCTAGCAGCAAAGGCTCCAACGCACTTGGAAGTGAACTTCGTGTGGCAAGTGCTTTGCCACAGCGTTAAGTCTGAGCTGAGTCTCCCCAGGATCAGTTGGTATAAGGAAGAATGTGGGTCTTGGTGTTGCTGGGAAATGTATGGACTTATCATATATTCTAAGTAAATAACCCTGTGGAATAGCTAATGGAATTAGCTAAATCAAACTAGAATGCCAATCATCCAAGTGATTTATCATTGAGAGGCCAGTGATAATGAGGGAATGGATTAGAAGGCTGTCTTAAGTTGATAGGGTTAGGACCCCTCCTTTCTCACACACAGACACATAAATTGGGGAATGACTGAACCAAGTATAACAGAAGAATTGGATGGACCGCTATCATTCCATGAGAAATGATTAAATAGATGACTTCTGGGAAAACTGGAAAAATGTGTATCAATGCTTTGGAGTGAAGTGAAAATGAGGTAACGATTTATAATGGAGAAACAACAATATAAAAGCAATTAACTTGGAAAGGTTTTGTTTTCAACCTGATCAATATAATGACTAACAATGATTCCCAAGGACCACTTATTGAGAAGGCAACCTTTTCCTGACAGAGAGGTTGTGGATCAAATATGCAGCATAAGACACACATTCTGGACATTGTCCCTCCCAACAACAACAACAGCAGCAGCAGCAGCAGCAGTTTTTTGCTCAACTACGCATATTTATTGTGAGGATTGTTTTCCTGCTTTTTTTCAGCAGGAAGTAGGTGAATTAGAAAAAATAAATAAATGCATGTCAATTGAAAAAATAATAAAAATTATGCAACATTTAGGTTCCCAAATATATACTTAGACCACTTTGGGGGGGATGTAGCCTTAGTCTGGAGGATCTGATTTTTAGGAGTGGTAGGCTTTGGGATAGGGACTCTGAAGTCTTTATAGGACTTCACCTACACATACAATGAGAGAGAGAGAGAGAGAGAGAGAGAGAGAGAGAGAGAGAGAGAGAGAGAGAGAGAGAGAGAGAGAAAGAGAAAGAGATTTAGTTTAAGAAGAGAAAAATGAATGTGCTCTATTTGAGTCTCATCAATCATGCATGTAAGATGTGGAGAAAAGGGAGCTTTCAGTGAAAGTTCTTAATATTTACAAGAAAATCTTAAACAAAATTCTCAGCTGAGAAGTTTGAGAAAGGGGAACTCTGGGAAAGATACAAGAGCTTTGAAAAACTGCTCTGATGAATTGGATAGTGAGTTATTTAGGGAGACGTCACAGGACTGCTTTGCCACAGTGAAGGCTTAGCTGAGATTATGTAATATAAACTTCATTGTGGGAATTGAGTAAATTGAGAAATTGGTAGGTCAGGGTATTTGAGGGAGTAGAGACTTTAAGTCAAGCACTGAATTCATTGAGGAAAGAAGGAGGATACCTTGGTGGTTGGCAGACATCTATCAGAATCTTACTTGTGTGATACATGTGGACTGATTGATTCTCAAAGGAGAAGACACTACTGATGGTGGCAGAGGAAAATACAATGTCTTTTCCATCACTGGTCATCTCTAAGATATAAGTCCAAGTGTAGCCAGTGCTGAGAAGAGTGGCCAGAAGTGTCACCAGGAGGGAATCAGCTTTCACTGAATGCAACAATATGGAAGGAACAGGTAGACAATGAAATCCAATTTGTTCACCTGGAGCAGGCACACCAGAGAGCACAGTGGAAGAGCTTGGTAATTTTAAAGTAGGAAATTGGTGGGTTAGGTTGAGAAGAACTAGATTAAGGGAATGGTCAATGGAGGAAGGAGAAATGCGTTTGAACAATGACAACTTAGAGATTCCGAACCACTAGGATGGCATGAGATGGTAGAAAGGTTTGTCACTGAGGAATGGATTTCGGTAGGTTATCGGTATCTGCCTCAGGGCTTCAGGCAGGTGTATGTGGCTGGAAAGCTAGGACAGGGAGGTCTTGGAGGGTGCCCAGAATAGGACAAGGAGATGTAGTTGGCTTCATTGCTTGTTAGATTTGGAAGGAAATGGTTGCAGTTAAGGCAGACCCTATGGAGCAATAGGTAACTGCCAATAGATGAGGAATTCTGAATATTCCCCAAAGTCAGTACCTACTTGTTTGTTTGTTTGTTTCTGTTATTATAAAGGCAGCTGGTTTAATTAATGTTATACAAATTGGACTTATTTTTCATTCCCTTTTATCTCTGGGGTATATGATTCTTTTTTATTTCATGTCTATTGCTATACAACCCACCCTCCATGATGTAGAAACCTTTCCTTTGTAACAGACATACACAAGCAAGGGAAAAGAAAGTAACATTGATTAGTCATGTCTGAGAAGAGCCATTTATGTGTTGGATTTCATTTGTAAAAAGAAGCACATGCTGTATGTGCCATACTTGGAGTCAGGGAGACTGACATTTGAATTGTATCTGTGTGACTGTAGGTCACTCACTGAGAGTCACGCAGCCTCCCTCCATTTCCTCTTCTCTAAAATGGGCATAGGAAAAATCCCTTCCTCCCAGGATTACTGTGAGCCTCAAATCAAGTGAGATCATATAAATCTTAAAGCATGAAACAAATGTGAGCCATCCTTATTATCAATATGGTTAAAACTATTTGTATCACAAGCACAAGCTGGTTGAGATGGAGGTAGAAATAAACCTTTTATGAAAAAAGATGGGGATGGGACGGCTAATGGAATTCTTGCTCACTATGAGCCACTGTTCTGACACAGTACTCAAGAAAGCCAGTGTCTCGTGGTAGTAGAAATAGGATGCTGAGAACATAGTCAATCATTTCACCACAGTAGGATCTGGGGGGTCATACCAGGATTAGTGTCTATATATCTAGTGAATATACAGGCCACCTGCTTTGTTCCACAAAAGGTTGACCCACAAAATGAGATTATCAAATCATAAGTTATGTGGAGTGAATGAAGGAACTGGGAACACTTAGTCTCAAGAAGAGAAGGCTTGTGGTGGGTTCTTCATTGTGGTCTGCTCACATCTGTCATCTGCCTTTCCATGCCCCATCACTATAACCAAACTTTTAAAAAGGCTACCAGCATGTTCCCTTAGAAAAGACAATGACTTTCAATCGGCTTACAGGTTACATCACTGTCACTCGACTCATACTATTTCTATAATTCCAAAAGTGTGTTCCAAGCTATATTTTCATGTAATTCTCAGAAACCCTTGTGGACAGCCAAAGGAAGTTTCACATAAATAATTCTTAGAAGAATATAAATGCTTATACAGTTATGTAATGACCCACTTCATGAAGAAAATGCTGCCCTTTTCCAGGTCTCGTAGTGTTAGCCCATGGAAATCAGCTGTGATGTATGGATACTGTCCATACATAAGTGATACTAGCCATATATAGACACATGCCTTTTTTGCCCCATTTTATACCATAAAAAGGACATAAACCATGTGTCTTCTTTCTTTAAGTACAGATTGTTCTTCACCACCTAAACCTTCAGGAGACATTTGGGGACTTAGAATTCTGATCTTTTTCAGCTCTCATCCTAATATCTAACACTTCACAAGGGCAGTCATTCATCTTCTGAGTGAGTGAATATTATCAGATAACAGGTTGTTGGGTGGGGAACAGAAGGGAGCAGTAATCTGGGCTGCCACGTCATCAGCATCCATCCACATGCTGGAATGGCAGGCTGAAAGGCAGCACCCAACTCAGATGAAACTGGAAGGTTCTGGGATCCTCATTAGCAAAATCTACCAACCAAAGAATCATAGTCATATTCAAGAAATGATAAAAATTTAGCCAGCTGGCTCTTTTCGGTGTAACAGAGAGGCAGGTCTTTGAAGCAGAGCTAATATCAAATTTACATTCATATAATACTCTATTGGTATTTGGGGTTAGCTTCCAACATAAAGAGCTGAAGAGCTTAGGCATTAATAAAGTTAAATGAAATTTCACTGACATTCCTCAAATGTTAATAACACTATTATGTCTTATAGGAGATGGGTCGTGGCCCCAGGTGAGTAAGTCAGGCTGGATCAGCTTACTGGAATATATTCTGAGATTTAGAATTCTGTGGCTTGGCAGTGTCTGCTCCATCATGAATGCACACTTGGTTAAAATTGATTGATAAACTCATGCATTCCAATCCAATCGTCAATAAAAGCACCATGATTTAAAGTGAGAGGCTATCTACACTGACTGATTTCCAAAGCAAGGGTAAAATTCTATTCTTTGGAAACTGTAGGGGAAAAAATGCAATTGAATTCAATTGAATTGGATTATAAAACATGTTTCATTGTGTTGTTTACAGAGGAAAAACAATGGTAGGGGGGAAAAACAAGCAAACAACAGTCTCATTTCTCTACAGATGAATTCTCAGGAAAGAGCTGGGTTTTTCACAGTACAAGGAATTATGTCTTTGTTATATCAGTGAATCATTAATTATTTAATTTGTACCTACTCTGTGTGTGACAATGAGCTGGGAACATAGATGCTTAATGGATGAAAAAAAAAGATCAACATGCATTAAACCACTGAATAAGTGCTCTTAGGAGTGAGGGAATTGGTAGGAGAATAGCTAACCAGCTTTCAGTGACCTTTGAGAGAGCATGGAAAACAAGAGAGGTATGACATGACTGGAGAAGAGCATGTGTCCTGAGTCTACAAAGAATCAGCCAGTGAGTTTAATTTTAATTCCTGACAAAATTCTGTAACATGATTAGAGAGGTCTTACATGACCATCTAGAAAAGTAATGACAAAACCTGGATCCGTTCATCAAGAATGCATCACGGCAAATGAACATACTTTCTTCCGTTATTTTTCTCCCTTCCTTCCTTTCTTTGGTCGGGATTACTAAACTGACAGACAAGGAGAATCAAGACTACGGAAAACTATCTGATAAAATAAATCATGTTATTCCTGTGGAAAATATGTAAAGATAAAGAAGAGAGGACATGCCAAGGAAGCAGACTTGGAACTAGCTGGATATCCACCAGCCCCTCCAACGTAAATTGCTAACAGTGCCCTATCAAATCAGGAGACCTCCTGTTTGGGGACAAGGAATCTAGCTTGGGTTCGGAGATAGCCAACATTTTTAGGAGTTCCTTGGAACAGATGATGTCTTTGACTTTACAAATGACATAATGCTGCTGGACATACTGAAAGCACTGCACGATGCATTCAGGGGTCATTGAAAAGAATTGTGGTTGTTCATCCTTGAGAAGGGATGACTTGGAGGGTGTGCGGCTGCTGCTTTCAAATCTCTGAATGGTCATCATGGGGAAGAAAGATTAGACTCGCGCTCTTTAGTCTCAGAGGGAAGACTGAGATCAATGGGAAGAAATGTTGAAAACAAAGGCAAATGTAGATTCAAAAAAAGGGGGGGGGGAGGTTTTCAAATGGTTAATAATCTATTTTCTGAAGGTCATGCCTCACTCGGGGAAGCTAAGAAGTTGATTAGCTGAAATCTCATCATCATATAGATTGACCAAGTTTCTGATTTTCAGCACTTTTACAACTCATGCTCAGTTGCCTTTTCCCTCAGAGGGTCAGAGGGTGGAGCATGAAACTCCTCACCAAAGCCTTCCTTTGCAGAGGATGTAGGACTTTCCAAGTACCCAGCCATTTTCCAGCAGTGGCTCTGCTTGGTTTCATCTCCAGAAATTATCACGTTCCTGCACCAGCTAACCCTAGTGCCCCCTTCCCTGCTTTTTAGCTTCATTTTAGGTGTTTTCTTCCCCCATTAGAATTTAAGTGCCTAAGGGCATGAACTAACTTTCCTTTTCTTATTTGTACCCTTAGTGCTAAGCACAGTGCAGGGCACAAAGGAGGCACTTCAGAAATCCTTATAGAATTGAATGGATTAGAACCATTCAGTCCTAAAATGGGCTACCCTGGGATGGACTGGGCTTTTCCTCACTGAAAGTCTTTGTGTCCCCAGACAGTCTCTGGGTGACTGATGGTGTTCCATGGAACCTAATGCCCCTGTGGATTTGGCTATATGGCGTCTCTCTCTTCAAAGATGGATGTTTATGAGTTTTGGACTCTGTGAGGCCTTAGTCTCTCTCATTATGGCCCCTACAATGTTACCTATATGCAGGTCTTGTTACTGTCCTAGAATGTGAAAGGACTAGTGGCACGAAGGAAAGAGGGCTGGATGTAGAGTGAGTCGCTGTTACTTGGAACATCAGCTTTGGGTGAGTCAGTGAATCATTCTAGCTCTCAGTTTCCTCATTTGTAAATATGAGGGTGTGGTCAATTGATCTCTAAAGCAATTTGAGCTTGATACTTATCTTATTATGGTATTAAAGAAAAACACATAAACAACACAAAGATATGTATCTGTATGCGTGTGTGTATGTGTGTGTGTGTGTGTGTGTGTGTCTACATGGTCTCCTCCCTGCCTTTCCCCATCCCCCTCCTACAAAGCATTGCTTTGAGGATCATAAACAAGACACATGTGCATCTGAAGGTGCCACCTGGCAGGAGCCATTTTGATTGATCTTGTTATTTTCTTATTCTTCTCAGCTTCTATGAGATGATGGTGGTGGTGGTGGTGATTCACAAACCAAAGCCTTATTAAGCAGAGCCCTGGGGATCAGAATGAATCACATGCCAAAATCTTTGTTCTCTGGAAGCTGTCTGAAGAGGAAGACTTGTGCACACCTATGTCCATGTATGGGGGTAGAGGAACGAAGAGGAGGGTGAAGACTGGCTGAAGGCATTAAGGCTATCTTTTCTTGCAGAGATATCCTGGAGAACAGGGACTAGACTTGGTTGGCTTGGTCCCAGAGCACTGGGCAAGGGGATGCAGAGGGAAGTTGGAGAGAGGCAGATGGAAGCAAAATGATCTGAAGGTGAAGGAAGTTTTTATTGCGGAGGGAGCGCTCGAGTGAGTATATTTGTATACAAGAAATGTGATGATGAAGGGACAGGAAGGAACCTGGGAAGGCATGGGAGACTCTCTGAGCGGAAAGACAAGGAAAAGAAATGGAGCCCTATTCATGGTGGCCTGAGCAGAGCCTGTGGAAGGTGAGCAGAAGAGGCTGACTTTGATCTTGCTTGTGGAAGGTCTCCGATCTGGAAGTAGGTGCTGGAGCTGGGTTTCTTTCAGCATACTCAGTCAATGGATTTGATTCCCTCTGAGCATTTTTTTTACTTTCTTCCCTCTGTATAATACTTCATTATCTGATCAGTTGTTACATCTGATAGGTTGAATCTCCCTCACAAAATCTCCCTTCTCCATTTCCACTCAAACTGCCCTTCTGCAGTCCCTCATTTCCTTTCCCATAAGTTCCTAGAAAAGCCTCTCTCCATCTAACTGCTTCCCTATGCAATCCATCCTGCACACTGCTTCTGGAATAATGTCCCGAGCACATGCCTCCCCTACTCAAAATCCCCCAGGAGCTGCCCAGTGCCCACCAGATAAATGGATATGCACATGCATCATACACACACAAACACCCCCCCCCATTACAACCAGTTTTGTGGCAGGAAATTTCCCTCCAGATCTTTTCCTCAGAGCTCCTTGAGAAGAGTCCCCTTCCCCCTTTGCCTTCTGTATAGCCCTGGATTCCCACTGTGCTTCCAGATGAATGGAGACCCACCAAGCTGTGGTCACCTTGCTGCCTTCTGCTATGCTATCCTCTCCTCAGTTCCCCATCTTTCCTAATCTCAGGAGGGAGGCAGCTGGGAGAGTCTGTGGTGCAGTGGTTCACAAGCCAGAGGGGCTTCAGTTTCTATATTGCTCTGAGCTATTTAAAGTGTTCATTATAATTCATGCTGCATGCATGTTTCCATGATCACCTTCTGTGTCCCTTTTCATTTGGTGAAGAAATCCAGCTGGGCAGAAAGTGTCTGGGCTGCTTTCTGTGCCCAAAAGGCAACTTAGAAAATCAGAGGCATTGGAAAAACATTTGAGGAAAAGGTGGCTTTTGTCTTCCCTCTCTAAAGTGAAAATATAGCTTTCAATTTGCCAAAGAGCAAAACACCATCTCATTTTGTTTCAATCAGTGTCTTCATCTCTACAAATTCCCAGGGAAAATAAAAGATAAAATACAATTCAACACCCAGTTGAAAGACACTTAGTGTGAATGAAGCACTGTGCTCAGTCAGGGCATTAGGTGAAAAAAACAAAAAACAAAACGATCCGGGTATACTCTTGCAGCACAGTAAATCTAAACTGACCTGGTCATTAATGTGTGCTCATCCTCTATAGGAATTCTGGCTAGAATAATTTAGAGACTGGACATATCATACCCTTTGGCATCCCATAAAATGCATCCAACCCTGCAGCTATGTACACTTACAAACCAGAAGATGGATAGAAATGCATACGCATATGCATATACACACATATGCATACACACTCCTAGACACATGTGTTTATATGCACATGCATGTATGCACATACACACATATATAGGTCCTCCTAGATTTAGAGATTACTAGAATTAGAAAGCTCCTCACAAACTATCTTGTCCATCCTCTTGATTTTAAAGATGGGGAAATTGCAGGTCAGAGAGAAGAGGTTTGCTATAGGTCATAAAGGCAGTCACAGCAGAAAATGGACACATCCTGTTTCCTGACCATTGTGCTGGTCCTCCTTGAACTCTGCCTCCCAGAACCCATGTGTCCTCTCTGCTGATTCAGGAGAGCACCTCAGAATGAATACTGACCTTTCTTTCCCATGGGCATGTGGGGCCACTCCTTTGTCAGTGGCCCGCTTCATTACCAACAGAATCTTTGCACTGGCCAACACCACCACAGCAAGGCACAGTTTACAAGCAAGAAGTGAGCAGACTAAATAGGATCAACACAGCATGACTTGATGTCTATTTGGGTCTCAATCTCCCGCCCTCCCCCACCCCATTGTATACGCATAGCCAACTTACCCAGCATCCCCTATCCCCAGAAATTCTAGAAATTTCAGTTGCTTCCCTCTACGTGAGAGTGACCTCCCTCACCCATATACCCCATGGTGTTCCCACCTCTTTGGATGTCTTGTTGCACATTATCTGTACCCCCTTTTCCCCCTTCTCTTTCTTCACTGTATCCTTCATACGTGAGTCTGCAACATTTCTCTCATTCACACCATAAGCTCACTAATAGAAAGACATGCTTTGTTTTTCATCATTGTACACCCAGTGCCAAACAATATGATGTTGCCCATAATTGTGTAATTGTGACCAGCAGTTTGAAGATGCGAAAACTGGGGCTCAACTAAGTATTACAGAAATACAACTTCAGGGTTAAAGGGACCCCAGAGACCATTCTGGCCAAATGAAATCTGATGAATGGACACCTAGTCTTGGCTTCAAGGTCTTCAACGAGGGTGGAAAGTAGGGACGTGTCGCCATGAGGCAACCCATTCCTCTTGGGGATTGCCCTAACTAGTGGAAGCTTCTCCTGACCTAAGGCTGAAATCAGTCTCTTTGAAACCTCAGGTCATTGCTCCACGTTCTTATCCCCCAGGAAAGTAGAACAAGGCTAAGCCCTCTTCCACAAATTGACCATTCAGATATCTGAAGGGAGCTGAAGAGCAGCTGATAACTATATCTTGGGTCACATAGCTACTGAGTGTCAAAGGCAGGACTTGTACCTAGGTCTCTCTGGACTGTGGTTCAGCACTCTGCCTACTTGTTCATGTTGCTTCTCTAAGGCGCATGCTTGCTGAAAAAGGAAACACGATTTCAGGAATATCAGAGGAGGAATTGCATCAGGAACTTCCTGAAGAGAGATGCAATATATCACTCATTAACCTTGCACCGAGGCCGGATTCACTTACCCCTCTTTCCAGCAGCATGTCTCGGAAGTGGGTGGCTCGCTCTTCCAATGGAAGTAGGATCTGATGTGGAGGAGTGTTCTGGCCTCGATCTTCCTTTTCAGGCTTCTCTAGCTCAATGTTCTGAGGACCTTCAAGTCTTTAAAGACATCAGAAAGGTACAGCTTAATTGCCCAGATTCCAGATGGAAATCATTGAGCTTTCAATGGGGTAAGGGAATGACCTGTTACAATAACCCTATCAAATGTATGCCTTCTTTGAAGGCTGCATTGTTTGCCCAAGCAAATACCCAATTCTCCAGTGGTTGGTTAGGGAAGTTAAATAATTCTTCATCAGCTCCACACAGAGGTGGCCACAATTCCGAGGATGCCACCCCTTCCCTGATCAAGAATTTTGAAATTCTGCTGTAGGCCCCCATCTCACATAACTCCCTCTGCCTCACTCCTCCCAGGCCTGTTCTTTCTCCTTGTCTTGAGCTCCATTTCCTCCACTCCTTAATACTTTCCCAGACCATAACAATACCTCTGACTTCACTCTCCTAACTCCCCAGGCTACTGACATGGACCCCTTGCTGATTGCTTGTTGTCCTTCATGTTTCAAGAGGCCCCAAACAATATCATTATGTTGGGGTGAAGGTATGATGTGTCTGACTATGGCTGATCAGATCAATGTAACCACAGGTCTGGCACAAAAAATCCATATGAACATCTGGAGTGAAGATGGCTATAAATTTGAGCACCTCACTTTTTTTTTTTGGTGGGGCAATGAGGGTTAAGTGACTTGCCCAGGGTCACACAGCTAGTAAGTGTCAAGTGTCTGAGGCTGGATTTGAACTCAGGTCCTACTGAATCCAGGGCCAGTGCTATATCCACTGGGCCACCTATCTGCCCCCTCCCATTTCTTTTGAGCTACTGTGATTCTGCTTTGCTCATAGAGTACAGAGCCTTCTTTGATGCAGGCATGCCATGCTGGGTAGTCTTCCCATTTCTCCCATGTCCTACAATTGATTCCAATGTACTAGAGAGATTTTGAGAGTGTCCTTTTATCACTTCTTCTGACTTCTGTGTGAGCTCACCATAAAAAAGTCTTTCTAGGCAAAGGTAGGTTTGGCATTCAAACAACATGGCCAGCCCATTGGAGTCATGCTCCCTTCAGGTGAAATATCTCAACTTTCCACCCTCCTTCCTCAAATCCTCAGCTCTCTCACTATCACTGCTCTTTCCTCACCAAACCCCAGGCCAGGATTACTTCAACCATTTGCCTCTTCTCATATTTTGCTGAGCAGAATTGAAACAAAAAGGCCTACATCCAAGTTGACAGGATCCATTGCACACGTATGTTCTGTAATGTCAGCTGGGTCTTCACAGAGGCAAGGGGACCTTTTCACACACTGCAATGCTCCAGTTGCCTTCTTTATCCCAGGCTTTGGTGAAAGGTAGGTAGTCCTTCTATTTACCAAAGTCAAATCTTCTATGTGGTTGCTTGATCCCCTTTCCTCCTATGTTTTCTAGTAAATAGCCTTCAGTATAACTCTTCTCTGCCTCACCTTCAATTGAACCCTTACTGCTGTTTCCTTTCCTGCTGCTGACAAATATTTCCAAGTTTCTCTCATCTTCAAAAAGTCCTATTCATTCCTGACATCTCCATGATCTCTCTCCCTATATCTCTCCTCCCTCCTCCCCACTGTCCATTCTTTGTGCTTCAGCTTCCTCTCCTGTCACTCTCTTCTTTGCCTCTTGCAAATCTGGCTTTCCAACTGCCCTGAAATCCTCCCTTCTTCCCAAGTTACCAGCAAGATCTCAATCACCAACTTCACACTCTTCCCTCTCTTTGACCTCTCCCCAGCAGGTGACATTGCTGACCACCCAGTCCTTCTCCCTGGCTTTCAACACCGTGTTTTTTCCCGTTCTCCTCCCACTTAACTGCTGCTTTTCAGTCTCTTTTACTGATCCATCTTCCATGACATGCCTGCAACTAAGTATCCCCCACACCCTGAAACCTCTCCCCTCTTCTCTTTTCTTTTCATGGATTTCCCTTGATGGTGTCATAAGCTGTCAATCCACTGTGTGTTGATGACTCAGATCTATTGAGCCAAACTAGTCTCTCTTGAGCACCAGGCTGGCATCTCCAACTAACCACTGGGCATTTCAAACTGCACAGCCCAAAGAAACCTCAAATTCAACATGTCTGAAAAGGAATTCATTATCTTTTATTTTACACCAAACCTACCCCTCTTCCAAATATCCCTTTGTCTTTCAAGGGTACCACCATCCTGCTAAACACCCAGGATCCCAATCTTGGTGTCCTACTTGACTCTTTACTCATACTCACAGTCAGTTGAGCAATCTTGTCGATTCTTTCTCATACGATCTTCACCACTATTCTCTGCTCTCTCTCTCTCTCTCTCTCTCTCTCTCTCTCTCTCTCTCTCTCTCTCTCTCTCTCCACACACACGCAACTATTTTACTCCTTTAAGAACTGATTATATCTCACTTAAACTAATACAACTGCTTAAAAATTGGATTCTCTTCCTCAAGTCTCTCCCCACCCCAATCCACCCCTGGCTCAACTGCCCAAGTGATTGTCTTTTTTTTAATAAAAGTATTTTATTATTTTCCAGTTACGTGTAGAAATAGTTTTCAACATTTGTTTATATAAGATTTCCAATTTTGAATTTTTCTCCCTCCCTCTCCCCCTCCCCTAGACAGCAGGGAATCTGATATAGGTTATATATACATAATAACATTAAACATATTTCTGCATTAGTCTCAAGTGATTGTCTTAAAAGTAGAGGTCTCACCGTGATGACAGGGGCTCCCTATTGCCACGGTGACCAAATACAAACTCCTCTGGTTGGCATTCAGAGCTCCTTCCGACCAGGTGTGATTCAACTTTCAAAGTCTTCTCCCATGGTCCTCTCCTCCTTGTCTTCTATCCTCCCACAATTCCTCATGGCGGGGGCACTTCACAGAGGGGGCTCCACCTCTTGCCACCTGTCCCCTAGGCCTAGGATGCTCTTCTTCATCACCTCCACTTCTTGGAGTCTATGGCTTCCTTCAAGATCTGGCTCAGGGGTTCCCTTCTCCATTGATACTTATTTTACCCCCTTCTCCTAGCTACATGTATCTTATTTTCATTTCAAATGCATTTTACTGGAACTAATTATGTTCCATGTTGTCTCATCTTTTACACTTAAGGAAGCAATGCCATTCTTTTTACTCCCAACACTTTGCACAGGGCATGTAGCAGAGGAGTTGCTTACCAATTGCTTTTGGATCAACTGACTGAAAGCATTGGACAATTATAATATCAGGGCACAAAAGTGATGGTAGCATATGATCACACCAGGTCAACCATATTTGACAAGGAGTAACAAGTTGATGGAGGGGGGGTGGTTACCCCGGATTTCCCCTCTCCTGCTCCTTGGTTTGAAACTGAAAGCTCTGAAGCCAACATTGTTTTCTTTCACAGATTCAAGTTTCCCCTAAATGCACTAGGAGTATAGTATTTCCCTTTCTATTAAATGAATATAATTGTCCAGGGAAGATCAAGGCACTTGCCTTTTTGATAAAAGGAAAAAAGTCAAGGGTTCACAAGTGCCTTTTCTTTGTGGAATCTGTTATGTTGCATAATTTAATGGACAGGCGAGAGTTATAAAAGTAATAGGATCTTCCGTGGACAATATTAACTCTCAAGATCTTGACAACCAATAGTGATAAAGCCTCTGGTCCCCAGAGGTGGCCACGTCTCAGTGGATCCATAGGGAGTCACAGAATATATAGAGTTCCTTGTCCCTAAGGACTAAAAATGAGCACAAGGGACACAAACAATGGCATTGTTATTGTTGACACAGATGGTCTGATATTCCAGAAGAGGCTGAGACAGGCTGAGAGTTGGCCAGCCACTATTACTGAGTACCCTTCATGGGGAGGTCATTGGTCCCTGGGTCCAAGAGCCTCCAGGCAACTCTACTCCTTTGACATCCCACTGTAATTGTCCTCATACATTACGCCATCAGCTGTGAGACTTAAGCCTCCTGTTTTATTTTTAATGTTATCCACTGCAAAAATAAAGATGCCTATTTTTAAACAAACTATTAAAAATAAATTCCACATTCCATTATTCAGTTATAATAACCGCTAAAAGGGGAAGACAAAGAGCTATTTTAAATTTATTATTAGATCGAATTGATTCCTAAGAAGCAGCTGCGGCTACAACTATGTGATAATAAAGACCCTATTAGGCTGGAAAGTTTGTTTCTATTGAATTTTAGAAATTCTGGGAATGGGAACAAGGAGAAAAGGGCATTCATGAAGTTGCCAGTCAAATGGAGTTTCCTTGATTCAGGTTTTTACTATTATTTACAATCCGATAATAATGAATCTCAAGATGGCCAGACCATATAACCAAGGCCTGCGGACCGGGTTAGGGCTATGCCACTTCAGGAATGCTGATGTGGGAATGGAATGCTGGTCACTGAATGTATTCACATAGAAGCCAACAGTGTGAAACACAAACGACAGAATCAGTGAATTTAAGAGCCAGAGGGGACCGCTAGGTCTGACCCGTGCTTCATAAACAATCAAGGAACAATGGTCTTCTGTCTTCCCCCTCTTCTGGATGAGGGAAGGGAGGTTCAGAAAGAATAAGGAGCTTGCCCTGGATCACAAGCTCATATGGGTTAGAAGAAGGAATTGAACCTGCTTTATGACCCCCACCCCTCTGGACTGCTCCTATTGTGCAGCTAATGAGTGGTCCCTCAGCCTTTTCTTACAGGCCTGCAGTGGGTGGGGTGGGCTGTGGCCTAGACCTGGCATTTTATTAGCCTGTCCAGCTTTATTTGTTAGGATTCTACCCCTACCCCACCCCACCCTCAGTTGGACTCTATCTTTTCTCCATCACTTTTGGGAACTTTGGGGCTATTCAGAATACACAGAATACACATGCATATGTGTGTACATGAGTGTGTACACACAAAATATGTGTATATATACATAGATATGTATGTACCACGCATATATGTATGTAGTACAATTATGTCTGCATCATAAATTAAAATATATTTTCACCCTCTGCAGAGTCATATCTGATTAGGACAAAAAACGCTTTAAATACATACACATACACTCACACACACAGACACCATCACAGTGGTTTATTAAACAAATCCAATAGTGTCAGTGAATCCTGACAGTCTACTCACAGTTCCCACCTTTGCAAAGAAAGGAGACAGCCAGGGGGCAGCTAGATGGAGCAGTGGATAGAGCACTGGCCTTGGATTCAGGAGGACCTGAGTTCAAATCTGGCCTCAGACACTTGACACTTACTAGCTGTGTGACCCTGGGCAAGTCACTTAACCCCAATTGCCTCACCAAAAAAAAAAAAAAAAGAAAGAAAGGAGACAGCCAAAAGCTTCTTCAAATATCCTTTCATTTTAAAAACGAGAAAAGTAAGACCCAAAGAAGGGAAACTGAGACTGAGAGAGGGAGATGTGGCCTGTCCCTGTTCCCCCTGCAGTTGAAGGGTCTCAGGAATGCTGGCATCTGCTTCATCCTCCAGAGGCTGTAGCAGGCCCTGCCTCAGGCCATGCTCCATCTCCAAGGACTTCTCACTCATTGGCACTGTTGCATGTGCTAAATGAAAGGAAGACGGTGTTGGCAGGGAGCTGGAAGGCTTGTTTTGCCAAAGGAGACTGGCTGCACGCTCAGCCTCATTCACACTCACATGTAATCTTTTTTTGTTTGTTCGGGTATTTTTGATGGGGCAATGAGGGTTAAGTGACTTGCCCAAGGTCACACAGTTATTTAAGTGTCAAGTGTCTGAGGCTGGATTTGAACTCAGGTCCTCCTGAATCCAAGGCCGGTACTTTATCCACTGCGCCACCTAGCTGCCCCCCCCCACGTGTAATCTTGAAAAGGCAAGTTCCATTCCATCTACCTCATGATCCAGAGGTTATCATTGAGACCTCTGCTTTTAATTAATGCAAATGTGTCCAAAAAGGTGCGGAAACAAAGCCTGGCTTTGTTAGGTGTGTGACTGAGACAATAGGAACTTCCACAAAGTTCACCAATGATTCCCTCTTACAGATAACTCAACAAAATGTCCCTTGCAGGACACTGGGCAGCGTCCAAATGGCTACTATGAGTTCAGTTAGAACCAGGGAGAAGTCAAAGGCCAGGAGCAGAGCAGTTCTCCAGAGTCTTTCGGTGGGAAGTTCCTGGTCCTGGGAGAACCCCCCACCCCACGCCTTCGGCTCGTTGGTCCCACATGGTCTCCCCTGGAGAAGCAGGAGGTGCCCTGGGAGCACTCTGCCTTGTACCCTCTGCCCTGCCGCTGCCATGCACGGATGGCCAGGACTCCGGGGCCAATCTCTGCCAGCCCGTGCGAAGAGCATGGCCATGAAAATGTTTTCTTTTTGACTTCTTTCCCATCTCCCAGCCTCTTTCTCCTTCTCTCCTTCCTTCCTTCCCTCCCTCTCTTCCTTTCCTTCTCTCCCTCCTTCCTTCCATCTTTCTTTCCTCTCTCCCTTCTTCCCTCCTCATCACTGTTGTCATCGTCCTCCTCCTCCTCCTCCTCTTTTGTGTCTCTGTCTCTCTATCTCTCTCAGTCTCTGTCTCTGTCTCTGTGTCTCTCTCTGGGTGTCTGTCTGTCTCTATCTCTGTCTCTGTCTCTGGGTGTCTGTCTCTGTTTATCTCTCTCTCAGTCTCTGTGTCTCTCTCTGGGTGTCTGTTTCTGTCTCTCTATCTCTCTCTGTCTCTCTCTATCTCTCTCAGTCTCTGTCTGTCTCTGTCTATCTTTCTCAGTCTCTGTCTCTGTCTCTCTCTTTCTCCCTCCCTCCTGTTGCCTGACAGAAATCTTTAGCCTTTGATCGCCTGCTTAAGGAGTCTGCCTCTATCCGCGTTGAATCATTGAACTTCTCCTGTGCCTACAACACCTCCCCCTCTACTTGTTTGCTGCCTTCTCCAGGAAGTCTTCCCTGATTGCTGAGGAGCAACAAAACAGACTTTGATCCCCTCAGGCCCCCCCATTTAACTTCTTCTGTACTTCTTTAATTTACTTAGTGGACATAGCTTTGTATCAGTGTTGTTTGTACTCCCCTTTACTAACACAGTCCAAGAATGGGGAAGTGACTTAGTGAAAGTCACCAAGCTTGTATGTGGCGGGGCCTGGGCTGGAAGCCTGGCCTATATACTCCAGGTCAGGAACCTTCTCTACTTACACAGGAGCCTGAATCTGATTGGTCTGTGTGTATGTGGGATATGTGTATATACGTGTATGAGATGTGTGTGAGCCTGTATGTCAATGTGTGTGTGTGTGTGTGTGTGTGTGTGGAGGTGGGGGGTAAGGAACCTGAGGTCCAAACAGCACAAGTCCCTTGCCTGAGGTTTTGCAAGAAGCCTGAGCTTTGGGCCTGAATCCTAGATCTGCATAGCCTCTATTCTAACCACTGCCTGACACGGATGAGGCCCCTGGCCTCTTTCTTCAGGGCCAGCTCCACACAGTCTCCTCCTTCTTGCTTATCCCTGCCTGCATCCTCTGAGCATTCAGAGCTGGTCAGTTCGAGGGGATTGAAATCAAACGGTGACATGGATACTTCCAGGGACAAGCTCAGCTTGTGAATACTGCCCTTGTTCAAGATGGAGGTTTCTTTCCAAGGTATGCATACAATGAACCCTCAAGAAAGACCATTGTTCCCAGGAGTCATGGAGATGGGCTGGCAGGATCCAAGTCAATCAAACATCCCTTTCAGTTTTGAGTCCTAAGGAATTCAGGAGTATGGCAAGATCAAGCCATGGAGTCAGGAAACCTGTGTTGGATTCATGTCATTGCCACTTACTACCCAAATGTCCTTGGGCGCATGAACGAAACGCCCTCAGCTTCAGTTTCTTCACGTGCTCATTGTGGTGGTTTGACTCAGGGATCTCAAAGTTCCCTTCCAGATCTCACATTTCTCACCTCATACAACCACAAGAGCAGGAAATAGGGCTCAATGGAGGGCATGAATGGCTAATATGGGGAAAGACATGGAATTCTTTTCATATGAGCCCTGGTTGAAGGAGCTGGGGATATATGGTGTGGGAATGCTCAGTCTAGATGAAGAGTTTGGCACAAATGCAGGATATGGTACCTTTGGGAGACTTCAGCCCCCTGGAATTGGCCAGAGCACCCTCTCTGCCAAAAGTAGAGTAGCTTATTATCCTAATTTCATATTTCAAAATGTGGAAGAACCAACAAAACAAAATGCTGTCCTGCATACAATTCTCAGCAACTAGAAAGAACTGGAAATCTGGATAGAAATGACAGAAAGCTTGGGAAGAAGCAATCCCTTCCCTTCTCCTTTAGGATGAGGGAGAGGGACTGCATAGGGAATGGCACACTGTTGCTTCTGGTATCAGGAGCTCTCAGGTGAGGATCTTCCCTCCACCAAAGAAGCTTGGCGCCTTATAGTCCTAGAGGATGTGTGATAGAGGAGGGAAAAGCAGGGCTGAGTCCTCCAGCAGGTGAGAAATGAGGTTTCAAAGCATCCAGAGGAAAGATGGATTGCACAATGGACAAAACTACAGGGAAATGAGTCAGGAAGGAATGAGAGATGCCCAAGAAGGACTTCCTGAATACACAAAGGGAAACGATCACAAGGAGAAAGACAAACAGGTCTCATCTGAAGAGGCTAATGTGAATGCAGAGCAAACTCAACAAACAACCTACTTTAAAAATGAAGATAAAAGCAAGACCGGATAACACAGGATGAAAATAAGAATGTAGCAGGCCGACGAAAAGTGACAGGAATGCTCGAGTTCAGAATAAGCTGAAGGAAGCTAAGCACAATTTTAAAAATAGCTCTGTGGAG
Source organism: Dromiciops gliroides (assembly GCF_019393635.1). Taxonomy (NCBI): domain Eukaryota; kingdom Metazoa; phylum Chordata; class Mammalia; order Microbiotheria; family Microbiotheriidae; genus Dromiciops; species Dromiciops gliroides. The sequence goes on along the minus strand of NC_057862.1, from coordinate 3,838,465 downwards.
AGAAAAAACAGAAACACAGAAGGGAGAGGAGTTTTTGCTTGGGGTAGATGGGTCAACGATAAATTAAGAAAAGAGACGTTAGTGTGATGGCGCAGTTTCTTTTACTTTGGTTTTCTCTGACCTGGAGAATGGACTTTATATGCGAAATGACAGAACAAAAGCAGCCAAGAGATTTGATTTCTGTGATGGGCGAGAAGAGGGAAGAGAAGCAACTTGCTGGCCCAGGTGGACTGCAGTCATCTGGCTGAGACAAATTGCTTTTGAGAAGGAACAGACCAAAAGAAGAATTGGCAGGACATGTGGTTGCCAAATTAAAGTCAAGGATTTTTTTTTTTTACATTAGCTGTTTTATTTTCTAATTGCACATACAATTTTTTTAAACATTTTTAGAATCCTGAATTATAAATTCTTTCTCTCCTCTCCCCCCTCCCTGAGCCAGCAAAGAGTTTGATACAGGCTATACATGTGCAATCATGCAAGACACTTTTCCATATGAGTCATGAAAAGTCTTTATGAGGGTTAAAGAGGAAAGTATAAGAGCTTGCTTGGAGCTTAAAAAAGAATAAACAACCTTAGCAGCTGTGTGACCTTGGGCAAGTCGCTTAACCCTCATTGCCCCCTCAAAAAAAAAATAGAATAGACAGCAACCAAAAAACCACACGCAAATATCTTGACCACTGGTGCCATCACTTCCTGGCAAATAGAGGGAGGAGCAATGAAAGCAGTGCCATAGTTTACATTCTTGGGCTCAAAGATCACTGCAGATGGCGGCTGCAGCCACGAAGTTAAAAGACGCTGCTCCTTGGAAGGAAAGTGATAGCAAATCTGGACAGCAGGCTGACAAGCAGAGTTGTCACCTTGCCAACACAGGCTCATATATTCAAAGCTAGGGCTTTTCCAGCAGCAACGCATGTCGATGAGAGCTAGACTCTAAGGAAAGTTGAGCACTGTGGAAATGACACAGTCGAACTGTGGTGCCTGAGAAGACTTTTGAGAGTCCTTTGGACAAGGAGATAAAATCAGTTGATGTTTAAAGAAATTCATTCAGGCTGTTTTCTGGGAGGGCAAATACTAAAGCTGAAACTGAACTATTTTGGCGACATGATGAGAAGGAGGCATTCATTGGGAAAACGCCTGACATTGGGAAAGATGGAAGGCAAAAGGAAAAGGAGACAGCAGAGGATGGGATGGGTTGACAGTGTCCTGGAAACAACGAATGTGAAGTTGGACAGACTTTGGGAGATACTGCAAGCTAGAAGGGTGTGTTGTGCTATGGCCTAGGGGGTCTCAAAGAGTCAGATACATTAATGCCAGAAAAATAACAACATGTAAAATTAAGGATTTTGAAAGATCCTGTGCACAAGGAGACAAGCTACCAGGTTAGAAAAAGACAAATGTCCTGATTAAAATAAATAAATAAATAAATAAATAGGAGGAGAGCAGAGTCTGCAAATCATAGTCTAGTTAACTTGATTTCAGTTCCTGGGAAGGTCCTAGAATGGAAATTAAAGAAACACCTAAAACTTTGGTGACCACTGGGGGAAAGAAACAGGGATAGCAGATGGTCAGCAGCGCCTCATGAAAAGCAGGCCGTCACAGCCTGAGCTGATTTTATTTTTGGACAAGATTACTAAACCAGTCAATGAGAAGAATGTTGGGGATATCATTGGCCCAGACTTTTATTAAAGCTTTTGCCAAAATATCTCATGCTTTTCTTGTGGAAAAGATGGCGAGACGTGAATTTGACATTGATATGACCAGGTGGTTGGACGGTCAGACTCAAGCAGCTCTGGCTGGATGTCAATATGGAAAGAGGGCGTCAGGGGCATAACCCAGAATGTCTACTTGGCCATGAGCAATTGTGCATTCTTAATCAATGGATTCCAAAAGGTCATAGATGGTGTTCTCATCAATTTTTTAAGTGGCACCAAGCTGTCAAGAATTGCTAGCACAACACATGATAGAGACAAGATTTAAAAGGCTTTTGCCAGACTAGACGATTGGGCTGGATCTAATGAGATGGGAATCATTGGGCAGAAATGTAAAGACTTAATCTTGAGTATAACAAAATAACTTCAAAAGTACAAGATATAGGGGAAGTGGTTAGACATAAACATTTTTGAAAAAGAAAAAAGATCTGAAGGGATTGAGTAGACTGCAAGGTTAAGATCAGGTAAATTAGAACACGGAATGACAGTCAGGGCTTCATGAAGAGAGGCTGCACTTCTAGGTCCCACAATCCTCTGCCTTCATAGGCCTCATCTGGAGTATTGTGTTCATTTCTGGTGACCACCATTTGAGAAGGTCTACAGGTTGGAGACTGTTCTAAGCAGAGCAGCCAAGATGCTCAATAACACAAGTGGATAGTTTGAACAATCTGGGCATGTTTCACAGGGATCAGAACCGACCCACTGGGGGCATGGGAGCCATGTGCAATATTGGATGGGCCTTTATATAGAAACAGATTAGATTTGCTAAGCTTCTGAGAGCCCCAAACCTGACATTTGATTCTATCAATGCACAGAGCCCAGCATCCCTTTCTGCAAGCAGTACTGATCACCCCCATTCTGTGGGTGGGAGGACATCTAGTGTGATATAACATTCAATTCTTCAGGAATTACAAAAAGAGTCTGCAGATCTAGCTGGACTGCAACACAGAGGTGGAACAGGGCTCTGCCTTTGTAAACATGCTCCAGAGATTCAGTCTCTCAGGGGTCAAGCTTGATATTGTCCAGGCAAAAGCCATCTGTCTCCATTGCTGAGAGGCAAAGGGTAGGGGACAATGAGTAAAGTTCTTAGGAATCTCCCCCACCCACATTCAGACTAACTGAGCAGTGACGGAGTGAATGTAAATTCATCCCCTTTGCCCACTGGGGCCACTGGGTGACCCTGGCTGGAAGACCACGCTGAAACTCAACCTCCCAGAGATGCCATCTCACCCTCTGCCTGCCCACCCTGCTCTCCTACTTTGACAACATGCACTAGTGATCACAGTCATCAGATGGATAATGCCATGAATTCTGGGAAGTGCACATTATGTATATCATCAATAAGACATCTCTGTAACTCCAGAGACTGAAACCTCCCACCCTGGTCAGCAGTTGCCCTCTGTGCCTTTGTGAGGGTGCCCAAGTGGTCACCCCCTTATTGGAACAGAAGCTCCTTGAGGTCAGGCAATGCTTCAATGTTGAAATTCAAATTCCTGGTTCTTAACTCAATTCCTGGCATTAATGTCTATACACTCATTCAAATGGTGTATCCCTGGTGGTGAGGGGGAAATGTTAGATGGGCTTAAGCAGGCTTGTTCTGTTCTTTGAGCTTTGTCTCACTCTTTGTGACCCCATCGAGGGTTTTCTTGGCAAAGATACTGGAGGTTTTTGCCATTTCTTTCTTCAGCTCATTTTGTAGATGAGTAAATTGAGGTGAACAGGGTCAAGTGACTTGCCCAGGGTCATACAGCTAGTAATAAGTGTCTGAGGCCAGATTTGAACTCATGTCTTCCTGACTGCAGTTTGACACTATCCACTGCACCATAGAGCTGTTCCTTTAAGAAGAGTAGGCCATTCTTTAAGTCTTTCAAAGCTGCTTGGAGAATTATTAAAGCTGATTACTGGGGGCAGCTAGGTGGCGCAGTGGATAAAGCACCGGCCCTGGATTCAGGAGGACCTGAGCTCAAATCCAATCTCAGACACTTGATGCTTACTAGTTGTATGATCCTGGGCAAGTCACTTAACCCTCATTGCGCCTCCCCCCCCAAAAAAGCTGATTACCCCTGGAGTGAAATTCCTCCAAAGGATATTAGGAAGGGGCTTGGAGCAGCTCACTGGACTTCCCTCTCACCTCAAGGATGCCCCAGCTTTTCTCATGGTTGGACCCTGAGGCCTTCCTCTTTCTGTCATCAGGGCACAGCCCATGGTGATGGAATCAACATTCTGCCAGGAGCCAGGGTTAGCCATGGCTGCCCACCCCATCAGGGACTGCCAGTAGTCCTTGCCAGTGACTTCTAGGAATGCCTCTGGGATCATAAGGGTGCTAGAGGAGGGCTCTCCCTCTCCCTAGGACTTGGTCCTCAGGCTGGGTCCATCAAAGGCTCTCCCTCCATGGATCTGACACCTCATACCATGCTCACTGCCATCTCAGGAGGAGTTCTCCATATGCGGAAACACGTGCCTTTATACCAGTGTGCTGGCCCTTCCTCTGCTTTGTGGGAACTGAGTGATTGGGTCAAACCACTGGCCTCCTCTTTCTGTAAATAATCTGTAATCTGAAGACTAGACAATGCCTCAGGTCCTTTTCAGCTCAGAATCCTATGTCCCTATAATACCGAAGTCAGGCTTAGGCAATATTCCTGCAGGACTCCAGTATACGTGGGCTCTGTCCACCAAACACTGAGCCTCCACACTCAGCCTCACAGCCTAATAGCGGCCGCCTGGTGGCACCGTGATTTATAGTTAGGTCAGCTTCCTCTGATAGTTTATTTCCTCCTGTGGCCCAACTTCTGCAGCACTTCAGAAATGAGCACATGGTGGGTGGGGAGACCTAAGAAACCAGGGCCTCCAGCACTTTGATCTAGCTGCGCTGCTGTAAAGCTGGGTGTTTAAAACAAAGACATGACGGCTAAATGGAAAGGGAAACAATCACCCCCAACTGACTCAAAGGGCAGCGAATCTTGGGCTTCAGATGCAGAGTGCCTTTGGCCCCTCACAGTGCTCTGGCCTCCCTGGGCCAGTTTAATTTCAGTAAATAAGCAGTGGAAATGGTAGCTCGTGGACAATACAGGAGCCCTCAGCACTACTTTCTACCAACCCTTACATCTAAATTCTCAAAGTTAAGGTCACCTGCTCTCCTCTTATCCGTCTCTCAAAGCATCTGTCTGGCCTTGGTGGCTAGGCGGCCTCCAGCCTTCAAGGAGCCAGCTTCCCCCTGTGGTTGTCCTCTCCTTGACTGTGGAACCCTCTCTTCTTTTACAGAACAGCTCCCTGCTCCCCTGCCTGCTCTGCTTGTTAGAGCTGAGCTAGAGAGGGGATGATATCTACTCTGGACACCCATTCATCTCTAATCAGCCCACTGAGGAAACGTTTGGACAAGACTGAATAACAGCAAAGAAAGACTCAGTATGACTGAGAGGAAAAAGACTTAAAATTCAGCAGCCTAACTCATATTAAAAACAGTTACCAGGGCAGCGACGTGGTGCAGTGGATAGAGCACCGGCCCTGGATTCAGGAGGACCTGAGTTCAAATCCGGTCTCAGACACTTGACACTTACTAGCTCTGTGACCCTGAGCGAGTCACTTAACCCTCATTGCCCTGCCCAAAACCAAACTTACCACAAAACATCACAAGCTAAACAACACTTTCCTTTTTCATAAGTGGGATATCAAGGAGGGGAAGCTGTTACTTACCCCTTATTAAGTTCTTCTACATTATCATTTCTAAAATGCAGGTCAACTCATTCCACTTCCTTAAGTAATATCCTCCAGTAACTGCTCACTGCCCATGTAACCAACTCTTACCTCCTCTGAGGCAGCATGGGAAGCTGAGCCTAGAACACAGAGGCCCTGGCACAAGCTTGGCCTCTGACCAATGAAGACACAATCGTGCCTGGAATCAGGCTATCTGCAAACGATGCCCTCCTTCTAGCTCCTCTATGTGTATCATCTCCCCTTATTAGGATGTCAACTCCTGGAAGATACAGGCTGTCTCACTTTTGTATTTGTGACTCTTGGCATCTGGGTTTAGCACAATTCTCTTTTGTTCCTTCCTTCCTCCCTCCCTCCCTCCCTCTTTTCCTTTCTTTCTCTCTTTCTTTTTTCTTTCTTTCTTTTTTCCTGGGTAAGAAACAAAGGAAGGAAACAAGCATTTAAGTGCTCCCTGTGCTAAGTACTTTACACATATGATCTCATTTGATCCTCACAATAACTCTAGGAGGTATGTGATATTAATAACCCCATTTTGCACTTGAGGAAACTGAGGCAGGCAGAGAGGTTAAATAACTCACACAGGGTCACACAGATAATAAGTGTCTGAAGCTGAATTTGAATCCTGGTCTTCCTGATTCCAAACTTAGCACTCTAACCATTGTACCACTGAGCTGTCTCTAGCTATGTGACCTTGGACCAATCACTTATCCTTTCAATGCTCTTGGAAACTATAAGGCACAAAGAGACCCACTTGAATGGGTAGAGGGTGTACTCTCCTCTGGATGTTCCCTATAGACATGAATGAATCAGGGTCCAGCCCCTGTCCCTAGTCTTATAAATGTCTCTGTTTGACCTTTCCCTCCCCTCCCAATGTGGCCCCAAACTTTCTTTCTACCTTTGCCATACCCTGTGCCCTTTCTTGTACTCTCTAACATAAACAACCCATTCATCTTTCCATCCCTCCCTCACCCATGACCTTCCCCTTCTCCTTCTTGTGAGTTTGCTGTCTCTGCCCCCCATAGCAAGAGTTCACCCTGTCTTCCCTCCTCTGCCTCTAAGAATCTATTATTTCCTTCCAGATTCACCTCAAGCCCCACATGCATCATGAAGTCTTCTGAGATCATTGCTCAAATTCCCAAAGTTTTCCTCCTTACCCCAGCTATAAGATATTTAGGCAGCAGATACACCGGATTTCCCCTCGGATACATAGTCTTTGTGAGGACAGAGCATCTTTGGGGGCCAGGGGTGTTAGAGGTTTATTTGGAGTCCTCCCGGCACCAGCACAGACACAAAAGGTCAGGTGTTCTTGATGCTCAAGAAACTGGTATTTGATCATTTTAGAGCTCATTAGAATTATGGAAATGGTCTTTCATTATGCCTAAGCTTCTAAAGAAAAAAAAATAAACCAAACTGAGTTTATGTCAAGTATCCTGGAAAACTGACCCAATTTTCTAAGCCAGAACAGTGGCATGGCGTCTTTGGATTCTGAGAGATAAGGAGACTGAGCTTACTTCACACACACACACAGTTGCACGCAGACACACACACGCAGACACACACATGCAGACACACACATACACACTTACACAGAGTTGCACACAGACACACACAATTACACACAGTTGCACACAGACACAAATAGACACACACTCACTCTCTCTCTCACACCCCTGGCATAGAGACCTGGTTCTATTTAAGAAAGTGCATTTTGATCCCAAGGGAAGCTGGCAGCTCCTGAAATGATCACTGCAGCGCAAGCAACAATTTCTGGGCCTCAGCAGGGAGGGGAGGGAGGCAGGAGGACTTGGAGGGACCCTTAGCACTGCAGCTACCAGCCAAGGGGCTGTTGCAGAGGGAAGCTGATGGGGTTTCAGGCATTGCTGGCAGATGTACCAGGAGAAGGATGGGGAGAAGAAAAAAAGGCCTGCTGATATCTCAGTAAGACAGAAATCCTGAAGCTTGAAAAGAAGACTCTGGGGGAGTCCTGGGGGGCCCTAAATGAGGATCTAAATGTTGGGGGACACCACTTTGTGCAAAGGCCTCCGTAAACTAGGGGAGCACTGCTGACGACAGATACTATTTGAATAGTACCGTAAGGGTGCCTTTGGTGGCTGTTGTCTGTCCCTCCTTATAGAAGACGACCATGACACTGGGGAGGTGACGTCATGAATTGCACCAAATTGGATTGGAGTGAGGCAGGGCTGTGCAAGGTCACCGGCCTCACTCTCTCCTCCAGAGCCATCTGGGACCAGTAGGAAGGTAGACATCAGGACAACTGGAGATGTCCCTGGATGTTTATAGTAATTAGAGTTAAGTGACTTACCCAGGGTCACAGTGCTACTAAGTGTCGGGGTGAGATTTGAACTTGGGTCCTTATGACTCCTAGCTGCCCCACCTTTAACTCACTCTCACTGGATACTCTAGGGCAGAACTCAGATTTTCTCTGAGTTCTATCCAGTACAAACAAAGTGAAAGAGAGGGAGAGAAAGGGAGGGAAAGGGGCAGGGGCAAGGACTGAGGTACATGGTCAGGAGAGGGAAAGGGAGAAGGGGGGAGAGAGGGGGAGGAGGACAGAAGAGAGGGACTGAAGGAGGAGAGGGACAGAGGGAGAAAGGGGAGTCCACAGAGAAGTCAGCTTCAGATCTAGGAAGACCTGAGTTGAAGTCCTATTTCTGACACACCCTGACTGTAGGACTCAATGCTTCACACGATGCTCTTAGATTAAACAAGTTGCTGAGCAGCTGCTGACCTGCACTGACAGAGGGAGTTCCCTCTTCAGGAGATGCTGACAACAATGAAATTGCTGGTCTGGACAAAACCTAAGCCCAAAGCTTGGTTAATCCTGTTTGGAGCCACAGTGAGTTGGCACTGCAAAGTGAAGCTGCAATCACCGTCCCCTAATGGAAGCACACACACACCTGCACCCTCAAGGCTACAGGACCCTCCCCTTGTGCAGCCTTCCATGGGAGAGGGGGGACGTGGTGTTCCTGAGGAGACAGAGAAGCCCTCGGGTCTGCAGGAAGCCGCAGGCTTTCTGCCACAGCGTTTCCAAAAGGGGAAGGGAGCTGGGGACTTCTAGGTCACCCAGACCAAGCTGCTCGAGGCAAAAAAGAGGACAGAAGAGCAATGGCGTTTTTCTAATATGTAAGCAAAGTGGTAATTATGGGGGTAGAATGTTCCATGTAGTCTTAGCCTCAGCTGATGTGTGGGTTAATGTTGCTGACATTCCTTTTCCCTTGATATTTTCGTTTTTTGTTTTTGTTTTTTTTTTTTTGTGGGGTAATGAGGGTTAAGTGACTTGCCCAGGGTCACACAGCTAGTTAAGTGTCAAGTGTCTGGGGCTGGATTTGAACTCAGGTCCTCCTGAATCCAAGGCTAGTGTGTTATCCACTGCACCATCTAGCTGCCCCCATTCCCTTGATATTTTTTTAAAAAATCCTTCTTTGACTAAAAGATTTGGATTTCTATTTAGAAGAGAAGGGATACAGTTGGAAATGGAGAATTATATATATATATATATATATATATGTATATGTGCATGTATGCGTGTGTACATATACACACATCTATGTCTCTGTATTATATATATATATATATATATAGAGAGAGAGAGAGAGAGAGAGAGAGAGAGAGAGATCTTTTATCTATCTGTGTGTTCTTGGTGGTGGTGGTGATGTTCAATCATGTCGAAATCTTTCTGACTCCATTTGGAATTTTTTTTTTTGCAGGGCAATGGGGGTTAAGTGACTTGCCCAGGGTCACACAGCTAGTAAGTGTCAAGTGTCTGAGGCAGGATTTGAACTCAGGTACTCCTGAATCCAGGGCTGGTGCTTTATCCACTGCGCCACCTAGCTGCCCCCCATTTGGAATATTTTTGACAAAGATAATAAAGCAGTTTGACATTTCCTTCTCCAGCTTATTTAATAGATGAAGAAACCAAGGCAAACAGAGTTAAATGACTTGCCCAGGGATCTCATGGCTAAGCAACTATCTGAGGAGGATTTGAACTCAGGTCTTCCTGACTCTAGTCCCAGCATTTTACTACTTTAATACCTAAGTTGCTCTGTCTCTTTCTGTCTCTGTCTCTGTTTCCCTCTCTGTCGTTTGTCTCTCTCTGAATTTTACCCCCAAATCATAAAGAAGAACCTGAAATTTAAGTGACTGAGTCAGGGATAAAATTCAGGTTCACTGATTCAGCTCCAATGGGAACCTGTTTTTCCTGGAAATATCTTGACCTTCTATGTCCCCAGAATGATATCAATGTTACAGAATACTTCTTGATCCTTCAGTGTATAAATTTTCCCCCTACTCTCTCACCACCTATTAGAGGGTAGAGCTTCTGTTCCAGATTAAAAAGAATGGAGTCCCGAGTGTAAGAAGATAAGCAGAATCCCCTTGCTCATGTGCCGTGGCTCTTCTCAGGTCCAGAGACTTGAAGAATTTCACCCAGAAGCTGCGCCTTTAAAGCAGAAATGGGCCTTCTTGGGGAAATTGCATTTAATGCTCTTAGAGACTTAGAAGATGGATGTGGTGTCAGGAATCCAAAGCAGGTCACCAGGAATGAGCTCCCAGAACAAACCAAGTGCCAGGGCACCCGCCGAAGGTCACGTTAACTGAAGGTCGGACTTTTGTCATGAGGAGATAGATGGTTGCACAAGCCTAAAGAAATGACTGCAGGGAAAATGAAGCCAGGCCAATGTGCATAGGGGTGTGGAAGATTCACACAGCCCCCCTACCCCCCCAAGAACAAATAAGTAACTGGCTACTTGCAGTGCTAGGAAATTCATGGAGCCCACACCAGCATTCAGCTATTCAGCATACCCCAATCCTGGAGCTAATTACCTCATAACAACCCCCCTCCCAATCCTGTGTAGAGACTTTTGTAAGTACCCTAGCAAAGAGAAAAAACATCATATACCTGGCAGCGAGATGTGCACACAAATACATACATATGCGCACTCATATCTGTATGGATGCACGTTGCCCAAGAATTAGCCATGACATGCTGAGGTGGCTGGAGCTAAGAGATCTGAGAGCTGGTGCGAAGGAATGACCACCTGTGCCCACATTCCACCTCTGACCCTGCTGTCAGTGTGACCCTGGTAGGCCATTTAACACCTCAGCAACGAATAATTATGAATCGTAGAGCCGAAGTGATCTGTAAACGTGAAAGGGATTTCTCATTGAGGAAATGGCTGATTCAGCAGGGAACTAGAGGGGAGGGGAGGGTGGGGGAGGGGACAGGAGGGGAGGTCAGGGGAGGGCCGTCACTATATTTCTACCTGTATCTAGGATTGGACTGGTGTCTGTTGTATGCATACATACATATTTACCAACATACCTTCAGATTTAACATGACATAGGTTCATAGGTTTCATCATTAATGACATTCATATCCATTTATCTTTTTAAATGCCAAAGAAGTATGAGAGTAAAGCCTTGGAATTCACGTAGAAGATTCACATGTGCATATCATGAATATATTTCAGGAACAGATTCACAAGACCCCACGTGGCAGAAACATTGAACAACATCACAAACAAATTGGCAAGTTCTTACTGGGGTGGGAGATGACAACAGTTTCCGAGTTGGGTGTAGCTGCTGTTGCTGCATTGACAATCATCCCAACATTCAGTGGTGGAGAAATGCCTTTTTGCGTGCGTGTGTGTGTGTGTGTGTGTGTGTGTGTGTGTGTGTGAGATGCAGTACTTTAAGGAATGCAAAGTGTGTTACATACATTTTCTTGACCAATGAACACCTTGTGTGCCCAGGATGCTCCAAGTCCCATGTCAGGGGCTGGGGCTACGGATACAATGTGATCTAGGCCTTGCCCTCACAGAGCTCACATCCTGTCCCATTTAAGCCTCCAAACAACTTTGCAATGCTGGGTCTGCAGGTGTTACTTTATCTCTTTTCCTGATGAGAGAAATGGCCCACAGGAGTAGCATGGCCTGGACACGATCACCACAGCCTGTAAAGGTCAGAGCTTCAAAGGACTCAGGTTTTCCTGAGTCCAGGCTGAGCACATCTTTTTTCTCTGCCATTTCTACCTCTCATTTCTGAGTCAATGTCTTGAATAACAGATCAGTCAGGGACCAGACTTTTTGGGTCCATTATGTGGTCATATAAAAAGATAACTCCTTGATAAAAAGCCCAAAGTGTGGGTTCCTTCAGCTATGACCTTGTATCTTAAAATCATGTTGAGAAATTGGGTTTTCCTAGGAAACACTTTCTAACAAACACTCAGGGGAGCCCCCCTCCCCCCAAGGTTCTCCCTCACACAGAGGGATAGTGCAGAGTGAGCTGGCTTTATACCAGTTTTATAGATGATGGAGTATGAATATAATGACAGGTGCTTTAGTTTCAATAATGGCCCAGCCATAGGCTTCTTGGCTTCTGAGGGTACTTTTTTCGGAGGAGGGGGTGTCTCACTTCGCATCTTAAACCAAGAGTTGTAATAGAAGAACAAATGACCATCTCAAATAATGAATTGTATAGAAATTATAAATTTAAGGGAAAGATAGAATTACTAGGTTAATTTTCCTGACCATTAGACCACAAAGAAGCACATCATTCTGTAGCATTATGGTCAAGGCGAGGGTATGGGAAAGAACAGCCTTCCGATGTTGCATCTTAGAGAAGACTCCACAGAGAGAGAAGGCTTTTGCATAGGACTGGTGGCCTTTGGGAGGCCTTTTGGATTTCATGGGTCAGCTAGAGCCCACAATACATCTCTGAACGGCTACAGTTCCACTGAGGAGCTTTTTCAACATTGGCTAGTCTGGTCCTCAGATGAACATATGCAGCTGGTTCCCAAAGGACTATTCTTGTACCCTCACTAGCTTGGTAAGTCCTGCCTAAGGAAAATTAATATTGGATTGCCTAGTTTAATAACTAATGTCTCTCTGTGAATCCATCCATTTCCTCAGACCCCCTTCTTAAGGGCAGGCAGTTTCTGAAGGGTATAACTGAGGAAGGGAATCATTCCAGACCTTGGCTCCCTTAACTGTTTTGGGAAGACTGGCAATAGAAGCCAAGTTGAGCTAAGACCCTCCCCAGAAGATGACTCTTGTGTGCTTGCTTTTCCTTCAGGAAAGTTTGGGGTGACCTGGTCTACAGAGAGACCAAGCCAGTGAAAAAAACCTTGAGATAGTTTGTGCTTGTGTGGTCAAGATTGCTGGAGGCAACTGGATCTCATGGGGCAGCTAGCATTCCTAGAATGTCAGAGGGGCATGATCACTCACATCTAAAAGCTATCCCACTTTCCTTAGCTGCAGATTGATTCTTTCACATGCCTACCCATCCCTACCCCTGACAACAAAGCAATAGGGAGGATGTACACCACTCAAGGCACCTTACATTTGCCAGGGGAGGTCCAAACAATGTACAGTGGTAAGCCAATGCAAAGCAAGACAGACACACTCAGCCTGAAAAGGTGCTGTGGGCCCTCACTCCAAAGCATTGGGTACAAATGGATGCGTCTTCATCCACAGGCTGCATGCCCCTGCTACAAATGACATCTCCTTCAGAGAATAGCCTGAGTTTGCCCTTTGCTAAATTCTGCTTGTGACACACCAAAACTTGTGTCCTGATGGAAGCACCGTGAAAAACTCAGGCTCAATGATACGGTAACATGGCAAACCAAGGAAGAGTAGCATGAGCAAACAGAAAAAAGAAGGTTTTCACACTGTGGGTCACAAAGCTGTAATGGGAGTCAGCAAACCATTTTTGTAGACAACCCTAAGGGAGAGAGAGTCTAAGTCAATATCATGGAATGAGATTAAAATATCATGAGGTGTTCAAAAGGGATGAGTGATAGAAATATCTCCTCCTCAAAAAGAAGAGGGTCACTGAACAACAATATGCACAGAAGATTTGGTAAAAGTGAGAAATATACAACCAGGACAGCTTTGAAAATAACATATTGATTTTTAAAAACATTTTAAAAATAAGCTATATATAGTAGAGTTACTCAATTTCATATGCAGTCTTCTTTTTCATTTTTGTATGAGCTAAATATTCATGCTTATTGCTGTTTGTCAAGTTGAAAGCAACAAAAAATTAAAGTTTTAAAAGATTATAGATGGTAGTTTAAAAATGAGAAGATATTGGCTGCAAAGCAATATGCCCTCACCACTCTAACCCATTTAGGGGAAAGGTCTGTGTTTGCCATATCAAGGGTAACTCTGAAGAAAATATATGGGCATCATACAGGCCTTCATAGGTGATTTTCTAGGGAGCATCATATTGTCATAGTTAAAGAACTGAATGAGCAGTATAGAAAACAGTTCAGTCAATATATTCATTACACATACACACACACACACACACACACACACACACACACACACACACACACAAATTTGACTCGAGTACAAAATATGGACCAAAAAACATTCCCTATACATACATTAGAATCCTGTGTGAATAACCTTGTAGATAGTATTATTCAAATATTTTCTAAAAATCCACACTGACTGAGCCATAAATAAAACAAGCACACTAATGCTCTTAAAGGGTATTGGCCAGTGTCATGGAGTATGAAGAAGCAGGGGGGTGGCAGAGTTTGGATTTGAATACTGGGGGAATTTATTTTGATTTGGGGACCCTGCCTTTGGGCTGAGATTAAAAAACCTTAGGCCCTCAGGGTTTTTTCTGGGGGAGGGGCTGGTGCCCCTCCCCCTCCACTTCAGCTGAGCCAAAAAAGCCCCATGGGCTTTTCAGGACACCATGTCAGACAGCTTGGGGGGGGGGGAAGCCCCAGCTCCCTGTGCCCTGAGGGGAGCTGCCCCTGAGATCCCAGGCTTGTCCTGCCAGGCCCTAGCATAGCCCATGTGGAAATCCCAGGTGTGTAGCATGGGGCGTGGGCCTCTCGAACCCCACTGGGCACAGCCGTAGTGTGGCCATCGGATTTGCTTGGTGTGTGCGGGGGGGGGGGGGGGGGGGGGGGGCGCAGAGAGCCCAAGGTTTGAGGGGAGAGAAGGAACATATATATAGGGGAGCTAGGGAGACAGTGAAGGGGGGACACCGGAGGACTAGGAGGATGCAGGGGAGAGGCGGGAAGATTAAGGAGAGAGGGCAGGAGAAGAGGGGCAGAAGGGGGCCTGCTACAAGGACACTAAGGAAGCTGAGGCTGTGTAAAGAGAGGGGCTGACCGAGACAGAGAGAAAGATAAGAAAGAGAAAGCTGGAACATACACTAAGGCAAGAGGCAGCAACGGCCCTTATTACATTAAAAGCAGACAGGTTGTATAATTTGCATTTCTTAACCCTTATCGTTTACATTGATTTTTATAAATAAATTCTGATTTGATTATTTAATTAAGAGGCTTCTTCATCTTGTGCTTATCAATTTGAGAGCCATGTGGACAAATTTTATAAAGGGTCCATACTAAATTAATAGCAGTCAGATAGCCAGCAAGTCAAAAGTCCCCAGATTAGTCCTCCAGTTAGATTAGGCCCCCCAGCCAAATTAGGCCCTAAATTAGTTAAAAATATTTTTACATTTGAATGGCTACCACAGCAGGACTTATGGCCCAACTATAATTTTTCTAAAGTTATAATTTTTCTTATAGATATAATTTTTTCATATAAGTCCAGTTCTATAACTTTTCATTGTTAATTATTTATTTATTTATTTTACAATACAAAAAGGTCAAATCCTGCCTCTGAAACTTTGTAGCTCTGTGACTCTGGCCCTAATATCTGCACCTCAGTTTCCCCATCTACAAAATGATAACAATACACCCCCACCACCTAGATATTGTTAGCACCAGATGAAATAATATATCTGAGATTTTTCCAAACCTTTAAGTTCTATGCAATGTTAGTTATTTTTATTATCAATAATATCCAAATAGAAGAAAGATGTCCTATCTGTAATGAAGTCACTAAATATTTTTGTTTGCAGATAACAATGTGCAAGTTATTCTTGAAGTATTGTAGGTCTTTTTTAAAGATACCCATGATCAAATAAAACAGACTGGACAGCCTATCCAAATTGGAAAACCAAGTTCCTCAAAAAAACTACTGCTTAGCTCATAATATCTAGATGGCTGACCAGCCAATGATGTATCCAACAGCATCTGTCTTGGATAGCATAGGAGAGACAGGAGGAAAATGGTTCTAGAGGTAAATGAAAGGAAGAGAACATGCTGGATCATGTGTGGGAAATGGATCAATGTTTCCTTGATCCTAAGCCACTTATCATACCCAAGCTTATTTTAACACCAAAGTCTGCCTGGAAATACAGTGAATCATCAAACATTCCAAATTTAAGATCATTGAAAAAGAAAGGTTGAGTTGTGAGGAAGGCTAGGTTATAGCTTATTAACTAATTATAACATGTAACTCAATATGACATATAAGGCATTATAAAAGATATACATTTAGAAAATATTAAACTGTTCATTTATTAAGGAAAAGGGTAAAAATAAGATGCATATAAGAAATGAAGGAAGGTCAGGAAGGGATACAGATAAATGGAGATTTTTTGTTATTCACATGTTAAATGTAATATGCACTTTAACAAATGTATATAACAAGCCCATATTTTATATAAAATAATTTTTCTGTTCTCTGAATATTGAAATGTTCATGGGTGTTAGGTTTTTAATAAAAAAAGAAAATTATATTAAAAGAAAACAGTCAAGGATAACAGATGGACAGCTCAAGTCATCTGTTGGTATCCATGAAATATTAAAAGAACCACCGGCAAGGTTCCAGTGTGTTGGGCAGAAAGGCCTTTTTTATAAGATTCATGTAAATTTATGGTCAATAAATCATCTCGGATAAGAAGGTGAAAACAAGGTTCATTATATATCAGGATATGAAAGACCCACACCCAATGAGACTATGGATCTGTCCAAGATTCTGAAATATAACCACAGCTATTATGGAAGTATACCCAGAAATGTGGTAGGAACCAGGCCTGGTCCTTCAGGGCTCTCTGGTGCCCCTTCTTTCCTATGACTCACCCAAGAATAAATTACTTTTCAATTGAAAACAAATCCAAGCTGTCCAACTCTGAGCTCCAGAAAGATTTGCTTTGACTGGATGACTTAGGCCGTCTGACCTAGAACCTACTTCTAAATCTCACCTGAAAATAAGAGGCCCCTCGCTTGTGAAGGCCAAGTATCAAGCTCCCCATGGATGGATCCCTCTGACCATTTTCTGAGGATCTCATAGACATGGCCTACAGCCTTGCTGAAGAGTTCCATGGTTCTGCTGGCCCATGAAGTGTATTTCATGGGGTGTCAAGTTGCTTCTTTCTTGCTTTCCCTTGGCCAGATCACCAACATCTGTCAGTATCAATCCATCTCTTTTTCCCTTAAAGGCTCAAAGTAGATGCTGCCCTTGGATGTAAGCTTTTCTCCTCTTGTAGGAATCTCTGACTTTCTGAACAAGGGAAGGAAGTGATATTCTGGGTTCTGATGACAGCCCAATGCTGTACATCAGAATGTGATCATGGGATGTTGTGCTTTCCATGACTCTAGACAACATCTGGCCATAGAATTCTAGGATCAGCGGCTTGGAGCTGGAAGGAAACTTAAAGTTCATTTAGTCAGGGGGGCAGCTGGGTGGTGCAGTGGACAAAGCAATGGCCCTGGATTCAGGAGTACCTGAGTTCAAATCCAGCCTCAGATACTTGACACTTACCAGCTGTGTGACCCTGGAAAAGTCACTTAACCCTCATTGCCCCAGGAAAAAAAAAAGTTCATTTAGTCAGGAACCACTCAAAAAAAAAAAAAAAGGAACTGAAGGGGAGGAAAAGAAAGTGATTTACACAAGCCTGAACAAAAGACAAGTGACCAAGTCCAACTTTTGAATGAATTCTGTTTTAGATGCAGTTTGGTTCATCACATCCCACAGGTGCACTGTCAGAGATTTTCATCTTTCATGTTATCCCATCAAAGTTTCATCATTTGTATTCTGATTTGCATTATACCTATTTTTCAGAGCTATCATTAATTATATAAAGGCTGCTAAATTTCAGACAAAAACGTGCAACCAGGATTCACACAGTTCATAAAATGTTGAAATAGTCATTGTTCCCGATAGACATTTCCATTGGTCGCTTCCATTACAGTAAATCCGTATGCACTAATAGGAAGTCATTAACATGTGAATGTCCATATTCTCCAAGTCTTAGAACTGATTAATATTGAGAATACAGTAAAGTTATGTCTCCCCTTTGGTGCTAAAGAGTCACACGATGTTTCCTTAAAAAACCTGTGGATATGTCAACTATCAAATCTGGTCACTCAATGAAGAGGCCAGAAGTAAAAAATTATTTGGGGGATTTTATATCTCAGATGTATTGTGAGGTTTTGTTGTCTTATTTTTTTGAATCAATAGGGGCAGGGTGGTGAACTCACAGAAGGCTCACCTTAAAGTCATGATTTGGGCACAAGACTTGTCATATCTATCTATCTAGCTATCTAGCTATCTAGCTATCTATCTACACACACACACACACACACACACACACATATATATATATATAATATATATACACATACATATATATTG
This sequence comes from Dromiciops gliroides, assembly GCF_019393635.1. Taxonomy (NCBI): domain Eukaryota; kingdom Metazoa; phylum Chordata; class Mammalia; order Microbiotheria; family Microbiotheriidae; genus Dromiciops; species Dromiciops gliroides. Next base: position 3,820,515 of record NC_057862.1, on the reverse strand, counting down.
CCTTGAGACCTTGACCAAGTCATTTAATCTTTTTTGTTTGTTGTTGTTGTTGGGTTTTTTTTTTGTTGTTGTTGTTGGAGCAATGAGGGTTAAGGGACTTGCCCAGGGTCATACAGCTAATGTCAAGTGTATGAGGCTGGATTTGAACTCAGGTCCTCCTGAATCCAGGACTGGTGCTTTATCCACCTTGCCACCTAGCTGCCCCTAAGTCATTTAATCTTTTTTTTTTTTTTTTTTTTTTAGTGAGGCAGTTGGGGTTAAGTGACTTGCCCAGGGTCACACAGCTAGTAAGTGTTAAGTGTCTGAGGCCGGCTTTGAACTCAGGTACTCCTGAGTCCAGGGCCAGTGCTCTATCCACTGCGCCATCTAGCTGCCCCCCTTTTTTTTTTTTTAGTGAGGCAATTGGGGTTAAGTGACTTGCCCAGGGTCACACAGCTAGTAAGTGTTATGTCTGAGGCCGGATTTGAACCCAGGTACTCCTGACTCCAGGGCTGGTGCTCTATCCACTGTGCCACCTAGCTGCCCCTAAGTCATTTAATCATAAAGTGCTCTGGGCAACACTCAGACTGTAAGTTATAATTGAGTTTTTTGCCTGTAGCTGGAGGAAGGCATTTCCTTACTAAGAGCTCCCTATTCCAATAAAATCACAGGTGGGCACCAGACTCTTTCACCAATAATCCCTAAAATAATTAAGTGAAACTCTTGGCAATGTGTTCCCAATTCTTAAAAGAGCGTGCATATTTTTAAACACTTCTGAACCATAACAAGGCACATACATTAGACCCTGGCGGGAAAGAACATGGCATTACGCAAAAAGCAGGAAATAGAGCAATTCATCAACCTGCTGTTCTGAGCCGAGACATGAGATCCTGGATCATGAGGAAAATTCCACTCCCAGGAAATAATAAAAATGGCCAAATAGCCCCCACTGAGGATGTTAAAGTATTTTAGTTATTTGAAAGCTTGTCACTAGGATATATTTCTTTTCCAAGGGAAGCTTATGGGAGAAATTACCATGTTGATAATTGAACTCATCTCTACTTTCTGTTGCTGATAGGAGGGAACATCCAGAATCCAGCACCAAACATTTCTCCTCATCTCAGTCGCATTGCTTTTTAAGGTCATACAAGGGGTGCTTAGGACCCCAAAATTTAAAAAGTGTTTTGGGAAGTGGTGTTTAGAAAAACAACTGAGTCAATGTCTACCTGAAAAGAGAGAGCTTTACTTGGAGGACAGAGGTGGATGTGGCTTGTGGCCACCCATTCCCTTGTTATCTTTGGGGTATGCTGGCCTGTCCTCTCCTGAGGAGATCATCCATCTTACAGAATGGATGGGAGGGAGAACTTGCCAGAGAGAAATGGGTCATCATCCTTTCTACTCTTCTAGGACAGCAAGCACAACCCATGGACAGATAAGTAAAGAGACTCAACTTGTGCTTGTGAGCTATAGCGATGAGTGCCAGGTCCTCCACCCTCCCAAATCCAATGAAATGGCCCCACTGAAAGGATGGAAGATGCTAAGGCAATCAGGGGTTCCCTGCCTCAATCCCCTCAATGATTAGTAAACACTGATACTTTCCAAACTTCAAAATGGGAGCTACAAGTGAATTATTATTATTATTTCCATTACTTACTTATTTCTCTTTGTTTTCATGTTTTGGTCTTCACTTTCATCTTCTGCATCAGATCCGTCACTTTTATCTGCTAAAAATACGAGGTGGAATGTTCAGAATTTGCCAGTTACATTCGGAAATTATCAATAATAACCATCATACAATAATTTAAAAGTTGGAGTACAAAGCTACAAGGAAATATATTTTCTTTTTATCTCTTTTAATTTAATTTGTAAAAATTTCCCTAATTACATGGAAATAATTTCAACCTTTTTTTTCACTTTCTGAGTTTCACACTGTCTCCTCCCCTCCCATCCCACCACCCTCATTGAGAACGCAAGCAATCTGATACAGGTTATACGTGTGTAGTCACACAAAACATAGGAAAGATACTTTCTTTACGAGCACTGTGAATACACCTTTCTCTATGTGTCTCTGTTTCTCCCCTTCCCTCTTTATCTTTGTCTGTCTTTCTGTGTCTCTGTTTCTTTGTCTGCCTCTCGTTTTCTCTGTCTCTCTCTCTCTACCTCTTCTCTGTCTCTGTCCCCTTCTCTCTCACTTGCACAATAGGAGCCTGATTGCCTGATTACACAGCTCTGCTTCTACCATCGGGCAGTTTGGACACGCAGAGCTCCTCCTAACTGTCCATTTAAAGCTATTTACAGAAGCTGGTGGGAAGCCCCATGAGCCATCCCTCTGGGCCCTAGCAGGATCAGGTCTCTGGAGCTCTGATTGGTCATATTTTCGGACTGGTGTCCTGTCGGGGATGGACCAAGGACTGGGTCAGATGGACCACAGAGCATGCTGAGTGTGGAGGTGCGGGTGTTTTGGTTGAGAATGGGTGGGGGGCAGATTCTGATCCTCTCTCACTTCCTCTTCTCTGCTGCCAGTGAGCGCCCTAAGGGGCAACATCCAATTCCTTCTCCAATGTGTTTCCTCTAGTCTATTTCCCCAGTGCTGGGGATGGAAAAATAGATTGCTCGCTGCTGCTTTTTATCAGTGCACTTGTGACTCCAAAAAGCGTGCTTCCCTCAGAAAGGAAACTGCCTCGAAAACACAGCCCCATTCTTTCTATGCTGAAGAGGTAGGTGCTGTAAATGTTTAATGAGCTGTAGGGAAAGGGAGGGGCAGGGGAGCTCTCCATAGCTGATATTTGTCTCCCAGGATGAGAAAAAAGGCCGAGTGGATATTCTAGGAGGCCTGCTACTTCTTTCCTGACAGGCGGCATGACTCCGACGTGTTAGCTGACAGAAGTGCTTTTCCATCCTCCTGCTCTCTCCTCCCCAAGCATGGATGGAAAGCCGTTCTCTCATTAAAGATGTCACATGGGGGGCAGAGGCGAAATGATATGGGCATTGCAGCACTTGCTAAATCACCTTCCAACCCAGAGCCCAAACATGGGTCATCGTGTCTCTCATTTGTCTCGTCTGATCTCCCAGAGGAAGCTTGAACACGAGGCCTCTCTCCATAATGAATGTGGAGTTTATGGAAACAGCATCGATTTCTGCCATGGTGAAGCCCATCACACCTTTATCTTGGACAGAGCTTGACAACTCCCCATACAGGCTTGCTCAGAATCTCAATGAATGGGGCTGCGGGCTTTCACGCTGGGGCCTCTCCTGCCTACCTTGAGCTCCTGAGCATGGAGCGCTTCACTGTGAAAGGGAGATGGAGGAGAGGTCAGCATCATGTGCATGCTTGACAGTATCATTGAAGATCCAGAGTCCTTCTTTCAGGCCTGATGGCCGGCTATGCCAAAGGATGCACGCCTTGTGAGTGTAGACACAATTACTCCATACTTTTTTAGGCTGGCCTCAATCATTTAAGTCCTAACCAGGTTCAGGTTCTTTCCATAGTCAGGGGAGAAGTAAGGATGTACATGCCAGGTGTGCATCCCTTGGTACTGACTACCATTGGGAAATCACACTGCCACTCATTTCTAGCCTACGGCCTATTTGGGACATAGAGATGACCTTGATGTCTCAGAGACTAAAGCAACGCAAGAGAAACTCGGGAAGGTTACCTTAAGATAGAAAGGGCTTGAACATGGGCCCAAGGGCATACTGCAGAACCACAGAATCATAGACTGAAAGCACCTCTGTGGCAGTCTAGTACAATCCACATCCCTAATGAATCTCCCCATAACCTATCCCACAAGATGCCATCCTTTGTTAAACCTCTGGGCCCTGGGACCCAGCACCGTCATTGGCAGTCAATTCTACTGTGTATGGGTCTCATTCTGAGGAAGATCTTCCTAAACACAAGTCTACACTGGCCTCTTTGTCACTTCCATCTATTTATTCTGGGTGCTGTCCCGGGTTCCTTTCCAGGCACACCACACCCTTCTCAGTGCAGCCCAATCTTTTTGGGAGCCATGTTATAAAACTCCCTCACAGAGCTTGTAGTCCACTGAAAACTCCAGGTCTTTGTTCAGACCTTGACCACTTTGAATAAGTCTTTCCATCTTATAATTATACAGTTGAATTATTTTTAATAGAATTGCAAGATTTAACGTGTCCCTATTGAATTTCATGGTATCAGATTGGTGTTCATGCTCTAGCCTGTCAAGGGCCTTTGGGATTCTGACTCTGCTATTCAGTATTTTCGGTAGCCATCCCTCTCAGCTTTGAATCCTCTGCATATCTGGTGTCCACGTCATCTCTTCCATTAGACAAACACTAACCTCACAGAGTCTAGCATGAAGACTCAAGATACCCACTCTGAAACCTGGAGATTTTCAACCACACTAGACTCACTTACCATCAGCTACACTCTGAGTCTAGCCATCCGACCAGCTTGGATTCCACCCAGTTGTCTTATTGCATCATCTTTTCCACAAAAATTGTCTGAGATCCTTTACATAGAGTGGTTAGAATTTTGATGAGCAATGTCTATAGCATTCCCCTCATTGATTAAGTTAGTGAGTGTGTCAAAAAAGGAATGAGATTTATAAACGGTATGTTTATGTTTTATATATGTATACATCTATATATTTACAGACATGTGTTGTGCCCTCCCCCATTACCCACCTTGAAAATAAATTCACTGCAATTAAGACTTATTTTATTCTATACTCTTTTATCCCCAGAATTTGGCACATAATAGGCATTTGATGGTTGAGTTATTGAACTGGTGCTTACAGAGACTTCATCAAAAACTGGTCAATAAGTTGACATCTGGGTGGTTTCTGAAGTCAGAAAACCTGAGTTCAAATCTGACCTCGGACACTTACTAGTTCTGTGTACGTGGGCAAGTTGCTTACCCTCTGCCTGCCTCAATTTCCTGAACTATTAAATGGGGATATAAGTTATTAGGGGGATTAAATGAGATAACATTTGCAAAAAATGCTTAGCTCAGTTCCTGGCATGTAGTGAATGCTTAATCATTGATTATTTCCTTCCTTTAACACATATTTCTTAAATATCTTCTACTATGTGTCAGGCACTGGAAAAACAGGAAAACATAATGAAACAATCCCTACTCATGAGGAGTTTCCATTCTCATTGGGAAGGGGCCTGGGCAGATAGAAGTATATGTGGGATAAAAAGCAAAAGAATCAAGAGAAATTCAGCGTCATTCACATCCCAGTGTCATGAGTGGGATGGAATTAGCACCAGGGGGAAAAGGTGCTTGAAGGAGGGGAGGGATTCTGAGGCAAGATGAGAAAGTGTATTATATGGGGAGGTGGGAGCTGTCATGCACAGAGAGAGCAGGTGTGAGTTGTGCCAGGACAGAGCAAAACCGACTTTGGCCAGATTGTTTCTGCCTTAGAAATTCACCAACAGTCACTTTGATTTCCATTTTAGAATTCTCCCAGGAATTGACTTCAAGCTCACTGACTTAAAGTTGCATAATTCCAGTTGGTTTTCTAGGTTTGTGGCACCTCATCTGCCAGTCTTCCAAAACAAAGGGCCAGCACATCTTGGGCCACTTGAAGTCTATTCATCCAAGGCTGCTAAGTGCTTTCTTACTCTCTGCTTGCTTAGTGTGGGAATCAACTCCCTGCATGAAGGTCATGCTCTGAAGGAAAACAAAAAGTATAAATGGAGGATTGAGCAGAATTGTGTGTCTAAAGCCTGGGACTCACCTGGACCAGCCTAAGCTTGGAGAGACAATCCAGCAGAGGATTGTTTTTATGGTTTTGTGTGTGTGTTTGGGAGGCAAACAGGGTTTTAGAGAGATATGGGCATTGCATCTTTCCCCACTTCTGGTGTCTAATTTTATTTTCATCTGTAGCATTTTGTTAAATTGACCTATCTCCAAATCAGCTGCTGACCCCAGCCTCTCTGGTGCTCTGTGAGTCCCTGGGCATAAGAAACACTCTCTGAATCAAATCTACTTGGCTTAAAATTTTGAGATAAGACGATGTCACATTTTTTGTGGGCAGAGGAAGGATAATCACATGCAAAGGGGAAAACACAGGATTTCAGCACTTTAGGGATGCGAGAGACTAGTCAAAGCCATCATTGATGCACCTTAGGACAAAGGCGCTTGTTGTATGTGAGATATTGGGAAGTAAATTGTTGGGCTAGATGCATCATAGACAGTGGAACTACTGGGGTCATACAGCTCAGCTAGGACATGTTTCAGGGTTAAAGGCAAGCTCTACCTGGAAGGAATCTATGTCTAGGGTGAATTCCCAGCATCTGTGCATGAAGGGAAGCATGGATGGAAAGGAGGGAGAAAAGATGGAGCAAAGAAGGCCTTGTCTCCACATTAGTCAAAATGGTCTATTCCCTTCCTCCAGAATCTACCTGATTCACAACAGTCTGGTATCACCTGGTCCCAGCCAAGATGCCCAGACTCATCCCCCTCTGCCTAAATGATCAATGGCCTCTTAGGACTATTTAATCCACATAAACCCCATCTTCTCCTTCCAAGCCTCCGGCCCCCTTTCCACCAACCCACTGGATTGAGATCATGAAGGAATAGAAGAATGTTGCTCTTTCCAGCAGTAAGAACTTAGGAGGGAAAGGCTGGGAAACAAGACTAGGGGTTCTTTTTTTGAGATATTGAGTTTAAGTTGTTCAGTGGACATGTAGTTCAGTATATCTGAAAGGAATCTGGAAATGCAAGACTGGAGGTCAGTGAAAGGTCTGAATAGGACAAGTATATTTGAGAATCATCAGCAGAGAGTTGGTCCTTCAATCCACGGGAGCTGATGAGGTCACAGGTGACATAGTCTAGAGGAAGAAGGGACGAGGGCCCAAGAGGGAGCTGTGTGGGAGACCTATGGTTAGAGAGCGTGCTCTGGATGACGATCTAGCAAAGGACACAGAGAAGGAGCAGTCTGAGAGGGAGCAGAAGAACTGGGAGACAGGGGTGCCCTATTAGCCCAGAGAAAAGAGACTACCAAGGAGGAGAAGGGGATCAAGAGTGTCTATGGCCGTAGATAAGTCAAAGAGAATAAAGATTGAGAAAAAGCCATCGGATTTAGCAATTAATGGGTCAATGATAACTTTGGAGAAGACAGCTTGGTGGAATGATAAGGTTGGAAACGGGGTTGTAAGGGGTGAAGAAGGGAGTGGGAGGAAGACAAGTAGAAACACTCTTTGTACATAGCCTTCTCAACAAGAGTTTAGTCATAAAGTGCAGGAAAAACACAGGACAAGAGTGGGGATGGAAGGATCATGTGAGGTTTCCCCTGTGATGTGAGAAATATAAGCATGTTAAGCAGAAGTTAAGCACTGTAAAAGACCTCGTCTGCCACCTAGGGCAGGAGATCCAAAGAAATCGGGACTAAAAGTTATCTGAAAATGCCCATACAGCTCTGTTTGAAGACGCCCCCCAAATAAAAACGGGAACGTACCACCTGTCAAATACTGTCTTTCCCTTTGGGACCACTCTAATAGGGGATTCCCTTTCCCCCTAATATGGAGCCTCCCTGAACTTCTCTGCAGCAGGTTCCCATTGTTCTCCTTGCCCTCTGGGGATGAAGAGGTGAAATCCGATCATAGCGTTGGCATTGTTTCGTTTTCTATCACACAGATGTCTTACAAAATGTTATCGGATCACAGATAGAACATTCTCACTTTGCACATCTCAGGTAAGGCTCCTATTAGGCAAAGACAAGGGGAGAACCAGAGTCATTACAGAAAGGTGCTCACTTCAGCTGAAATACCAACTCCATCCATGGAGTGCCAGAGTTTCTTGCTGAGACTTCATTCTTACCGCGGCACTGGTCCGAGGCCAGCGATTTAAGCTAAAGTCACACTGCAATACATTTATCAAGGCTCGACCATGGGATTGGTTTTCTCACTTCTACACTAATCACGATCATTCCTACTACAATAAAAGTCATCAGCCTCAGCCCAGCTCACTCTTCAGCTGCTCTAAGCATTGTAGAACTGTCACACCTGGGCCTCCTTCAGCATGCAGATAGGTGGGCTTGTCTAACTCTGAACCTTGCAGATAATTAACTCCATTAATCGGAGCTGAGGAAATGATGAAGTCCTTGCCTGACACATTGCTAGCAAAAACCATTTTGAACCAACTGATCTTCAAGGCAGGTATCATGATCATAGTGGAGAAAGAGGGGATAGAACTGTAGCCTTTGTTTTTTAATACAGTGGAATCGCTCTTCTCATTTCCAACATAAAAATTCTTGTGAGATGGAATGAGGCTTTATTCAGGGAGAAAGTAAAACCAGACCAAAAACGTCAGCAAAGCAGAAATCTTTTTGCTTTTCCCCAAGCATGTGTGCATTAATTCTTGCCAAGTTCTGAAACTTTTTGCTAAGTCTCACCACGGCACTTGTTTATAATTTCTTCCATGGGTTACCTTCCTCATCTGAAATAGCAGTCCTTTTCCATTCATTCTCTGATTCTCTGCTTATCTCACGTGGATTACATTTTTAATCTCTGGATCAAAGGGTCATGGATTCAGAACTGAAGAGTTCCTGGGAAGTCATCTAGTCCCAACTGCTTCACTTCACAGAGAAGGAAACAGGCTCTTCAATAGTAAATGGCATTTAGGGTGTAGTGATGTGGAAAAAGTCATTGTTTAGATTTCAAGGAGAGGCAGGGAAGGGGGACTAGTAGAAGGAGGAGGAGAAAAAGGAGGAGAAAGAGGAGGAAGAGGAGAAGGAAACTTTGGTGCTAATTCTCCCTAAGATCAAATATCTTTGTGATGGATAAAATCCCATTAGCTGTGATCTTCTACTCACATGATAGTCTATAGAAACAAAAATGATCAAATAAATGTTCTTTCATTGGTTTTCAGTGTTGAGGGGTTCGGAACCCATCTGCTATGTTCTATCTTATAGTCCAGTAACAAGAGCTATGCTTTGGGCTGAGTGCAAATATCCCTCAGGATCTTCTTTGTAGGAAGAGTTATAATAGACACTTTTGTGCCCTTAGCAAGGATTTCCCATCATAGAGTGAATGAAACATTTATTAGAGTTGATTCAAATGAACTCCTTCCATAGTGCAGCATGTAGGGCTACACACACAACAAATCTCTCTACCAAACTCATCTGCACATTTTTACATTCCTCTACAACAGAGACCAAACACTGGCTGCAATGATGCCTGTGGCCATCTTAATGCAATTAACCAGTTGATTAAACACAAAGACACAATGACAAGGGCAATGACAACAACAATAACTGCTCCTTGTAATTAAAGCGATTTAATGGAGTGAATGAGAAGCAGTGTGGAACAACAGATAGGGAGTCGCCTGGGTGTCTAAGACATGTTCATCCTCGTGGGGCATTTTTTTTAGATGACCCCAGAGCCATCACTTAACCCCACAATCACTGGACAACTTTTGGGGATGATAAATTATTCATCAGTTAGTGATCTGATAAACGGAGTTTCCTCTAATGTAACCAAGATTAAAAAAGATTACAAGGGAAGCAGAAAACTGGGAAATAATTTTTGAAACAAATATCTCTGATAAAAGCCTCATTTCTCAATTATTTAGAGAAATGAGTAAAATTTATAAAAATATAAGTCATTCCTCAATTGACAAATGGTCAAAGGATTTGAACAGGTAGGTTTCAGACAAAGAAATCAAAGGCACCTATGATTATGTGAAAAAATGGTCTAGATCACCACTGATCAGAGAAATGCAAATTAAAACAACTGTGAAGTATCACCTCACACCAGTGGTAATTATAACAAAAATGAAAAATATTGGACATTGGAGGAGATTAGGGAAAGCTAGGAGGCTAATACACTGTTGATGGAGTTGTAAAAAGATCCATTGATTCTGGAGAGCAATTTCAAACTATGCCCAAAGGGCTATAGAACCATGCATACCCTTTGATCCAGCAATACCACTGCTAGGTCTATATCCCAAAGACATCCCCAAAAAGAGAAATGATAGAGGGAGTTTCCTCAGTGGGAATTTTCCCTACCTAGATCAACCATTCCCACTCAATCTCCCCCAGACTCCTCCCAAAAGCAAAACCAAACAAAACAGAAGGCATGGGTCCAGACACTGACAAACAATCTCCATTGAGCCACCCTGATTTGTTCTAAAGTAGTCACTAAAAAGTTTCAGCTAAAAAAAAATAAATCATGGTAATATCTAGAAATACTCTGAGTGGAAAAAACCAAGCAACATTTTTAGTGGAAAAAACTTAAATAGCTTTCCTCTGCTACATCAATGAAACAAAAATTCATTCTGTCTGACAAACCAACCATTTATTAGTTCAGTTCTAAAAATAAAGGAAGTATGCTGACTATGTAAAAGGCTTGAATGCAGATATTTCTGCACAGAATACCATAATTATCATATTAGTGAAATGGTAAAAATATCTCCCTCTAACATGACTCAAATTCTAATATTGCCCAGGAAATATATTTGGGTTTCCAGGTTCAATAGGGATATTTAATTAACAAAAACATTCTTATAAAAAGAAATGAAAATAATCACAGCTATTAGTTACTTGCTGAAGCGTCCAGTTTGCGTTTATGTGGCGGGTCCTCGATGATCCGGTTGAGATCTCCTCGGTTCTTTAAGTCCATTGGCTTCTCCCATACGGAGAGGTGCATTGTTGGGTTGAAGAAGAAAACTCGATCATCACCAGTCCAGACAACACACCTGGTTGAATGAACAAACTAGCCTTAGTCGAACTCAAATACACTTAGAAACAACAAAACTGTCAGCATGTTCTAACTCACTGATATCAACAACTTTCCAACAGAATTGAAATCTCTTTTTCCCTCTCACACTGCTAAGCCACATTAGATATGATATATTTGTGTCAGGGATATACCAGGAGCTAATCCAAATACTTGCGTATTATCAACAGTTTGAGGACACTGGCAGGATTAAAACTGTCAATTAGATTGTCTCGAGATCATGTCACTTCATGACACAATCTAAATAGTCAAGGCACAGATCTCTTGAAGAAGCCATTGCTCAATTGAGATTCTGCTCTCAAGGATTATTTTTTTTCTTTCTTTTGTGAGACCACAGGAAATCTTTGCAGAATAGTATTCTATAAGTAACTGGATGCTTGACAAAGAACAAGACAGGTCACATATGTAAAATTAAATTGAAAAAAGACTTAAATAAAAGCCAAAAACAGATTTCTGAGGAACCTCATCACCCTCCTCTCTCCAACTCAGTCTTTTCAAAGCCTCTAGGACTGGATCAGTTTGGAAAGTCCCTATGCTTCGTGTGATAGAGACATATATGTAGAGTAGAAACTGAGCAAACATCACAGAAGAGCACTAAAGTCTAAATATCATTATATTTCAGCAGCAAAAAGTTCATCCATGTTCTTTTAATTAGGCATTCGGGAATTGGCAATTCTTGCCCATTTTTACAAGAGAAAATATGAATTCATTCCTAGGCATGGATTTTCAAAAATCAGGATTTGATTAAAATTATTAAAAAGTAAACTAAAAAATTATTTTCCTTTGGAAGCTGATCTGCGAAGGCAGAGAAGGAAGCTGAAAGAACCATAATACAAGGGGCAGCTAGGTGGCCCAGTGGATAGAGCTCTGGCCCTGGATTCAGGAGGACCTGAGTTCAAATCCGGCCTCAGACACTTAACACTTACTAGCTGTGTGACCCTGGGCAAGTCACTTAACCCCCATTGCCCCACAAAAAACAAAAACAAAAACAGAAAACAATACCACTAGCATGTTAGGAAAAGGAAAGCAACAGAAAAGTGGCGGAGGTTGATGAAAAGGCCAGCTTTGGCTCAAACGAGAAGCTGGTCACACCTGACAATGACTTTCTGCACTGTGGGCGCTAGAGAGATAGTTTGGCGAATGGGCACAGTGTCCAATGGATGCAGCGGTAAATCATTCCAGTTATTAATCCATGAAATGGCAAAAGGAGTTTGGTGGCAAATGGGTTCATTGGTGAATGAGCATGATATGTAATCAGTTGAGGATTAATGGGTACAGGGTTGATTAGACACTAGTAATAAGGATCTGTGTAACTACTAGGTATGGAGGCTAATAATCAGGGTTGCAAATGGACATAGTAGAAATTGGGCACAATGTATAGTAAGTGTGATTGTGAATGACATCACTGATTACTGGATTCAAATTGAATGGGTATGGTAGTACATGGATGCGATATTTAATGGGCAAATGAATTCAATGGTGCATGGGTGAATGGGCACAGGTTAAAATGGGTGAAGGGGTAAATGGGCACCATAGTAAATATTTACAATAGTTAGTGGGTACAAGTATTAATTAGTGCTGGGAAGAATGGGAAGATTGCCTAATGGGCAGAGGGATTAATGGGTTCTATGACTGCTAGTTACTATGGCTAATGAAGAGAGCTTAAGTTCTACTAAATCTGGAGTTTCAACTGACCATGGTTCATGGAAATTCTTTAGCCTCTGGCTAGAACTTCTCTATTGGTAGTTTCTAATCTTTGGGCAGAGCATCTACCTTTCCCCCCTTTACCTCCTCTTCCATTTTGCCCAGAGATCTCTGCTGCAAAGCTGGTCATACTTGCTGCCTGAGATCAGATATTGGTTGCAATGCACCCTGTGTACAACCTGAATTACTGGTGGTCCCCAAAGTTTTTGGTATTTCTAATGTATATGCATGAACTAGGAGCCTATCTCTAGTTTAGCTAGACCATGGAGCAAACGAATCCAAAGATATGAATTTATTTCTTGTGAGACCACTTGGCTTCATGCGGAGAAAGCTCTGGTGTGACATCCAAGGCTCCTTCCCTAACCTCCACCCCACATCCAATAACTAAAGGCCAGCTTGTTCATATAGAGAAGAGGTGGGTCATAGCCTAGCCCAGCTCATTCCAGTCCAGGACCCAACACCCTCAGGAGAGGAAAAGCTACAAAATGACTGCCCCTACTAGGAAGCAGAAACGTCACCTGCCTACACAGAAGGTAGCACAAGTGGCTGACAGAGCTAAGGATTCAGGCTTTCAGATCTTCATCAAGCAAAACATGATGTCCCCAAAAATCCAAACAAATGACCCTGCAAGAGAGTGACCAGATTTCCACTCTGTGAGTGAGTGACCCATGCTCCTCAGAATAGGCTAGGGCATACTCAGGCTTGGGTACCTTTAGAAAACCCGCCCAGCTGACAATAATTCTCTGCAAACCCCACTCCTCCACCCCTTACTCAAGGATCACAAGAGCAGAAACTCAGAGCTAGAGAATTTCTCAGGTCAGAGGCTAAGCTCTCAATATAAATTCTGTACCACGTGGACCCTCCTGGGATTGGAGAGAACTGAAAAGCCGGAGGAAAGACAAAGGTGCTGGAGAAGCAGTTTGCTCCCAAGTGATTTGCTTGAATGTACTGTCCGGGAAAACGGCCTGGGTTCACACCAGCCTAGAATGAAGGAAATATTTCACCTCTCTGGCTATCCAATGGGGACCAGGGTACCTTGGATGTGGATGCTGACTTTAGGAGCAGATCATTTTGGGGAACATAACATAGCTGAAATAATTATGCCAGCTTGTAAATTATGCACAATTCAGTTACTGCATGGACTCCCTTGGTGGGAGGCAGGGCTAGAAAGGAACATAAAATGTACAATGAGAGTTCAGTTATTTCCCTTTCAGATTTAGGCACTGGTGAAGGAAGGCTTCCCAAGATTAGCAGCCAAGTTCTCTAGGAACAAAGTGAAGATATTTCATTTTCTTCTAATGGTCTAGTGTCACCCAGAAGTCCCGGGCTTCTGGGTGAGGGCTCTGGAAGCTAGAATCCAGGATGAGATTTGATTTTTGTCCCAGGATGAAATCCAACGGGGACTACTGCCCCCACCCCAACCATTCCTCAGGGGTCAAATGGTTGGAGGTAAAATCGGAGGAAGATGTGGCTCAGAAGCCTGGGGACATTTTTTTCTTCCCATGATTCAGCAAGTAATCCTGGGGCCAAGTAGAGATGGAAGCAGAGACACAGCTTGGGGGACTGAGGGTCCTCAGCAGCCCTCCATGGACTTTAGCTGGCCTTGCAGAAAGCCACAACAAACCCGAAGGCCTCTTTTATTCAGAAGGATACACGTTTAATGTTTCTGCAGTGATTTTCACATCGGCACATTTTCCCTGGGTCTTGGGGTGCTGAGTGTCTGAGGAGGCCTCCTGGTACTCCAGGCTTTCCCGGATGGGGGGTATGGTCCTGCTTTAGAATTACACATAAGCCAAGGCTGGGTCACGCCATGTCAAGTGTTCCCATAACAAGTCCAATGGACTTTTCTGGGTGAACAGTGGGAAGACCTTGCTGCTTGATCACAAGGGATTTAGAGCCCAAAGCAATCATTTTGTTTGAACATGTGGGAATCCAGCACGGCCAAGTGATTATGCCATGTTTGCACAGGTGATAAGCAGCTGAGCCGAGACTGAACGCCATGGGACTGAATCCAGACCAAATGCCCTGCCCAGTGCCTTTGACTTAGATTATGTCTGCAGTGGAAGAAAGTCTAAGGATACATACATACATTGCCATATACAACCCCCTGTCACCACAAGGAGGCCCTCTCTCTTACAACCTAGAAAATTGGCAACAAATTAAAGAATGTGTAGAAATATCTATTGCTGAGTACACATAGCTCACCCAGGCCGGTGATGTCTAGCACAGTGCAGCTGCAGGAGGCAATTCGGATTTGGCCAGAGACCCTTACCTGGGTTGGTAATTTCTGGTGATGGAGCCTTTCCCATATTTCTCCCCTTTGAGGGCAGAGTTTTGAATGGCAGGTCCAGATGCGTGGCATCTGGTCCTTTGTCATTGTCTAACTTCCAGACTTGGGAAAGTCACTGCTCATATCTGGGCTTTCGCTTTGGCCTAACCCTCCTAACTCTTTCCAGACCAATGACTCTCTGTTATACTTGTTCTATTTCTCTCCCTTGCTTCTTTTCTTCCTTTTCTCTGTCTCTCTCTCTCTCTGTCTCTGTCTCTGTCTCTGTCTCTCTCTGTCTCTGTCTCTCTCTGTCTCTGTCTCTCTCTCTCTTTGTCTCTCTCTCTCTCTCTCTGTCTCTCTGTCTCTCCGTCTCTGTCTCTCTCTCTTTGTCTCTCTGTCTCTCTCTCTGTCTCTGTCTCTCTCTCTTTGTCTCTCTGTCTCTCTCTCTGTCTCTGTCTCTCTCTCTCTTTGTCTCTCTGTCTCTCTCTCTGTCTCTGTCTCTCTCTCTGTCTCTCTGTCTCTGTCTCTGTCTCTCTCTCTCTTTGTCTCTCTCTCTCTGTCTCTCTGTCTCTCTCTCTGTCTCTGTCTCTCTCTCTTTGTCTCTCTGTCTCTCTCTCTGTCTCTCTCTCTCTTTGTCTCTCTCTCTCTGTCTCTCTGTCTCTGTCTCTGTCTCTCTCTTTGTCTCTCTCTCTCTGTCTCTCTGTCTCTGTCTCTGTCTCTCTGTCTCTCTGTCTCTGTCTCTCTCTTTGTCTCTCTGTCTCTGTCTCTGTCTCTCTGTCTCTGTCTCTCTCTTTGTCTCTCTGTCTCTCTCTCTTTGTCTCTCTCTCTGTCTCTCTGTCTCTGTCTCTGTCTCTCTCTCTCTCTGTCTCTGTCTCTCTCTCTTTGTCTCTCTGTCTCTGTCTCTCTCTGTCTCTGTCTCTCTCTCTTTGTCTCTCTCTCTCTGTCTCTGTCTCTCTCTTTGTCTCTCTGTCTCTCTCTGTCTCTGTCTCTCTTTGTCTCTCTGTCTCTCTCTCTGTCTCTGTCTCTCTCTCTCTGTCTCTCTCTCGTCTCTGTCTCTCTCTATCTCTGTTTCTCTCTCTCTCTCTTTGTCTCTCTGTCTCTGTCTCTCTCTCTCTCTTTGTCTTTCTCTGTCTCTGTCTCTGTCTCTGTCTCTCTCTACTCTTTCTATCATTTTGCAAGAATTTATGATGAAAGATTGTGGACGCAAACAGATCTTCAGGCATTTTTAGTATTTGAGTTTAAACCCCAGTGGCACAGAGGCTCGATTGTGTAATTGGTATCTTAGGTGGGGAAAGTCAATTTATGCTTTGACCTACTCAGCAAGGAGATTGTAGCAATAATACTGCCTTCCAAGAGAACTTGGGTAGCTATCTTTTTGTTTCAGCAGCACAAGAGCAAATCCATACGAAAATCCTTGAAGACACCAGGAAACCATCAGGAAAACCGAAGAAATATCATTGACTAGGAAAGCTTGCTACAATTCTGAGTACACATAGAAAAAATATATACTGTCAGCTCTTAATTAGGTTTGAGAAGGAAGGCTTGTTGGCAAAGCCAGCCCAAGGCATGGGCTAATCCCCAAATCCTTCCCACCGGGCTTTGGAATACATTACATGGTTTGGGGAAGCTGAACCACCCTCCCAATTAGCCTTTGGACAATGTTGCTGCTGAAATGAATATACATTTCTTCTTTTAAAAATACGCTGGTCTAGGTGAGATCTGTATTTCATTTGTTCAATGCACATTATTTTTTAACCTCTCTGATGGGATCTACCTATGATAGATCTATGAGAGGGAATGACAGACTCTCCAACATTCACCAGTTCTGTGAAAAACAGAGATGTCTGAACCTTAATGTATTTCAGAGACAAATGAGGATGTCATTCTCCAGGGAATATGGTCTGACGGTTGGGCTGTGGCCCAGGAAGTACATGACACTTCAAACATGCTGGAATGCGTGGAGAGAAAATGAATGAGCATCTATGGAGGATCCAGAGGTTGGCTGTTGATAGTGTAGCTTCGGACGAACTGCTCCTTAATACTATGTATTTTAACTTGAGTTAATTTCATACTACCTCTCCCTGAGATCTCCCGCTTTCAAAGTCCCAGCTGCTGGGCCAGGGCACTGACTATAGAGAGAGGGACTAAAATGAAGGTGAGGCAGGAAAATGAAGAGGTGGTATTGTTGTTGAGTCCTTTCAGACACATCCAACTCTTCATGACGCCATTTGGGGTTTCCTTGGCAAAGTTCCTGGAGTGGTTTGCCATTTCCTACTCCAGCACATTTCACAGAAGAATTAAGTAAGGCAAACAGGATGAAGTGACTTGTCCAGGGTCAAACAGGTAGTCAGTTTCTGAGGCTGGATTTGAACTCAGGTCTTCCTAACTCCAGGCCTGGTGTCCTATCCACTGTGCTACTTAGTTGCCCAATGAAAAGGTAGAATCTTGTAATAAGGGAATAGCGGTAAAATTCCAAAAAATTTAATGGAATTGAAGAGCCTACTGGGGAGTTTGTAATGGAAGAGAGCAAGACAAGTAGTCTGTGGGAAACTGTTCAGCACTGTCAACAATTCCAACCTACTAGCATCTTTTTGGCACTGATATTCTTCTGGATATTCTGCATGGCTACAAATCACTGGCTCTGAGGCATCAGATTGATGGGTTACTTTGAAGAGGTATGGGCGGCAGATGTCAGCTCCAGCAGATTTCCAATGATGACATATATTCAAGAAAACAAGGGGAAAAATATATATGTGTGTATGTATATATATATATATATATATATATATATGTGTGTGTGTGTGTGTGTATGTATATATATATGTGTGTGTGTATGTATATATATGTGTGTGTATATATGTATATGTGTGTGTATGTGTATATATATGTGTGTGTATGTATATGTGTGTATATATATATGTGTATGTATGTATATGTGTGTATGTGTGTATATATATGTATATATATATATATGTGTGTGTGTGTGTGTGTGTGTATAAAATCCAATAAATTTATGCTTGGAATAGAAGAAGGGCTGTTCATGATTTGAGAGTGAGAAATATCAACCTGACATCTCCAGGGCTGTCCCCAATAGCCATGGAATGTTAAAAGGCCAAGAAGAAAGAGTCAGGCACATTGGGTAGATTT
The DNA here is from genome assembly GCF_019393635.1 of Dromiciops gliroides. Classification (NCBI taxonomy): domain Eukaryota; kingdom Metazoa; phylum Chordata; class Mammalia; order Microbiotheria; family Microbiotheriidae; genus Dromiciops; species Dromiciops gliroides. Next base: position 3,802,694 of record NC_057862.1, on the reverse strand, counting down.
AATAGGGAAGATTTTAGGAAAAACATGGGTTATTTTGCATAAGTGTGACAAGTCCTAGATGAATGGTGATCTTTACCACTGTAGAAGTGTTCATATCAGGGACAACCCAGCTCCACTGATATGGGGTTATTCAAATGCTTCCCTTTACCAACGAGTAAACTGCAGCCGAGTGGTTGAGGCTCACTGTGGGTGATACATGCATCCAATTTTAGATGTTGTATTTGAACCTACATTATAACTCCAGAGATAGTGTTTCTTTGAAATGTGTGTATGTGTCTGTGTGTGTGTAGTGATAGAATAAACATATTTCATTTTTTAAAAAAATCTAGCTTTGTTACCCACTGAATCAGACCATGCTTGCTTGGGCCTCTGGGTAACTCTAGTAACCACATAAGTGCTTGGGACATCACACTTCATTCTCAAGTCATTATGGCTCTGACGTAGACATATAGCCAATGACATACCAGGGTTAACACAAGCCAGCTTGAAAGCATTAAAGAGATTCCAAGTTTGTACATTGATTGCCAGGATGGGACATCTCAGGCATGAGGAACAAGAATATTAATGAGGGATGTATTGGGGGATGATTACAAGAGAGAAACTAGAATGACAACAGTTAACGTGGGGTACAAAGAATAGTACCATCAACATTATGTGTTGATCAACTGTGATAGACTTGATTTTTCTCAGCAATACAATGGTCTAAGATAGTTCCAAAGGACTCATGATGGAAAAGGCTCTCCAGATCCAGAAAAGAAAAAAGAGCTGTGGAATCTGGATGCAGACTGAACCACACTGTTTCTCTTGTTTTTGGTGCTGTTGTTTTTCTCTTTTGAGGTTTCCCTTTTTGCTCTGATTCTTCTCTTACAACATGACTGATGCAGAAACATGTTTAATGTCATTGTACACATATAACCTATATCAGCTTACTTGCTGTCTTGTGGAGGGGGGAGGGAGAGGAGGGAGGGAAAAACACTGAAACTAGAAATCTTATAAAAATCCAATGTTGAAAACTCTCTCTAAATGTAACTGGAAAATAATAAGATACTTTTATAATTTCAAAACAAAACAAAACCAAAACAACAACAAACAAACAAAAACCACGGGATACAAAGAACCATGTCACCATGAACCCTACAACTAAGCTTCAGAAGTTCTGGCTGCACAAATGAATGGTGAAGCTGTGTGACCCTGGACAAGTCACTTAACCCCAACTGCCTCACTTAAAAAAAAATGAATGGTGAGAATTCTGGGAACTTTTTCCTATGGGTAGTCTCCATTTTAAAAAGCCAGCTCTGCAATGGAAGTTAACTGTCAGTATTCTTCTTATACACATTGAAAATCATATATTGATGTTTCCTCTCTTTATAATGATAGAGAGTTAGAACGTTTGTTCCCTGGCTCCTGTTTCTCTTTTTCATCTCAATCCAACAGATTCACAAAATGGAGAAGTGGGTAAAAGGGGATACCCAGCGGCAGCTGGGCCTGCTGACAGCCCCATCTGACAGGCAGGAATCTGGATCGATGCTCATGATGCACTCAACACTGATGAGCAAAAACATGCAAATCTCCGTAACCAGGCAGAACAAGCACCAGGGTCCGAGCTTCTCAAGGGCACACTCAAACTCTCCCAATGCCAGGAGTGGCGCTCCCCAGCTGGGATGCCTTTGGGTACCAGCCCCAGTCAGACTCTCAGCCTTCTGAGATCTGACCCCCTTATTTCAGAATGGCATAGCTCCCAAAGGACTTTTCACGGATCCAAGAATGATTCATCAGTGTACAAAGGCAAGACAGGGGCTAGGGCTGAGAGAAGCCTCATCAGAAATGAGGGGAAGATCTCTTGGATTATTAAAGTACCATTCTACTTTTTTAATTGCCTCACGCCCCTCAAGGATATACTTACTCCATAAGCCAGCCTTACATTTTACTTTGCAATGACCTCCCAACTGGTAACCCATGGCTGCTGAGGCACAGGGACCGCCTCCTAAACAAGCTGGACTTTCTAATCTCTCCATGTTGCCTCTGCAGCAAGATGGTCAACTCTGAGGTCAGGGACTTGTTGGGTCCTTTCCTCCATCCCTGTGGCCAGCTGAGTCCTATTGAGGAAGAAGCGATACTGGGAAATTCTCTGCTGATTTCTGTGGATTTGTGCATATTTCCCGGATGCTCCTTTAGCTGGGCGATGGCTCATTCAGCTCTCTGGTCATAGGTTAGAAACCAGGGGTGCACTGAGCCCAGGGTAGTACTGTGGTACTCCATGGTGGAACACTCTCATTGGCCTTTTTCTTTCTCCTTAGGACCAATAGCCCCCCTCCCCCAGAGCATGCCAGTGTCCTTAGCACTGCGGTATGCACACAGATGGGGGAGAAAGTCCATGAGGCCTTCTTAACCCAACATAGGCCTTATCGATGTAATTCCATAAATTTGCTAAGAATAAGGGATGAACAATTGACTCTATAACATGAATGAAGTCATATGAGTAACTATGAATACCTTTACATGTAGAAGACACTTGGTATAGCCTTGTGAAATGCATGAATGGATGAAGAAGTGAATATGAAGCTCATTTGCATTCAGACATGACCCCGGGTTGCCTGATGTAACTAAAGAGGGATTTTTAAAAGCCAAATCACTGAATCTCAAAGACCCTCTCATGGAAACAGAAGATGGACAAACTTTCCCTCAGCCACACTCCTGCTTGCTAAGCATATAACCATCATTTAGTACCAGTAAAAAGGAATCTATGACCCTTCTGCCAGCCCATTCTACTTCTGGACCTGTGTCATCTGGAGAAAGCTGTCCTCCCTCACTCCTACTTACATAAGAACAAAATCCATTACTTTGCTACATGTATTCATTGTCCCTGATTCTTTCATCTAGAATGAGGACAAGGCCAATTCTGTTTGGCAGCCCTTTCATTGTGTGAAGGCAGCAATCATGGCCTACTGAGGATTTTCTCTTCTCTAGGCTAAAGAGAACCCAATTAGTTTAAGTGATCATCTTACGACATGATCTCAAGGCACTTCACGATCCTGGTTGCCCTTCTCTCAACCTGTTCCATTTTGTCAATGTCCTTCCTAAAGGAACCCATAACCAAACTCTAGCGGGTACAAGGTTTATAGCCACAGAATATAACGGGACCACAGGTCATGTCTGTGTTTCTTAATTCAGCCTTAGATCATATGAGCTTTTCTGGTTGGTTTTCACACCACTGATTCACATTGAGCTTGCAGACCAATTCAGTTTCTAGGTCTTTTTACTGATGGACGGATCGCTGTATGTACCACCCTCATGCTGGGGATTATCAGAGCCCAAGTATAAATTCTTATCTCAATCACACACTGTCTGATTGGCTCAGGTCCAACGTTGTAGTCTTTCAAGATTTCTCCAGATTCTCTCATTCATCCTTACTATCTGTCCCCGTCAATTCAATAAGCATAATCCGGAAAGGTTTTTTTTTTAGGTAAAAAACACCTAAAATGATCTCCAGTGTAGACTGACCCACTAAGGATGACTTTAAGGATCTGTACATATACTCATTTATCAATACACACACACACACACACACACACACACACACACACACACACACACACACCCCTAGCATCATATATCCTACGCAGGAGACAACACACAGACGCATATAACATATCTAGGTATTTTTGAATGTGGCTATGTATATATGCACTTATATTTCTCTCATTTTTATAACTGCTTAGGAAGAGACTGATTACCTTATAAAATCTCATATGTCTAGAAAAAAGATTGAAAAGTCAATATTTTAAGAAACAAAAAAAAATTCTTATTCAAAATTATTTGGCCTAAACACTCACATTTCAGCATTTTTTTTGGTTGTTTGGGGCAATTAGTGGCTCAGTTAGTCTTCAATACTTTCCCCGGACTTGCCCAAGGCATGGCTGCTATACCATTCTGCCACTTAGTTCAGCCATTCTCTTCTCTCCTCAGGCCACATCTGGAGGACTGGATTGTACCTTAGTTCCCATATTTTAGGAAGGACGGTGAGACAAGTAGTGAGAGAAGAGACCGTAATGGTCAAGGGCTTCTTGTATAGGCTATAGAAAGGTCACTTGAAGAAACTAAGGAAAAATAACCTGGAAAATAAAAGGCTCAAGACAGGCGCAGGGGAAGGAGGGATGGGCTAGTTGTCAAGACCACAGAGTAACAGATTTCTAGAAAACAGAAGTAGGGCCAATGGGTACAAGTTGCAAAAAGCCCAGTTTTCTCTTGCTGTCTCATGATTAACCATGCTGCACCAAAGTGGACAACTCTTTCTTGGGAGAGAATAGGTTTCTCCTCACTAGAAGTATTCAAGAAAAGATTACACGACCAACTATTGTTTGTACTCTAAAGAGATGATTTGGAAGGTGGGGTTTTTTCCCTTTAAGACTGACTTCCATCTGTGCTACAAATGTGTTGTATGTATGTGGCATTTTCTAGTTGTCTCACCTCTTAGTGTGAGAGGTCCTTCGAAGTAGGTGCCACATTTCTTCCTTTCTTTGTATATTAACATAGCACACAGCCTGGCACTTGTCAGTGTTGAATAATTGCATGTGGACTGAAAGACTCAAAATAGTTTAACAGTTCTTCCTTCTCTAGAAGTTGGAAAACTATGTTATTCAGTCATTACAGTCAGCACAAAAATGGGTAGTTTCTGAGCATGGAAAATATTGAATCATGGTTTCTTATATGGGTGTAGAGAAAAATGGATGGATATATGGATAAGGATAAGCACATTATTTTTTCAGGCATAACTTCATATATAAATTGAGTATATAAGAGAAATAAGTAGAAAAGTGTTCTCCAAGATATTCCAGTTTTTCTCACCAAAAATATCTTTGAAGAATGGAATTCATCAGATGGATCTCTTGGCTGTCTCTGTCAATTCTGCAAAATAGTGAAACCTTTGGAGCACTGGTGATTGATGAGTAAACTCAATGGAACTTTCTTAATCCCTTGCAGCTCCTAGGTCCTCAATTAGACATTGCATGGTAGGGGTTGGGCCAAGGCCATTCTCTAATTGTGTACATCAATTTTTATTTGAAGTTCTCATTGAAGGTCATTGAAAGGGAATCCCATTACCTACATTCTTTCTACATTAACTCTGGTCTCTCTAGTTTTTACTAGGATGGGAACTTTGGCCAAAATTGGAAACTTAAAATATGTAAGTAGGTCAAGGTGCTCTAGGAGGCTTAACGTGTATGAACTCGTTTCATCCCTGAGTTAAAGCTTGAACTAAAACCCGCAGAGGGCTATTAGACATGAATGTAGGTGACAGCGACCTCATGAAGCCTCATCAAAGTGGCAAAACTAAGATAACATGATAGTGAAAGTCAATTTCTTATCCCTCTACACCCCCACCATCTCAGATTACATGGCACACACTCCTCCCTGGAAGAGTACAACATGCTTTAATTATCCAATGGGGAGAATGTGGCATTTTGTTTCTTCTGATGGTATAAATCAAAAGAATCCTGAGTTCTGGGGCAAATTCTCCATGATCAACAGAGTATTTTCTAACACTTAAACTAACCAGATAACTTGTCTCAAATCTTCACACTGGAGCCAATCTGAATATTTGCATTGATAACTATACTACTCTCTGATCTTCTGTTTCTAATTCCCACTGATCGTCATCCATATGTAAAACAAAGGCAACATTATTTCCTTTCATCCTTTCAAAGTTCTACCTATTTCGTTCCCAGAGTGCATGGTAGGCATGGCATTTCTTTCTTTAATGTCATTCCTATTTATCATCAATCGTTACAACTATCTAAAAGCATTAGCTTTGAAAATGTCACATGTAATGGGATCAACTGAGAGAGCATTTATAAAACCCTTAATAGTGTCTGGCATAGAGTAGGCACTTAATAAATGCTTGTTCCCTTCTCCCTCTGTTAATGGAGAGGAGGGGCAAGGTAGAGTCAAGAACTCTATCAAATACGTTCGGAAGAAGGAAAGGTCTAGAGGAAAGTGCTCCTTCCCGCTGGCATTCACAGACCATTTCTAAACGTCCAACCATTTTGATTGGGCCATTCCCAAGGCTTCTGTTCCTTTCCAGGTTGAAATAATACCCACGCTTGTGCAGACTTCCATATCCCTATCATTGCAATAGCTGCTTGAACTCTGAACCAAAAGATGCTCAGACAGGTTTGAGGACAAGGCAATAAGGCCTGTGGCTGAGCTCTGGCAGCCTCTCATTTCCTTTTGGCCCTTAACTCATGATGTGATGGAAGAGGAACAACCCACCCTGTAAAGGAGTCAGCAAAGGTAGACCATCCTCCTGTCTGTTCATCTGGATGTGGGACCCCACGATGGTGGTGCTGTCATATCATTAGCCTCAGTAAACGAAGACTCCCTAAAGGTCACCATTTGGATGGAAATTTCATGTCTCGATTCTCCGCTTTGTTTTACACTTCCTATCATTTATTATTTTTATATCTTTGTGATCACAGTCATATGTACTCTCCCTGCTAGAGTGCAATATTCCATCTACCCTGACACACTTTATGATTCCTAGCCAGTGCCTCCTGTACCCTGTGAAAAAATAATGGGATTTAGCAGATACTCAAAGGCCCACCTGGAGATTAATCTAAACTGATTGAATTAAGTGAGAGTGATTGACTGCTGATTAGCCTACTTCAAGTTAATTAGATTGTAACCACACCTGGCTGGCCCTTAAGGAGGTATTGTTCTCAGAAGCTAAAGACTTTGAACTCAACTTGAGACCACCTTCAAGTCCAGTGAACCAATGGATTTGGATGATGCTAACCAATCAGCTTGAAGCAGTGTGTAAGGCCCGCCTCTTCACTGGACCTATAAAAAGCTTCCACACTCAGTTTGAGAAGAGTTTATGATTGAAGCAGGCTCATGGCAGAGGACTAGAGGAAGAACCGACCAGGCTGGAACTCTAGGATAGGTAGGCCTTTTCTTAACTTTCTGAACTCCACGTGAATACCTGGTATGCTTTAATAAAAGCTTAATGCCCAAAGACTTGTACTAAAGCTTCTAATTTAAGACGACCACACATTAGACTTTTAGATATCACATTTAGATTTTAAACATCACAGCCCCCAGAAACACTTCCACCCCATTCATTCTCCATATGGGCGCCACAAGGGGTCCTAAGGTTCTTCTTCCCCTGCCAATTGGGTAAATGTCAACGGACCATACAGGAAACCATACAGGGGTCTTCCTTCCGAGTGTGTGTGTGCTCCTCCTGCTTTATGGCCATTTCTTCTATTATTTTATAATCTGTAGTAGCCTCTTAGGGCCCCAAATTTCCTATTAATAGATGATTTGAACTTTTATTTTATTAGCAGATCATTGATACAGAACATGAAAAATATCTAGAAAAAAGTCCTAAAATAAGTATGTTTTTGGATATTGATTCAAACAATAACATTTAGATGCTTCATCTGGAGTTCATTCTCCAATAATTTGTAAGTTATTACTACTTTGTCCTTGATATTTATATTGATTTAGACCAAGAGCTTGGTGACTTTAATTTGGATAAGTAGTTGTTCTATTCACCTTCCTGTCTCATCAATCAACATCCAGAAAATAGGACCCAGAGAAAGGCTTTCTTTTCACCTGTCACTAACACCAAATGGAATTCATGATAGCTTAATGATAGGTCCTTCTGCTTCTCTAAGGAATATCAACTGGGGTGAAACACAATTTAAAATGTAATCATAGTAATTGGAAAGAAAGTGTTTTAAAAGCTGTTAATGTCCACAAACAAGACCCTAGTGGGAAGCTTGACCCAGACTCCACTGCAGAGAGAGCTACACAGAATCCTTGTATGTGAGAGTTCCAAAGTCCCCCTTCCTGACCCAGTATATTTCTAGTCTAAGAGCTCCACTACTATACTGCTAGCAAGTGGCAATCTGCCATGTGCTTGGAATTCTACAATAAGGGGGAAGCACTATCTCCTGAGATAGAACCTTTCACTGTTGTACAGCTCTGGCTACCAAGATGTTCTTCCTCACATCAAGCCAGTTTTTGTTTGTTGGTTGGTTTGTCCTTCATCCCCAAAGAGGCCCACAGCATCCAGGTAATGGCACAACTTGCATTGAAGTGGATTTAAGTGAGGAAGGGCTGTACAAGGTCAACAATCTCACTCTCTCCTCCAGAGCCATCGGGATCTACTGGCAAGATACATACATAACGGTATGACTGGAGATGGCCCTGGATGTTTAAAGCAATTGGGGTTAGGTGACTTGCCAGGGTCACACAGGTAGTAAGTGTCTGAGGTGAGATTTGAACTCAGGTCCTCCTGACTCCAGGACCAGTGCTCTACCACCAGCTGCCTATTCATTAAAAAAATACTCAATTGGGATAGCATTAGAATTAGAAAATTCACCAAAAAAATGATTGTAATTGAATTGCTTAGATTAGGTGACCTCAAGTCTTTTCCAAACCTAAATCACACAATCTGTGAGAAAAATAAAACACCAATGAAATAGCCTGGCCAAACAATTCCCAGTCACATGGGGAAGGAAATGAAACATTAGACCTTTCTGGGCTTACTCAGTGTTTCTTGGTGTTCCTTCTGTTGAGTAAGTATGGCTTGGATATTTGGTGTAATATTAATAGAATTGAAAAGAGCATAAAGCTGGCTAACCCCTCCAAGTAATGAAGAGCTAGAATGCTAATATTTTGTCAGATAGGATGAAATATTAGGAGATGATTTTGTTTTCACTCCATAACAGAGCCATTTGCTGACTAAGGACGATGAGCAGCAATGCATTTTTATTCACAGATAACTTGCCAAATCTGTTGTACAACCCTATCTCTATTCAACACTAGATTTCCATTGAAAACTTGTTGGCCCAGTAGGTTATAGGGTTATCAAGACAAATTCCAAGCTGATTTCTCTAAAGTTTAATGGGTTTAGAGTAGGGTAACAGTAACCAATTAACACCCATAAAATGGAGCTGAGGTTGGTTGGTTGTTCTTTTTCATAACTGAAGAGAACCAAAATAACATCACTATTGAGGCCAACCAGACCAAAATGAGCTCAGAAGGTGCTACCACAGGTTGGGCACCAATAGTCCTTATGAACATTTGGAATGGAGATGTTTGTAAATCTGAGCATCTCATCTTTCTTTTGAGCTCCTGCAATTCTGCTTCAATCACAGAAAGCAGCATCTTGGATGCAAGTATGCTATGCTGGGCCAGCCTGTGACCTTGAGAGTGTCCTAATATTGCTTCTTCTGACCTCCATGTCAGCACTTGCCTTGGGTGCGTTCTCTGTAAAACAGTCTTCTAGGAAAAAGTCTATTTGGGATTCCAATAATATGGCCATCCTATTGGAGTTGTACTTTCTGCAATAGAGCTTGAACGGCTGGCAGTTTAGCTTGAAAAAGGACCTCAGCAGGGGCAGCTATGTGGCGCAGTGGATAAAGCACCAGCCCTGGATTCAGGAGGACCTGAGTTCAAATCTGGCCTCAGACACTTGACACTTACTAGCTGTGTGACCCTGGGCAAGTCACTTAACCCTCGTTGCCCCACCAAGAAAAAAGAAATGCATGGGAGCCAGCTCACAGCCCTGCTTCACTCCATTGGTGATGGGGACGTGTGAGAGAAATCTTCATTACCAAGAATCCATATTAGCATGCTTGGACAAAGTTTAGGTTAGGCTGGGCCAGAAGGAGTTTACATTCTATGGGGAATATAGGGATAAGATGTTTACATCTAAGTAAATGCAAAACAATAACAATGACAATCTTGAACTGGGTGGTCTGTAGGCATCTTAAAATCAACATACCCCAAATTGAATTCATCCTCTTTCCCCCCACATCCTTCCCTCTTCCCAAATTCCTTACCACTATCCAGGGTACCACCATTCTCCCAGTCATCCAGGCTCACAACCTAAGTAGCTTCCTTGACTTTCCTCCTCTCCCCATATGAAATCACATGTCAAGTCCTGTCATTGCTACTTTCAGGACATCTCTCCTTTATGATGTCCCCATCTCTTCTTTGATAAGGCCACCACCATGGTTTATAAACTCATTTGGTGCTTGCACTATTGAAGAAGGGTTTGACTTATTCTCCCTCCTTTAAGCCTCTGCCCACCCTCGTCCAACCTCAGCTATAAAATTCATCTTCCTTAAAGCATAGAGATGACCATGTTACCCTCCTCCATACAACAAACTCCAGTTCCATCTTTTAACTCCAAGAACAAATAGAAAACCATACTTAATATTTAAAACTCTGTATAATCTTCATCTTTCCTACTTAGGCAGATGTCTCATGCTTTACTCCTGACCGTGCCCTCTGCAATCAATTACACTCACTCCCATGCTAGTCTTCAAACCCAATTCTCCATGTCAACTCAATGGCTGTCCCTTATGGAGGGAATGTATGCTCTGTCTGGCTGTCTCTCTCTTTCGGTCTCTGTGTCTCTCCCTTTTGCTATCTCTGTCTCTCTCCCCTTATTTATGTTTCCTGGATTCTTTCAAGTCTCAGATACTCACATTTTCACCAAGAAACCTTTCTGGGTCACCCTTAATACTAATGCCTCCTTTTTGTGGACTGCCTCCAATTTATTCTGTATAGAACTTGATTATACATTCCCTTTGGATGTTCTCTATTTGAATCATGGAATTTCAGAGGTCCCCAGGATTTTCATATCTATCTAGTCTTCTTTGAAGTTTTAAAAATAATTTCCTCAACCTATTCCTGATAAATGGTCATTCCTGCTATGAGAAAATAATTGTTAATAATGAGTTTCTAGGAGAAACCCAAACATTAGTTTTGGTTGCTCTCTTCCCCCTCACCCCAGAAACAGACCTGGGATGAGCCCTCAGGTAAACAAAAGAAATGCAGATGGATTTCTTTGTTTAGCTAGGGGAGGAAGCACCTAAACTTTTGAATTTGCCCCCTCCAAGATCATCCCTCAATCCATGTCAATCAATGGAGCTAAATGATGCTATAACCAATTAGCTTAGATGAAGGTATGGTGACCAGCCTCTATCTAAGGGGAACAAAACCCCAGGACACACTAGCGTCAGCCTCTTTTACTACCCACCCGCCCTCTCCTCTCTTCTCTCTCTTCTCTCTCTCTCTCTCTCTCTCTCTCTCTCTCTCTCTCTCTCTCTCTCTCCCCTCTGTCTGTCTCTGTGCCTCTGTTTATCTCTCTGTCTCTCCGTCGGTCTCAGTCTCTGTCTCTCTCTCTGTCTCTCCCTTTCTACCTCTATCTCTTTCTCTTTTGCTTGAATATGCCCACTAAATAGGAATCCATGATTTTCTAAGGCAGCCCATTCCACTTATTGATAGCTATATTAAAAAAACAAACAAACATGTTTACCTTATATGAAAATAATATTTGTCTTTGTCAAAATTTGCCACAGAGAAACTTATAGAGAATCAATACATTTGCATGTTATACAGATGTACTATATTTTATATCCACCAGGTAGGTGATATAGCGGACAGCAGTAAGCTTGGTATCACAAAGACTCATTTTCATGAGTTCAAGTACAGCCTCAGACACTTACTAGCTATGTGACCCTCGACCGGTCACTTCAGCCCATTTGCCTCAGTTCCTCATCTATAAAATGAGCTGGAGGAGGACATGGTTAAAGCCCTCCAGCACCTCTGCCAAGAGAACCCCAAATGGGGTCATGGAGAGTCAAACATGACCGAAAAAATGGAACAACCACAGAACTCTTTTATACCCAGTCTGTATGAGGCCAAGTTTCACAGGAATGCATCCGATGGCAACATGGGAAAGTTCCCTAGTCATGCAAGCACCCACTATACTCTTCAATCAAGTGGCACTGGGCTCCCAACTATCCTACTAATAAGACATGGTACTTATATAACTGTAGCATCTAATAAATGCTTATTGATTGATTCGCAGCCAAATTCATTAAATGGCGATCAGGACAGAAATATGAAGGTGGTCCTACCACCTGTCCATGCCCCCTTATTTTGTGAGTCTAGAATGGCAAAATGCCAAGCTGACTGATACCTGAAGTTTGCTTGACAAGCTGCCAGCTATCACCGAGCTGCATAATAAAGAAGGAAACACTAATACCACCTCTTCAAATGCCCAAGAGATGCTACATGCTGCGAGCAGCGGAAAAATAAAGAGTAAGGTCTCAATTACAAAAACAAATGATTCACTCAAGTTAATGTTGCCTTAAAAACAATATCTCAGCAGAATTCTGATGGGATAGCTCCATATTTCCGGGTAAGTATTACCAAACAATCAGACAGTCCTTCTATAGGAGGTTTAGATATCCTAAATTATATGTGCAAACCCTACCTCAGAACCCTCAGCCTACTGATTGAATTTTTACATTTGTTTATTCTTTCTGAAAGTTTTTTTCTAACCCAGAAAACTGTCCCTTGACAGGAAAACATGTTGATCTTCTAAATATTCTCCTCTATTATGTAAATTTTCCCCAATCTCCAAAGGAAAAAGAAACAAACCAAAAACTTTTATTTTTTTTAAAGGTATGAAAAACTGGAAGAGAAAAGAGTTGCTAATGGCATTAGTGAGATACGATTTTCAGTTTGTGACCTTGGTTTGGGTTGTTGTTGACTGACTTTCCTAACCCTAATCAGGCATTTACCTGGAGGCCCTCCATATTCTCCTTTTCAAAAGGAAGGAGAAGGTTGTAGTAAACAGAGACTAGGCTCATCCCTTGTATTGATCTTCTGCATTGGCTCCTACATAAACATGTGGGAAGCCTAGGTGGGAAAACCAGCTGGCTGGAAATGCAGTTTTAGACCTTATAATTATTGGCTGATGTAAAAACATAAGCTAATATCATCCCATGTACTTAAAGACAGATTGATCCTATCGATTACAAATGGTTGTGGAAGTGTCGCTACTCTTTTGCTCTAAGGCTGCCAACATTTTCTCTTTACTCCTTTAGCCCTCTTTGTGCACAGTTGACTCTGAGTAAAGGCTGAATAATAATCATTGCACACTCAAATGGAGAACTGTGGAATGATTTAAGTTAATTGAGTGAAAAATTCATAGTTCCCCATGGTAGCAGGTTTTGTTTTTTTTATGGTAGCAGATTGTAATGTCAGTGAAGTGAGTTATTACTAAGCTTTCCATCTGTACGATGCCAAGATTAATGAAAATGTCATATCACATAGCATGTAATGTTGCTTTGCAAGAGGACAATACAACAACAAGGGAACCCATAATCAAAACGATGGCATGTCAGGTGAAGATTGAGGAGAGTTCTGCCCCTGGATCTGAGGACCTCGGGACCCAGGGACCACTTTCCAACCACATCCATGCTAAAGGCAGGCTCTGAAGGCAACAAAGTGAGCAGAGTGGGTGCAAGTGGAGCAGAGAGATTCTCCATGGTGTGAAGCTGATGGGCAGGGAGGTGTCATTGGCTGGCTGTAGGTAGACATGGAACCCTCAGTATCATTAGGACAAAGCAAACACGGGGCACGTAGATGCAGAAGCCAAAATATCCTTCCCAGTGCAAAGCACAAACGCACCTTGTGCTTTTGCTGTCCCAAATCCTCCATAGATTACCTGCCTTATAGAAGGACCCTGGACCCAAGAAAGTGCAAAGAAAGGGCTTTGGATTGAAAGCAGACACTTACCTTGGGCTAACTCCACCGTCTTCTTTTCCCCAGGAAATGCCAGTCTGGGACCCTGTTTCCCTAAAGACCAATTCTCTACTTTGAAACTGAGAGCAATCTATCATATTTTGGGTTTTCTCCTCAGAACATAACGCTTATCTACCCACCTGGGCATTATATTAGAATGCAGTTATTTTCACTGTGCACATACATTTCTGCAGGGCTACTAAGCATTCCTGGTGATTCATGGGCCAGTAGGGAGAGAGAAGCACAAAATGATACTTTATAGGTATCCTAGAAATTCTGTTGAAAATTACAATATGATTCAGTCATCAGGCAATTAATAAATGCCTTCTACAAGCAAGGCAATGTGCTAAGTGCTCAACACGCAAGCAAAATAAAACAACCCAGTTGATAACAACAGTGACCGACAGTGCCTTCCTCAAGAAGTTTGCACTATTCAAAGATTTCATAGACACATAAGGAATTTTGGACAATGTGAGGCAGAACAATAATCATAATCAAAATCATAATACTCATAATAAACAGAGAGCTCGTGACAACCACCCACAAGGAAAATCCGGTTGCTGGTGTGGCTATTATTGGAACTTTTGGAGGGAAGGATACTTCCCTCCAGAGGGTTATGTGATATGAAGGAGAGTCAAGCTGAACAGAGCATGAAATGAACTCTAGATTTTTAGCAAGCGGATTTCAAAGATTCAGAGAAAGCGAGGACTACAATTGCATGCCCGACAGCTCTCCAGGGCTAGTCATCTCAGGAGAGACGGGAAACTCTCAAAAAGGAAGTTATGAAGACACTAAGAGACATCACTCTGATGAAGATGAAAGGGGTAGAAATTATCTAAAAAGGCCAAGTTGAATAAAAAGGAAACTTATTGCCCAGCTTAGATTTTACAAAGACAAGTAGAAAACATAGAATAGGAAGGTAAAAGCATTCTGGTTCTGTAAAGATGCTATTACCAGCACAAAAACACAGGATAAGTGAATTCTGACAGAGATGAAGAAAACAATAGTATCCTCCCTCTCTCCCTCCTTCCCTCTTTCCTTCTTTCCTTTCCTCCTTCCCTCCTTCCTTCCTTCCCTCCATCCCTCCTTCCCTCCCTCTCTCTCTCCTTCCCTCCTTCCGTCCTTCCTTCCTTCCTTCCTTCCTTCCTTCCTTCCTTCTTTCCTTCCCTCCCCATTCCCTCCCTCCTTTCCTTCCTTCCTTCCTTCCTTCCTTCCTTCCTTCCTTCCTTCCTTCCTTCCTTCCTTCCTTCCTTCCTTCCTTCCTTCTTCCCTTCCCTCCCCATTCCCTCCCTCCCTCCCTCCTTCCTTCCTTCCACTATAGTGGAGAAACAGGAAAGCTAAAAAAGGGATGAATCTACTACCCAGTAACCCTATACTATGTATGACAAAGAGAGGACAAAGATGTTTGACTCTTGTATTGTTTTGCCAAGGAAGAAACCTTTTGGACTAAGAGGACAAGTGAGAAAAAGTGAGATGGATGATCTACATGCTAGATAACTGATAAATTGTAAGAAGGCATCCAAATGCCCTTGAGCTCAAAAGTCACTTGACCAATCAGTTACATCCTTGGGTGCTCAAAGGAATGGCAGACAGAATCCGTGAGCCACTGTAAATGAACTCCAAAAGGCTATGGAGAATAGGGAAATTAATTCGGAATTGGACTTAGGCAAGCACTGTCCTACTTTTTGGGAAAAAAAATGGAAGAGGGCTGAGCCTGTAAATATGTCATGGAACTTGGATTTAATTCCTGAGAAACAAAAAACATCTTAAATATGTTGCAGACATCCAGAAAGGAAAGCCCTTGTCCACAACAGTTACTATGGCCTTATCAGCATCCCTTTAGGCTAGAGTCATATTATTATCTATTTCAACAGGGCTACCAAGACATGGATGCAACTTATTGAGGTTAGAATCAAGTGTTTGACATTTTCCTTGTGGGAAAGATGGAAGGCTGTGCACTAAACAATAAATTGTAGCATTAAATGGACTCGAAAGTGATTAAATAGAAAATGTTCAAAACCAAGGAATGGTCATTACTGCTTCTGGGGCAATTCCATTCTATAAGGGTTTCAGTTGAGGGAGGGCGAGCCCTGGGAATCAGTGTTGAGGACTGTGCTGTTTATCATTTTTATCCTTGACTTGGAAAAAAGCGTAAATGTCATCATTCTCAAAGTTATAGATGACACAAAGCTAGAAACTATTTCTAACACACTTGATATCAGAGTCAGGATCTAAAATGGTGTGCACAGGTCAGGAGATTTTTTTCAACTAAATAAGATGAAATTTAATGAGGCCAGTGTCAAGTTTAACATTTGGGTTCAAGAAATGAATTTCCGTATGACAGGATGGGGAGGTCCAGTGAGAGAGGAGTTTATTCAAAACTCTGCTGGAGTTTTTAGTGACCGGCAAGCTTGATGTGCATCACACCATGCCCCATATGATATGGTGGTCCAGAAAGTCCATGTGACCTGTATGAAGTCAGGTGGAATAAACAGGACTGAGGGGTTATGGTGCATCTCTCTTGACCAGGCCTCATCTGGATAATTGTGTGCAGTTTTTTAGGTAAGATATTGATAAATCAGAGAGGAGAACAACCAGGCTACTGAAAATCTCTCTAAGCCTTGGCTGAAGAGGTTTAGCCTGAAGAAGATAAGGCTTAGTGAAGACTTGTGTCTTCCTCTGAGAATCTGGAAATGTGTCATTTTAAAGAGGGGCTACAAGTGTTCTTTTTGGTTGCCAAAGGCTGAATGAGGGGCAATGATTGGTGATATAGAAAGGGAAATTTGGGCTCAATATCAGAGATCAAAGAAACACATTTCTTAACAATTAGTACTAACATGATGTAATCTCTCCCTCTCCCTCCTTCCCTCCCCTCTCTCTGTCTCTCTCATCCCTTCTCCCCTCACCGAGGTCCTGAAGGTCAGCTCAGTGGTGCAGTGGATAGAGCACTGGCCTGGAAGTCAGGAGGACCTGAGTTCAAATCTCACCTCAGACACCTACTAGCTGTGTGATCCTGGGCAAGTCACTTAACTCCAATTCCCTTAAAACATCCGTGGCCATCTCCAGTTGTCTTGATGTATATCTTGCCACTGGATCCAGATGGCTCTGGATGGGGGAGTGAAGTTTGTGACCTTACATACCCCTCCCTCATTTAAATCCAATTCATTACATGTCATGACATCAGGGTGAGGTCATGGTCCTCTTTGAGAGTGAACGACAAACAATAACAACAACAAGGTCTGTAAATAAAAGCTGTATGTCAACTTCTCTGTGTGCTGTAAGGTAGAATCTGGTTTAAGTGTGTGTTGGAATAAATAGATGGCCGGTAGAGAGAATGATAAAGAGATGACAGAAATATAGATAGATGATAGAAAGATTTGGTAGACAGACCAACAGAGAGACAGACAGACAAACAGATAGAAATAAAAATTTAAATAACCAAGAGTCTTCCTGTCACCAAAGACCTTCCACTGCAACTGGAAAAGACAAAGCATAAGGAGAGGCCGAGGAGGGAGCAGAGAGAGGAGTGGTCTCTGTGGTGACACAGCACGGTGGTGTCCAAGAGAGGGTTGATTTCAAGCAGTTGGAGTTGAAAGGTCCCTCAGAAGGCCCCGATGCTCAGGCGGAATGCAAGTTTCTGTTGAGATGGGGAGGCAGACATCAGCTGGAAGGCCGGCAGGATGACAGCAGGTGTTAGGAGGAACAGAGGATGGAATGTTGGGTTTGGAGTCGGGAGGATTCGACTTCTAATTTGACTGCACACGGTTCCCCAGATGAGGCCTGCTTCCCATACTAAGAAATATGTGACCCTGGGCAAGTCACTTATTCTCTGCCAGCCTTGGTGTCCCTACCTATCAAGGGAGATAAAAATATCACCTACTTAATAATACTATTGAGAGGATCAAATGCGTAAACAGAAGGGAAGTGTACTATATACATGCTAGCCATGATAGGAAATGGAGGAAGGAACAAGCATTAAGGTATCACCTACTTTGGGCCAAGCACTGTACTAATTGCTTTACAAATAAATAGCCAAGAAGTGAGGTGGAGATGTGGACTCAGGTAAGAACAGGTGAAAGCTCACCTAAGGGAGCCTCGCCTCACGGGGCAGAGTCTGTGGTTGTGAGTGTAGGGGCCGAGGAGGATCTCAGGAGGACAAGTAGCATGGAGGGGTAGGGAGAGGAGCAAGTCCATTGTGATGGAGATAGCACGTCCTCTGTGATGCTGTAAGGTCCCGGAGAGCAGACACTGATGGGTATATGCACACTCCTGGTAAGGCCTCATGACCAAGCTCTTACTGAGAATTCTGGAAAGAATGACTAATTATTAATTGTTGTTCTACAATCTGTAGAACAATCTGTGAATCAGGATAATGTTTGTTTCAGAATCTTAGTGAGCCACCACGGCCACTGATTTTTTAATGATGTCTAATCATCAGGTTGTATCACAGTCAAGCATCTCTGTAGCCCAAATTTGAAAGGCAGGGTCAGAAGCAGGCTGAAGGACCTTCTCCTGGGATGAGTTAGATTATGTCTCTTTGGAAGGTGATAGCTACCCATCCATCCTGATCAACAGAGAAGATGTTACAAGAAACCCATGTTTTCTGGACCCTTACATTCGCCCTCACTTCTACTTCCCTGTATGACAAGATCTCCGTATAGGATGGTAAGACTCAGGATCAATTTGCCATCCCAAGCCCCAGAATCTCCCCCATCTCTGTACCTATAACATGGCCAGTTATGATATATATTGGCCATAAATAAGAAAAACTCCTTTGGAAAACCAATGAGGGCCTCTCTTCTTAGACAACAGAGTAACTTTGTACTAACCATTACAGCCTTTGCTTGCTAAATTGGACACCTTTCCAGGTGTGTCCTGGGCTCTAATCCTGAGGTTTTCAAGCTAAATTTTCTATAATAACCTTTTTTTTCCTTATTCTGACTGAGAGCTGAACCATTATAAAAGGCATCATTAAAACACAGGGAATGTGGCTTCCCAAAGGAAGGTGCTCAGAGCATGCCATCCCTAACACTAGAAATTCCCTGAGGATGACATGAAATATCTAATTGACTTTTCTTTCATTAAAATCCACCCAGTAAATCTGCCCCAATCTCCATGGAATTACTAACACTTTTCTTTTAAAGCCTAAGGAACCCTGTCTTTTTCTCAGACGCAGACGTCCATTGCATGTTCTGGACAAATTAGAGATTGAAAAAAGGATCCTCAGTTACACAGGGCCAGAATAGGACTTCAACAAATTAACTTTCCATCTCTGAGAAACATCACAAAACTGTTGGATTCCATCCTCCACAGGTTTTGTTTTAAGACTTGTCTAAAGACACTCAACAGGGCAGTCTTGTGATCCCGCTCTACTTCCCTTTTCTAGGAGACAAAGAACACTGACAGGAAAGGGGACAATTTATGTGTTCATGAATTTCAGAATGTGCTTACCAAGGTGATCCTGGGACAGGCGTGGATGCCACGGGTTTATTGCCTCTGGGTGAGCTCTCATCTCCATTTATTAGCAGAGAAGGGTCCTTTACACAGAAACAGAATGGTATTGGTAAAGAGGAGAAATCAACAGAGATACAGGTGATGCTATGCCTGAAGAATAATGCCATGCTCCCATAAAAAAGGCTAAAGTAGCCTCTCTGAAATCATGGTTCTCAGCACAGTCATGGCAAATTGGGCAGTGTATTTCATCACGGATGCCCCAACCATCCATAGAATAGCACCTTTAAGACATTCCAGGCAAAGGTATTTAACCCACATTGGGAATGTCTCCCTGTAAATGGAGAAAGCCACAGAAAGCAACTTGTAATTCAGCCTCAGAAGGACATGTGGTTTAGTGGCCCAGGAAATGAGGCTTGCTGGAGTACTCAGACTATACACTCAGCCTTGAAGTACCTAGGCTTTTATAACATAAGTGTCGGAAGAATGGTGAGGTGGCCTTGAAGTAACCTCGGTGACAGAAACAAAGTGAAATCACTCCTCCCAAAACAAATTGAATGAAGGCACAGAGGAAATCAAACAGAAAAAATGCCCAAACCAAACTCTCATCAGCGATGTGCTCCATCACAGCAAGTGCATTCCCAGTGTCTACCTCCCTGCCGTCATCCCCTCAGGAGAATCCCGAGAAGAGGCTCTATTTCCAGGAATCCTTTAAAACATGACCAAGACAAGGCCATGAAAATGGATTGCATCCTACCCATTCTTGGCTATGAAAGGAACCATAAACAGATAAAAATGTTACCCCTTCTGGGCCTCTAGTTTTTGGTTCAAGACTGCGGGAAAGACTGTTGCCATCAAAGGTAAGTCAGTAGGAGATCAAAGACATGGAAGAAAGAAAAGGATTCTTTGACAAGGAATGTGTGTAAATGGTAAAGAATCCGGTGTTGCCATCAGCCTAGAAAGTTCCCTTAACCACAGAGACGGTTATTCATTTAAATGTTTAATAAATGAGGCTCTAGGCCAAGGAACACAGAAGGTCCAAAGAGTTCTATTTCCCCATTTCATTTTAAAATGTATTTACCTTTCTAGATAAGATAAAAAGAATGCCTTCTTATCCTGAGGTTAATTCAAGGTTTTTAAATTGAAAAGAAATATTTGTTTAAATTTCCCTGTTAGACTGAAAACAGTCAAGGTTCCTAGAGAGAACATAAAATAGGAATAAAAGGAAAAACACCACATGAAGCAGGTAAGATATGGATGCATTATAGTCTGACTTTTAAGAGGGAAGTAGCTCAAATCACTTATGAAACAAATTTATACTCTCAAAAAAATCAAAGGACAATGAGGGTCTAAGAGAAAAACAGTTGGTGGCATGGTAGCTGGAGACAGACCACCGGGTCTGGAGTCAGGAAGAGCTAAGTTAAAATCCAGCCTCAGACACTTGCCAACTATGTGACCTGGGGAAAATTATGTCACTTCTCTTTGCCTCAGTTTTCTTAACCATAAAATGGGAATTTTCATAGCACTTACCACTTACTCCCCAGGGTTGTTGTGGGGATCAAGCAAGATAATGAGATAATATTTGTGATAGCATTAGCCCAGGGTCTGGCACACACTCAAGGTGCTGTTTTTAAAAATGCTCATTTCCTTCCTCATTTCATCAAACATCTTTTAGGAGGGTACAAATGGTGCCAAGGGTGAAGAGAGGATTAGATAATTTCTTAGTTAGCTTTATATAGTAGGAGGCACTGCTTGGCAGGATGTCTGGATGGCTGTAATTTTAGGTTGTTTCGACATATTGGTAATAAAAGTGGTTAAACTCACTATCAAAATACTGCTTCATTATGAAGTAATAAAAGTCTTCCAGAATACAATGAACAAGAAATTATTTATTAAAAGCATGAGAAAGGTTATTTCCTTTAATTAACATGGGATGCGGGTATACATGTTCATTCATTGCTTCTAGAGAAATCACCCATTAGAGAGAGGGGGAAAAAAGGGGTAATTTGCTTTAATGTTTGTGATCAATGTCTGTCCTTTAACATCAACATTAATGATCTGGAAGAGATAAAGTATGCAGTAATTATGGGCCCAAATGATGCTAAATTGGGGATATGTATGAATACCAACGAGAATAGAAATATTTGGGAGGAGGATCAGAAAAGGAAAATATGTACAAAAATTACATGCATTTAGGAAAGAAAAAAAGTGACACCTGAGTAGAAAACACTAGAAAGAGAAGTGGCAGATAAAACCAGATGCAATGTCTCCTGTGTTCCAAATTTAATTATGAAAACGCTTCCTTTGGATTGCATGGAGGGGTGGGGCATCTATTTTTTCTTAAAGAGAGGGAGATTCTAACCTCTTGTAAAATATTTTTTAATAAAAATGCAAATTCAATTTAAGAACCTCCATTTGCAAAATTATATACCAGAAGAGCAATCATAAATAGGTACAAGCATGGATCTCTTCTTTCTCTTCTTTCTTTTCTTCCCCCCTCCCTTCTTCCCTCTTACTCTCCTTGACTTATTGGCCAAAATGTTCAACTGGTCGGCCACATACTTGCTTGGTTGGTTGGTGAGTTTGGCTTTAAAAGGAGGCCCAGGGCAGCTAGGTGACACAGTGCATAAGGCACCAGCCCTGGATTCAGGAGTACCTGAGTTCAAATCTGGCCTCTGACACTTGACGCTTACTAGCTGAGTGACCATGGGCAAGTCATTTAACCCTCATTGCCCTGGGGGGGGGGAAATATATATATATATATATATATATATATATATATATATATATATATATATATATATATATATTTAAGGAGAGAGAGAGAGGCCCAGTGTTGTGCTTAAAGCATACTCAATGCCATCTTAAAGCACTAGGCTCACACAAAGTTTGCAAACCACCCCTCTGGCTTCCAAGAAACCTGCCTCTTCCCTAGGAAGAAGAATTAGGAGGACTGGGTGAAATATTCAGAAAAGAGATGTGTGTGTCTGTAAGAAACCTTCCTAATAGTCAGAGCTGCCCTAAAATGAAATGCCCCTAAAGGGGAAGAGTGATCCTTCAGATGAATGGTAGAAAGCAGCTGGGTGGTGGGGATAGAACTCTGTCCCTGAAGTCAGGAAGTCATGAATTCAAATCCAGGCTCAGACGCCTATTAGCTGTGTGATCTGAGCAAGTCACTTAACCTGTTTGCCTCAGTCTTCTCATCTGTAAAATGTGGATAATAATAGCACCTCCCTCCCAGGGTTGTTTGTGAGATCAAATGTCATAACTGTAAAGTGCTTAGCACACTGCCTGCCACAGAATAGATGTTATATAAATGGGAGAGATTATTAGCTATCAGAAGGGGGGGTATTGTCAAGGTATTGATGGGAAGAAATAGGCTCTAAGGTCTCTTTAAACTGTGATTATAAAATCTTTTGCTTATGAGTGATGAGGTTCCCAGGGCCTGTATTTGAATCCTGTGCCCAATCAAGTCTGTTCTGTACATGTAAAATTCACCCATGCCTAGGTGGGATAGAGGAGGTGGCATGAAATATCGGCTGACTACCTTTTCCGGATTCTATTGTACAAATCCCACACCTGGTGTGTGAGGTTCTTTGGTTATCCATCTTTCCTATGTTCTTTTCCCAATATTTTGGGGAAGGCAAAATTCCAGTCTCTGTTCTGAAACAGCCTTCCATTCCTGACTCATCCTGCCCCCTCCCCCCCAGTGTTCTTCTCCTCTTGTGTTTAACACCAAGATGCTTGCTCTGGAGAGGAGAGATCTTGAGCAAATGTTCTTGTGTTTGCTTGTTTGTTAGTTGTTTATTTGTTCATTCGTTCATGTACTTTATCTATTTATCTATTTTATTTGTTTGTGTGTTTATTCATTTATTTTGCCAAAGTCAGAGAAGGAAACTTTTTCAAAAGATGCAATTTCGTGGCTCTACAACCTAGGAATTCAATATTCCTAAATGTTTGGGATAATTATGGATTTGAGTAAGATTAAACTCTGAGGATGGAGTCTGAAAGATACCTAGCCCCCCCCCCAGTATAGTTAGTCTCTCGCTTTGCCTAAAAGTTAATTACTTGTAAAATTCTCACTGTCTCCTTTAAGTTTTATTGATGAGATAATGGACTTGGGCCAGTTCTATAAACTTTGGGGATGGGGTCTGGAAGATATCCAGTCCCCCAGTAATTTTATTACTTGTCAGTTCTACCAATTAGCACTATTTACTTTACTTCTGCTTAGTTCCCACATGCCAGCTACACCTTAGTCTATGGCCTGTAATAAAAATCATGTCATCAACTAGCCTGCCTACCCCCTCTCACATGTCAGAATCCAAGTCCCTGTCAAGGATTAATTGCAGTCAGATAAGGGAATGATTTCTGCCTCCCTCTTTCTTTGACATTCCTCAGATTTGTTATCCCTTCCTTCCCCTTTTCCCCTTTGTTCTTGGACATGTCTCCATACATGGATCACAAGCTAAGCACGCACCCTGGGTGAGACAGGATTGGATGTTAAAGTGTGAGCTCACCCTTAGTGCACTTGGGGACACCCCTCCTCAAGATTACTATAAAAACCTAAAAGATTGGGCCTATCTTTGCAGACTTCAATTTGCAATCGAGTTTGCCCATTCTTACAAGGATGTAATAAACCTGTCTCTGCTTGACTTGGTGGTCTCCTCAAGCTATTTGGGTAAATTGAGGCAGTTTGTCCCAAACACTAAATAAATGAAGAAGTTCAAACTCACGAATTTAAAACAAACCTTGTCCTCACGGTCTGGAGCTTGAAGCTGTCTCTCTGTGTGTAAGATCAGTGTTGGGGGACAAGAAGATCTTCCAGACTCTTTGCCTTTATCTGTAAAAGGACAACAATGAAATTACATAGGACCAACCGGTGTTTGAATGATTGGAGGAATTCCACTTGTATCCATTGTCTCGTTGCAGATCACGTTCCTAGATCCAACCATATTGTCTCCACACCAGTCATTATCCCCACCACTGCCCTACCAGGCCAGAAGCTCCAAGCCCCGGCCCTCTCCCCTTGCTATCTTACCAGTGCTGGTTTATGTCTATTTTTCCTAATTAGAATGCAAACTCATCTTAGCGCCGTTCTGGCATGCAGTAAGTGCTTGATAAATGGTATGTCCAATGGCTTAACTCAGATGTGATGCAAAAGCTACTTCAAAAATCTGGATTCCCTCTGAGAGCAAGCAGAATCCTACTTCCAGGTCAGTGTTGCTTCTGTTTCCTTTGATAAGAAGTCCCATGGCATGATGGAAAGAGAAAGGGCCTTCCATCACTTAACCTCTGGAGGTTTCAATTTCCTCATTTCAAATATGAAGAGGCTCCTCATAACCTTGCTGCATTATATGCTTATTACAAACATGTTGTACAGGCAAAATCACAGTTGTACACTGGAAAAAAATGCGTTTTGCATTAAAAGAGGAAATTTCCATCATCTAAAAGTTGCGGGTGAAGTCAGATCCATGTTCATGGCAAAAGCCTTTGAGGAAGGATTCATGTAATTTCTGCTTGTTCATTGCTAGTCAGATTAATTCACAAGAGGGGAACTGGCTTGTTGGTACTTAACTTTCAGACCCTGGGCCAGGCGCCAATGAGAGAGGCTTTTACTGAAGGTGCTGAATTGTAGCCACTCAAAAGAAACTACTGTGAGACAGAAAGAAAGCCCAGAGGCTCTCTCAGGAGAAGGGAGACTCTAGACAACTGGGTTTATTCTGGGTCTGAAGGCAAACATTTACTCAAAAACTTGGTCATTTCTAATAGCCCATTCATCTTAAACACTACCAAAAGGTCACTGTGCAGTGGATACAATGACACCCATTACAGAAGGTGAGAAGGGAAGGAAATTCTCTGAAGGATTACATAAGATACTCCAAATTAAATCAACATAAAATGAAAGATTTGGTGCATTCAGTGGAAAAGTAGGCTGAGTAGAGAAGAGCAAGAAATCTAGTTGAAAATGTGGCTCAGAAATATAAAACCTAAAAGGAGGGTAAAAGGCTGTGCACTGAACAAAAACAAACACATGCATAGAGCACGACAACTTCCTTTAAAAACCGGGTCAGGAGAAGGAGCTAGCCATAGCTAAGAAGGAGATATGCACCACAGTATCTAGCAGGCCCCATACCAGACCATGCTTCTCTTCCAACCCAATTGGACCCTTGAACTGTCTTGCTATCTTTCCTGTCCCTTGCCTCATCCCACCTTTTCATCTTCTTCTCTGGCCATAATAATGAAGTCAACACCATTGGAGCTTCTGGAATAGTCATAGAAATGGATGCCCTAAGGCTCCTCTCACCAAACTCATGATCCCACAGACACCATTCCCTCTATATACAGAGAATATCTCACCTTGGCAAATGCATTCCTAGTACTTAGAATAGGATTTCAAACATCATCAGTGCTAACTCATGTATGTGTTTTGATTTATTCATTTGATTTATTCACCTACTCATTCATTCATCCATATATAAAAATAAAGTAATTATATTTTAGGACAAGAAATTATTGGTTATTGTTATGGGAGGACATATTGAAATTAGTTGCCTCTGAAAGGTAAGGACAATGACTTGTTAAAGCAAGAGTCAAAATCAATACTAAAATAGACTCCCCACCCCAGACCTCCCCAAAAAAGGAATGAATCAGCACAAGTGAGACAAGTACTGACACATTAAAATAAAAGTTGATACTGAACAATGGAAAAGGGATGAAAGAACAGACATTAACCTTGATTATATTCATTCCCCAAGACAGTTTAACTGACATAATTCATAAGGCCAGAAATGCCTAAAACTGTCAAAGCCATGAAGTGCTTCATTTCCTAAGCTAATCAAAGAGTTTAGCAGACCAAAACAGTATTGGTTCACAAACTGATTCAAAATATCATAGAGGAGGATATTAAACCACAACACAAGTTATACTACTTCATAAATCAATGAGAAACCATGGAGTGAAAAATGAGATTATAGAAAGCTAGACAAATGATCCAACTTAGTGAAAGTATCCTAAGGACATTTTAATATCTGACAATCTAGAGCAATAGACCAAATAAACTGATTTTATTGGAATCAACAACACATTTTATATGAGTTCCAAAATTCAGCTTCACAAGTGAAAGATTGGTGAGAATAGGTTAATCAGAAATTTAACTGATAAAAATGTTGGGGTCTTAGTGGACCACAAGCTTAATATGTGTCAACTGTGGCATTCCTTGGCCCTGCTCAGGTGACATCTAGAATGTGAAATAATACTGGAACATGCCATTTTAGGAAGGACATTAATTAATAAGTTGGAGAGCATCCAGAAGAAGGCACTGTGGATGTATAAATTCCTAGAGGACACCCACTAGGAGGGTCATTGGAAGGACCTGGGCAAGTTTAGCTGAGAGAAGAATAGAATGAGAGTCCTTGAGGGTTTTAAGAGCTGTCATGTGGAAGGGATAACAGGCATTCAATCTGGCCCTAAGCGGCAACACTAGAAGGACTCATTGACATTAAAAATAGAAATTAGGGTTGAGATAAAGAAAAAACAACCACAGAAAACAACTTGGGAATGATTAGAGGTTTCCAAAAATGGGAGAGAGTGGGCTTTGCTTCTGGAGGAGACCTATGAGAAGGGGAGCAATGGATCCTCCTTTTTAGGTATAATATAAATTGTTTTATTTTATTTTATTTTATTATTATTATTTTTTTTAGTGAGGCAATTGGGGCTAAGTGACTTGCCCAGGGTCACACAGCTAGTTAAGTGTTAGGTGTCTGAGGCCGGATTTGAACTCAGGTACTCCTGACTCCAGGGCCGGTGCTCCATCCACTGCGCCATCTAGAATATAAATTGTTTTAGAACTGCACTCTTGCCCAACTGAAATTTTGTGATTTTGTAAAGGAATGCAAGCACAGAACAGACCACAGTACCAAAAAGAAAGTGAAAGTGTGGTAAAGGTTAGAGATGACCCATTTTTTATTTGTTCATTTGCTTTTCATGACAGCAGAGCCACCATATTTAATCTGGAGTATCAGGGACTCCATGAGGAAGTAGAAGTGACATGACAAAACTAACAAGAACAATGCGAGCTAGCCAGGTATAAACACTGGCATCTCTGACTGCTGGAGACACTATGTTTAATGAGCCCTGAGGCATGAGTTTCTGAGGTGACTTGAAAGAGCTGAGGAGACCAAACGGTGAAAATTTTTAAAAATCACAGAAATGAGAACCTCCCTCCAAATGAAGCAGCAGAAGAAAGCATTGCTAACTACAAACTTAAATGCCTGCTCCTCCGTATCACAAAACCATGAGGAGAACAAAAGGAATCCTGTAATCACGGCCCAGATGCTATTCTAGGGAAGAGCGTGTTGTGACCATCACAAATGACCAGAAGGTGTAAAGAACACAGGAGCGCACTTGGCTTATTTTTTGTTAGCTCTTAAAAACAAAGCAGAAGGATTTTGTAAATCAGAATGTAGCATCGGTCTCCTCCTCAACAAGGTGCCTCTCTTGCATATGCTGAAACTGTACAATAGTCGAGGAAAGACAGAACAATAACTGTGCCAAGACCGTCTGATTAAAATATGAAGTGGGAAATACAACAGGGGGATGTTCACTTGCCCAAAGTGTTTGCTCTCATCCCGATGGCTGTCAGTGCAGAATCCAAAGGAAGTAGATTTCCTGAACATAGCACAGTTCTCCTGATACTCCTCCCCATGGGTGTCATGATACTGATTAGATCAATGACTGAAACGCTGCAGAATCTGTTAAGTGAGTTCTAGAATCAAGAGGTAGCCTGAATTCTCTGCATAGGGGAAGGGGGGCCAACTGGGTGGGAAAGGCCTCTTCCACAGACTTTGCTACGTGGTTGGATGGACCACCCACAGGGCTCATCCATCAGCACAGGTAGATAATCACTTGACATGGATAATGAACTGAGCAACACCAATATTATACACAAATACTGTCCTCAAAAATCTATATTATATACCCATGTACAAAAGACCACACAGCATAATGGGTGCAAAGCTGGCCATGCAGTCATGAAGACCTGGGTTCAAGGTAATACATTCTTTCTGTATGGTTGAAGATTTATGAGTCCCTAATCTGCTTGTCTATGCCCTTACTTACCTGACAGCCCTTAAGACAATAAATTATATAGTAGCTACTCCATTAATGAGGGTGGGGGAAGTTTCCTATAACAATGAAGGAGTAAATAAGCAATTATTAATCATCTATTATATGGTAAGAACTAGAAGAGTTAGCTTCATGAGTTCAAATCTCTCTTCAGATAGTTACTAGCTGTGTGACCCTGGGCAAGTCACTTCACCCTGTTTGCCTCAGCTCCTCATACATGAAATGAGCTCAGGAAGCAATCCCCTCGAGTATCTTTGCCAAGAAAATCCCAAATGTGCTCACAAAGAATCCGACACTACTGAAAAATGAGGAAACCACAGAATTATAAGGCAGGCATTGTGCTTTACGGATTTTATCTCATTTGATCCTCACGGTAACTCTGGGAGGCAGGTGCTACTATTATTCCCATTTTCCATTTGAGAAACCTGAGGGAGACAGGTTAAGTGACTTGTCCAGGCTCACACAGATGAGAAATATCTGAGGCCAGATTTGAACTAGGGTCTTCCTGGCCCAGCACTCTATCCCCTAAGCCACCTAGCTGCCTTCATTACAATTGCATGTCTGGGCCCCCATCTACATAGATTTACCTGTTGATATATATCAATGTGCTTACACTGACCCCACACACTCATATACGTAGAAATAGGCTTTCACCCCCTCTGAATTTCTGTTGGGAATGGTAGACATCTGCGGTGTCCCCTGAATTGTTTCATGAATAGCTACTGTTTATTATAACTTGTTGATTGTGCAGCCGGTGTTGAGGTGTGAGGGAGAGTCCAAACACTCTGGGTCTTCTCTGCCCCCAATTGGCTCTGCTCCAACATGTGTCCCAAGGTGAGCGTGGCTGCTTCACAGCTCTCTGAGGGAGGCTTTTGTCTCCCTTATATACCTTACCCTGCTCAGAATCTCTTTGCTTTGGGCCCCCCTACAAGCTCAGATAACGTTGTCATAAAAGAGTCCCTGGAGGAGAAACGGGAAATATTTTATGAAAGTGAAAGATCAACAACTTGAGAGATGTCAGTGCAAAAGGACTGAGGCAAGCAAGCAAGAGCGGTCAGTAAAACACCCCTGCTAAGAGCTGACATGACGCTAATATGCTCTCTGGGAGATTGATTGACTGATCGATCCCAGTGACCCCACCTGAAGGGCCTCCAGACAGCTCCCTGCCCATGTGCCTGCCTCACGATCACACTCAGAGAGTTAGAGAACAGGAGAAAGGTCACTCAGAAACTTGACAGGGGTGCTGGAAGCTTGGGCAAGTAAATAAACTTGTCAGGTAGTCAACAAGCATTTAGTCCATGCCCATAAGAAACACTGCTACCAGACAAAGGACTCAGAGGGAAGGAGTGAAGCCAAGTGAATATTAGAGCAGAGGCGGAGGTTCAGGCCTGGGACAGGGACCTTCCTTCATAGGGGGAGAAGGCAGGGGATAGTCACTTCAAGAGTGGGTACTTATTTCTTATATCGACAGGAATGTAAGCATACAAAGGGGCAGCAAGGTGGCCCAATGATCAGTTGGGTGGTACAGTGGATAGAGTGCTGGGCTTGGGGTCAGGAAGACTCACCTTCCTGAGTCCAAATCTGACCTTAGACACTTACTAGATGTGTGACCCTGTCTAAGTCACTTACCCCTGTTTTCCCCAGTTTCCTCATCTGTAAAATGAGCTGGTGAAAGAAATGGCCAATTACTCCATTATCTTTACCAAGAAAACCACAAATGGTGGCAAGAAGAGTCAGGCATGACTGAAATGACTGAACAACCACAAAAAAATACATGAAACTAAGTAGAAGGGATAGGAAAAACAAGAAAAAAAACATTTTAAAACAACAACAACAACAAAAAGATTATCTAACTCTTTTTTATACTAATCACTCAAGTATAAAATGCCCACATCTAATTTTCCATCCACGTGACAATTACTTGCAAAAGGACTTTTGCTTTGAGCCATATACAAGAGTGGCAGGGATACTTGTCTCATTTCTTTCCATACTTCCCACTCCATATGCCCTTAAATAAATGGATTTGTTCTCTTAATTCTTCAGGGCAAAGTCAATGGAATATAGGGTCACAGGATCTAGAGCTGAGAAAGGTCTCGGAGACCATCTAATAAAAATAACTTCTATTTAGAGAAGCTTTAAGGTGTTCAAAGCCTTGAGACCATTTGTCATGATTGAGTTCCACCAATCACTTCACGGTAAGTCTTCTAGCTATTAGGATACTCACTGTACATATGAAAGAAGTGAGGCACAGAGAGGTCAAATCAAAGACACCCCCAGAATCACACAATTATTAAGTAGCAGAAATGGAGCCTGAACTCATTTCTACTTTCTTTTCATATTACTGCTTCCTGACATCTAAACCATTCATTTGCATAAGAGGAAAGTCAGTGTGGGAGTGATGCTTTGTAAAGAAACTCCCAGAATGCCAAAGTATTCTGAAATTTATGAGTAGATATCAGGATAAAAGGTAAAGACTCATATTATCTTATATGTTTCCTTCCATGTTGTGTCATCATTCTGATTAATATCAATAATATCAAAATTATGTTTGTCTCTTATGAGCTTGAATTAAACTCTGGTTCTTGCTAGTAAGCAAAGAGACAAAGGCTGGCTCGTCAATCCCACCACCCTGGAACCTTAGACTCTGACAGATGCTGCTCGAGGCTTCAATGGCCAATACTCCACTACACCATCCTCAGAGAGCAGTGATTCTCCTTGGCTGGGAGGAAGCCATCCATTTCAGTAGGATGGGGCATTCCAAGAAAAATCTTGTTCTGTGTTTTTCCTCCCTCCTCAATTTCTGTCCTGATTGTATTCCCTGACTTAATTTCATGCAGAAGTGGGATGAGCTTCAGCCTGGGAAAAAAGAAAAGTCAAGCCCCTTATGGTATATATGGATGCATACAACACTGTTAGGGCAGACCCTTCCTGAGTTAACACCAGCAGCACAGAGCACTTTGAATATTCGCCAGAGAGTGCAATAAGAGTTAATCATTATCCAGTACTTAGCCAAAGTTTAGCTGAGCTGTCACTATGGCAGAGATATGGGCTGATGGATTCCTTCTGCCTCACTCAGTACTCTGTGTATGTTAAGCTGGATCATCAGAAAGCTATGAAAGTAGCTCCCTGCAGAAATGCCTTCATTGGCCTACGATGTAATGTTACACTTTCAGCACTTAGAGAAGGTCGATAGAAGAAATAGCCACTGGAGGAGAACTCCCACAGCTTTTGTAAAGTAGTATGTGAAAACACAGCCCATCATGTTCACCCACGTCCATTAGAGAAGAAGGTATATAATAAATCCCCGAGAATTCTAAACCAGGCAAATGTTTCTCCTCATATAGAGGATGACAACTGGGGAACCCACTCTAATCAACCCAATTCAATCCAAGAAACAAGGATTAAGTGCCAACAATTATTAGACACTGAGAATGCAAAGACAAAATGGAAAACGCTCTCCAACTTCAAGAAGCTTCCCTTCTTATGGGCAGAGGGCAGTGCACCATGTTTCTCTTGTCATCCTTGTCTGTGGGCAATCTGAAAGAGAAGATCTGACCCCCCCCCCATTTCCCAAGCTCATTTCCTACCAGCTGGCACCCCGCCCCCCTCCCTCTGTCCCACTTTTCAGCCTATTGCCTTTCCCCATTAGCTTGTAAGGTCTTCAAGTGCGGGGACTGTCCCTTTTTCTTATTTCTATCCCTAGGGCTTAGCACAGGGTCTGTCACATGGTGAGCACTTAATAAATCTTTCTTGAGGGACGGAATGGATGACGTGGAAAAATGAACTCAACCAGATGCCTTGTGCAAACACCACTTGGCTCCTTTGGCCTAGATTCTCTCTTGTCCTTCCTGGGGTCCTTTCCATCTGATTGAAGTTTCTGGCTTCTCTATAGCCTTTCTTTGGGATCCAGCCAAATGGAGGGAGGAACAAATGAATACATGGAGCACCAGTTTTACTCCAAACTTGTCAAGATTGTCCATTATTCAGATGGACACATGGCCCCATATTCAATCAATCAATAATTAGCACTCACCAGCTGCCTCCCACGCCAACAGGCAAGGACCCTAACAAAGGGAGAGTCAAGTCCTTGGCCTGCATCTGCCCTCAAGGGGCTGACCTTTTCTTCCTTGGTGATTTTGAAGGAGAGTGTGGACGATCAACACCGTTTGCCTGCAAGTGCTGGAGACATGCCAGCTTTGAGAAGGAGCACTAGCATTTCCATCCTCATCACCATCATTGCCATGATCATTATCCCATCTGTTTCCCGACTTTGATGAGCATTTTTATGTGGAGAGCTCCCAGACTGTGACTTTGGGCTCAGACCTCCCCTCCAAGCCCCAGTTCCACATTTCCACCTGCTTTGGAGACACTTGTACCTGAAAGATGGTGATAGATACGGCAGCCAGATATAGATAGAGAAAATGGCCAGAGACTCCTGTGAGGCTGGTCGTAAAGTATGATGGAGATCCTTTGCTTGTCCATTTGTCACCACCATGCTTCACATTCCAAACTTTCATCGATTTGTATGTGATGAATACCCCTACTCAGCATAAGTAAGGTGCTGAACCGAATAAGCTAGAGTCAAGGCAGCATGGGATCTAGCCCCATGGGGATTACAGTTTAGTGTGTATGGGAAAGACATGAGTATGTACACACACACACACACATACATTTGTGTATATATACATACAAATCATGGGATAATTTACATACATATAACCCCCACACACACACACACACATAAACAGATATCACATGTGATTTGCAAATGCCTAAAAGAGGTTAAAACTACATTAGTGTTGGAGAGGAAGACGAGATCATTCCCGAAGGAAGAGGAGATGAGGCTTGGCTTCCTAGACAGTGTTAGGATGAGTTGGGCCTTGAAGAATGGGGTGAACGACACCCAGTGAAGAGGACAAAGGGGAAACATGGCAGGTAGCAGAGCCATGTGGACAAAGCGTGCTGTCATTTGGGGGAAAAGTAACTCCCGAGATAAGGCGTGGGCTGGCAGGCATTATGGCATGAGTTCTGAAAGCCAGGCTAGCACCCTTCATGCTAAGGAGTTCACACTGATTCCTTCCTCTCATGAGTCACCAACTCCAGCCCCTGTGTCTCTCCCTCCTATCCCTTCCCTTACATCTCTCCTTCCATAGCCACATTTCAGGATCTCACTAATGGTGGCCTATTGGGACACTGTCCTTAAGAAGGTGAGAGGGAAAAGGAGCAACATGATCAGACTTGGGCGACACGGTGGACTTTCAATGTTGCATAATCATTCAATCAATCAATCAATAGGTGTTCAATATTGATATTTTTACCATGTGTCAGACACAGTTCCAAGTACTGAGGTACAAAGAAAGGCAAAAGACAATCCTTGCTCCCAAGGAGCTTTTGATCAAGCAGGAAGCATGGAAACAAACAAGATCCATGCAGAACGAATGGGGGAACGTGAGCCTCCAGAGGAAGGTTTAGGCACTGAGAAGAGAGAGGAGAGAGGAACAAAAGGCGAGGAGGGAGGAGAGAAAGGACAGGAGGGAGGAGGGAGGAGGGAGGAGCGAGGAAGGAGGAGGGAGGAGGGAGGAGCGAGAAAGGAGGAGGGAGGAGGGAGGAGGGAAGAGGGAGGAGGGAGGAAGGAGGATAGGTTTCTGGTAGAAGACGAGATTCAGAAACAAGCAGGATCACTGTAGCCACTGGAGAAAATCACCAAAAATATCCAGAGTCTTACGTGAGGAGCCACAAAGTAGACTGAGGTGGCAGATGATTGATGATGGTGATGATCTGCTAGTAGCCCTGAGCTAACAGAAGACCATACGGCAGACACGGAAACAGAAATTGAAAGGAAAGGAAAGCTGGAGGAGTCGGAGACTGAGCAGAATCCATAGATGTAGTGAGGACAGAAGTTCGGATGAGAGAAAGAACTAGGAGACAAAGATGGTGGACATTTTGGTCATGGTAGAGCAGGTTTTCCATTGCTCCAATGACATCAAGAGGGCAAAAGTGCAATCACAAATTTAGTTGAGAGTCTGTTGACTTTCAAAAAGGTTATCCAGGTAGTGATACATTTATGCATGCATACATATGTATAAATGATATATATATATATTGATGAATATATACATATATAATTTATCTAGTGCTTTAAAGTATATAATGTGCTTCATAAATATTCTCTCATTTTATCATTTTATCTTCACAATAATCCTTGGAAGTCGGTTCTATTATTACCCCCAATTATAGGTGAGGAAACTGAGGAAGACAGAGGTAGTGGAAGTCTTAGTTCAGAATTGATCTCATGTCTTTCTGACATCAAGTCCATTCTGTGTGTGTGTGTGTATAAAACACATGTATACACACTCACGCACATATATGCATATATATACATACATACACACATATGTGTATGGATATATAAATAAATTTACCTGTTGGTGTTCAGTGCAATATTGTCATGCAATAAATAACATGATCTTTCTGTATGTTATAAGAGGAAATGAGCAATGTCCTTTTTAAACTCTTACCATACAGAAAACCAGACGCATAAAGCAGGTTTATAGAAATATAAGGAAGACTCATATATTCTCCTTGAAGAAGCAGATTAAAGAATTTGGAGAGTTGGCTTCGTCATGTCCCTGAGAACCTCAACATTAAACAAGCGTCCTTTGTGAGAGTAGGCGACCTCACTGCAAAGTTCAATGTGAGAAAAAGAGGAGGGGGATAAACATGTTGAGAAATGTGGCTCCTGAGTGAGAAACTAAGGCAGCCACAGGCTTGGAACCCCAGCAGTCTCCCCTGTCTCTCCATCCTCACTGCCTGAAAGCAGAAAGGAAGGAAATGAAGATTTTGAAGGTGATGCCCTGGCCATGGGATGAGAACAGAAATTAAGATCCCCGAAAGCATTGTATGACAAAGACCCAAACTCTTCATCTTCTTCAGCAGACTCAAAATCATGTCAATTCAAGCCTAGTCCTGGACTGGTTCTCTCACAATATTAAAAGACCTAGAGGCCTCCATCCTGCCAGATTAAATATCTGTGGGTTAAGTACTGGACTCAGAAAAGCCTATATTCAAATATGCCTCAGATCCTTACTAGCTGTTTGATCTTATACAAGTCAGCTAGCCTCTTTGTGCCTAAGTGTCCTCACCTGTAAGTAACATGGACATAATAACAGGATCTACCTTGAAAGGTCGCGGTAAGAATCAAACAAGGCAATAGCTGAAAAGTGCTTAGTGACCCTTACAATGCTTCAGCAAGATTATCATTGGTTTACTCATTTGCTTATTTATTAAAACTTGATACAGGAGGGCAAGAATTCATATGATGAGAGGGCATAGATGATAGGTTGCAATCTGGAGCAATAGAAGGAGGAGCTGAATTAACAAGGTTATGGTTCAGTTGAAGAAGATGAAGGATTTGGTCATTTCATCACATGATAGGCAATTCCTGGTCATTTCTAATGTTGGAAGGGAAGAAACCAGTGAAGAGGGGAGATGATGGGACACCTTTTCCTCTGATGCAGTAGAGTAATAGCAGAGGATCCATAAAGTTTTACCTTGCCCAAATCAACTGCTCATGTGCATGCAAATCAAAGCTCAAATTTCACTTTAAATTCAAAGGAAGAAAAAAAAACATGAAAAGATATAGCAGGGGCAGCTAGGTGGTACAGTGGATAAAGTACTGGTCCTGGATTCAGGAGGACCTTAGTTCAAATCCAGCCTCAGACACTTGACACTAGCTGTGTGACCCGGGGCAAGTCACTTAACCCTGCCTGGAAAAAAAAAAAAAAAAAAAAGAATTAGTTGCCCTAACAAGGAATATTTCTGCCTAAAGGAATGGATGGGAATTTTGCCTTTCATTATTGTTGCCTTACTTTGGGGATTGGACAGGGTCCACTTGTATTTTTCTTTTTTGGCCTAATCCCAAAAGGGAAGCCTGAAATAGGCTGACATCATCTTATTGGCACTCAAGCTTCTTCAAAGTCATAAATCCAGCATTGTAAATGTCCCAGAATATCAGGGAGTAAAAGAGATGAGCTTCTGAAGAGACTCCAAATGAAACACCAGTCTCCTGGTTTACTCATTAATGCACACAATTAAAAAAAAACAACCCTCCCACAAACACAGTCAACTAGGCCCTCCCTACCTCCCACCAGGATAAAGAATACTTCTTTAAACAAATAAACGGAAACCTCAAAAAAATGAAAAAAAAAAAAGAAAAGATTACTGGAGTTTTTTTGCCATTTCTTACTCCACCTTATTTTAAAAATAAAGAAACTGAGGCCAACAAGACAGAATGACTTTCCTGAGGTCACACGGCTAGTAAGTGTCTAAGGCCAGATTTGAACTCAGGTCTTCCTAACTCCTGGCCCAGCATTATATCCACTGCTTAGAAATCACCTAATCCAAGCTCTTCCTCCTCCCCCCCCCCTCCTTTTTTACTTCTACTTCTTCTGCTAATAAACATTTTTATTTAAAGTTTTGAGTTCCAAATTCTATCCCTCTTTCCCTCCCACTCCTCCTAACTCCCTGAGGCAGTAAGCAATCATATATAGATCATACAAGTTCAATTATGTAAAAGATTGCCATATTAGTCATTTCTTACTAGAAAACTGGAATAGAAGAAACAATGAAAGAAATAAAGTGAAAAATAGCATGCTTCAGTCTGTTCAATCAATATCAGTTCTTTCTCTGGAGGTAGATAGTATGTTTCATCATGAGTCCTTTGGGATTGTCTCAAATCATTGTATTATTGTATTAAGTCTTTCACAGTTCTTCATCAAACAATATTGCTGTTTCTGTACACAATGCTCTCTTGGTTCTGTTCACTTCACTAGACATCAGTTCATACAAGTCTTTTCAGGTCTTTCTGAAGTCACCCTGCTTGTCATTTCTTATAGCACAATAATATTCCATCACCATCATATACCACAGCTTGTTCATGCACTCCTCAATTAACAGGCATTCCTTTGATTTCCAATTCTTAGCCATCACAAAAAAGAGCTGCTATAAATATTTTTTTTGTACTAATAGGTCTTTTCCTCTTTTTTGGAATGTCTTTGGGGTATATATCTTGCAGTGGTATTGCTGGATCAAAGACTATGCAAAGTTTTATAGTCCTTTGAGCATAGTTCCAAATTGCCCTCCACAATGGTTGGATTAGTTCACAACTCCACCAACAGTGGAATAGCACTCCAGTTTTCCTACATCCCCTCCAATAATTTCCTTTTTTTGTTATATAAGCCAGTGCGATAGGTATAAGGTGATACTGCAGAGTTGTTTTAATTTGCATTTCAAGGCGTTATTTTTTAAAAGGGAAGAAACATGTTTTTAGAGAAGTGATTTGAACATGGTCATACAGGTAATTAGGTAACAGAACTGGATTTGAACTTAGGTCTCTGATGCAGAATCTACTGTGCTCTTCCTGAAGATTCCTTTTAAACCTGCATCGGAGGGCACAAGGTCAGAAACTCCAACATTCTAGCCCTCTTCTTCTTAACCCTGGGATGGATGCTAGACACTCCATTCTCTTTACCCCTAGTAGGCCAGTCTATTGATCTGGGAACTGAGTGCAGTTAAAAACATTTCATTTGGAAACATTTGCCTTCCTTGTTGTTCTGGCCTTGGGGCCTTCTGGGATTCAGTGGCAAGAGCAAGGTCCTGGGTTTCTTTCAATGATCTTCATATGACCTACACTGCAGTTAGGGGGCACCATGGTACATAGAACACCAGGCCCAGAGTAAGGATGCCCTGAGTTCAAATCCACCATCAAACACTTACTGTCAGACCACGGGCAAGGTCCTTCACCTGTGCTTGCCTCAGGTTCCTCACATTGTGAAATGGGGATAATAATAGCACCTATATCATAGATTGTTGTGAGGATTAAATGAGGTCGTAGTTGTAAAGCACTGAGCACAATGCCTGACACATAGCAGATGCCTTATAAATGCTTATTCTCTTCCCTCTTCCTCTTTCCTGATCTATGAAATAATCTTTAGGGAGTATAGATTTGCGCATGAGTATCAGTATGCCAGAGCTCCCCAAGAGGCAATGGAGTGGCACATTCAAGAGTCAACTGGGCCAATGACTCTAAATTCAACCAGTTCACATAACCTTTCTAAGCCTCGGTTTCTTCATCTGCAAAGTGGGGATAGCATATTTGTCCCCTCTGATCTTTTGTGAGAATGTTCTCTTCAAGCCTGAATAGAAACTAAAGTGATTATCGTAGGAAGATGAGCTATAATGACTAACATGACCCTTGTGGCTGCGTCCATAACTTGACTGAAAGAGCCCGTGTGGGGCATGAAGCAGAATACGGGAAAGGGAAATGAGTCAGAAGCAGATCACTCTTAACGTTTAAAAGAAGAGATGTTCCCTCATTGCTTCATTTCTGCCCTCCCTCTGAGAACTCAACAGAGCCGAAGGAAGAGAGGCAGAACTGAACTTTACCAGCCAGTCAGGAAGCCTAGAGTTATTTACCCAGTTAACAATAATGGCTCTCTAGCTGATAGGCAGACATTCAGGACGTGCGTTCAGATCCCTTAGAGAATCTGTCCTTGCAAAAACGTTACCCTGACATTTGGAGGATTATAAACTGTCTGCAATACCCCAGACTCCTGGCCTGAGGGAAACTAGCCTACTACTTTCTATGTGGGTATATCTGATACTAAGAGGCTGGTTGGGAACTACAGTGGGGCTTTCCCTTGGGTTGATTTTCATCAAGAAGAAAAGAAGAATCTCAAAAGCCAATTAAGGAATATGTATTCTCCATGTCAAGAATCAAATGGAAATGAACAACATGTGTCTGACTCATCCAAGTATGCTTGAATTCGAAGGACAGGCAGTGATTGGAGAAGAAGAAACTGTTTCAAAATGAGGGCTCCGGGTGACATAGATTTAGAGGCAGAAGAGGCCAGATGAGGATGTTAAAGCCTGGGAGGTAACAAAGGTATTGAGCCCCAGAGCTGAAGGATAGTTCCTCTGACCCTCATTCTAATGGACCACGCTTCCCTCCTTGTTTTGTTTAATATACCAGTTTATGTAAAGTAGAGCAAGGGGCCACTGCATGACTGAAGAAATCCCTGGGCACCAAGCATGCCCAATTCCTCATTGGCCAGCAGTGCTGTAGTGTCTGAACGCTTTGTATCAAGCATTCCCCATTTGCAACATTATCATCTCCAAGAGGCTGTGATGCAGTGCCCTCTGAGGAGGGTTACAGAGATATACCAAAACTAGGTTTTAATCTTCCTCCCATCTCCAAGGGTCCTTTCAGCTCCCCATCTCATGATCCTATTATCTCCCTCCTATGATTCCAAAGCACCTTCTTAAAGAAGAACGCCAGTGACACACATGAGAAACAAACTGTTTTCTTATATGCAAATGAGGGCAATAAACAGTACGAGTCACCCCCTGAAGTGACAAAGTAAACAAGTGGAGTGGGCATGACTTGCCAACTTCAACTTAATGATGACAATAACAATTACCACAATAATAGTAGATGGGAAGCAATTCTCACAATACAATGGTAAAAAGAAATGTAGTTTTATAGACCCATGAATGGGCATTAATCCAGTTGGTGAGGTCCACTTCTCCAGTTCATCCTTGCAGATGAATGAAGACATCCTCTGCCAGACAATCCGTTAACCTTCATCCAACAGGATTTAGAACTTGTTTCCTTGGGGAAACTGAGCCTCAAGTAGCAGTCAGACAGTGGCCAGGGATAGAACTATCCCTCACCTCATCCTGTTGGTAGCTGCCAATTGGCTACGTTGCCATCAGCTTATGTGTCTAACCATGTGATAAATCTTTCAAGCATTATTATAAATATCTAAAAATCCATCCCATATGGCAGGGGGCTGGGGGGGGGATCAACCAGTCCTGTTTCCATGGACATAAAATGAAATATCATTTGTTAGGAAAGATTCCTGCCAGCAAGCCCAGGATGTGAAGCGATTGTCTTCATCCAGTTAAAGGATTCCAGGGAATCCCTCCATCACCCTAAATGGACCATGGACCCAAAAGCCAACTTGGCCTCCATTAGAGCTAAAAATAGTTTTCAAATAACTAGCAAATCAGTTTGATGTAAATAGCTAGTCCTTTAAAAATGCTCATACTTTCCAAGGAGCAATCAATAATTAGCCAATCTTTGATTAAAAGTAATAACTCCAGGGCAGCTAAGTGGCACCGTGGATAGAGCACCGGCCCTGGATTCAGGAGGACCTGAGTTCAAATCTGGCCTCAGACACTTGACACTTACTAGCTGTGTGACCCTGGACAAGTCACTTAATCCTCATTGCCCCACCCCCAAAAAAGGTAATAACTCCATATCTACCCAAGTGTTGTAGCATATTTAAATGGGTTATAGCAAAAAACTGAAGAAATGAAGAAAATAAAATGAA
Source organism: Dromiciops gliroides (assembly GCF_019393635.1). Taxonomy (NCBI): domain Eukaryota; kingdom Metazoa; phylum Chordata; class Mammalia; order Microbiotheria; family Microbiotheriidae; genus Dromiciops; species Dromiciops gliroides. Next base: position 3,762,117 of record NC_057862.1, on the reverse strand, counting down.
AGAAATGAAGGGGATACCCATTGGTTGGGGAATAGGTAAACAAATTATGGTGCATAGCTATAATAGATTAGTATATTATAATGCTATAAAAGTGATGGAAACAATGAATAAAGAAAAGCAAGTAAAGACATAGGGAACTGATTCTGCATCTAGTAAACAACACAACAAGCAATATACAAAAGTGCTTAAGTAATGTACAAAGCAACAACCACAAAACAACAGAAACTGAAGGTTGGGAAATGATAAAGAACCAGCTTGGCCCTAAAGAAGAGAAAGAGGATGTTCCCCTCCCTCTCCTCTTCCTCCTCCTCCTCCTCCTCCCCCTCCTCCCCCTCCTCCTCCTCCTCCTCCTCCTCCTCTTCCTTTTCTGCATAACTAGGCTCCACAGGTATGGAACATTCTCAGTCAAGTTTCCAACATTACCTGTGCTCTTCAGCTTTCTTCATTTTTTTCTTCATTCTGTCTTTTTTTTTTAATTTATTTCACAAAGGATGATCCTCTGGGAAAGGGGATCAGGATGCAAGGGGAAATCTAGACAATTTAAAACAATCGATACCAATAAAATCTATTAGACAACACTGTGTCAGTCACTTGGCAAGCATTAGTAATATACTTGCCATGATCTAGGTACAGGGCTCAATATTGTTCATACAAAGACAAGTGGGAAATAAACCAAGCCTTTGAAGTGTTTTCACTCTACTGGAAGAGACAGAAATGATATATGCTTCTCTGCCTCCATGTCCTCCCTACCTCAGCTAGACCCTTTGCTACCCATACCAGACACCAGGCACTTGGAAGAATTCTTCCTTTTGCACCTCTCCTGTCCTGGCTGGTCATTGCTTCTCCTGTAGCACTATGCTTCAGTGGGGGAGGAGCCAGGAATCATGTCTCACCCACATAGACACACATGGACACATGCTCACACACACACACACACACACACACACACACACACACACACACACACACACACACACACATAGATATTATAAAGGTCAGTTGGGCCCGGTTTAGCCACAGAAAGAAAAATCCTGAAACTGCCCTCAAGATCTAATTAGCTCAGAAAACAAAGGCTCTGGCCACTGATATACTTTCCTATCTTCATGGGCAGGGAAAGGAAAGCAATAAGCATTGCAATAGTGCCTTCTATGTTCCAGGCTCTATGCTAATTGCTTTTCCCCCCCATATATTAACTCATATAACAAACACAAAACCAAATATTATCTCACAACAACCCTGAGAGATAAGTATTATTTTTAATTCTCATTTTATAGTTAAGGAAATTGAGGCAAATAGAGGTTAAGTGACTTGCCCAGAGTCACAAAACTAGGGAGTTTTTGAAGCAGAATTTAAAGTCGGGTGTTTCCGACTCCAAGTTCACTGCTCTATCCACTGTACCACCCAGCTGATTCAAAGATTGAGGACCCAAGGGCCTGGAGCACCTCCCTCAGGCTTAAGACTGCAAACCAGCATTTTGGACCACGCTGGGAATATATAACCAGCTGCACCTGTCCTTTAACCTGGATGACTATTGCTTGCCTGTTCTTAATTTCCTTCTGCTGCTGACCAAATAAAGATGCTGTTAATTGTTAAATGGATGCCAAGCATCTCATTTCATTCCAATTTCAAGAACTAAACTAGTAGGGCCCCACCTCAAGGCCTTTCCCTGCCTTTGTTCCTCTCTCAGAATCTACTCCAGAGCCATTTGGCCCCTCACACCGGAGACAATGAAAGGCTCTCAAAGACATTCTTCTCTGGGGGTTCTGTCCTGCTGAGTGATGGCCTCTCCTAGAACACTAGCTCAGAAAGGTCCAGCCATGTTTTGCTTCACTTCCTATCCTGCGGCCATATGCAACTTTATGCCTTGCAAATGCACTGATACATTTCCTTCCCCAGCCTGTCTCCCCTCTCATAGACCTCTCCCACTGCAGAACCATGAAAAAATCAACTTTGCCAAATGTACCTCCATAAAGCATACCACAACTTCAAAACCAGGATATAAGGAGATATGGCTAGAGAGGTCACAGGATCAAAGAACTGGGGGTCTTGGTGGCCTACGGTGAAGTTAGTATGAATCCAAAGTCTGATCATTTAAAAAAGCTGATGTGAAACAAAACCAATGCAGCCAAGATTAGAAGGAAAGCAGAAAGATGGGAAACATTTTTTAAACCAGTGATTCTGATAATAATATATAGGAAACTAAATCAAATTTATAAAAATACAAGTCATACCTGGGGACATCTAGGTGGTGCAATGGATAAAATACCGGCCCTAGATTCAGGAGGACCTGAGTTCAAATCTGGCCTTGGACATTTGACACTTACTAACTGTGTGACCCTGGGCAAGTCACTTAATCCCCATTGCACCACAAACAAACAAACAAACAAAACAAACAAACAAAAAACAACACCCAAGTCATTCCCCAATTGAAAAATGGCCAAAAGATATGAATAGAAAGTCTTCAGATGAAGAAATCAAAGCTATTTATAGCTATTGAAAGCTATAAAACTGTGCATACCCTTTGACCCAGTAATACCACTCTTAGGTCTATATTCCAAAGAGATCATAGAAACAGGAAAAGGACCCACATGTACAAAAATATTTATGGCTGCTCTTTTTGTGGTGGCAAAGAACTGGAAATTGAGAGAATGCCCATCAGTTGGGGAATGTCTGAACAAGTTGTGATATATGAATGTAATGGAATACTATTGTGCTGTAAGAAATGATGAGCAAGCAGATTTCAGAAAAAACCTGGAAATACTTACATGAACTGATGCTGAGTAAAGAGAGTGAATTGAGCAGAACCAGGAGAACATTCTACACAGTATCAACAACATTGTGTGATGATCAATTGGATAAGCCTGACTGTTCTCAGCAATACAATGATCCAATACAATTCCTAAATGATCTCCACATTGAGAAAAAGAACTATGGAGTCTGAATGCAGATCGAGGTATACTAGTTTCACTTTTTTCCTTGCGTTTTTTGTTTGTTTGTTTTTCTTTCTTGTGTTTTTTTTTTCCTTTTTGTTCTGATTCTTCTCTCACAGCATGACTAATGTAGAAATATGTTTAACATGATTGTAATGTACAACCTCTATCAGATTGCTTGCTGGTTTTGGGAGGTGGGAGGGAATGGAGGAAGGGAGAAAAATTCGGAGCTCCATAATTTCACAAAAAAGAATGTTGAAAACTATCTTCACAAGTAATTGGAAAAAATAAAAATACTATTGAAAATGTTAGAAAAATAAAATAAAAAAAAAATCTCATGTGAGTACAGGCTAATTAGAGGCCTAATGTTGAGGATCAGGGAAATGATTGGATTAGACTACATATGGCAGGTTATCTTCTTACCAACTTCCTGTGTTTTAGGAAGAACATTGGTAAGTAGAACATCTGGGGAGGGTGATCAGAGGGGTGAATACCCCTCTGATCAGATTATGTGTATATGATCCGGAGCGTCTTAGGGCGTTGAACCTGGAGAAGAGAAGATGCGGCAAATGTTGGTTGTTTTTTAAGTACACAAAGACGTGTCATTTGGAAGAAGAATCAGAATTGTTGTATTTGACTTCAGAGGAAAAAACAAGGAACTTGAAGGGAGACATTAAATTTGATGTCAGGGGAAAAAAATAATTCTGCCCCAAAGTGGTTTGGGATGCCTCAAGGTTTCCCCATCTTTGCAGGTTTGTCTAGATAACCCTGTGCTAGCTAATTTATAGAGGGTATTCTCAAGAGCTCACTAAGATTAACTATTCCCTGAGGTCTCTACCACTTCGGATATTCTAGGATTCAATTACTGCAAGGAATTAGTTGTGATTTGGGGTTTTTATAACCCTATCTTTGTTTCATTATGATCAGACTGAAAAAATGTAAGCTTGGGTGTGTACTTTGGGAGATAATTGAACAAACAAGAAGAACTCCGACCACAGGGAACATTTATTGAAACTAAGGACTAAATGTCCCTCTAATAGCTCTCCCACACCCACATGGCTCTGGAAAGATTATAATGGGGATAGCCCATGTGGGTGTGCTGAACCAATTGGAGACTCAGCATGGCTAAGAACCACCCCTCCCCTTCCTGTGGGGGAGTCAGATAAGATACAGTTAGTTACAGTTAGAAGGAGTTACTAAAAAGGCAGTTAGAGAGAGGGTTCTGAGGGAAATGGGGAAGGAAGGCAGACATTTAGAGGAGCTGTGGGTTTCTGACCTTCAAACCAAAACAGAAAAGACAACAGCTAATAGGTACAGATTTCGGGTATTGATGAGTTTTGTTTTTGGTTTTGTTTTGTTTTGTTTTGTTTTAGGCAGAGCTTGTTCTTTGGAGCTAGGCAGATTCGGGTGTTGGCGGCCTTTTTACCCCAAAGATTTATTAATTGTGTATACATTGCTCCTAGTTCTATTAATCTCACTTGTGTGATTCAGATATTGTTTTCAATCTGTTCCCATTAATAAACCTGTTTTGTTTTTGAAAGAGGCTGTTTCTTTTCTTACTTCAATATTGAGGTGAGCCACCCCATTAACTCTTCCCATGCTAAATTTGGCCCTTACATTACTCAGTTCCAGAAATTCTACATCTCTACAGCTAGGTGGTACTGTGGAAAAAGCACTAGGCCAGGAGTCAGAAAGACTGGAGTTCAAATTTGGCTTCAGCCTGGTTACAAGCCATGTAACATTGGGACAGTCACTTCATCTCTGTCATTTCAGTTTGCTCATCTATAAAATAGAGATAATATTAGCCTCTACTCCCTAGACTTATTGTGAGGATCCCATGAGATAATGATGGTCAAGTGTTCAGTCCAGTGCCTGGACATAGGTAGTGTTATATGAAGGTTATCTGCTATCAATATATTTATTATTAATGTTGCTGTTAATAATAATAATAAATATAATGAAACTCAAATCCAAAGATCTTGTTGAGGAACAAATATGACCAGACCACATATGGCTTATGAATTTGAAAAAGCACAATTTCAAGAGCTGCATTAATAGCTCTAAAAATTCAGATATTATACAAATATTTTCCAAAAATGATGATGAGGCCAAGATATCAGAGTGAGATCAGCCTTTTTGCTAAATTGCCCCAACATAGTTGCTCATCAACACATTAAAAAAAAATCATCAAATTTTTGAGTGAAAAGTCACAGTGGACTTTTTTGTTCCCCAACCCAGAAAATTTTAGGAATACAAAAGACAGTTTTGTGGAATGAGAGCTGGCCAGAATACAGCATGGTAGAAGCAGCCCAAGTGGTGGTAGCAACACTGGGACATTGGCCACAGTTTTAGGAACCAGCCTCATACTCAGGCATAGTCTGGGTCCTGAATACCTGATCATCAAGAGACCCCAGGGACTAAAATTGTAATCAGGAACATATGCTGTATGACCATTCTGTCACTCAATACTCAGGTCCAAGTTGCACTTCCAGGGTGGAGTAGAATGATGACAGTGATGAGGGATTAGGGGCTCTGCCTATGTAAGGATCAGAGCACAGACCAGGAAGGCAGTGACCAGATCTCTCCCAGGATCTTACCCTATTGGAAGCACCAAAAACTTATAGCAATGATTGTACCGAGATCACAGTGGACAAAAGCTCAGAAGCTCAGGCCAGATATCTCCTTCCAGTTCAAAGGTGAGCAGAAACCAACTCTAGCATAATGTTCCAAATCAAGAAACAGGTTTGAAAAAATAACAAAAATTAAAAAATTAAAAAAGAACCTGATCATAAAAGCTAATACAATAGGGAAGTTCAAGAAAGAAAGCCAGAAGAAGAGAATGATTTGAGAAATTACTAAGCCTCAAAGAAAAATGCAGATTAGACAAAGCCTAATAAGGATTGCTAGAAGAGCTGAAGAAAGTTGTAGTTTAAAAGAGCAAAAATAAATAAATAAACAAACAAACAAACAAACAAATAAATAAATAAGTAAGTAAGTAAGTAAATAAAATAAATAGTGATTTTTAAAAATCAGATCAAAGTAGTACTGGAAAAATTTGGAAATCAGCATTAGGTCAGTTAAAAGGAGTCTACTAGGGGCAGCTAGGTGGCGTGGTGGATAAAGCACTGGCCCTGGATTCAGGAGTACCTGAGTTCAAATCCAGCCTCAGATACTTGACACTTACTAGCTGTGTGACCCTAACCCCCATTACCCCACAACAAAAACAAAAAGTAGTCTACCAGACTAGCAGCTATGTGGCACAGTGGATAAAGCAACAGCACTGGATTCAGGAAGACCTGAGTTCCAATCCGACCTAAGTCACTTGACACTTACTAGCTGTGTGACCCTGATCAAGTCACTTAACCCTCATTGCCCTGCAAAAAACAAATAAACAAACAAAAAGGAGTAATTAGAAGGAGTATGTGTAGACAGAAGGTATGATTATAATGTGACATTGATGGAATGATACCACACACACACACACACACACACACACACACACACACAAACAAAATAAAGGAGTAACAAAGAAATTGCATAGCAGAAGAAAGAGGGAGGAAATTGAATAGAGTAATGGAATATTATGGTGCTCTAAGAAATGACAAGCAGAATGAATTCAGAAAGGCCTGGAAAGACTTGTATGAACTGATGTCTAGTTATGAACAGAACCAGGAGAACCTTGTGCACAGAGACAGCCATATTGTTTGATGAAGAACTGGGAATGACTTAGCTATTCTCAGCAATACAATGATCCAAGACCATCCCAAAGCACTAATAATGAAGCATACTATCCACCTCCAGAGAAAGACTGATTGAACACAGACTGAAGCAGGCTATTTTTCACTTTCCTTCATTTTTTTCTTTTATTCAAGTGTTCTTAAATGAAATTATTAATATGGTAATATTTTACATAATTGTACATGTAAATCCTCTATCTGATTGCTTACCACCTCAGGGAGCGTCAGTAGAGAAGGAAAGAAAGAAACTATAAATAAAAATGTTTATTATTTAAAAAAGGAGTCTACCTAGACAGAAGAAATGGGTATGGTTCTGTTATGCTGGGATGATCTCAAAAGAAAAATGAAAGAATGAGAAAGAGAGATTTACTGAAAGAATAGGGAAAGGAGAGAAAGGAAGAAAAATTATCTTACATAAAAGAGGTACACAAGGAAAAGTTTTTCAATAGAGGGGAAAAAAGCAGAGGGGCAGGCAATACTTGATCCTCACTGTCATGTGAACTGGTTTAAGGAACGAAAAATAAACACAATTTGTGTATAGAAAAATTCATCCTATCTCCACTGGGGAAGGAGGGAAAGGAGCCAAGAAAAATGAAAATGATGAGGGAGGGTAGATGAAAGGGGGCAGAGCAAGACAGACAACTGAAGAAGGGAGAGGGCAAAAAGAGAAGGATAAATAGAAAAGAATAGGATAGAGAGAAACACACAGTGAACAATAATAAATGTGAATGGGATGAACTCATCTATGAAAGAGGGTAACATAATGGATTAGCAAACAGAATGCAATGATATGGTGTTGTTGTTATAAGGGACATAGGTAAAATAAGGGGCTATGCTTCAACTGAAGTTAAAAAGGCAGGAAAAAACATGAACTCAGATAAAGCTGAAACAAAAAATACACCTAAATAAAAGGTGTAATCAGAAAAACAACATTTTACTAAAAGATACCTTAGATAATAAGTTAATATCAATACTGAATGAATATGCATCAAATATAATAGGATTCATATAGCTGAAGGAAAAGTTAAATGAGTTAAAGGAAGAAATAGTAAAACTATAATAGTGGGGAACCTCAATTTCAACCTCTCAGACATACATAAACATAACTATAAAATAAACAAGAAAGAAATGAAGGAAATGAATAGGATTTTAGAAAGTTAAATATGAGAGACCTACAGGTAATAGTGAACCAAAATGGAAAGGAGTACATCTATATTTCAGCAGTGTATGGCACCTTCATAAAAATCTGCCATGTGTTAGGGCATAAAAATCTCACAAATAAATGCAGAAAAACAAACAAAAAGGATAATTCCACCCTCTTTAGACCATAACGTAATAAAAATATTACATTCAATTAAGGGTCTTTGAAGCATAGATTAAAATTAATTGGAAATTAAATCATCTAATATTAAAGTATGAGTAAGTCAAAGAAATCATAGAAACAATCAATAACTTCATTTAAAAGATAATGACAGTAATGAGAAAACATATCAAAATATGTGGGATACAACCAAAGCAATACTTAGCAGAAAATTAATATCTCTAAATTGCTACATCAAGAAATTAAAAAGTAGTTCAATGAATGAGGTGTGGAAATGTAAAAGAAAAAAAAAAGAAAGGAAGAAAAAGAAAAACAACAAAATTAAAATTCCCAATTAAACATCCTGGAAATCAAAGGATAAATTAATAAAATTGCACTAATAAATAAAACCAGTGAAAATAAAATTGCACTAATAAATGAAACAAGGAGTTTGTTTTTCTTTTTTGTTTTTGTTTGTTGGGGTTTTTTGGAAATCACAATAAAATCAATAATTCATTGAATAATTTATTTTTTAAAAGAAAGCAAAAGACTAAATTTCTAGTTTCAAAAATGAAGAGGTCAAATGCACAACCAATCAACTTGACATTAAAACAATTATTAGTTTATTTTTGCTCAATTATGTGCCAATAAAACTGACAATGTAAATTAAATAAATGAATATTTACAAAATTACACATTGCCTTGATAAACTAATAATAACAATTACAGTGATAATAATTACGATGACAACAACAATGATGATAGTGAGTGTTTATAAAGTGCTTAAGGTAACTACTGCAGCTGTTTGAAGTGCATAAAAATTCAATGTTGAATCCCTAAAGATGTTACTTATGCTTTGTACCTTTGGCTATTAAATGGAAGTAGACAGCATTTCCTTAAGCATCATTGCTTCAGTTGGGGGATGGGAGAAAAACCACCTGTGGCATTATGAAGAATTTGATGGGCCTGTGATTGCACTGATCTGGGTATCCCCATCAACAGCACTGATAATGCCCTTGACTGCCTTCTTATTTTCTAAAACTCTAATATATAACTTTATCCGGAGAGTGGACTTAATATGCAAAGCACTGCTTGATCTTTTATGGATATCTGTGGAAAATGAATGGGAGCCTTTGTCCCTTGTCTTTGTGTCTACGGGGAAAGCCTTTTCCATTTGGCTTCTATGATGGACATAGTCCTTGATCTTGGCATATGTCAATATGTTCTGTCAATGTACATATTTTATGCTCATAAAAATTTTATAATGAAAGAGTCGTTGAAAAAAAACTACTGGGGCAGCTAGGTAACACAGTGGAAGAAGCACCGGCCCTGGATTCAGGAGTACCTGAGTTCAAATCCGGCCTCAGACACTTACTAGCTGTGTGACCTTGGGCAAGTCACTTAACCCCCATTGCCCCGCAAAAAAGAGAAAAGAAAAGAAAAAGAAAAAACCTACTTCTCTTGCTAAATTACTGTAAAATACAATTTTGTACTTGCTTGATTTCCTTTTAGATATAACAATATTGATTAAAACCTTTTTTTCTAACAACTTGGATTTTTCCCTTTTGCAAACATTTTTTTTTTTTTTGGTAAGGCAATTGGGGTTAAGTGACTTGCCCAGGGTCACACAGCTAGTGAGTGTGTAAAATGTCTGAGGCTGGATTTGAACTCAGGTCCTCCTGAATCCAGGGCCGGTGCTCTATTCACTGCACCACCTAGCTGCCCCTTTTGCAAACATTTTAAAAATGGGCTCTTCAAAATTCTCAAAATGTTATAGACAAAATTTAGCCAAATTTTAGCAAACCATTTCTTAATGCCTATTGAGTTCTTAAGGATGATGTGGAGTCTTGTTGTTTAGATATATGAAAAATTGTTTTCAGAATTATGTGAATGGATGGTTCCGAATCATACTCAGTGATGTTTTATGATGAATGTGGAGAGAGGAATCCAGTGTAGTGTTCCAGGGACCAGAAATGTATGTTGTGCTCTATAATATCTTTTATCAATCATTTGGATGAAGACACAGGTAGCATGTCTACTTTTTTTTCTGATTACAAAAAGTTAGCCAAAGGATGCAAAACCCAAGATTCAAACAGACCCTTCCAGGCAAGAGGAATGAGGCTGCCTCAGAAAATGCCTGTGTAACAAGGTTCAATCAACCAACCAGTTTAGAGAGGGGCATCCGCAGTCAGACAGCACATTTTCCAATGATAATGGAGGGTTTTAAGGGAATGCCAGCATCATATTAAGAGATAGTGTAATATGGTGGCACACATAGTGAACCTGAGCTTCTTAGGCTGCATTAAGTTAGGCCTTATGGCCAGAGCACATCAAAGAAAAATATCTAAGTAGGTAGAAAAATGAAGATAACCTCACGAATTTATTCTATTTAGCTGCAGAGGAATATAATAAAGAGTGCTGAAGAAAGGATGAGTACATTGCCAAAGAGAGAGAGAGAAGAAAAAGAAAATAAATAGAAGGAAGATGTCAATTTTAAAAAGAGAGGGGGAAAGATGAAAACATCTTAAGATTAGAACTTTTCCAAACTGGAATGCCCTGACTTTTAAATTTTGGTCATTCTACTACCCCCCCCCCCCAAATATAGATGAAAGATATTCAAGTAGAGGCTTGATGACCATTTGGCAGATATGTTGTAGTGAGAATCCACACACACACACATACATCCACATGCATCCACATGCATGGGAATCATACTAAATTCTTCTGTGATGTTTTCCACTGTGAGTCAGCAATGTTATAATAAAGCAGATACAGGCTGGCTATAAGGAAGACCTTTGTAACAGTTAAAAGGATCCAAAAGCACAATCTTCCCGAGGAGGTAATTAATTCTCTTCCCTGAGGACTTCCAGAAAAGTGAAGATGATCCCCTGTTAGATAAACTATGATGGGCATGATTATTCATGGACAGGGGGACGAGCTGGCACACTGACCACATTCTATCATGGATTTAAACTTAGAAGGGTCCCCAGAGGTCAGTTGTTCCAAACCCCTCACTTCACAGATGAGGAAACCTGAGTTCAGGAAAAATAAGTAACTTGCCTCATATCTAATAGGAGATATATGGGTGAAGATGCTCTGGGTCAAGTGACACGACTGAGACCACATTGAAATCTGACTTCATTACCCCTAACTGTGTCACCTCCAAAGCCATCCTTCCTTCGTCTCCACATGATTTGGTCCAGTTGCTATTATTGTTGTTTGTTGTCAATCGTTTTTGTTTTGTTTTGTTTTGGTTTTTTAGTGAGGCAATTAGGGTTAAGTGACTTGCCCAGGGTCACACAGCTAGTAAGTGTTAAGTGTCTGAGGCTGGATTTGAACTCAGGTACTCCTGACTCCAGGGCCAGTGCTCTACCCACTGTGCCACCGAGCTGCCCCATCAATATTTTTTAAAAGACATTTCCTTTAGTCTATTTCTACTTCCTGCAACAGTTTCTGGAATATGGTATTAGGATCCATATGTGGTGATGAGACTGTTACCAATAGAGATCTTAGCAGAACTTTGCCAGCTTCTATTTATTAACCTCCTTCAAGTTACTTCCTTGAACACTCACATTTTTTTAGTGTGTCACTTATCCATATTGTTCAGTAACTTCACTGACTTCCCTTTTAACTGTTATAGAAGACATTCCAAGGGAGTTTCTGTTCTAGGCTAGCATTGCTCTTGACTTCTGAATCTCTCTACATGGAGTTAAGATGAAGATTTTGATGGACGACAATTTAACTCTTCTTTTGTCTCATTGTCTTCATTTACATGACTTAAATTTTCCTAGGAAATAGAGATAGTTTTTATTGGGGTCTGTTATTTTACTCTCTCCTCCTATTTATTTGTCCTCAGAGTTAATAGCTTCTTTAACCAAGTCAAATGAGGTTTAATTCAATTGCATTCCCAGGCTTCTCATTTCATCCTTTGTCCTACCTTGGGATTAAATTTCGTTTTTACTCTATTTATTAAAAGATGTTACTGTCCTCAAAGGAACCTCTAGGAAGCAGCACAACAACACTTATAGGAGACAGATAGGTGACTCAGTAGATACAGTGTTTGACCTAGAGTCAGAAAAGCCATCTTGCTGAGTTCAAATTTGGCCTCAGACACTAACTAGCTGTTTGACCCTGGTAAAGTCATTTAACCGTATTTGCTTAGTTTCCTTATCTATAAAATGAACTAGAGAATGAAATGGCAAACCAGTCCAGTATCTTTGCCAAGAAAACCCCAAATGGGATCAGAAAGAGTAGGAGCCAACTGAAACACGACTGGACAGCAACAACAATAACAACACTATAAGATAGTCTAGGGAGGTCATGTAGAGAAGATAGAAAGTGGGACACAGAACATAATTCCCTGATCTGTCTAGGGCCTATGTTAAGGGATCATGTCTTAGGATTCCTGAAAGGGGAATGGATCTCAAATAGATCTTAGAAATAATTTGGGATCAAATTACCAAGGAATTTTTTTAGAGACCGAGAAAACAGAGGAACATATTCTTCTGGAAGAACAAAGGATCAAGAATATTGTATCAATCAGTGAAGGAAATAGTATTAAGGAAAGTAGTTTAATAGTTCCTGATTTCAAACTCTATGACAAAGTGGTCACATTAAAACAATCTGGGACTGGCTAAAAAAATAGAGTAGTGAATCAGTGGAATAGAATAGGTACGCAATACACAGTGGTAAATGACCATAGTAACATAGTGTTTGATAAATCCATAGATCCAAACGTTAGGAATAAGAACTCAGCATTTAACAAAAATTGCTGGGAAAACTGGAAAGCAATTTGGCAGAAACTAGACTTACGTGAATAACTCATACTTTATGCCAAGATAAGGTCCGGAATAGACAAAGAATTTAGACATGAAGAGTACTATCATACATGAATTAGGGGAATATGGGAAAATGTATTTGTTAGATCTATGGATAATGAAAGAGTTTATGACCAAACAAGAGACAGAAATGAAGCAATAGAGCATTACAGGATAGAAAATGGGTGATTTTGATTACATGAAGTTAAAAAGCTTTTGCACAAATAAAACTAATGCATCTAAGATTAGAAAGAAAGCAGAAAACTAGGGTAAAATTTATAGCAAGTTTCTCTGACAAAGGCCTCATTTTTCAAATATATAGTGAACCAAACCTAATTTATAAAAATAAGAGCCATTCCCCAGTTGATAAATGGTCAAAGGATATGAACAAGCAGTTTTCAGAAAAAGAAAATGAAGCTGTTAATAGTCACATGAAATAATCCTCTAAATAACTACTAATTAGAGAAATGCAAATTAAAATAACTCTATATTAAAGCAACTTATGAGACTGGTTAAGATGAAAGAAAAAGAAAATGACAAATGGAGAAAATAGGAGTTGTGAACTAGTCCAACCATCCTTGAGAATAATTTGGAACTCAGCCCAAAAGGCTAAAAAGCTGTGCAAACCATTTGACACAGCGATGCCAAAACTAGGCCGGTATCCCAAAAAGATCAAAGAGGAAAAAAGATCTGTTTATACCAAAATATTTATAGCAGTTCTTTTTTGTGTCAGCAAAGAACTGAAAACCTAAGTGACACCTATCAATTGGGAATGGCTGAACAAGCTGTATTACATGATTGTGATGGAAAAAGATTGTGCTATTGGAAATGATGAGCAGAATGATATCACAGAAACCTGGGAAGACATTCAAGCACAGTAAAGTGAGCAGAACCAGGAAACATTGGACATTATAACTGCAATGTTATAATGATGATCCACTGAGAAAGACTTAGTTACTCTGATGAAGACAATGACCCAAGACAATTCCAAAGGCTCCATTATGAAAAATGCCCTCTACTTCTAGAGAGAGAACTGAATGCAGATTGAAGCATACTTCTTTACTCTCTTTATTTTTATTCTTTTATTTTGTCTGTGTTTTCTTTCTCAACACAGCTAATATGGAAATATGTTTTGCATGACTTCACCTGTATGATTGATATAAAATTGTTTGGCTTCTCAAGGAGAGGAGAGAATCAACGGGAAAGGAAATATTTTTAAACTTGATATTTTAAAAAAGATTGCTAAAAAGTTTATTTGTAATTGGGAAAATTTAATGAAATAAATAAAATATATATTTTTTAAATCATCTAGGCTTGCTTCATCATTTTACAGATGAAGAAAGCAAGTCTCATTGTATCAAGGAAGAAATGGACTTGAGATATTGAGGAGTTGGGAATTGAGACTCGTGTCCCCTGACTCTTAAGTCCTGCACTCTGCCTACTTAACTAGATCCTATCCCTGTCTGACTCTCCACTCACAGTCATGTGCACAAATACAAGGGCACAGCCTTTGGCCAAGCATCCCTGGACTGCCCAAGTCACTACTAGAAAGCATCTTCCTCACTCTGGGGGATATGATGAAGGCATTTATGATGATGGTGGGCTATGGGGAAATTCAAATGCAAAATTCTTCAGCTAGGTTTTCAAGGTTATGTTAATATTCTCAGAAAGTAGACTCCATGATTTACTCTCTGTCTCAAGGCAGGCAGCTTGAAAGATACTCAGTAAAAGAAACCATCATAGAGCCATGTGACATCAGATCCCCCCCAAAAGAAATCAATCTGTGCAACTGCAGAGACACAGGTGTGAAAAGAGTTGTAATGCACCTGTGAAATTTACTAGCACAGGGACTGGGGAGGGGAAATACCCATGAGCTCATAAAACCCATTCCAAACCATGCCCGACATGCTAGCTGACAGCCCTTTGGCCAACGCATAGGGTCCATGGCGCTTTAAAAGGTAGAAGGGTTGACCTGGAACTCTGCACTGGGTGAGGGTGGGGCTTGGGATAGGGTCCAAAACATTGTGAGAGTAAAGTCACCCAAACACCCCATACTCACAACTGATTAGGAAAGCCAACTTGGCCTACCTGGGGATGCCTGCTCCATTAGGTTGGCAGTCATAAATGTCACTGCTGGTGTAGACACAGCAGTGACTCTGGTGACCTGAGCAGGTAGCAGAGGCATGAGACGGCTCTCCATCTGAGATGCAGATCCTGTGCAAAAACATAAAGATAAATACTTTTAGCACCCAGAATAGAGACCCTTCCTCCCTGTACCTGCCTAAGGATTGTGTTTTCACGAGGGTAGCATATGGTCATTCAAAGAGACCTGGGCAGTGTGGGGACCAATTTTTAATTGGGGAGTGCTAGCTAAGTGGCTCGCCTCGATATTGGGGCAAGGAAGGAAACCGGC
Source organism: Dromiciops gliroides (assembly GCF_019393635.1). Lineage (NCBI taxonomy): Eukaryota > Metazoa > Chordata > Mammalia > Microbiotheria > Microbiotheriidae > Dromiciops > Dromiciops gliroides. The sequence goes on along the minus strand of NC_057862.1, from coordinate 3,746,920 downwards.
AGCCTCCCTCAAAACAGAGCAAGATTTATTTTAACAAGAACGAACTTTAAAAAAAACCACACAAACAGGATCAGTAGGATCTGTTAAGGGCTAAAATTCTAGCTAGTCTGTCTAAAATATATAATGAGTGGTCGCCAATCAATTACAAGCTTTAGCAAGAGTTAGACTTTTAAGCATTTATTAAGGAGAATAAGAATTTGGTAAAGAGAGAGAGAAAGGCCTAGATTCCTATCTATTAAAGGGAGAGCACATTTCTAGCTCCGCTCTCCGCCAGCATCCTCAGGAAAGAGACCCAGAGTCAGCGCCAGTCTCTTCCTTCCTCCTCCCACTAGTCTGCGCCACTTCCTCCCGCCAAAGAAAAGACTCCTGGTCTTGCCCTCAAAGACCTTCGCTTCATGGGCAGAACTCTTCTACAGTAAGTATCCAGCAGGTAGCGTCATTCCAATCGTTACAGATCAAGGGAAAGGAAATAAAATGGGGAAAGGGAAATTATAATACCTGAAAAATACCACCGCCCAGGAATCAGCTTCCACCTAGAATGCCCAATTCTCCTCTCCCAAAACCTAGAAAACATGGCACACAGCCCCAGCCAATGGGATGGCCGCTCTGACAGTCACATGACTGCCCTCACTAGGCTTCCAATCATTATAATTTTGCCAGGCCCATGTAGGCTTCCGGGAGTGGTGATGAGGTGAGGTGCCCGAGCCCTGGCAATGGCTACAACCAGTGGGTGGAGCACCGTGCGGTTTGCAGAGCCCCAGGCCAGTGCACACAGAGGCATAAAACCCTCAAATAACAATTAATTCTTTACCGCAGGAAACTGGGTCTAAGCCCCCTCACCTTCATCTTCTGATTCTCCTGGACTCCCTCAGTCTCAGCACATCTCTAACCTCCTATAGGTGGCCCTCTCTGCCTCCACCCCAAGTTGTGCCTTCTTTTTCATTTAATAAGGTAATCAAAATATCAATTCAGTATCTTCCCTACCCCAAGGAAACCGCAAAATGCTGACCTTTTCATTTTCACACAATAAATGCAGGAGGTCCCACAGAACTTCACACACACACACACACACACACACACAGTACAGTACAATCCATTCCTGCCTTTGTAACCTTTACATTCCAACACTCCATGCCAACAGAGGTAAAATCCTTCATGCTAGACTTTAAACCTGTTTCCTCTTGTTCTTTTGTCTGGGGAGAAGGGCATTTTTTATCTAATAAGCTCCCATGTGCTTGAACAAAGCTATTCTCTCTCTCTCTCTCTCTCTCTCTCTCTCTCTCTCTCTCCTGTTTTTTTTCTGTCTCTCCTGTCTCTCACTCTTCTCTGTGTCTCTGTCTCTGTCTTTCTCTGTCTCTGTATCTCTTTGTCTCTTCTCTGTCTTTGTCTCTCTCTGTCTCTTTCTCTCTCTCTGCCCCTCTCTGTCTCTGTCTGTCTCCCTCTCTCTGTCTTACCCCCCCCTCCAACTTCCCTGAATTGAACCTTCCTGTTTACTTTTGTTAAATTTTCCCAAACATCCATCACCTCCATTCCTCCATGGACCTTCTAAGGATCCTCTGTCTTCTGCTGACTAACATTTCAGTCAGGAAGGACAAAGGCAGTAGCAATCAGTGGCCTGAGTAACTCCCATCTTTGCCTGGTCAGGCGGGGCGGCTGCATTGATAAACCCAGGTGCTTGAAACTGTCCTTGGAAACAGAGCTGTTCCTCCCTGAGTTCTCAGCCATGAGGTACCATGGGGTATCACCCAAGAAAGGGCTTTAAGAAGCTGTGCTGAGCATGCCGACTGATTGCCTATTTTAGTGTAATGGGATTATGCATTTAAAACAAGATGATTAAACTAATTATATTAGCAAGAGATTAAGGGGGATTTTCTCCTGCTGATGTCATGCAGGGAGGATGGCAGGCCACAAGTGCTAGAAGCAGCTACCAAAACTTTCATTATCTTCACTCAAAGTAAAAAAAAAAGTCATCTCTAAATGTGTTAATGAATTTCTCCTGACGCCCTCCTGGGGCAAACCAGGATGGACAAGGAAGTCAGAAGCACCACAGAATGAGTGTATGAGGACTGGAGGCCATAGCCTTAGAAGAGGGCTTCAGGCTCTCTGTACATCTTGCTGTCATTTGCCTATAGAGGTCAAATACATGCCCAAGGGCACCCTAGGGGTGTGTGTGTCTGTGTGTCTGTGTGTGTGTGTGTGCATGTGTGCACTTGGTTCTTTGTTTTATTTTTCAACCTCTTCAAATTGGATGTCCCTTCATAGACATGCCCTTCCTCTTACTCTCCCTTGGGTTATTCTGATGTCCCTGGGCTCTGAGCATCTCTACTCATCCAACACAAATCCTGGACCCACACAGGTAATAATAGGTAACATTTGCAGAGCATTGTAAAGCTCATTACATTCTATCATGTGAGACTCACAACAAGGTAAGTGAGGTGATTATTCCCATTTAACAAATGAGGAAACAGGCTTAGAGATGCTAAGTGACTTACCTAAGGTCACATAGCTAGAAAGTATCTGAGGCAGTATTTGAACTTAGGAATTTTTTACTCTAAATTCCAAACTCTGTCCTCTCTGGACTTTGAACTGTATGTTATTCCCACACCAATCTAGAAAAGTACAGTGAGGCTTCTTGCCAAAATGGATACCCAGTGATCAATATACCGCTATTTGGCTGCCACCACTCTGGTTACTGTCTGTTGGGCTATAGAGGGGCTGCCATCTGCATGGGGGAGAGCAACTTGCCATCGCTCACATGAGAGATCCTTGAGCAATGGGACAAACAACTTTTCAATCAGCATGAATTGGTCTGTTTGACCCTGTACTCAATAAGCATTGGTTCTGACACCTCTGTATGGCTGGGTCTTTGCCAGGCAGTGGAGATACAGAGACAGCAAGAAAAATAGCCACGCCGTCCAGGCTCTTATGTCCTGCTGAGGGAGGCCACATGTAAACATACAGATAAACCTTGCACTCCAGACATGTGAAATGCTCACAAGGTGATTTTGTGGGGAGGCAAATAGGCCGTCATGAACGTTCATTTTGGGGCTGATGACAGCAGTGGAGACAAAGAAGGCTTGTGGCTTCAGAGGCGTGGTTCATCATTTCCTTCCCTCAATGTTTCCAAGAGCCTGGACTTCATCCGTGTGGACACCACTTCCACCTAGGCAAATGCAAACATCCCCAAACTTACTATTCCGTCTTCCATTCACCCCACTCTTCTTCAGTCAGTCTGGGATGGAGACCTTGATAATTTATTTCATTAATCTTCAAATCAATCAGCATTAATTAATCACCTACAATGTCAAGATACTATGCCAAGTGGTGGTGAAACAGAGACAAAAGGTGGCCTCTGCCCTCAAGGAGCTCAGGGTGTGATGGGGGAGACAACAAGCAAAAACACGTGTATAAACCGTCTATATACAGGATACACAGGAAATTGTCATTTTTCCTTCATTCTCAAAAAGGACCAACGACATCACGGGGTGACTCCTGAGTGAATTAGACTTGTGAGGCAGAGGTGTGCAAATGTGTCCGACTCACTCTCTCTTCTAGAGTCATCAAAGTCCAACAGGAAGACAAAAGTCAAGGCGAATGGCAATGGCCTGGTATACAAGCACCCATTGGCCCATTCTTCAGGGGGGGGGTCTTCTCATGCTTGGAGTAGATACCCCTCCCTGTCAACCCACTGATGGGTTTGAGAGCTGCTGGTTAAGTTCAAACTGGTTTGGGGCGGCCAGGGGGTGCAGTGGATAATGCACCGGCCCTGGATTCAGGAGGACCTGAGTTTAACGCCTGGCTCAGACACTTGACACTTACTAGCTGTGTGACCCTGCGAAAGTCACTTAACCCTCATTGCCTTGCAAAAAAAAAAAATAATAAAATAAAATAAGAGAATAGAAATAAATTTCAAACTGGTTTAGCCCATCTGCCAAGATGGTTTATCAGAATGTGACCACTGTGCAGGGTACAGCTTCTTGAAGTCACAGGTGAGAGTTTAGTGCTGGGTAGACACCATAAGTCGATGAGCAATTCTGAAAAAGGCTTGGCAAGCCCTCACACTGGAGGTGTTAGTAAACTCATACACTCCCAATAATTAACAGAGGGAAGGAACTAGAATTACAGGTTGCTAGGTGGTTCAGTGGATAGAGCAACACACCTGGAGTCAGGAAGACTTATTTTCATGAGCTGAAATCGAGCCTCAGACAGTGACTAACTGTGTGACCTTGGGCAAGTCACTTAACCTTTTACCTTGCCTCAGTTTCCTCATCTGTACAATGAGGTGGAGAAGGAAATAGCCAAGAAAACCCCAAATGGGGTCACGGAAAGTTGGGCGTGACTGAACAACAACAAGGCACTAGAATGAAGAGAGGTTGGAAAAGGGTTCCTGTAGAAGATGAGATTTTAGCTGGAATTTAAGCAAAGTCAGGGAAGTCAGTGGTCTGAGTCGGGGAGGGAGAGCAACCGAGGCCTTTCTGATAGCCAAAGAGTATTCTGGGCAATCAGAGGTGGAGAGGATGGTTTGTGGAAGGGACAGGAGGCCAGTGACAGTGGATCAAAGAGTATGTGACAGGACATAAGGTATAAGAAGGAAAGGTAGGAGGTGGCTGGGTTACAAGACACTGTGAGTGCCAAACAGCATTTTGTATTTGATCGTGAAGGTGATAGGGAGCCACTGGAGTTTCAGACCTGTGTCTTGGGAAAAATATTTTAATGGTTGAAAGCAGAATGGACTGGGAGGTAAGGAGACTAAAAAGCCGACTTGTAATTCTCCAAGTGAAGGGGAATAATGGAGTAGAATGGCCTGGGGGCTGTGTGAGTCAGGGAAAGGGACCACCGGGTAGGAGAAATGTGAAGGAGGTGGAATTGACAAGATTTGTAACTGGCCGCTAGTGGCCTATTCCAGATATGCCTGGCCTTGGGCACAGAATGGCCTCATGATGAATCCTGTCTCAGTCAGCTCCTGCCTCCTCATGGGGTTGCTTTGAAAATGAAATGAGCTAGCTTAGGTAAAGTGCTTTGTACATGATAAGAAGTACAGAAGTGCTAGTTGACATTAGTGTCACTATTGTGTGGAGGAGGTGGGCTAAGGGAGCAGGAATCATGACCAGCAGGATGTTGGTCCCACCAATAGCAATCAGGAAATTAGGTATGAATTCAGGGGGAAAACAGTTTGTGAGTTTTGTTTTGGACACGTCAAGGTTGAGACATCTATGGGAGGTCCAGGTATAAATGTTAAGTTTATAAGAGAAATAAGTGGCTCGACGTGTAGGTCTGGGAACCGTCAGCATAGACATGACAGCTGAGTCAAAGGAAGCTTATTAGATCAGAGAGACAGAGAAAGAAATGTGTAGACAACGGGACTTCTGCTAAGCATTTCACAAGTACCATCTCACTTGATCCTCATAACAACCCTGCAAGCTAGGAGCTGTTAGATTCCTCATTTTATATGTCAGAGGTTAAGTGACTTGCACATGGATGCATAGTGTGAGGGTCCTTAAGATCCCTTTGTGGTCGCCAAACTGTGAGATTTAAAATAGATACTAGAGCATTAACCTCCCCTTTTAACTGTTTCCCTTATTTATCTCCCAGAGTAGTAAATGGAAGAAGCTTCTGATCTCTAGTTAGAGCTTTTATTGTTTGGAAATTACAAGGTGATGTTGATTAGAGGGATAGGAAAGTAGAAATACAAACAAATAGTCTTAAGTCTAAGTTTGGTCTATGTTCCGTATAAAACTCACCAAAAACCCAAGGTCACCTTTGAGGGGGAGAGCCACGTCAAGCACGTGCTGCTACAGCTAGCCGGGCCGAGTCCAACCTCCGTCAGCGCAGTCATCGGACAAGGAGAGAGGAAAAGAGCTCTCACTTCTGTTCTCTCCTTGTCTTTTAAGCTTGCACCCCGGAAGTGGAGTGCTTAGCAGCCGGACTGGCGTGCGTAGCCCATGCACAGCCATCGGTCTCCTCCCCAAAAGGGTGGTCCTTCAAAAACTGGCATACTTCCGTTTTCACTAACCAACTGTTAAAAACTTTTTACCACAATAGGTAGGAAGTTCCTAGGATTGGATTTGAACTCTGGTCTTACTAACTCCAAGGCCAGCACTATCCATTGTACCACCCAGCTGCCCCCACCTAGCTGGCTGAAGGCCAGGCTGTTACACAAATGAGCTATGTTCCTCTGGGTAACTTACTGGACCACTCAGAATGCCAGTTTTGAAAATGGGGAGAGTAACCCCTCCAGGGCCTTTATCAGGGAGCATTCTGTAAAGAGAAAAGAACTTTCTAAATGGGAATCCTTGTTATATTTCCTTTAGTTTTGTAAGGAAAAGGAAGGATTGGTTTGGGAAAGAAGAAATATCCCCCTGTGACTCTCTACCTATTAAGTGACCACTAACATCATGACTCATGCACACCCACAGTTTTATCTTTTCCCTTAGCAAAGCAACCCTGCATAGGGAAAGGCAGCCCTTACTTAATGGATTCATTTACCCATTTAAATCTAATGAAATGAATAGAGCCATTCTCTTCCTGGAGGGTGGAATTAATGGACAGTTTGTTTGTTTTTTAATCTACCAATCTTTGGGGCATTGTCTTTATTTTTAGGAAGCAAGCTGTTCTATTCACATGACAGAAACAGATGTATATGATACAGATTAACTTATGGCAGATATAACCTCAAATGGATAGATCCTTAAATTGGGGGGAGGGGCCGGTTACCCTTGATGGAAAAATATCCTTTTTTTGGGGGGGGGAGGGGATAGGAAGAAGGGAGATGGATCAAAATTTAAAATGTAACAAAAAATAAATTAAATTCAAACACTGTTTGCCTTGGTATGCTGGGCTCCATTAGCCTCGATCGGGTGTTGCATTTACATATAAAGTAAAGGGGCAGCTAGATAGCTCAGTGGATAAAGCACCAGCCCTGGATTCAGGAGGACCTGAGTTCAAATCCGGCCTCAGACACTTGACACTTACTAGCTGTGTGACTCTGGGCAAGTCACTTAACCCTCATTGCCCCGACCAAAGAATAGATAGATAGATAGATAGATAGATAGATAGATAGATAGATAGATAGATAGATAGATAAAAAATAAATGAATACAAAGTAAAAAAAACTGACCCAATCCATCATCAAGTTTTGTCATTTCTCCCCTCACCCCAGCTTATCCATCCCCATAGTCACAGCGTACATGCCTGTGCATATCACCTTCTTTCCCATCACGAGACCACTGACAGGGCTCAGGCACACATCACTCACCCTGAGAATACCTCGATCACCATTTTGGCCTTTTATTCATATACTGTCCTCTCTGCCTTGTTTATTCTTTCTCTCATCCATTCTCAACACAGTGGCCAGTGATTTTCCTGGAACTCCAGTCTGACTGTATCATCCACGTTATTCAGGAAACTCCCGTGGTTCCCTACCACCCCAAAGACTGACTCTGACATCATCTGCCCAGTCGGGCCCTGGATCCTGTGCCAGACCTCTTAGGTGTTGTTACCCTCCGAGCCATCTACAATCAGCACTGCTGGCCTCACCCACAACCTCCAGCCTTCCATATCCTGTGGACTGGCTGCCTCCCACGAGCAGATACTCTCCTTCCTCACTCCTCCCTGTTCGGTTCTCTGGCTTCCTTGGAGCCTTCACTCAAATACCAGCTTCTTCAGGAGCCTTTTCCTATCCCAGCCCCAACTGTGAATATCTCCCACCCTGAAACTGCCCCTTGTAAATAGCTAGGAATTGTCATGTAGTCTTCCCTAATAAAGTGTAAGCTCCTTGAAGGAGCCATCTTCAGTCGTCCCGCTCTATATCGTGCCACTAGCCCCAGAGGGCTCTGGAGGAGAGAGTGAGGTGGCTGGTGACTGCACAGCTCTGCCTCCCTTCAATCCAATTCACTGCCGATCATGACGTCACCTCGCCCATACCATGGTCCTCTTCTAGAACCAGGAACAAAACAGCAAGCTCCTTGAGGGCATGGATGTTTTGTTTGTTTTGTTTTGTTCTGGGTTTGGATTTTTTTTCTTCTTGCTATTGCTAGAGCATAGTACAGCTCTAGCTGTACTTGGCACATAATAAGTGCTTTATCAATGTTTGTTGACTGACTGTGAAACAATTAGGAAGCAGGAGATATGCCACATGCAGCTCCCATGCACAGGAAAAGGAAAGGGCAGTTCAGGACTAAGGGTGCCCTGTTCTTCTGAAGCATGGGGAGGAGGGGGAGGGACTGAATGCCAGGCTCCTTTTTGGCTCTTTGGTTTTATCAAAGGCAAATGGTTCATTTGCAAGTCACATGAAAGACATCTATTCCATCTTTGAGAGAAGTTTAATGTATATTTCTCTTTCAAGAAAACAGAGATTAAAAGAAAATCCTCTGAGGCCCAGGAAGCATCTGCTTACAGGGAGAGGGGCGGGAGAAGAGGCCCTTGATCGAAGAGTCTAATAAGGAAGGTGTTCCTGTTGGGCCTCGCAATTCCTCTGTGCCAAATGGGTCATCAATAGGTGGAGGCAGCCAGAAGGAATAAAAAGAGTGCCATCCCTGACATGGGGGACTGGGCTCAAAATGCCCTCAGCAGTCATCAGTGGGGCTCGGGGCTGATCATGAAGTCTCTCCTGGAGTGACATTGAGGGAACACAGACTGAAGGACGCTGCTTTTCACATTTTTTTTCTTTTATTTGGGTTTTCTGGTATAAAATGACTAATATGGTAATGTTTTCTATAATTGCACATGTACAACCTGAAAAAATGTAAAGACCCTCTTGACTGCACTTTCTCCAAGTGTAAAATGAGTGAGTGGGGCGAGATGATCTTTAAGGTCCGTGCCTGCTCCTCTTCCTATCACTCTGACAGCTACTTAGCATGAAAAGCCCTGATTGCAGCTTAAGCCCTTGTTCTTTTTCTAAGATACTTCTTTTATTTGTTCTTTCTTCTGTAAAGGCCTGGTCCCTCGTGCCTGCCTGTCCTGTAATCTCTCCCCTCTTTGTAGAAAGAGGCCTTCCGTCCTTTAGTCCTGTCTAAAATGCTTCACCCTCTCCCTCAGTGACACTGGGGATCTGATGGATCAACAGACCCCAGCTTGACTCCAGACTCTGCTGCTTACCACCTATGTCATCTTGGGCAACTCACTCAACCACATTAAGTCTCAGTCTCAGTTTCCCCATCTGTAAAAGGTGGGGTAGGAACCAGATGGCCTCTGGCCTCTGCTCCACATCGAGATGTATGGTCCTATGGTACCTTGGCCAATCATGAATCTAAAGGCACCATCTTCCTCTCAAGTAGCAGCCCCTGTAAATGCCACTGGCATGCACCACAGAAAGAATTTACACACTCTAAAGGAGGTCCCAACAGGTCCCACTTTGGTGTTTCTGCCTTGGACACTGAGCTCCTCCTACTGGAGATGCTCACGTTTGTCCTGTTGCTATCTTCATTAACCCGCACAGCAGGACAACTTTCTCTGCCCATTTTAAAGACAAAGAGGTTAAACCCCAGAGAGTTTGAGCCTGAAGGGTTCTTCAAGACCATTCCATCTCTCATTGGACAAAATAGACAACTGAGGTCCAGGAAAGGGAGGTGAAGGAACCACGATTCATGAGCAATGACGGGAAGAGTTGGGACTCAGATCCATTCATCCATCCTTGGTTAACTCCCATTTGCTTGCATGATACTCACCCCACTTCCACTCAGGATTTCGGGAACATATCTTCCCCATTCTTAAATTTGAGTCCTGAGCCATTTTCCTTGAATGTTCAAGGTGCATCACATGTAGTCATTTATTTTTATATAAGAGGTTCAAACATCTATGCATATTGGCTTATATTTTCCCAATGATTCAAATATAACAAAGGTTGTTTTTCTCAATCTTCTTCTTGGCAGACAGAGAATATGGAGAACAGAATTAACTGTGATCTAATGGACACCATAGAACACCACTCAGTTCTAGGTGGCAGATCCAGGGAGCATTGAAAATAGGAGCCATGTATGATATTGCAGTTCTTAGGTAGAGAAACCATGAACCATGTACTTAAAAAGGATGAAATACAGAAGTCTAGGACAGAAGTAGTGTGGCTCACACCTCAAGAGCAGAGTGCTTCCTACATCTAATCCAACCTGTAAAGAAATAACCAGGGTAGAAACTCCAGCCCAAAGCCAAGCCTACAATTATGCTGCTCTGATAGACTTTGAGTCCAGCAGTAGTCTACTCTTCCTCAGACTCAAATCTATGTCTGGAGCTTTCAGAGTTTAGACCAAGACAGCAATATGACTTTGCAGTGGATCGGACAACTCTGAGAGCACTGTAAGTCTGTCCCCAAAAACCTGACACAACATGACTCAATGTTCCAAGAAGGCAGCGAAAGAACCATCCCAAACATTGCTTCCTGAAATTTACAGAGCTCGGCCCTCACATAAAGTCTAAAGTTAGGAAGTAGCTGGAAGAATGAGCAAACAAACAACAACAAAAAATCCCACCTTAGAGAAGTATTGTAGTGACAGGGGTGCTTAAGTGCTAAACCCAGAAGAGAATGACTAAAACATCTATAAGCAAAGCAAAAGAGAAAAACCTATCCTGGACACACACTCAACTAGAATGCATGGAAGAAAATAAGTAGGAATTTTTGAAAGGTTTAGAAATAGATAGATAGATGTACATATACATATAGATTAGATATAGATATGTAGATGATAATAATAATTAATAATAATAATGCAATAACATACGTAATTCCAAATGGCTTTCTGAAGTGGTGATACACATTTGGAACTGCATCAACCTTACATTAGTCTGTTCATCTTTCCACAACCCTTTGAATACTGACCATTCTGAATCTCTGAGTTATTTTAATTGCATTTCTCTTATTCTTATTTTCATATTCTCATTCTTAGAGAGGCAGCTTGTGTCACAGTGCAAAGAACACTGGGCCTAGAGTCAGGAAGACATAAGTTCAAATACAGCTTTTTCTTCTCATAACAGGAAAGAAGTATTGGACCTGAAGTGAAATCCTGGTTTCAAATATCACTCTGTTGCTTACAAAATAATTTTGGACATTTCACAAAATTTCTGAGACTCACTAAATTCTCTGATATTAAATGTGTTGTCTAAAATCATCGCTACTACTGTACTTTATAAATTAATTGATTGCTAGGTATATATTAATGTTTATTATACTAGTTTGGGCAGTAAGCATTTATTATTATGTAATATTATATATCAGTAAAGTATTAACTGTTTGTCTCCCTAACTTCTCATAGTCTCAGGCCTTCATATCTACATAGTCATAAGAGGAAGAGTGCACATTCCAAGCCGAGGGAAAGGGGAAAGAGTGGGACCCTTGCATGGTCAAGAGTTTTATCCTCTTTTGATAGAGGTGGATCGTTATCCATTGCTCAAACCTAACTGGTCAGCATCATTCAATTCCACTGTTTGACATGACTAGAGGGTGTTCTAAATTAAAATGAACTCTACCAATGACACAAGGTAAGAGTATTCAAAAGACACTCACAGAAGGGCAAAGACAAGTCCAATATCTAGGTGTGGTTTGATCCCACCAGTTCACTAAGCTAGACAAAAGAATCAGTTTCCATTTCTTTTGTTCTCTTGGGTTTATCCCAAGCAAGAGCTGAACTTTCTGGAGTGGGAGGCCAAGGGAGGGGTTGGGGGGAGGAGGGAGAGAAAGGAGTGAAACTGATTTCTGAATCCCCCCAAGAAATCCATTATTAATAATTATTTTCTCACGCTAACCTATTGAGTTAGAGCTAACTAGTCTAAGTACATAATTAAAAAACAAAACAAAACAAAACTTTCTGCTTTGTCTCCAGTTTGCAATGTCTGGTGGGATAACCTGTGAAAGAACAGGGAGGATGATTGGGTGGACTGACCTGCTGGACCTGGAATGACCACACCATCACTTGATGCTTCCACATAAGCATCATTTTCTATTTTGAAAGACTCCTTTTCATGACCCCCATGTGACAGAGGTGGTCTTGTCCCTCCTTACTCTTGGCTCAATTAGCTGCCTCTCCAGGCAGAAGAGGTCTGCAGTGTCAGGAGCTAATTGGGGCAGTTATTGCTGAGAGAAAAGACTATGTCTGGATTCTTCTCAGAGCCCTAAAAGCACAGAGTGAGTGGTTTCAGGCCAACAGCTTTATGGCCCCCCCCCCCAAAACCTCCCAGCAGGGGGCCGCTTGGCTCAGGCTCGAACAGAAGCAGAAGAAGGGCCTGGGTTTTGTGGGGGTGTTCACCTTGAGGTGCCCGAGGTGATCCCCACATGACTTGGAGCTCAAGCCCTGACTGGAGTTTTGTTTTGTTTTTTTGTTTTGTTTTTAGTAGGGCAATTGGGGTTAAGTGACTTGCCCAGGGTCACACAGCTAGTAAGTGCTAAGTGTCTGAGGCCGGATTTGAACTCAGGTACTCCTGAATCCAGGGCCAGTGCTCTATCCACTGCGCCATCTAGCTGCCCCTGGAGTTTTGTTTTGAAAAGTTATGTTTACACAAGCACTGTTTAGTGGGGAACAGGGACATTCTTACTCCAGCATAGGGTTGGGGCCTAAAGCTGCAATATGATTGGTGGGTAAACAGAGCAATCTGATTGGTCAAAACCCAAGATAGGTTTTCTTTCTTGAAGAGTTATGTATGTTAACACAGTATTGTTCTGAGGGGGGCCCACACTCTTGCCCAGAATAGGTAAAGGCCTGGTATCGTTGTTTGTAAAATCTGATTGGTTAACTGGTACCACCTGATGGGTTCTTAGGCTGTTACTGTTATTCTGTAAAAATAGCAACTGTAATAACTGAAATGTAAATGAGGGGTATCCAAAGGCCTTAATGTGATTAGTCGAAGGGGACCCCTTGAGGGGTATAAATAGGGGTGAGGGACCTCACTTCAGGGCACTCTCCGGCACATTCAGAAGAGTGCCCATCTTCACGAAGATGAATAAAGCCTTCACTCACCAACTGCTGCCTGCTTGGGACTTTTGAACAGGGACCTTCTAGCAACACTAGGGCTGCCCACACTTGAGCTGCTGACACTAAAGCTGTGCAACACGAAGAGTGGTTAGCTGCGTTTCTAACATTGCTATGCTGTGAATCCTGGTGAAATCTTTAGGGCCCTTGTTGATACAAACCTAAGGTTTATGAGTGAAAATAGCAGGTTACATAAGCAAGAAATGAACACAGTGAACTGGGTGACCCGATCCCTCACACTGAGTTGCAGGCAGTAATTTAATTTTGTTTTTTTGTTTTTGTTTTTTTGAGGGGAAATGGGGGTTAAATGATTTGCCTAGGGTCACACAGCTAGTAAGGCTGGGTTTGAACTCAGGTCCTCCTGAATCCAGGGCCAGCTCTTTATCCACTGTGCCACCTAGCTGCCCCCAGCAGGTAGTAATTTCAAAGGTTTGTTATTTATTTTTGCAAACAAGAAAAACAATTCTTTGCCTGCATCACACCTTTATCTAACCTGAAAAGAGAAGAACCATACCCTGGAATCAATTAATTTGAATCAATTGATATAATAAATTTAGGGAACAAGTTAACATGTTCAAGATTTTTAAAAAGCTAGCAAATCAATAATGTTTTTAAAAGTCAGCTTCATATGTTTTCAAATGTTCCATCTAAAGCACAGTAACTAGTTGTTCTTTTTCAAAAAAAAAGGTTTTATTCATATCTTTTGTTACATCGCCTTCAGCAATTATTAGAAGAATGTTAATAAAAGGGTGTACATGCTCTCCCTACTTGGGGATGATTTTTATGGTCATTGGTCAAAAATTATTGTTAATTAAGGTGAAGAGTTATGTCCCTTAGAAGAATTGTGTGTGTTACCAAAAGGTTTCAGTCTAGCTGACATTTTAATTCACCTAAGTTGCCAAAACAAAGCAGGAACCTCCCAGAAAGGGACTTGTAGAGAGTCGGAGCCAAGAACTGGCACCAAAGAACATTTAGGCACAGGGTAAAAGTTAAAATATCAGTCAGTGCACCAGTTTGGGAGGTCCAATCAGGAGGATCCACTGGGTGGAAGGACAGGAGCCTAGATAAGCCAACCATCCAAACCTCAGAGTGGGACAGGATTTGGATCGTGGCACTGATGCTGGTCAAATAGCATGTCCCCTGCTCTGGCTGGCACATCTCTGTTCTGATAGACTCCCATCTCTACAGTGGTGGGTGCTTGCCCCTAATGAGCTGAGGGCCCTTTGCCCCTAACCTAGAGTCCTCTTGGTTCTGCACTCTGCTCTCCAAATATTTCACAAGAACAGTTCCCAGATGCTAATTATAGAAATCCCCAAGTGCCCTGGAACAATTCAGGAAAGTTGGGGGTGGAGTGGGAGTGCGTCCTGACTCCTGGTTTTCCATCCTTATCATTTTCCTCTGGCCTCTGGTCTGCTCTATCCTTGACCTACCCAGGCCCCTGTCTTCCTGGGGCAGACTGCCATGTCTCCAGCACTTATGAATTACAAGGACCAAGGGAAAGGATTTTCTTGTCCAGGACAAGAATGACATTCCCTCTAGGCAGTCAGGTAGGGGCAAGAGCAGCAGGAACATCAAGGGAAAGTTTCAGATCTCTCTTCTTTTAAGACCACCTTTGTTTGTGGAAGTCTGGCCCTCTCCAGGGAATAGTCTCCAATCCCAGCTCTCCTGAGGACTGATAGCTTTGCTTTGTTTAAGGATGCTTTGCTCAGACACACCTATAATGCTGATGGTGAAACTCTCCCTAGACAGAAAGAGGAAGTATCGGGCAGTTTTCCCAATAACCGCACTGATAATTGAGGTCAGGAAGCTCTCCTGTGGCCATCAATGGAGCCTAAACAAAACTTGGTCAGTGCAGGGGCAGCTCCCACGGGAACCTTTGGCTCTGCCCAAGCCAGCAGCTTCCCTGCTCCAGGGAGCTTGTGCTGACTTCATGGGATCCCTGGATGTCAGGGAGAAGAGGACCGCAAAAGTCCTTCCAGCTTATCCAACACTTACCTAAAATGTCCCGCTCACAACACCTGACAAACTGCCAAAGAGGAGGCCCGCCCTCCACCTTCCTCGGCTGTCCAGGCCACAAAGGGGCCTGCTCTGGCTCTGCAGCAGCTCCTCCTGACATCAAGCTTGGATCGGCCTCTCCAGGCTCTACAGCAGAGGCCCAAGCAGGACACATTTCTCATTGCCCTTCACATGAAAACACTCAGAACGCTGGAGGTCAGCTCTTTAAGACACGCTATTGGCCAGACCTGCACAGCTTGGGCCACTTAGGGCCTATGGGACAACGGGAAAGCTGCTCCATCTCTTTGGGCCTAAGTCTTCTCTGCTCAGCAAGGAGGAAGGTGGCTCCTGTGGCCTCACACATCCCTTCCCTCCTGAATCTCAGTCCAGGATTCTGTATGGCAGCAGTCATGGCTGCTAAGTGTCCCCAGAAGGAGTCTGAGCTTGGAGGGCCACAGGATATGAAATGCACCGACGCCGGGGAGATGGAGAGTTACTGTGCTGAGTGAGGGAGTCTCCTCTCTGTTTATCTTCACCTCAGGTTTCCCACAACCCTCAGGGAGGGGGGTGCTGGGGTTCCAGAATTGATTTCCCTTAGTGCATCTTAATAGACCTGATTCGCATGTTAGTTGGAATGTGCTCCTTCAGATTCCCCTCCCCAGCCCCAGAAACCAACTGTATGGGAAGGATTTTGATGCAGAATTGATAGGGGAGTATCTTGTCCTCGTCCCCCTGACCACCACCTCCTTCTAGCCCATTTAGTAAGTTTATAAGGAGCCAGGATAAAGTAGCAAGAGTAGAAAGTAAGCTTCAAAGGGGAGCTTAGCAGCCACATAGGAACCATCCCCAAGATCAGAGAAGCATCACTTACAATCCGTACCCCACCTTCACCCCAAACCAAAAGCAGAGAACATGTGCTGAATGGGGAGAAGCCATCGCGGCTTTGTCGTCAGTCTTTGGTTGTGTGATATGTTGTTGTTCTGTTGTTCAGTCATTTCGTTCATGTCTGATTCTCTGTGACCCCCCACTTGGGGTTTTCTTGGCAGAGATACTGGAGTGGTTTGCCATTCCCTACTCCAGCTCATTTTACAGATGAAGAAATGAAGACCAAAGGTCACACAGCTATTAAGTGTCTGAGGCCACACCTGAATCCAGGAAGATGAGTCTTCCTGATATTAGTCCCAATCACTTTGGTCAGGTAGGTGGCACAGTGGATAGAGCATCAGTCCTGGAGTCAGGAGGACCCTACTTCAAATCTGGACTCAGACACATGACACTATTAGCTGTGTGACCCTGGGCAAGTCACTTAACTCAATCGCCTCAAACATGCAGGGACCATCTCCAGTCTTCCTGATCTATATCTTGCCTCTGGACCCAGATGGCTCCGGAGAGAGTGAGGCTATTGAATTTGCATAGTCCTGCCTTGCTTAAATCCCATTCACTGAAAGTCATGACATCCTCTCCCCAATGTCATAGTCCTCTTTGAGAAGGAAGGACAGACAACAACAACAATAAGAACCTATCACTCTATCTGCTGCACCACCTGGTGCCCCGCTGTGATATATAAACCTCAGGTAAGCTCCCGACATTCACAGCAAAACCCGAAGAACACCATAGTGTTGATAACTCTGAGATGACAGGAATATGTTCATTTTAAAGTTTTGTCAAAAACTTTGATATGATTTGGCTATTTTAATGAACTAACCCTGAGTTAGTCTGTCCCCCCAAAAACCCTATAAAACAAGATACCAAACTCCTGCCCCTGAGCTCTCTTCTACCTCCATTCTGGGGCCATGCTGTTGAATATTACCAAGTTTAATCTATGGTTGCATGAGTGATGCTCGATTCCTCCTCCTCTCACTCCCTGCCTTCCTTTGCCACCCTATTCCCCATCCCCATGCTGTCTGCCCCTGTACACCCCACACCTTTTACCAGTTGTCTTCATATTTTCTGTGTCCATTCAGCCTGCACCCTCTGTGCCTTTTAACACTGGACTTGCAGGCTTTCTCTCCACTGCCATTGTTGTCTTTCCCAGGAAGCATGCAAGAACTTGGTATGCCTGTCCCACTTCAAAATTCCACAAAATGATGATCGATCCAGGGTCATGTTGGGTGTTTCAGAGATATGCCTTGAGCAGGAGACACTTGGGGGCTGGGCAAGCCCTATCCCATGGTAGAGATGTGACTGATGAGATTGTGACAACACAGACACACAGAGCACAAAGAAACGGGGGACAGTGCCAAGATGAAGCCGTGCTCCTATGGCAGAGCAGGCTCTAGATTCCCCTTAACCAATTCATGAACATAATTAGAGAAAATCCATAAAGGCTGAGGGAGGCCACTTTCCTTTGAGATTTGTGAGACTCATCACATTTGGCTAAATAACTAAGACTTTCCCTTAGTAGGCAACACTTTATGTGCTTCTGAAATGAACTTCATTGCTCCATGGCATCCACAGCATCAAAGAAAAACGATTTCGATGCAGTGTCGCTATTCCCAGTGGCCACAGCTTAGGTTTTTCTTATCTAGTATTTTATTTCCCCCCAATTACATGTAAATACAATTTTAACATTCATTTTAAATTGAGTTCCAAATTCTATCCCTACCTCCTCACATCTCTCATTGAGAAGGCAAGCAATTTGATACAGATTATACGTGTGTAATCATGCAAAACATATTTCCACATTAGTCCTGTTGTAAAAGAAAACATAGACCAAAATAAAAAGGCAAGAAAAATAAAGTTAAAAAAGTATGCTTCAATCTGTATTCCTACTCAATCGGTTCTTTTTCTCAAGATGGATATAAAGCTCAGATTTTTAACAAATTTGTAAAGAATAGTATTTGCTCTCTCCCTCCCATTTCCCCTCTTTCTCTCCTCTCTCAATTCTTTCTATTTCTGTCTCTTCTCCTTCTCCTTCTCCTTCTCCTCCCTCTCCTTCTCCTTCTCCTTCTCCTTCTCCTTCTCCTTCTCCTTCTCCTTCTCCTTCTCCTTCTCCTTCTCCTTCTCCTTCTCCTCTTCCTCCTCCTCCTCCTCCTCCTCCTCCTCCTCCTCCTCCTCCTCCTCCTCCTCCTCCTCCTCCTCCTCCTCCTCCTCCTCCTCCTCCTCCTCCTCCTCCTCCTCCTCCTCCTCCTTCTTCTTCTTCTTCTTCTTCTTCTTCTTCTTCTTCTTCTTCTTCTTCTTCTTCTTCTTCTTCTTCTTCTTCTTCTTCTTCTTCTTCTCCTTCTTCTCCTTCTCCTTCTTCTCTCTCCCCTCTCATTCTCTCCTTCCATCCTTCCTTCCTTTTCACTTCTTAAAAATTTACATAAAAATCTAAGCTTGATGCATGCTAATTTTCCATAATAACTCTACATATCATAAAATGTGACCACTCAATAGTATACAATAAAATTAATGAGAAAAATGTAAGTAAATGGAAAAAGCTTCAAGGACCTATAATTTTATTTCTCTGGGTCTCTTACAAACCAGATCTCATACTGTCCATGCTTTTGTTCTTTATGTCTTGCTTGGATAAGATCAAAGTGATTTAAGAAGCTGGTGGCTGATCGTTATACATGAGTCTTGGCCATTGCTCAGCCCATAGATGTTTGACCTGGTTATGGGTTTATACTCAAAGCCATCCTAGCTATTACAATCCTAGAAAAGCATTCAACGACTTGCTGTTACCTCTGTGTCCTGTTGAAGATGTGACCTCTAAAGTTCTGCTAAGCCTACAGGGTATGGAGGTGGGTGAAATGAGATAATAATTGTAAAGCACTTAGCTCAGCGCCTGGCTCAGAGTAAATGCTATACAAAAGTTAGATGTTATTATTATTGAACATATACGTATTTATAATTAATATATATAACATTATATTTATATTTATTTATTTGTATGTGTCTGTATATACCTTGGAAAAGGGCAGGGACAGCACTGCTGCCGGTGAGAGTTTGTATGTGTATGTTGGATAAGGGGGAACTGAATGGTTTGAATCTAGAAACACAATAGATAAGGAAAGAAGTTGAGACCTGATGAAGATTGTCTGTGTCCAGTGTAAGAGTAACAGCAGTGTGTCCATGCAAAGTATGTCACCCTAAGCCCTTCTTTTAGTGTCTCCTGGCCTTGGGTCCTTGCTCCCTGTCAGGAGTCGTCTTCAGTGTTAAGTCACCTAGTTCTAAGCAGGACAATGTGGCACAAGTGACAAGCCAGCCTTAGGACAGACAGCATCCAGAGAGAATGGTGAGTCTGAAATAGAAGGAAGCCTCTTTATCATGTCCTGTTTATTTCTCTTTCAAATATAGCCTCGGAAACATCTCACAAGCAGAAATTCAGCTCAGAGGCAAACTGAGAGGAGCAGCTTGGTTAAGGAAGGCCATTCTGCCCGGCAACACCCACCACCACGCAGGTGTGCTCATGATGTTCCTCAGCGGAGGTTTGGAGCCCAGAGACTGACATTGGCAGCTCCAAGTCACTTCTGCTTCGGATGGATATGTACTAGCCACGCGACCCTGGGCAAGTCACTTAACTGCTGCCTGGCTTAGTGTCTTCTTCTATTAATGGTTATTAATCATATCACCTTTCCCCTAGAAATGCTGTGAAAATAAAATGAGATGTTGGCAAGGCGTGTTATACTATATGAAGCATTGTGTAAATGGTACTTATTATGATTACTATTATGGGGTTGTTTACAAATTCTCTTAAAAAGTTCTCCATTTTAAACATCAACTGAGCATGTGGCTAAAAATATGAAAGCCCAATGTTCCACATAGCAGTCTAGTAGTTCCACTAATAGATACAAGAACCATGAAGAAAAACATATAAATCCCCTCACACACACACACACACACACACACACACACGCATCTTCTCTTTACCACATTCTCTTTGAATAGCTAATCATATTTCAGGTTTGCATTTAAACTCCTTTAAAAACTCTCTGGGGGCAGCTAGGTGGTGCAGTGGATAGAGCACTGGCCCTGGATTCAGGAGGACCTGAGTTCAAATCCGGCCTCGGACACTTGACACCTACTAGCTGTGTGACCTTGGGCAAGTCACTTAACCCCAATTGCCTCACCAAAAAACAAACAAACAAACAAACAAACAAATTACAATACACTGATACTTGCTGGTAGGTGGGATGGTTCTATCATTACCAACATGCCACTGCCTCAGTGGCTATTGGCTGCTGATAGCATAGGAAAAGGACGCACAGCTCATTCTGTATTAAGAAGTATGGAATATTACATGAGCTTAATGACTAAGAAAAGACCAAGGAGACTTCTTTGTTGGGCGAACAGGTATGTGGGAAATCATGCCACAAATGATTCCAGACACAGCAGTTTAGTATAGCTATATACCTACACATATATGGCAAATGTTTTTATATCAATTACCTTTGGAGCTCCATTATTCAAATGTTATATATTTATATGAACTTTCCAGCACCATCATGGGAAATATTCAGATTGTATTTATAGGACCGTCCCCCGCCTATTACTGACAGACTGTGGCCTCATGGCCTCAAGGGCTGTGGGTGATGAGGGGGACCCCACCTAAAATTAATCAATTATATCATCATTATCAGTTCTTGCCTTTACTCCCTTTAAAGCCTTTCAATGCCTCTATATTTGCTATAAAGTAGAATTCAAAGATGTGGCCTTGGTATGCCCAGTCTCCTCCCAATATTTCTTCTCTGCCTTATTTCCTGCCATTTTCAAGGACCATCTCCAAACCAAGTTACAACACTGAAGGACTTTGCATCCCATAGGTGCCTAACTAATAATTGTTAAATTAAGTAAAATCAGAGACGGTTCGACTTAAAAGGGTCTTTAGAGTGTCATCTCCAATACCTTCATTTTATCAATGAGCAAAGCAACACCTAGAGAAGACATGTGACTTGTCCAAGATCACACAGCTAGGTAATTAATAATTTAAAATAATAATCCGGCTTTTGTTATAGTTTACCAATAGAACATCATTGTAATCTCTTAATTATCATCATTTTAGTTTTCCCTGCTAAGCCTAAAGGCAGAGCAACACAAGAAGCTATTTCCCATAAATCACATAAAGAAAATCCTTTGATGTTTTTCCTGTTGGCATTTATAAAGGACATTTTATCTTGACTCTGTCTCTCTATTAATTGTATTCATCTTGTGACTTAAAAACAATGAAACCATTTATTTTGAAAAAGCCAATAACTAAGCTGTTGATAGAGGCTGAAAACATCTCTAGACTTACAGCAATAAAGATGCTACATATCTCCAACGTCTTCCAACCTTTCCCACAAGTGTCCATATTTGACAGTGGCCCAGATTAGGGTAAACAGGAGTCAGGATAAAAAGCTAGCAAGCAGAAACCTTACTAGAGGATGGGAGGAGGGATTCATGGTTGAATTTTCAAAAAGAAAAGTGAGTCCTGCTCCCTTTTGTCTAAAGACTCCTATAATCATGATGGCTGCGACTGGGAAGCCTTCTCTGGATGAAGACATCCTTAGCATGTGCCTCTCTACCAGTGCTCATCACTTAGTAATGCACACAGCAGAAGTCGACTCAATTATTGCCAAATATTCAACTTCAGGTGAAAAATTTCTTAAATATAATCATTTTACAGTAAAGCCTGAGTGACCTCTTGCCAAGTTCCCAATGGAACTCGAAAGCCTTCAGTGGAACATAACCAGACTTCAGTCAAAGTAGCAGAAAATCATAGCATTCTGCAGTTTGCAAAGCATTTGACAGGTAAGATCTCCTTTCATTGTCATCATAACTTTGTTAGTGAGAGGTTCCCATTACCTCAGTTTTCTAGGACAGAAACTGAGGCTTAGATTGTTGTGTGTTGGCCAGGGTCAAACGGCGAATGGCTATTTAAAGTTGCATGATGTTATCAACAACAACCCAAACAATAACAGCCATTACTAATGATCTTCATTTTGTAGACGAGGGAACAAAGGCTGAGCATTGTTTTTCCTCTAGGGTCAAACAGCCATTTAATATCTGGTCACAAAACAGTAACAACAAAAACAAATGGACACTTATCTCTATAACAGTTGTGATTATAGGGTGGTCTAGAGAGTTCGAGTGAGTTTCCAAGGCTTCACCCATGGTCACAAGAAGAATTTGAACCCTGATCTTCCTGACCCTGAATCATGTCTTATCTGCTAGCTAACTTTAGCTTGGCTACTAGATCCGAGAACTCTATCCTTTGGAAAAGGACCTTAAGGAGACAGATGAGTTTACCACCAGTCAGTTACAGGTACTCTTTTTTTTTGGGGGGGTGAGGCACTTGGGGTTAAGTGACTTGGCAAGGGTCACACAGCTAATAAGTGTTAAGTAAGTGAGGCTGGATTTGAACTCAGGTCCTCTTGAATCCAGGGCCAGTACTCTATCCACTACGCCACCTAGCTGCCCTACAGGTACTCTTAATGGTTCTTTCTTGGTATGTCCACCAAAAGCAAGGTGCTGAATCCCAGTTTCTATAAGCTGCCTTCCCATTTAAAGCTAAAGTGGAATCAAGGCTTTGTGGACTAAAGACCCTGATGCCTGCACTAAACAGAATCTTGCTCTTCTCAAAAAGTGTCTGATAAAATATCACTTCCTCAGTTAAGGGGATGCCCATCCATTGGGGAATGTCTGAACAAGTTTTGGCATGTGAATGTCATGGAATACTATTTTGCTAGAAGAAATGATGAGCAGGCAGATTTCAGAAAAACCTAGAAAGACTTACCTGAACTGATGCTAAGTGAAGCGAGCTGAACCATGAGAACAGTGTACACAGTAACATTGTACAATGATCAACTGTGGTTGACTTAGCTCTTCTCAGCAATACAATGATCCAAGACAATTCCAAAAGACTCATGAGGGAAAATGCTCCATATCCAGAGAAAGAACCATGAGGTCTGAATGCAGACCAAAGCAGACGATTTTCACTTTTATGTTTTTTCCCTTTTGTTCTGGTTCTTCTTTCACAACAGGGTTAATGTGGAAATATGTTTAATGTGATCACATGTATAACATGTATAACCTTTATCAGATTGCTTGCTGTCTTGGGGAATAGGGAGGGGAGGGAGAGAGGAAGGGAGAAAAACTTGGAACTCAAAAGCTTATAAACATGAATGTTAATAACTATGTTTACATGTAATTGGAAACATACTATTTACCACAAATAAATTAGTAGTAGATAGACAAATAAATGATATACCACTTCCTCTCCTTCCTGCTCACCACCAGATCCAAGACACAGGTCACAAGTTGTTGTCACACTGTCATGTGACCCAACCTCTTCATTTTACAAATGGGGAAATGAAGGCCCAGAGCAAGGTCACAACTGTCACATTGAGGTTGAACCAGAGTGAGAAGCAGCCCAGGGTCCCTTCTCCTGACCCTAAGTGACTTGCAACTCAATATAACCTCTCTGTCTCTGAGCAATCTTTTCTTTTCATCTCACCCTATCAAATCTGGTTCCGTTTCCCTTGAAAAGGAGTTACCTTAAACCAATAGAAGCCAATTTTAATTTGAGCCGGCTGATCTCATCTCTGGAGAACCTCTCTCAAGAAGCATATCCAATTAAGAAGTAAAGTGACTGTCTCCTCTTGAAGCGTGATTTACAAGCACCAGGCCTATTGCCAGCATCACTTGTTACAAAAATGTGGAATTGCTGAAGCTAAACAGGTATTCAATTTCTCCTAATGTCAAGAAATAACCATAAAACTAAAAAGTGTTGGAGAAAGCAAAAGTTACACTCTGGAAACACACATGACCTCATCCACAAAACTGATGGAAAATCTGATGTATTCTCACAGATTTCATCACATGAAATAGCCTCGCTTGGCATTATATCTAATACTATGAAGGTATTCAATACACCCAGTTTTTATTAAAAAAAATAAATAAAAGCCAGCCCAGCAAGGGTTCTGAATGGTTGTAGAGGTGGGACCTTCCCTAGGTGAATCTTACCCCTACCTAATCTTTCTCACCCCCTAAAGAATCCTAGTCTTATGTGGCCCTTCTTCTTTGCACTGCCTTCTGAAACAGGATACCCCTTGAAAGCTGATTTGTTCCACATTCTTTTTCCACTGACAAGAATCATCTAAATCATTCTTTTCTGAATAAGACCAACCAAGCCAACACAAAAGTCAAAGGCAAATAGACTACATGATTCAGAGAATCAAAGAGGATCAGTGAACATCAATCAAAAGAGACCTCAGAAAGCATCTAATCCAACTCTTACCTGAAAATGAGCCCCTAGATCGCTGAAACCTTGTGAAATATCTATTTCATCAGAGTCTCATAATAGCCCTTTGAGATCAGTGCTCCATAATTAGCCCCATTTTACACAAAAGAAAACTGGGATTCTGTGCAGTTTTATGATTTGCCCCCATTCACACCCTTCACAAAAGTCTTGTCTATAGTGGATTGTGAACCCAGAGGATCCAGACCAAATCCAATACTCTATCAACTCTACCACTGGACTCTGTAATATCTGAGAAATGCTCATGCAGCCTTTTCTTGAAGATTTTCAGAGAAGTAGACCAACTCATTTTGGGATACCTCTAATTGTTAGGCTGCTTTTTCTTCTAGTAATGTGAAAACTCTCCACTGTAACTTCCATTGTTTCCAGTTCTTCTCTTAGGGCCAAAGCATGTCAATTCTAATAGTCTTGCAGGAGTCCAAGCTTTTAAATACTGGGACACAGGTGTCATATCCCTTCAGTTCCTTCAATCAGCCTTGCTATGTATTGTTCATTTAATGTGGGGGGGGGGGGAGAGGGGGGGGCGGGGCGCAGAGTCTGATTAGCTTAAGGTTGCCTCTTAACCAAATTCAACCTGGATAATCAGTGGATGAACCAATAAGCATTGTGCTAAGTTACTGGGACAATGTTCCATGTTTCATCTTTCAGCCAGTATTCCCAGAGCTCCTACTTCATGTCAAACACTATGCTAGACTATCAGGGCTGTAAAGACTAGAATGAAATATCCCTGCTCTCAGGAAGCTTACAATCCACAGGGGTTGGACATTACTTGTATATGGGTTTCAGTTCCACTTTTAGGATCTAGCAAAATGCCTGGCACATAGTAAATGCTTATTAATACTTGATTTCTTGACCTAACGAGTTTATCAGGTTACTCTTCTGGATAATTATCTGTGAGTGTCTCTCCTCCTCCTCCCCCTTCTCCTCCCTTTCCTTCTCTCCCTCCACCCCCCCAGCTCCTTCTTTCTGTGTGTCTCCCTACCCCCTTCTCTCTCTCTCAATTGGGAGAAGTGCTGGGAGATAGAGAAAATAAATGTTTTTTTTAGGTGGAAAAAAACTTCAATTAAATCAAAAATACAAGTCACACATATGAAAAGGTAGAGAGTGAAATCTGCCCCAATAATGACATTGTCCATGTTCATTGACTTATTCTTCACAGAAATCAGTCTTTTTAATATGCACTCATATATTCCCTCTTCCTAACTTTCCTGTACAGTAGAGTGCACTCACATCATTCTAGTTACCCAGGTTTGCCACTTTTTAGTCATCATCTATTCTATAGTCTTTCTTATTGAAGGAGACTTCGTGGTCTTCATGGAGAGTGGGACGCAGGGAATCCTAGAGAGTGAATATTTTAGGGTAAATGCTGGAACTAAAGTTTAAAAAGCAAGGATGAATGAAATACATTTAAATAAATTTAAACATTTCAAGAGCAAACATGTACTTTAGAAAACTGAAGCTTAATAGGACTTTTCCAACTACAGCTAGTCACGGATACAGCTAGTACTAGGGCTTAGATGTCTAGATCCAATGCCTAGAACCTCAACCACACTGAAAACCCTCCTATCCCCAACATGGGCAATATTTCACTTTTATCAGACATTTCTTCCAACAGGAAACAATTCGGTGCAAAGAGCTCCTCTGCCAGCATGCCAGATAAAGACAACTTGCAGCGAGCGAGAAAAATCTAGATACGGACAAGTGAGCATCACCTGGATGGTGAGTGCGGCGAGTGTGGGTGTGCTATAGCACCTATAGGTCATGTGCATGTGGAGGCCGTGGGGACAGGAAAAGGTGCCAGAGTTTGTGAAAAGAGAGCCAGGTCCACGCCCAAGCCCTGCTATTTACCTCCCACGTCAATAAATCTCTCAAAGACTTATTTTCTTCCTCTGTAAAATGGGAAGAAAAAAAGTTTCCATGTTTTCCTTCCCAAAGTAGATGTGAAGATCACATGGGCATGGATCTTCCTTGTGTGAAATTCATGCCCCTCGACTCCACTAACTGATATGTACCCTTTGATTCAGCAATACCGCGGATGGGTCTACATTCCAGAGGGACCAAAGAGGGAAGGAGAGAGAGCCAGGGATAGAGATGATACCTGGATATATCTGTGGGGCCTCTTTTACTTGTCATGAAGAACTATAAGCTAGACTTCCAGGGCCAAGATGGCTGAGTAAGGAAGCATCCCCCAGGAGCTCTCCCAGATTTCCCCTCCGAACTGACATAAAGCTGCCTCTGAACCATCCCAGGAGCAGGGAAATAGCCGGCCAGCCCTGCAGAAAAGGTCTGTCTTACCTGAGTGGGAGGGAAGGGAGGCTCAGGAGCAGCAACAACAGCCTCTGGGCTCGCAGCAGGGGACCTGAAGCAGATGTCTGAGCTAGGGGCAGTCCACCCGCGAGGCTCCACCCACCTGCAAGCCAGCAGCTCCCTGGGCAGGTGAGCAGCTTAGCAGGAACCCTCACCAGGCGCTCCAAAGCTAGCTTTGACCGCACTGCTGACCAGTAGTGAAGCCCCGCCCAAGACTGGTTACCAGAAAATTCCTGTCCCTGCAACCTCCCAACAGAGAAACTCTTTCCAGGCCAAACCAGTAGCAGGGGGGCTCCAACCCTCCAGAAGATCTGCAACAAAATTACCCTTCCAGTGCCTGCTAGCAGAGGGATTTAGTTACCATAGGAACCCAGCAGCAAGACCTCTGTACTTGGGCAAATTGGAAACAAAATTCCTCCTCTAGGGCCGAGAAAGGCCCTGCTAACACAGCAACCCAGCACCAGGACACCACCCCTGGAAAAGGAAAGCCCATACCCAGGGGCGGCCAAAAGCAAGACTAACCCCCACCCCAATACTAATAAGAAGGGAAGCAGCTAAGCCCGAAGCGCAGTGAAAACTACGAAGAAAAGCCAGAGCCTTAGCACAAAAACTTGGAACAGTGTAGAAACAAAGACCAACTCTCAGAAAAAGCATCAAGCCACAGAAATGAAGGGGGAAAAAAAAAAAAAAGCTTGATTATTGACATGACAGTGATAGGGAAAATCAAGGCATAGACATAGAGGAGGACAATAGTAACAAAATGACTACAGGTGAAGCTTCAAAGAAAAATGTAAATTGGTCTTAGTCCAAAAAGGAATTCCTAGAAGAGTTCAAAAAGTACTTTAAAAAGCAAATTAGAGGGGCAGCTAGGTGGTACAGTGGATAAAGCACCAGCCCTGGAGTCAGGAGGACCTGAGTTCAAATCCGGCCTCAGACACTTAACACTTACTAGCTGTGTGACCCTGGGCAAGTCACTCAACCCCAATTGCCTCACCAAAAGAAAAAAAAAAGCAAATTAGAGAAGTGGAATAAAAATTGGAGAAAGAAATAAAAGTAATGCAAGAGAACCAATGAAAAAGAAAAACATTTACTGAGGAAAATAACTGCCTAAAAAAGATATTTAGTCAGATGGAAAAGGAAGTACAAAAGGTCACTGAAGAAAATAATTCTTTAAAAATTAGACTTGAGGGGCAGCTAG
Organism: Dromiciops gliroides; assembly: GCF_019393635.1. Lineage (NCBI taxonomy): Eukaryota > Metazoa > Chordata > Mammalia > Microbiotheria > Microbiotheriidae > Dromiciops > Dromiciops gliroides. Next base: position 3,719,247 of record NC_057862.1, on the reverse strand, counting down.
GTGGCGCAGTGGATAGAGCACCAGCCCTGGAGTCAGGAGGACCTGAGTTCAAATCCGGCCTCAGACACTTAACACTTACTAGCTTTGTGACCCTGGGCAAGTCACTTAACCCCAACTGCCTCACAAGAAAAAGAAAATAGAATTGAATAAATGGAAACTAATGGCACTATGAGACATCAAGGTACAATAAAACAAAATAAAAAAGTAAAAATTCTATCAGCATTTCTATATATTATCAACAAAGTCCAGTTACAACAAATAGAAAGAGAAATTCTATTTAAAATAACTGTGGCCAATATGAAATATTTGGGAGTCTACCTGCCAAGACTAACTCAGGAACTGTATGAACAAAAATTCCAAACACTTTTCACACAAATAAAGTCAGATCTAAACAATTGGAAAAATATTAATTGCTCATGGGTAGGCCAAGCCAATATAATAAAAATGACAATCCTAATTTAGTTAATTTATTTATTGATTGATATGCCAAACAAACTACCAAAAACATTTTTTATAGATCAAATTCATTTGGAAAAACAAAATCTCAAGGATATCTTGGGAAACCATGCAAAAAATAAGAAAGAAGGTAGTCTAGCAGTATCAGATCTCAAACTGTATTATAAAGTAGTAATTATCAAAACAATCTAGTACTGGCTAAGAAATAGAGAGGTGGATCAGTGGAATAGAATAGGTACAAATTACACTATAGTAAACGACTTTAGTAATCTTGTATATGTTAAACTCAAAGATCCAAGCTTTTGGAACAAAAACGTAATAGTTGACAAAAACTATTGGAAAACTGGAAAACAGTATGGTGGAAACAAAATATAGACCAACATCTCATAACATATACCAAAATAAGGTCAAAATGAGTACATGATTTACACATAAAGGGTGATCCATAAGCAAAATTAAGAGAGTGTAGACTAGTTTAACTGTCATATTTATGGATGGAGGAAGAATTTAGGACCAAAATAAATTACAACATGTAAAATAAATAATTTTGATTATATAAAATTAAATGTTTTTACACAAACCAAACTAGTGTAACCAAGGATTACAAGGAAACAGAAACTGGGAAAGAATTTTTGAAATAAATATCTCTGAGGGGGCGGCTAGGTGGCGCAGTGGATAAAGCACCGGCCCTGGATTCAGGAGTACCTTGAGTTCAAATCTGGCCTCAGACACTTGACACTTACCAGCGTGTGTACCCTGGGCAAGTCACTTAACCCCCATTGCCCCGCAAAAAAACCCAACAAAACAAACAAAAAAAAAAAAAAGAAAGAAATATATCTGATAAAGGCCTCATTTCTCAAATATATAGAAAACTGAGTCAAATTTATAAAAATATAAGTCATCCCCCAATTGAGAAATGGTCAAAGAATCTGAATAAGCAGGTTTCAGACAAAGAAATCAAAGGCATCTATAATCATATGGAAAAATATTCTATATCACTACTGATCAGAAAAAATGCAAATTAAAACAACTCTGAGGTATCACCTCACACCTATCAGAGTGGCAATTATAACAAAAAAAGAAAATATAGGATGTTGGATGGTATGTGGGAAAACTGTGACACTAATACACTGTTGGTGGAATGGTGAAAAAATCCAACTATTCTGGAGAGCAATTTAGAACTATGCCCAAAGGGCTATAGAACTGCATATACCCTTTGATCCAGCAATACCACTGCTAAATTTATATCCCAAAGACATCCCCCCCAAAAGAGAAAAAGACCTATTTGTACAAAAATATTTGTAGGTTTGCTTTTTGTGCTAGAATGGGAAATCAAAGGAAACCCCTTCAATAGGGGAATGGTTAAACAAATTGTGTTATATGATAGTGATGGAATATTATTGTGCTATAAGAAATGACAAGCAGGATGACTTCAGAAAGGCCTGGACAGACATGTATGAAATAATATGTTGTGAAGTGAGCAGAACCAAGAGAACATTGTACACAGAGACAGTGACATTGTTTGATGAAGACCTGTGAATAACTTGACTTTTCACAACAATACAATGATCCAAGACAAGCCCAAATGACCATTGAAACTTACTCTCCACCTCCAAAGAAAGAACTGATATTGATGGAACAGACTGTAACATGCTATATTTCACTTTCTTTCATTAGTTATTTTTTTATCATTTTTGTTTTTTTTATTATTTCTTTTCTTATCAGGTTTTCTTGTACAAAATGACTAATATGGTAATGTTTAACATAATCATACATGTATAACCCAATTCTGATTGCTTACTGCCTCAGGGAGAGGGCAGGGGAGAGGGAAGTAGGGCTAAAAATTGAAACAAAACTATAAATAAAAACATTACTTAAAAAAACAACCCTATAAACTAAAGAAGTTCCCCCTAATTAAGGAAATGGAAAGTTAAAACCTAATATATAAATGTATACTATTGTACTATAAAGAAATAATGGGTTAGTTAGGTAGCACAGTGGACAAAGCACCAGCCCTGCACCCAGGAGGCCCCAAGCCAAAAATCCAGCCCTAGATATAAGACACCCCATCGTGTCTGCCCCACAATGAACAAAACATAAGTGTTTTACAGATATCATCCCTTCATATTCAGTTCAGACCTGTGTCTCCTGTGAATTACTTACTGTCATAGTTCTTATGAATTTGAAGTATTATCTTTCCATGTAGGAGTGTAAACAGTTTGATCTTTTAATATCTCTCATGAAGCCTTTATACTGTTTACCTTTTTATGCTTCTCCGGGGTCTTGTATTTGAAAGTCAAATTTTCTATTCAGTTAAGGTCTTTTCATCACAAATGCCTGAAAGACCTCTTTTTCTTTGAAATCCCATTTTTTCCTCTGAAAGATTAATATGCTTTGTCCACTGTGCCACCTAACTAACCCATAATGACATCTTTAAAATAGGGTTGAGGTGTAGGAGGAATAGACTGGGGAGGAGGGAAGGGGAGAGATGGTCTGGAGAGAGGTAATTCACATGAAGGAGACAAGAAAAAGGCTTATGAGGAGAGTAGAAGAAGGGAAGTAGTTGGGGAGTGAGTGAACCTTATATCATCAGAATTGGCCTTAAAGAAGGACTAACATACCTACTCAAGTAGGTATAGTAATGTTATTTTTGCCCTGAGGGGAGAGAAAGGAGATAAGGGGAAGGGGGAGAAGGGAAGGAGGGAAAGGCAGATTGGGGGAGAGAGCAGTAAAAAGCAAAACACTTTCGAGGAAGGTGAAGATGTTCTGCATTACTGCACAAGTATGACATATTGAATTGCTTGTTCTCATAGGGAGGGTTGAGGAGAGAGGGAAGAAGAAAAATTTAGAACACAGAATTAGCTAAACGATTTTAATCTCATCAGAGTGGGTTCATGCAGGGAATAACATTCATACCCAATTGGAAGGAGTAATCTATTTAACCCTACAGGAAAGAAGGAGGGGAAGAGGATAAGAAAGGAAGGGTGAACAAAGGGAGTACAGAGCGGGGGAGGGGATAGTCAGAAGTAAAACACTTTTGAGGAGGAATAGGTAAAAAGAAGATAGAAAATAAAGTAAAAAACATGGGAAGGGAATAGGATGGAGAGAAATAGTTATGATGATTGATTATAATGGCAAAATGTAGGGTATCTACTTTGCTGGGCTATTATGAATAAAATTCTCTGTCAAGTTTAAGGTACTATATACAGGTTATGATGAACAGGATACTATCAGAAAAACCTGGAAAGACCTCCATGAACTGAAGCAGAGTGAAATGTACTGTATACAAAATAACAGCTGGGAAGCATGTGGTTATTTTCAGCAAGGCAATGATCCAATATAACCCTGAAGGACTTATGAAAATTGCAACCTATCTACAGAGAAAGAAGTGATAGTATCTGAAAACAGATGGAAACACATTTAAAAAAATATTTTTTCCTCTTTGACAATTTCTTAATCTGTAGTTTTGTTTTGTTTTACTGTTTTCTCTCACAACCTAGCTTATGTGGGAATGTTTTCCATGACTACTCATGTATAACTTATTTTGAATTGCTTGAGTTCTTGTGGGTGGGGGTGGGAATGGAGGGAGGAAGAGAAGTTGGAACACAAAGTTTTAAAAATAATTGATGTTAAAATTCATTTTTACATATATTTTGGAAAATAAAATTGTATTAAGAGAGGAAAAAAAAGAAAGAATGAATGAACGGATTAGAATCAGAGAGTCCCGGCAGGATTTGTCTGACCTGATGCACAGAGAAGTAACAGAATGAGGAGAAAGTGTATCCAGTAGCATCATAAAAATAAATCACTTTGAAAGACTTAAGGATTGAACAATTCAACGGCCATAAATGATTCCAAAGGGCCAAAGATGAAGAGAGTTGATGACTTCAAGATTCAGAATATGTATCTTCCTCCATACAGCCCACATCCTGGCTGTATGGGATTACCTGATACTCAATTTCTTATCTCCATGCACATTTTTGTAAAGGTCATTCTCTAGAAATGGAATCCACTCCTTTCTTATCTCTACTTTTTATACCCCCTATTTTCTTTAAGCCTCAGCTAAATCACCAGCTTTTAAGTAAAGCTTCCCCTGATTTCTTGAGCTGTTAGTGCTTCCAACTCCAAATAAATTGGATTTAAATTCTACATTTTTGTACAAAATTATTCAGGAATATGTGGTCCCCTCTAATAGTATGTAAACTCCTTGATGGGAGCAACTGTTTTATTTCTGCCTTTCCGTGTATTTAACACCTAGGAACAGTGTTATGAACATAAAAGGAGTTTAATATGCTTGTTTATTGCTTGATTGATTAGTATTGATACAGTAGAGAATATCTTGAGGACAGGAACAAAAATGGTGGAAACTTGATATTTATGGACATTTTCAACTAGAAAAAGACTTGTCTCAGAGGAGACATCATGACTCTCTTCAAGTATTTGAGGAGTGATCATTTGAAGGAGACACAGAACTTGTACTGTTTGGCCACAGAGGAGAGAACTAGGAGAAATGGGGAGTGGAATAAAGGTGAAAGGACACAAATGGAGGTTGGGTGTCAAGCTAAACTTTCTAAAAATGACAAATGTTGCCAAGTGTTCAGGATTGTCTCTGAAAAAGGTGGCTTCCCACTCCTTGGAAGTCTTCAAGCAGAAGTTCCCACATATATGAGTAGAACTAAATAGAAACTCAGATCCTTTTCAACTTCCTGTGATTCTGAATATTTTGTTAGAAAGAATGAGGAATGTTGATCTTGGAAAAGAGAAGACTTGGGGACAGGGGGAATGCAATAGCTGCCTTAAAGTAGTTGAAGAACTATCTTAGAGCAGAAGAATTAGCCTTGTTCTGTTTGTTTACAGAGAACAGCAATAAGAGCAATGGGTAGAAGAATCAGATGGACAGATTTAATCTTAATATCCAGACTACATACTTCACAATTGCAAATTGGCAAAGGGACCAGTGACTGCCTTTTAAGTTTATTTCCTCCTCTCTTGAGTTTTTGAAACAAAGACTTGATGACTATGATGTAGAAGTGATTTGTGTGCAACTATAGGTTCAACCGGAGAGTGTCTAAATTTCTTTACAGCTCTAAGATGCTGAGGTTGTGTAAAGTGTCACGGAACCAGGCTCGTATTTGGCCCAAATAAGTTTCTTGTCCCCATTATTTCACAACCCATGATAATTAAGTCAGGCCTATCTAAGCATTCCACTAACAAGAGACATTGTAATGCCTGCTAGCCATCAGACTTTATTTCTTTGAAAGGATTATATGAGCAACCATAAAACAGAAGGCTATGGAAATAAATAAAAATCCTTACAGAATTTTATTATTTCCTATATAAGTAAGTTTTTTTCTCTGTTGCTGGGGAAGAAAAAGACTACTCAGATATAATTTCCTTCTTCAAAGTTTACATGCACAAGACTGTGGGGCCAAAGCATCTCTTAACACAGACTCAACAAGGAGACAAGGAAAAGCTTTTTTTTTTTCTTCAATTTTCTCACTCTCTCATTCCCTCATCCCTTTTAATGCTTATTCCTTGACTTTTTCACTCACCCAAGTTGGGCCCAGTCATCAGGTGTCTCTTTAATATTATCCAAGGCTCTAGCATCATATGATCTCTTTTTAAAGATCCTGAAAGGAAGCCCAACCACTTTTACTTTAAAGATGAAACCTTTGAGATGGACCACACAGACCCTAAGATCTCTTTCAACTCTCTAATTCAGTGGTTCTGATATTCTGAATGGCATATGGCACTGATAAGCCTCATCCTTTGTCAAATCTCCTTCAGAAAGGAGACTCTTGTGTCGGGTCCTGAGGCTTCCTATTTTAATTGTTTTTGTCATCAGCTCCATCCTATGGACCTACAAGATCAAGAGTCCCTAATGTGGCTTACTTGAACTAATGACATTATTTTATTTTAATAGATTAAGCATGAAGATAAATTCAGTCAATGGCCATTCAGTTTTTCAGGTCACCCTGCTGGATAACTCTCTGTCTCTTTCTGTTTCTCTGTCTCTGTTTCTTACTCTATTTGTCTCTTTTTGTGTCTGTCTCTGACTCTGTCTCTCTCATGCACACAGACCATTTTTTCAGTGTCCAATTTAAAGAGTATGTAATGGAACATTCATTTTCTTGGGCATGTAATAGTCGAGAGCAAAGACCTAAAAGCTTATCTTTTGGCTAGATACTAATAATAACATTCACCACCAAGGGATAACAAACACAGAGGGGAAGTCACATGTAATTTCACAAATACACATGGCTAAAATGAGAGTGTTTGTGTATGTTTAGAACCTCTGACTATTGTCTGAATTTATAGTTTCCATTTCCACATGCATAAATGTTCAAGTCTGAGAATACTTCATTACACCTCAAACTCTGAGAGCAGGCCTCCTCCTGGGGGTGGATAGTCAAATAACTCATTAATTTATAAGGGCCTTTGAGTAACCATAGAGACAAATGACTCTTAATGAGAGGTGTGAAGGCTGAAGGTGGAAGTCGTTATGAATTGGATTCTCTGTCACCTGTGCTTTAAGCTTCTTCTATAAATCATAATTAACAGAAACTGAATATGAAAAGTGCAGCCCATTCCTCATCTAAAAATTGTTGTGGAACAGTTCTGACTGACACACTGCACAGTGACACACTTTGTCTTGTCACTGTATGTTGGTTCTGAAGATTTCAATTTTGAATCAGTTTTCAGAATCACTCAGTCAAAGGAAGGGAAATGTTCAAAAAGGAAAAAAAATAGTTCTCCATCAACGGAAGTCTTGCAAGATCAAGTGAATGTTTCAGGGTCACATGAGATAGTTGTCTCAGAGGCCTGAATGCATGTAGAGATAATAACTCTTCAGTCTTCTCTCCCAAGTGGTTCTGGGAATTCGAAGGAAATGAATTATGCTGCTCTCTTGTCCCTAGAGGATAAATAATAAGAAGGAACCAGAAACCTGCAATTGATGCAAGACTGAAGAGCTTTAGAAATTGCAGCTATCCTGTATCCTTACAAAAGGAAATACGCAAGAATAAACAAACATATACACACGTGTCTGTTTGTAAAATATATATGCATATGTACAAGGTCCTATTACTTTCATTATTAAAAAACCCTCCCATTTTACAGAAAGCATAATTGAACAAGCAAATCTATTTGATATCATCCAAACTCTCTAGATCGTATTAAGATGCAACTCTGTTCACTTAACAATATGTTTAAGTCATGCAGCTATACTGATTTATTTTATTACACAATTATGTTACATAATCTCAACTGGCCCCTCACTGCAACCAGGCAATCCTTTCACAATTACCTCATTGGGGGGCAGCTAGGTGGCACAGTGGATAAAGCACTGGACTTGGATTCAGGAGGACCTGAGTTCAAATCCAGCCTCAGACACTTGACACTTACTAGCTGTGTGACCCCGGGCCAGTCAATTAACCCTCATTGCTCTGAAAAAAAGACAATAAAAACAAAACAAAACAAAACAAAACAAAAATTATGGAGGCAGCTAGGTGGCACAGTGGATAAAGCACTGGCCTTGGATCCAGGAGGACCTGAGTTCAAATCCAGCCTCGGACACTTGACACTTACTAGCTGTGTGACCTAGGGCAAGTCACTTAACCCCCATTGCCCTGAAAAAAAAAACAACAACCCGCAATTACCTCATTGAAGGACTATCCCACTCATCACAGCAGCTCTTCTAAACATTTTTTACCTTCTCAAATCTCCCATGGCTCCTACTCTCCTTCCTTTTATCCTTCCAGCTCAGAAATTTACTTCATAACTCATTGAAAAAAATTAGCCTATACCCTTGGGTTCCCTCTTCTCTTCTCTCCAAGTTACATTACTCTGGTACATTTCCCCACAATCTCCTCCATCACTCCTATCTCAAATAAGAAGGTGGTCCTTCTTGCCAAGTCAAAGTCCAATACACACAAGTGATTCCATTTCATCTCATCTTACAAAGTAGATTGAATTTTCTGTCTTCCAAACTAACCAGTCCAAAACCTCTCCTTGTCTACTGTTTCCCTGCTGCCTACAAACAAGACCATGTTTCCTTCACCTTCAAAAAAAATCCAAAAAACAAACAAAAAAAACCAACAAACCCTCCCTTCTTTAACCCATCCCCACTAGTCGCCTGGGTTTTTGTTTGTTTGTTTTACCCCTGGCTATCACACAAACAAGATCCTCCATCTCTCAGCTCTGAGTATTCTCTCTGACTCTCCCCTGTGCCTGGAATGCCCTCACTCCTTAGCTCTGACCATAAAACTCAATAGTTTTCGTTAAGTCCCAAATAGAATCCCACCATGTACAAGAAGCCTTCCCCAACCCTTCTTCATTCAAGTGCCTTCCCCTTGCAATTTGTTTCCTATTTAGATTGTATATATAGTTTATTTTGTATATATTTGTTTGCATACTGTCTCCCCCAGTAGATTGTCATCTCCTTGAGGTCAGGGACTGTCTTGTGCCTTCCTTGTATTCCAGGCACTTAGCACAATGATTAACTTACCCTTTGTTTGTTTCTAGTGTTTTATCTGTAAAATTGAGATAATAACAGCACAAAACTCCGTGTTGTGAGGATCAGAAGAAATAATAATTTAAAAGCCCTTTCTGAACATTCCAGTACTAAAAAAATGATTTAAAAGAAACATTTTGATGGATGGACTAAACCAGGTTGAGGGTACCTGATGGGCCTCCATCATGTTAGGGAGTTTGAGGAGCTACGGAAGATTTCATTAAAAGAGGCAAATGGGAATAATTGATTTCAATGAGCCAGGAAGGTGATGGAAACAGGCACTGTGGAGTACTTAAAGCTTGGTTAGAAGTCAGACACTGCATCCTGAGCCATTGCCAGTCATCTTGACTTTTATCTTGCCACTGTACTCTGACTCTGGAAGAGAGATTGAGGCTGATGACTTTGCACAACTCTGCTTCACTTACATCTGATTTATACATGACTCAAACGATAGCACCTGTACCACTGTGCCATTTTAAACACCTCAAAGTCCTACGGCAACAGGCAAGTGATGAAGCAGCTAGTGCAGAGACACTGGAAGCTGTAGTCGCAAACCTGCTCACAGGCGGCTCAGGCCACAGGGCTGTCTTCCTACTGGACTAAGACAGCATTGGGAATTGGCTTCTCCTGGGTGTGTAAGCAGCTTTTTTGAAGGCTGAACTGCTCACCTTCTAGTACGAGAAAGGGGTTTTAAAAGGTGCCCTAAAAACTGTCTGTTTCACCTAATCTGACTCTAGCCTTCTCACAGCAGGTAAGGAGTCTATTATGGTTGAAACACATGAAAAAATGTACATAAACTTTTGCAAAAATGATTTAATTCCCCATTGGTACATGGGATTTGCACATGCTTATGGACAACATGAAATCCAGTAGCCCTGAAGAATGAACAGCTCTAGGTGCAAGAGAACACAGCAGGTGCTGCATCCAAATAGCATCCTTGAGTGAAAGACTGGCAAATGAAGGCTGGATTATCAAAATTGGAGCTATTCAGACACTCTTCTAGAGTGGCTGCATGATAGAGAACACTGTGTAGCAGAATAGGTTTAACAACCGAATCTAATTTAGTCAAGACGTTTGTATACTTCACAAAGGGAGTGAACCACAGGTTCATGACAATGTAATTGCCTCTTGCAGCAAAGTGCCACACCACCATCATTAGGGTGTATGCTCCCACCAGGATGAACCCTGATGAAGTGAAAGAAAAAACATATACACACCTGGAGACCCTCATTATCAATATGCTGAAATGGGACAAGCTTATTATTCTGGGTGACTTGAATGTCATAGTAGGAACAGAGTATAAGATAGACAGGGGGTCTTTGGGAGGTAAGGAGTCAGAAAGAGTAATATCAATGGCCATGTACTGCTGAAGACTTGTGTGTCTCATCACCTTCTCATCACCAATACTGTTTTCCATTTACCTAAATTCAATGGCATTTTATGGATGTACTCTTGTAGCAAACATTGGCATTTAATAGACTATGTCACTGAAAAGAGAAGAGACTGACAGTATATAAATGTGACCTGCGAAGCAGAGGCTGGACTGATAAGAGACTTAGCCTGTCCAAGTTAAACATTCCCATTCGACAAAAGCAGAAACCTCAATGCAAGATGATTACCAAAAGACTCAGTTTCAACAGATTAGAGTGCTTATCACTGTGTGAACAGTTTGTCGCTAACTTGGTGGGGAAAGCTGAGTCAACACGCAATTGGCGATAGTGGAACAAAAAAGGAGTGGGCAGCTTTAAGAGGTTTGGTGCACAGCACCACTTTTACTCATCCGGGCCAAAACACTTGCAAACATCAGGATTGGTTTGATGAAAATGATGGGAAAATTCAGATGTTACCAAAAGAGAAATGAGAACTCCACAGAGTGTGCCAGCAGGATAGTTTGTCAATCTCTAAGAAGACTGCATTTAACTCCATTGAAAGTAAACTATAAGTGAAGCTTAGAGAGATGCAGGATTCTTGGCTCAGTAAAAAGGCAGATGAAATTCAGTTTTAAAAGATAGCAACACTCCAAAGCACTCTTGTGCTGCCCTGAAGCCTATTTATGGGCAACCATTCAGCACTAATGGAACTCCAGTGATTAGTGATTAAGACATGATGATCCTGGAAAGAGGGGCTAAAACATCCATAATGTTCTCAACAGACTCTCATCAAGTAATGATGAAGCCACTGACCATATACCTCAGGTTGAAGTCAATCCCTCCTTGGCTGAACTTCCAACAGAAGAAGGAGTTTTGAATGCCACTGGGATCCTCTCATGTGGCAAAGTACCAGGTGCTAATTCTATTCCAGATGAGATTTACTGAGAAGGGGGTCCACTTCTCATACAAAAACTGGCTGAAATCTTCTGGGTTACATGGCAAGAGATTATCCTTCAGGACTTAAAGGATGCCTCCATTGTCCATATCTATAAAGGAAAAGGAAATAGGTTGTCCTGTGACAATTATGGGGTGGATAGGGTCTCTCTCTTATTCATTGCTGGCAAAATTCTTGCCAGAACCCTTAATAGGTTGATCCTCAACCTGGAAGATAGTTATCTACCTGAGAGCCAGTGTGGCTAGAGAAAGGGCCAAGGAATGGTCAATATGGTGTTTGCTGCCTGAGAACTCTAGGAGCAGAACAGAGGTCTGTATACAACGTTCATCAATCTGACCAAGGCCTTTGATATCATCTGTCATGAGGGCTTGTGGAAGATCATGGCAAAATTTTGCCTGGAGAAGTTCATCAGTATTGTACGCTTGCATGAATACTGGGTAATGGATTCTCTCTTCCTTTTTGATAAAGTGAAGCAAGCTGTACACTTGCTCTTCTGGTTTTTTTTAGCATGACGTTTTCAGCAATGTTGTTTGACACCTTCAATGAGGATGAAAATGGCATCATAGTCAACTAACTTGAAAAAGCCATTAGGCAAAAATAAGTGGAGAGTTGTTGCATGACTTTTTGTGTTTCCATGATTGTATCCTCAATACAGCCTCTGAGGCAGAGATGCAACAGAGTATGCATGGATTCTTTTTTTTTTTTTTTTTTTTTTTTTTTTTTTTTTTTTTTTTTTTTAGTGAGGCATGTGGGGTTAAGTGATTTGCCCAGGGTCACACAGCTAGTAAATGTTAAGTGTCTGAGGCCGGATTTGAATTCAGGTACTCCTGATTCCAGGGTTGGTGCTCTATCCACTGTGCCACCTAGCTGCCCCCGAGTATGCATTGATTATCAGCCACTCATGCTAATTTAAGCCTGATAATTAACACCTAGAAAACATAAGTTCTCAACCTGCCAGCAACATAACACCCATATGTGAAAGGATTAGTTACAGCAAATGAAGAAAATTTGAATGCTGTGGATAAGTTCGATAACCTTGACAGTATGCTTTCCAGGTATATACACATAAATGATGAGGTGGACATGGATGGCCAGAGCTAGCTCAATGTTTGAGAAAGGCCAAAAGAAAGTGTGGGAAACATGAGGTATATTAGGCTGCCTACCAAACTGAAAGTCTATAGAGCTGTTGTGCTGACATCTTTGTCGTATTCCTGTGAAATATGGACAGTATAGCATCACCATGCCAAGGAACTGAATCGTTTTCATTTGAATTGTCTCAGGAAGATTCTGAAGATCACTGAGGTCCTTTTGCAAGTTGAATTGCCAAGAATTCAAACCCTACTGCACAGAGGATACTCCAATGGGCTGGCTACACCCAAAATGGGCTCTTTAAATGCCTAATGATTGCTTGCCTAAAAGACTACTTTATGGAGAATCCACACAAGGCAAGCACTCACACAGAGGTCAGAAGAAGCAATGTAAGGACACTCTCAAGGTCTCTGAAGAACTTTGGAATCAATTGTGAGACATGGGAGACATTGGTACAGGACTACCCAGCCTGGCACGTTCATATAAAAGAAGGATCTATACACTGAGCAAAGAATTGCAGCTGCTCATCATGAGATATACAAATTCAAGCCATCTCCACTCCAAATGTTCATCCAGACTATTTGTGCCTGACTTGTGGTTGAGCTTTCCAATCTCAATTGGGTCTGATCAGCCACACACAGTTGTACCCACCATACCTTGATCATGACACAGTGATGTCGTTTTGGTCTTCCTGGAGAATTAAGGATGAACGACCAACTCATTACAGAAATGCCACATTCCTTCTCTGCTTTCTTTGTGTCCCCTGTGCTTAGCAGAGAAGTAGCTCATAGAAAGTTCTTAATATTGTTTGTTTGCTTGACTTAAATAAGAGAAATAAGTAAAGAAAGAAAAAAAAATATTAAGCACTTACTATGTGCCAGGAATTGTGGTAAGTATATTAAAAATGTTATCTCTTTTGATTTTCATAAACACGTTGTGAGATAGGTGCTATTAATGTTTCCATTTTACAGTTGAAGAAAATGAATCTGATGAACCCAAGGATCTAAGTTTTGGGGTCAAGAAGTCAGGATTTGACAAAAAGTGCTAGGAAAACGGGAAAGCATTCTTGCAGAAACTGGGCATAGAACAGCATTTCACAGTATATATAAAAAAATTACCTGCTACCTCTCTTGAAAAAGGAAGAGTTTATGACTGCACAAGAGTTATAGAGGATCATGGGAAGTAAGATTGATATTTTTTAAAAATGTTGTAAACATTTTCCAATTTTTATCACTCCTCCCCTCCCCTTCCCCCATCCCTGAGGCAATAAGATATGGGTTATATATGTATGATTATGTAAAACATTACCTTGAAAGATTATTTCAGCACATTCTTCTGTGGGTTTTTTCATTGCCATATAAAATTAATAATTTTGATCACATGAAATTAAGTTTTTTGCACAAACAAAGGCAATGCAGTTAACATGAGAAGGCAAGCAGGAAAAAGGGAAGAAAATTTATAGCAAGTTTCTCTGATAAAGGCCTCATTTCTCAAATAAACAGGGAATTGAGCCACATTTATAAAACAAGAGCCTTTCCCCAATTAACAATTCATCAAAGGATATGAAAAGGCAGTTTTCAGAAGAAGAAATCAAAGCTATCAATAGTCACATAGAAGAAATGATCTAAATAATTAGTAATTACATAAATTCAAATTAAAAGAACTCTGCAGTACCACCTCATATCTACCAGATTGGCTAATATGGCAGAAAACGAAAACAACAAATGCTGGAGGGAGTGTGGAAAATAGGGACATTAATACAGTATTGGTGGAGTTGTGAATTGGTCTAACCACTCTGGAAAGCAATCTGGAACTAAGTCCACAGGGTTACAAAATTGTACCTACCCTCTGACCCAGCAATATCACTACTAGGCTTCTATCTGAAAGTGATCAAAGAAAAAGGGAAAAAAGTCATATTTGTACAAAAATATTTATAGCAGCTCTTTTTGTAGTGGCAAAGAAAGGAAATGAAGGATATGATCAACAGTTGGGGAGTGGCTGAATAAGTTGTGGCATATGATTGTGATGGTATATTGTTGTGTTATAAGAAATGATGGTGGGGGGCAGCTAGGTGGCACAGTTGATAGAGCGCCGGCCCTGGAGTCAGGGGGACCTGAGTTCAAATCTGGCCTCAGATACTTGACACTTACTAGCTGTGTGACCCTGGGCAAGTCACTTAACCCCAATTGCCTCACCAAAATAAATAAATAAATAAATAAATAAATAAATAAATAAGAAATTGGGGGGGTGGCTTAAGAAGAAAAAGAAAACCTGGTAAGACCTATAAGAACAGATGCAAAGTGAAGTGAGCATAACCAGAAGAACACTGTATACAGTAATGACAATATTGTTAAGGGTGAGCAATTGTGAAAGATTTAGCTACTTTGATGAATACATTTATCCCCCACAATTCCAAAAGACTTATATTGAAAATAAATCCTATCTATCTCCAGAGAGAGAGAGAGAGAAAAAAAAAAACTGATGAATTCTGAGTGCAGATGGAAATACTTTTCCCTCTTATTTTCCATGATTTTTGGCAATATAAGTAATATAGAAATAGGTTTTGCATGATTTCAAATATATAATGAATACAGGCATATTTCAGAGATATTGTGTGTTTGATTCCAGACCACTACAATAAAGCAAATATTGCAAACAAAATACACAATATTTTTGGTTTCCCAGTGCATGTCAAGCATATTAACACCATATTGTGGTCTATTAAGTGTGCAATAGTATTATGTCTAAAAATTTCTATACCTTAATTAAAAATACTTTATTAGCAAAAAAAATAATACTGACCATCATATGAGCCTTCAGAAAATTATATTCTTTTTTATGGTGGAGGGTCTTGCCTCAGCTTTGATGACTGCTGATTGATCAGGGTGGTGGTTGCTGAAGGCTGGGGTAGCTATGGTAATTTCTTAAAATAAGACTGTCATGAAGTTTGCCACATCAGTTGACTCTTCCTTTTATGAAAGATTTCTCTGTAGCATGTGATGCTGTTTTATAGCATTTTACCCACAGTAGAACTTTCAATACTGGAATCCATCCTCACAAACCCTGCTGCTACTTTAACAACTAAGTTTATGTGAAATTCTTCAATATTCTTCTGTCTCAGGGAATGGGGAAGCCCAAGGATAGGGATATGGGGGAATGGCCAGTCAGTGGATCAGTCAGAACACACAACATTTATCAATTAAGTTTTTTGCCTTACATGGGCATAGTTTTTGGCACCCCAAAACAATTACAATAATAACATCAAAGATCACTGATAATAGATAATTCTAACATATATAATAATATTGTAAAAGTTTGAAATACTGTAAGAATGACCAAAAATGTGATAGAGAGATATAATTTGAGTATGTGCTGTTGGAAAAATAGTACTTCCTTGACACAGGGTTGGCAGAAACCTTCAATTCCCAAAAATAAATAAAGAAATATATGAATAGATAGATAGATAGATAGACAGACAGATAGATGGATGGATGGATGGATGGATGGATGGATGAATCAAATTTACATGGAGCACAATAGAGTGAAGTGCAACAAATAAGATATGCCTGTATTGTATTGCCTTAAGATTTGAACTCAGGCCTTTCTTTGTTCAGGGCCAGTGGTCTATCTACTGCCCCATTAGTTGTCTCAGATAGAAATCAAAGATAACTAAAAATCCACCCAAGTCCTCCTGGGATGTCTCAGTCTTGGTATGAACATTACTTTTGTATAAGAGGTGCCAAACACTAAGCCACTGGCCACAGGAACCAGACTAAAATGTAAAACTGGGAAATGTTTTACAAAATAAAAAAAAGAAAATACAGCATAGATAATATTTTGGTTTTCTAAGTCAGTATTTAACTCACAGAGATCTATTTCTATTTGAGTTACTGCTTTAGATTCTTGAAGTCAATACCAGTAGAGGAAAAATTCTGGAAGATTCTATCTAGCCATAAAAACTGAGTCTAGGTTTGGTAACAGACAGTATCTGCTATGTGGAAGCCAACTTATTTACATACAAATAGGCTGAGCCCCAGGAGACCGGGAACTAGATGATAAGTATGTTTCTGTGACAGTGTCCCATGAAATAGATAAAATACTCAGTGGTCTTGAGTGCCCTGAGGCTACCTAGTATTTTCAAAGTAAAGAGGCAGGAAGGAACACAGCAGGGTCTAAGAACTGCACCTTTGCCACTGTTGTTATTGATTTGTCTTTGGTTCTCGGTGCTCTAAATCTCATGAAGTGTCTCTACATGGCTAACCTGGTAAAAAGAAGAGTGGGGAGTTTGGGTGTGTGGGGAGGAGTGGACATATGTCTTCAAGTCCTTGAAATGTCATCATGGGGAAGAGGAAAGAGGGTTAACTTTGCTCTCTTTGACCCCAGAGGTAAGTACTAGGGCCAATGGGTGGGATTACAAAATACCAAATTTAAGTTTGATGCCAGGAAAACATGTTTGCAATGAAATCTGGCCAAGTAGGCACCAGACCTCAAGAGGTAGCAGATCCCCTCACCCTGTGCATCTTTATATACAGGCTGATTGACCATTTGTCAGGTCAATCCTTTTGTCTGGGGAGATTCCTTTGCACATTGGTTATAATGTGTGTCCAAAGAATTTCCTTCTGGTTCTCAATATCTATGATTCACAAAAATCTAACCCTAATCCCTCTTGACACTATTGCTATCAATGAAACAGGAAGACATAAGAAAGATGAAATGAAAGGAAAGGAGAAGATGATGGCTTATGGTTTCTCCCTGGAAGGTAAAGAAGGAGGTGGCTTCATCTTGTCCTCAAAGACAAAAAGAACAGTACTCCCTGGATTGCTTTGTCATCGTGCCCTGTAAGGACTCCTGGTGAACGTAAATGAGCTGACTAGCATGAAGTTCACAAGTTGTATCTTATATACCAATATCTGTGGCAAAGGATGGCAAGCTAGAAAAACCCAGTTAGGAAGAATTGAACAATACCCAACCAAGCAGAACAACATTTACCTTGATAATCAGTGACTTCGACGCACAGCTGGGCACAGGGAGGATAGGGAAAGTTCTGCTATAATGAGTATTGGAATGAAGAAACTTGTCAGCTACTAAGGCGTCTCAGTCTTCCTTATAATGCATATTATCTTCAAGAAGAAAATTTGAAAATGCTGCCTGGCTTTGGTCCCCAATAAAATAAGAAAATTAAAATAATATTTTGAAAGGTAAAAAAGAAAATGGATAATTATCATGGAAACCATTTCAAAATCAGTAATCTATGATATTAGACCAATGCAAATTAAGGTGGCTTAAATCTAAAACAAATGGAAACCTTGCCTTTTACTACCTATGCCTCAACTTAGTTCATCCCCTTTTTTGGACCACAGAATTAATCTCATTAACCATTATGTTTCCAATTTATCCCCTCTCTAATCAATAACCCACATCACTGCTACATTAATATTCTTTGGGGGGGGGGGCTGGACAATGAGGGTTAAGTGACTTGCTCAAGGTTACACAGCTAGTAAGTGTCAAGTGTCTGAGGCGGGATTTGAATTCAGGTCCTCCTGAATCCAGGACCAGTGCTTTATCCACTGTGCCACCTAGCTGCCCCCATACATTAATACTCTTAAGGCAAAGTTCGAACCTTGCTACTTCCCTAATAAAAAAACCATAGTAAATACCACTCAGTCTAATATTGAGGCTCTCGCTGTTTGTCTCCCACAACTCTCTTCAC
This sequence comes from Dromiciops gliroides, assembly GCF_019393635.1. Classification (NCBI taxonomy): domain Eukaryota; kingdom Metazoa; phylum Chordata; class Mammalia; order Microbiotheria; family Microbiotheriidae; genus Dromiciops; species Dromiciops gliroides. The sequence goes on along the minus strand of NC_057862.1, from coordinate 3,701,155 downwards.
GCTTATTTTATAAATCTAACACTAACATCTTAACTCCTCAGACACTGCCCCAACCCTGGTAGAGGATCTCACTACCTCATGCCTGAACTATTCCAGTGGGCTGCTGGTGGGTCAGCTTGCCTCAAGTATCTCCCCACTCCAATCCAATCTCCATTCAGCCACTAAAGGGATTTTCTTAAAGCACAAGTCTGACCTTGTCAACCCCCTCCCTGCCTCATTCAATAAATTCAGGTGGATCCCTCCAGGATCAAACAAAATCTCTCTCTCTCTTTTTTTTGTTTTGAAAGCCCTTCATGACCACCACCACCCTCCTCCCCCCCATCACCACAGACACACACCTTTCCGGTCTTCTATTTTACTCAATGCTACATAATCTGTGATCCAATGACACTTGGCTTCCTTGTTGGAGCTCACACAAGGCACTCCATCTTCCAAATGTAGTCATTTTTCCCCCTCTGGCTGTCCTTGAAATTCTCTCCCTTTTCATTCCTTTTGCTTAGATTTTTTGTCTTCCTTCAGGTGTAAGTTAAAATCTCACTTTCTATAAGAAGCCTTTCCTTAGTCCTTCTAAATGCCAGTGATTTCCCTCAGAGACTATCCCCAATTTATTATCATATTTGTATACAGATTTATGTTTAAGAACTATATATCTATCTCTAGCTAGCTCTACAATTATCTTTATCTATGTTGATATATAGATCCATATTTCTATATTAATATAGATATTGGCCAAGATATCTATCTATCAATGTATCAATATCTCTATGTTAATAGATAAATATAGATTTAGATATATAGTTGTTGAGTTATTTCAGTCATGTTTGGGTCTTCCTCACCCTATTTGGGGAAAAGATACTAGAATCGTTTGTCATTTCCTTCTCCAGTTCATTTTACAGATGAAGAAACTGTGGCAAAAGGAGTTAAGTGACTTACCCAGGGTCACCCAGGTATTAAGTTTCTGAGTTCAGATTTTAATTTTGGAAGGCAAATCTTTCTGACTCCAGATGTGTGTATGTGTGTATGTGTGTATGTGTGTATGTGTGTGTGTGTGTGTGTGTAGACACACATACACACAAATATACACATATATATATATACACACATCACACTCATTTCAATCCCTATCATGTTTATATCTCTATCTATGTCTCTCTATATCATTTGCATGGAGTTATTTGCATGTTGTGGTAACATTAGAATGTGAGCCCTTTGAGAACAGAGATTATTCTCAAGGGTGAGGCTGGGAGTAGGGATGGAAATTGAATTAATCTGAGTTTGGTGACTTCTAGTGTTGTTTCTGTTTGTATTACTGAAGTAATTGAATGTGTTCTCTTTCTGGTTTTAATTACTTGAAAAGGAATCAGTTCATACAAATTTTCCCATTTTTAAAAAATTCTGCATATTGCTTTCTTAAATCATTTAGGAGGTCACCTGACCATTCCTATAAATATCCACACAATCCTATATGCTCAAGACCATGTAGTGCTTATCAAGAAAGGGCTGATTTCTGGTGATAATCAATTTCCATTGGATGAAATCATCGTGTTGCATGTATAGCATAATTTGGTATCTTCTCAGGGTCTAACAAAGGCAAGGGAAGAGATGATAACCTGGGATTTCCCCACTTCTCTGGAAAGTGTTTGTAAACCACTGTCAGTTCTCAGGACAGTGTTTGGTGACGCAAGAATCTGTTTTCAAACAACCAAAGATGGACACAAGTCAGTGTCTTAACTCTGATGTTGCCTAAAATCAACATAAAAAACAAAGAAATCCCATGCTTCTGGGATTGTCTCAGGCTGGCCCAGTATATGTAGATATTTTAAGAACAAAAAGTTTAAGAAAAGCAGGTGGTGACCACATTTTTGAGAATACCTCAGTGGGGGGATGCCCATCCATTGGGGGATGGCTCAACAAGTTGTGGTACACGAATGTAAACAATGATGAGCAGGCGGATTTAAGAAAAACCTGGAAGGACTTACATGAACTGATGCTGAGTGAAATGTGCAGAGCCAGGAGAACATCGTATACAATATCAACAACATTGTGTGATGATGGTCTGTGATAGACTTGGCTCTTCTCAGCAATACAATGATCCAAGACAATGCCAAAGGACTCATGATGGAAAATGCTCTCCAGATACAGAGAAAAAGAACTGTGGAGTCTGTATGCAGTTTGAACCATATTGTTTCTACTTTTTTTGTTTTTATTTTTTGAAGTTTTTCCCTTTTGCTCTGATTCTTCTTGCACAGCATGACTGATGCAGAAATATGTTGAATGTGATTGTACATATATAACCTGCATCAGATAGCTTGCTGTCTTGGGGAGGGGGGAAGAAGAGGAGGGAGGGAGAAAAATTTGAAACTAGAAATCATATGAAAACAAATGTTAAAAACGATCTCTACATGTAACTAGAAAATATTAAAATACTTTTATAATTAAAAAAAAGAAAGTGACTCTGAGGTGTATGGATGCTTTGAAAGGCTCATGGTTTGATTTCAAGGTGTGTGGATTTCGATGGGGAAACATTCTAGCTTTATTTTAACCAATCAGCACTGATTAGAGTGGCTGTTGTGAAGAAAGAGGAAGAGACTGAAAAGTCTGTTCTGTGTCAGGCCCTGTGCTAAATGCTTTACAGGCATTAACTTACCTGATCCCCAAAACACCCCTGGGGAGAAGGTGTTATAATTATCCCTGTTATATAAATGAGGAAATGAGGTAGACAGAGAGAGGTTAAATGACTTGCCCAGACTTACACTTCTGAGAAGTGACTGAGACAGAATTTGAACTCAGTACTTCTGAAGTCCAGGCCCAGCACTCTATCTGCTGTACCACCTATCTGCCACTTCAGAGGGCTTAAAAAATAAATGCTTATTAACTGACTGCCTGAGCTCTAACTGAAATTTTGTATCTTCATTAATTATGAATCTAAGCAACAATCAATATTTTGAGAATTGGTCCATAGATTTCACCAGAGAGTCAAAAAGTTCCATCTCTCTCTCTCTCTCTCTCTCTCTCTCTCTCTCTCTCTCTCTCTCTCTCTCTCTCTCTCTCTCTCTCTCTCTCTCACACACACACACACACACACACACACACACACACACACACAGGTTCAGAAAGCCCGTTTAAGGCCTTCTCATGCCAAAGGTCATAATAATCAGTCAGTGGCTCTAAGCCAAGTCATGTTGTTGAGGATGATGGTGTTCTGAGATTATGGATCAAAGTGAGTCTTGTACCTTCTGCTGTTTTGGAGGCTGTTGGCATCATTACTCTTTGAATGACATGGTACAATTTTCTACATGTATACTCATATTCATTGCACTTTCTGTGGTTTCAATGTCCCAAAGAGTGGAGGAAATCAAGGATGATTTGTTTCTTGTTGTGAAGACCTCTCTTATGACTAAGTTATTTTAATGGCAAGTTGAACTCTGCCCATTTTTCAGGCTCAAAAAGTCAGTTAATGGCTACTTTCCAGGTAGCACTATCTATGCTGACTAGGTAAATTCATTTTCTTATGTTCATTAAGAAATATTGAAGTAAAAGAAGCAAGGTGAAGGGTCATATTCAATCTACATTCATCAGAATACTAAGCGATCAGGACACAATTATTCATTGAACCTGAAAAAACCCACATGGGAGTAGAAGAAACAAAAAGAAAAGCATTTAGTAAAATTGAATTATGTTAAAGGAGTAAGTAACATTTTAACAGTGGGAATGTCATCCTTCAAGGAATAAATCAATGACTGGAAAATGAACTGCTTCACCACTTGAAAGCTTCAGAAGGGCTAGTATGCCATCAGGCTCAGCGGTGCTCCAACTGAGGTCTATTAAGATCCTTCTGGACATAAATAGAATTCCATCCTCTTCTAATGGGAAAGGATCTCAAAGATTTATTATATTCTATACCCAAAGAGAAATCTCCTTTCTGTGATGCCCTTATCAACTTTTTAGCCAAACTGGTTGGAATAGTGAACAGAATGCTGAGCATGGAGTCAGGAAGACCTGAGTTCAAATATGGTCTCACTTACTTGTTGTGTGACCCTGGGTAAGCCATTTAACAAGGATAATAATAGCCCATACCTCTCAGGGTAGTCATGAAAATCAAATAAGATAATCATTGTAAAGAACTTAGCAAAGTGCCTGGCACATTGAAGGCATTATGTTAGGCATTATTAAATGTTATCCAGTGTTCTTGTTACACAGAGACCTCCAGGAGCAGGAAACTCATAACTTTCTTGGTGATCACAGTCATTTCTTTTGACTCAGGTATCACTGATAGGAATTGTCTTCTTCCATTGAGCCAATTGGACACTGTCATTTTACCTGCTTCTTGCAATTGGGTGTTCTGGTGGTACTGAGCAGAACAACTTTCATCATCCTCCCGCACTTTAAATTGCTTTAAGAAACCTCTCCTATTCACCCCATGATACATTGTTACTCCATCCTACCGTGCCCGGGTTTCTACAAGTAGCCAGTTTTCTCTGTTCTGCTAATTCTCTTCTTCACACTATCCAATTCCTCAGTGTTTTTCCAATGACTTCATCCCCAGATGCTGTGGTCAAAATCAGCAGCAGCAGCATCAGTGGCTGGCAAACATTTTAGGAAGGGTTGTTTCCACAGAAAATAAACACGATTGATCACTATACTCAAAGGTTGTTTTGCTTTGTTTTGTTTTTACCTTGGCTGAGCCAAGCAGGGATGGAGGATTCATTGGGATAAGCTTTGGGAAAACAGAGTTCTTTCACTTCATATTAAGGTATCAGAAGAGAACAACACGGATCCAGTGCTGGACTTGGAGTCAGAAAGACTTGAGTTTGAATCCTGCCTCAGAAATGTCCTATTTGTGCAACACTGAAGAAGTCATTTAGCTTGTCTACCTAAATGTCCTCAACTGTCAATTGGAGGTGATCACCCTGCTTCAGAAAACACGAGAGTACTTAGTGATCAGCCTTCTTCTGAGGATCAAATGAGAAAAATGTTTTCAAAATTCTCGGCACAATGTATTGCTTAACAAATGATTCTGCCCATGCTGGTTCCCTTTAGTGGAGACAAAACACTATCACATTTAAAGGCAAATGTAAAATACCTAAAGTTCAATTTATGTTGGCTGAAATTGAATGTAAATGGTTAGAAAATATGTTAGAATCTAGATCTTCACAACAAAACACTGGGATGCAGGCTCGGTTTTCTTGCTGATGGGTCTACATGTGTATGAAGATGGATAAAGCGACAGCCAAAGAGGTAACTTGCTGCAGTCCTATCTGAGCTGACCTGTCAGTCCAAGCCTAGATGTGATTTAAAACACAAGTTTCCTAAATGTAACTTCAGAAGCTCATGGAAAATAGAAGCAGAAATAAGCAATGACGGCCAATGAGTCATCTTACTCTAACAGTTTGCTGTGGTTGATTTCTCCCTATTATCTTCTTTCCCCTAAACACAATTTTTTTGTGTCGGTTTGGCTCTGAGCAAACTGACTTTAGTTTATGCTACTTTGCATTTTCTTGTCCACTTACAAGGAGTAAAAGGCCAGAGTGGTTTAGGGTCTAAAATTATATAGGTATGTGTATGTATATATGTACATATATGTATATACACATACACACCCCTATATACACGTAGATGTATATATACACATGTATGTGTATATACATGTACTTGTGTGTATGTGCCTACATGCACACATATGCATATACATACACATGACTACAGGAAATTATATGCCCAGGAAAAAAAATGAGCCAATCACAAAGCCACACAGCTGACGAGAGTGATCCTACAGCAACATTGCTCCAAAGGAAATCACTACCTTCGGAAATGAGACAAGCATGGGTGTGGGCAGAGCTCATTGTCTGGACTGGCTGATGTGATTGGCTCTAAACATGACAAATGGCAAAATAACATCAGGATGATTTCGGTAGCTTTCCTTCTCCCTGAGAACAATAGAAGTAGCTGAGGAGTCAGCAGGGAAGCTGCAGAAGAAATGTGCAGAGCATTAACTGAAACCATTTTCAATGTTACAAACAACATCTTGGGGGTGCGGTTATTCCTGCAAATCACCTCACTGACTGAGATTTTCTTTAAAAAAGACATTCTCTGATTTGACAATCCTCCTCTACTATAGTGGACAAGTCCTGTCTTTGCGGGATATTCATCTGGTGAAAATCATTCCCTAATAGCATATTCTTCTCCTTGGCTCTTCTTGACCATGCATTCCAAAAGACTCTGATGAAGTTCTCCCATATATTAGGAGCTACCCAATACCACAGGGCAGCTTGGTGGTGCAGTGAATAGAGCACTGACCCCGGTTTCAGAAAGACTCCTGATTTCAAATCTAGTCTCAGTCACTAACTACTATATGACCCTGGGGAAGTCACTTAACCCTGTGTCTCTCAGTTTCCTCATCTGTAAAATGATCTGGTGAAGGAAATAGCAAACCACAGCAGTATCTTTCCCAAGAAAACTCCAAATGGGGTCACAAGGTGACAGACAGTTGCATAAAGGCCTTCATATTACAATTTATATATCAACCATTCCCATGTGTTCTGCTTTCCTGCTTGTCCAACCATAAGCTCTCTTGCTGATGCCTACTTAACTATTTTTTATTCAGGTAATTGATATGAAAAAGCTTTGACCTCTATACGCTTGCATGTATCCATACACATACTCCATGCCACTTGCCCAATATAAAAACAATAATACACATACACAGAAGGAAACAAAAAGAACATTAATAACTATGCATCTGTAATAAAAAATGCTATCCACCTCCAGATAAAGAACTGATAGTGTCTAAATGTATATCAAAATATATCATTTTTTTTCAAAAACCCTAAATATATTCTACCTAAAAGTTAAATATAATATGTTACACAGATTATACATTATAATCAAGTGGGATTTAGACCAAAAAAATTTGGGATGTTTTAACATAAAGAAAACTGTTAACATAATTAATTATATCAATAATAAAAGTTTAAAGATCATCAGATTACATTAATCTACAGAAAAAGCTTTTGATAAAGTACAACATTCACTTCTATTAAAACAGTTGAAAGTATAAGTATAAATGGATTTTTCTTACATTGATAAAAATTATCTAAAACCATCAGTAAGCATTATTTATAATGGGGATAACCCAGTAAGATCAGGTATGAAACAAGTATGCCCACTGTCACCAATATTATTCAATATTGTTTAGAAATCTTAGCAATAACAATAGGAGAAAAATAAATAGAAGGATTGAGAATAGGAAATGAAGACTGGCTAATAGGATTGAAAAGGAAAATGAAAAATATTGTAGGGGATGTGGAAAAATGAGGCATTAAGGCACTGTTGGTGGAACTGTGAACTGATTCAACCATTCTGTAGAGCAATTTGGAACTATGCCCAAAGAGCTTTAAAGCCATGCATTCCTCTTTGATGTAGCAATACCACTACTATCTCTGTATCCAAAAAGAGATAAAAAAGAAACAACAAAAAAGGAAAAGAACTTATAGGTACTAAAATATTCATAGCAACTCTTTCTGATGCCAAAGAATGGGAAATTGATGGGATGCCCATCAACTGGTGAAGGGCTGAACAAATTGTGCTATGTGATTATTATAAAATACTATTGAGTTATTAGAAACGATGAGCAGGGTGCTCTCAGAAAAACTTGTAAACTCACATGAGCTGATACAAAATGAAATATACTGTGTACAAAGTAACAGCAATACTGCAAAAAGATCAGCTGTGAATGACTTAGCTATTCTCAGCAATACAACAATTCAAGACAACCTTGAGTGACTTCTGAGGAAAAATGCTATCCATCCCCAGAGGAAGAACTGTCTGTTTTCTTTCACAACATGACTAATATGGAAATACATTTTGAATTATTGCGCATATATAACCTATGTCAAATTGCTTATTATCTTGGGGAGGGAGAGAATTTGAAACTCAATTTAAAAAAAAGAATGTTAAAATGGTTTGTATATGGAATTCAGAAAAATAAAATATTATTTAAAAACTATGAGTTTGTTTGAGTTAAGATAAAGTATACATGTCACATACTTTCCATAGGAAAGAGAGAAGCCTCAGAAATATAACTTCTTTCAAGAGAATTAGAAATTTCATTACATGTTAGATATTCAAATATTGGAGAGAATTTATGAAAAGATATTAACTTGGTCCACTATGACTTTGTATTAAATAATCTTAGTTGGACTTTTTCTGCAACAAGGCAATCTTCTTTAAATCTTCTTAATTGTTTTGAGACCTCAGTCACCAATTTGGTTATTTCAAACATTTTCCATCCCTTCTCAAACCTCCTATGTCACCTCCTCTCCCGTTTCATCAGCTAAGGACTTTGCCTCATAATTCACTGGAAAAAAAGCCAAGGCCATTCACTGACAACTTCATTTTTCCCATCTTCTTGTTCTAATATCACTCAAAAGTATACCACCCAAACATTCTCCTTTCGTCATGTCTTACCTGCTCTTTTATGGGCTAACACAAACTTCTATAATTTATTTTTGTTTCCATCCCATCCAGTCTTCCCTAGTAGACTGACCCAACCATCATTGTCACTCTTTTCTAATTGTCAAACGTTTCCTAATTTACTGTTTCTTTGTCACATAAAAAACATGACCTTGTCTCTCCATCCTTGAAAAAAATCATTTGATTTGACCTTGGCCTCTAGCTATAATCCTACATCTCTCCTTCCTATCTCAGCTAACTTCTTGAGAAAGTTATCTACATTTCCAATCTGTGCTTCCTCTACACTCATTTGATTCTAGCCCCTCTTCATTCTGGCTTTCAACATCATAATTTAGCTAAAACTATTCTGTTTAGAGTTACTCGTGATCAATTAATTACCAAATATAATAGATTTTTCTCAAACCTCATTTTTTACCACATAAAATCACGTTTAAAGCTTGAAAGGACATTAGATGTTATCTAATTAACTCCCATTCTCATTTTATGGTAAAGAAACAGGTACTCAAAGAGGTTTGGTAACTTCTAAACTTCACAGGTGTTAAGTAATAGAAGTATAATCATATTACATACTATATGATTGTGACTACAATGTCCTGAAATTCACGCCATTGTGAGTACAAGAAATGTTCTGAAATTTACCCCAACTCTTCATTATCCTCATAGATATCAGTATTGATATAGAGCCATAGATATGGATATAGATATAGAGCAATATAGATTTCTCTCTCTCTCTCTCTCTACACACACACACACACACACACACACACAGAGAAAGAAAGAGAGAGAAGGAGAGAGAGATACATATATCCAGAAATTGTGGTGTTCTTTGAACACCACTTATTACTCCTGAATAATTTTTGCTGTTACTTAGAAGAGGGCTTTTGATTATATCAGACAGATCAAAGGACCTATGAAACATATAAATTATGTATTTTAATAAGGAACTAAATTGCAAATAGCTTCTTCTAGAATTTTTTTCCTGATACTGTGGTAGACTACAGTTTGCTGCTGAAACAAGAGACACCAGTCACATTCATGATGTCCAAAGTAGCAATTAAATTAATATAGGAATATAAAAACACATGGCTTTGGGAGCCCTAGTTTAATCCAACACAATCATTTTGTTATGAGGAAACTGATGCATAGATACTTTAAGTCACTTGCCTCATATCCTGCTGCTAGTAAGTTTGTGAGATGAGATTTAAGTCTGGGCTTTCTAGACTCCAAGTCCAGTGTCCTCATCTACTCCTCTTTGCTGACTCCCTAAACTTTAGCAGAAGATTCATATGGAATCAATGAAGGCAATTACTAGAAAGAAATTCGCAGAAAATAATCAGAATGCATAAAAAAATCATAGGAACATTTATAAATCTCCCTGGGAACCAGAGGGTTCATGTTCCCCAACCATGGAGATTTCCTAAATAGTTTTCCTATGCCTTTATTGGTGCCTTTATTGCCTTTATTGCTTAATGACATGTTGAATTGCAGGATACTTAGGAAAGAAGCTGAAAAGTTCAGAAGAATGTAGCATAGAATTATTTTTCATAATTGTGCCTGGAGTCTGTTCAGGAGCATTTACATTTAAAAATAATTTGTGTTTCATGGCCAGGTGATTATATATTATATTGAAATTCAGAATGTGCTATAATGTCCTAGCCCAATTTCCTTTAGGCACCAGAATTAATGGACAATGGCCAAATGGTGCTGCAGAAAGTTGGACAACAGTACCTGGGGAAATAAAAGAAAGGGTGGGTTGGTACCTGGATGGACATCATTTCCTGTAAGGGATCTGGTAGACTGTGAGTCTATGGCAACTAGCAAACTGAATGCAAGCTTGAACTGCTTTAAGAGACACATAGTTTATGGGTCCAGAGACAGGAGAGTTCCCTTGACATCTGCACTGGCCAGATGAATCCTGAATATTGAGTTCAGTTCAGTGAACCATATTTTAGGAAGGCTATCTACTCCAGAAAGAGTCCAGGTGCCAACTGGGATGGTGAAGGGCATTGAGATGCTGTAGAAGGCTTATGCAGATTCAGGAAATGGGACTGTCTTTAAGGTTTTGAAAGGATGTCACATGAAAACTGCATAAGGCTGCTTGCTTCTTCTTGTTCCAAGGCAGAACAAAGAATAATGAACAAATACTGCAAGGAGGCTTCAGGTCAATTCCACATGCACTGGGCATCAGAGATGCCCATAAGAAAACGGGCTTCTTTGGGAAGCTGGGTGATGCTCTTCCCCAGAAGCTTAGAAAGCTACTTGTCAAATATGTTGTAGATACATATCCACAAAATCCTTAGTCCTCTCTAAGTTGGGTAAGATGGACTCGTATAGGATGCCCAGCACTGAGGTTCTGAGATGCTAACTTTGTGACTTTCAACTGACCTGACAAGCAGTCACTGAAAAGTCAAAACAAACTACAAATGTTGACTAGTGTGCCAATCATCCCAGTCAAAAGGCCATTATTCTGCCAGATTCCTGAATGATTAACACACTTAGAGCCATCGTTGCCTGGCGTGCCTGGGAGCATTTGCCTCTGACAGAAAATTCACTTAAACTCATGTAAATTTGCAGATTTAGAGGAATATGATTTTACTAATAGTGGTATCCTTTTATAAGCTCCTGACACTGAGGAAAACCTGGGCAAGATAAACACTTTCTGAAAAAGGGAATGACTATGAGAATTCTACTCAGATTTTGTGCATAGAAAAGTGACTGTTAATTCTTCCTATTCGGCAGGTTAGAATATTTTTTAACTTATTGCCAACCATTTTTTTTTACATTTCTTTTCTAAATTTTTATACCTTGCTTCAGTTTTCTAAGAAAACAGCTATCTTTTCATTTTTAGGGAGGGCACTGTGCCATTTCCTCCTTTTAACAATCTTACAAATGTGTTAGTATTATTAAAGCTAGTTATACTTCAATGATTACATCATGCATCCAAAGAAGTATCAAAAGTAACCATCCCAATCATTCTCTAAAAACCCTTCTGTTTCCTGAGGGCCCTCACTCCACACTCCTCCTCAAAGAACCCCTGTCCCTTAACCCACCCTGCACTCACTGCATTTGCTCAGATGATTCCTACGACTGGAGTGCTATTCTTCTCCATGTCCTGTTGAATGCCTTCCAGTGCTCTGGATCTCAGATCAAACTGGCATGCTCTTCGTGAGGGGCAGCTGGTACAAAAACCCACAGATGGGAGGTGGGGTATCAGGTGTCAGGAAGAGAAGAGAGGTCTAGTCTGGCTGGACCTGAGAGTACATAGAAGGGAGAGATGTGTAGGAGTCTGGCGTGGTAGGTTGGCTGATGTGGGGAGGGTTTTAAAGGCCCAACATAGGAGCCTGTATTTGATCCCAGAGGTATTAGGGAGTCAGTGGAGGTTACTAACCAGACAATGGGCATGGGTCTGTGCTTTAGACAGATCAGGGGGGCAGCTAGGTGGCACAGTGGATAAAGCACTGGCCCTGGATTCAGGAGGACCTGAGTTCAAATCTGGCTTCAGACACTTGACACTTACTAGCTATGTGACCCTGGGCAAGTCACTTAAACCTCATTGTCCCACAAAAAAAAAGACAGATCAGGAAACTATATAGAGGCTGGTAGGGGAGACTGAAAAGGAATTGAACAGCTCCCACGTGGAGAAAAGCTGACCTACCACTTCCATGTCAGTGCAGTGTGGCAAACAGCAGAACAGAGACTCCCCAGTCCCCCAGATCAAAGGGCCATCTTTTAGGCTGGTCCAAGCTGTCTGTGCCCTCTTCAGCAAATGGCTTAGGGCTTGTCCTCAGACATCAAGAGCCTTTCAAGCTTCCACCTCTAGTGGCATGACCATTCCCCAAACTCCCTGGCATTCATTTTACCTGTTTACAAGTGCACACTTTGGATCCACCAGAATACAGCTCCTTGAGGGTGAGCATCATTTCATCTTTGTAAGGCACATAATTGATCATTAATAAATGCTTATGAATTGAATAAAGAACATGAGCTCCCTGAAGAGATGGGCTATCTGACTCTCTGTGTATGACTTTTGTTAGGTCAGTGCATGGCACACAGTAAGCATTTAATAAATGCTTCTTTACTTATTGACCTGACTGGCATATTGAAAACTTGTTCTGGGGCCTCACTCTCTTGTGGCTAGATTTCTCTGAAGTAAGGTGGGAGGGTCTTAGTTTCCAGTCACAGAATCCCACAAAGTCATTGGCTTTTCACCACATACATCATTTCTCCAGCTTCCACATGTGCTGATTGAGGGTGATGAAACCTTTTCCTGCACATGGCCCCTCACTGGGAGTCACCTTCACTGGTACAGGCCCCATATGGCTTATTCAGCATCCCATCCTAAATGAGATCCTTACATCTTATACAATTTCCAAACTGCTTAATTTACTCAATGGGAAAATAATAAAGGCTTAACAATGAACACTCCTCATGCATTATAAATAAGGATGCTTTTTTCACTTGATGCATGGGCACCAGGGACTGGTTTCTTCCATGTGCATTTGTGGTGTAGCCTGAATAGACAGCTGTCAATGACTGCACACTAAGTGAGGAGCTCTGGCACCGGGAAGAAGAACCTTTCACAAGCAAAGTATGCAACGTATGCATCATTCAGAACTAGACTCCTTTTCTCTGAATCCAGGGCTCTTCTAAGATAATAGGCCTCCACATATTCAAATCACCAACCTGGAAAATGAGACAAAACCAACTGCAAAATAACCCAAGAGTATAAGTTAATCAAATACTAAAGTCTTAGCTGGCCTAAACTCAGAGATAGAGAGAAGACATGAGAAGACATTTTTGAAGCCACAGAACAGGGAAAAGAAACTAAGGGAGAGGTTCACATCAACTAAATGATGAGGCAGCAGAATCAGTAAGTCCACGGCAGGGTCTGGCCAACATGAGCTAAAGAAAAATTGCATCAAGAACAAGACAGTGAAAGTATTGTGAACATTGGCCAGTTTTCAAAGTCTTATGGCTATTAGGTTAGTTTCTAAGAATGCATCCATGGCCATGATCAGAGTGAAATCAGACTTGTAATTACCCCATTAGTTCCTTATTTGTGATTTACCAAAAGGATGCATTCTGTTCTCTTTTGGACCCTGGAGCAGGAGGATTGGTGTGGTGTGGTGTGGTGTTTTGGGTGGTAGGGTCTGGTGAGGTGCGGTGAGGTGTGGTGAGGAGTGGCATGGGGGTGGTGTGGGGGTGGTGTGTGATGTGGTGTGGTATGATGTGGAATGGGGTACGGTGGGGTGGGGTGGGGGTGGTGTGTGGTGTGGTGAGGGGTGGCATGGGGGTGGTGTGTGGTGTGGTGTGGAATGGGGTGAGGTGGAGTGAGGTGGAGTGTGGTGTGGTGTGCTGTAGTGTGGGGCTTGGCTCACCTTTCCCTACTACATGCTGAGGACAATCAAGTTTCAGGCCCATATATTCCCATGAGAAGTTTCCAGATTGAAATTGCAGGTGAGGGACAGTCTCGGATACTTACATTAGCTTCTTTTCTAGTCACCCCAACTACTTGTGCCAGAGAACTATGGGACATCTGATAAGGAAGGCTCTTAAAGTCCTATCAAGTCTACCACCATCATAGGGCTAAGAGACCATGACATGCAGACCATGGAGGTGCCTTGTAGATCTATCTCGTCCAAAGTTTCATCGGATCATTTGGCCATAGATAGATGACCTTTGTTCTCGTCAAGTCATTTTTTTTTTCAGTCGCGTCCAACTCTGTGACCCCAATTGGGTTTTCTTGACAAAGTTACTGCAGTGATTGGTCTTTTCCTTCTCTGGCTCATTTTACAGATGAGAAAACTGAGGCAAACAGGGTCAAGTGACTTGCCCAGAGTCACACAGCTAGGAAGTGTCTGAGGCCAGATGTAAACTCAGGGAGATGTGTCTTCTTGACTCCAAGTCTGGCACTCTATCTACTGTTCCACCTAGCAGAAGGGACCTTAGAAATGATCTAATCCACCCCCTCCCCTTTACAGAGAGAGAAATGGAGACCAAGAGAGGTTAAGAGACTATTCCTAAGTAACATAGCTAGTAAATGGCTGACCTGGTCTTGATCCCAGGTTTTTTTAAACTCCAAATCTGCTGCCTTCACTGTCCTGATGAAAGCCCAAAGAGTGGACGTATTTACACTGGCCCACGTGGCCATACCTGTGGCTTGGGGAAAAGCCCATGCCTCATATTTTCAGGAACTGAGAAAGGAGGAAACAGGGAGCCAGGAGCAAGTGTGTGTTTTCTTTTTTCTTTGTACATTTACTCATGAATAATAAAGGACCAAACAAAATCCATTACTACTCTGTTGGAATTCTATTCATGCATTATTTGTTTGCATTCTAAGGAAAACAATTCAGTAGGCCCTGGTATTCTGGGCACATCACTTCCTAGTAGAGATGGGGGATGTGCAAGGAAACAGAAATTGGGGAGGCATGAAGGGAGAAGGGGACTGACTAAAAGCTCTAGCCTTGAATTTCAGAGCTATTATCTGGTGATGGGAGAAAAAAATCCAACCCACCTAAGCTGCTCTATCCTAGTCAAATTCCCATTTCTAAATGATAGTGACTAACAACTCACCCCTGCTCTGAAGTGAGGAAGGGGGGAAGAGATTGTCAATTCTGAGAGCTCCTCCAGGGCCAGTCATTAACATTCCTCTCAGCTCTGCACCCACCTTGTGTAGAGTGGATGTGAGAAGCCTTCAGGATGAGCAAGCACCCAGCCCTCTGGACACTGCTGCCTCTGTCCCAGAAGCCCTCAGTCCCCAAGGGATGGGTATATAGTTTGGTACCCATCGACCTCATTCCTGGCTAGACTGTCACTATGCTACAACTCTTCTCAGGTGGATAGAGCAGCTCAGGCTGACAGGACTATGGAGAGAGGGTGGGTACCAGAACTCTGCTCTGGTGTGAAAGAGCATGGCTGTGATGTCACCCTTGGGGTCACTGCACTAGAATCTGTACCATTGCATTATGGTTTAGCCACCTGACAAGAAGAAGGCACAGAATGGGTGATTTCAGGATAAAGAGGAGACATGAATAATCAAAATATAAATTACTGACCTATGGCTTTACACTCCAAAGAGCATTAGAAATACTATCTCATTATTTCCTCACACCAAGCCCCTGATAAAGTGTTGCATGTAAATCTTGACCAAACATAGGGACAATGAGAAGAAATATGGGAGAAGGAGAACTTTACATGAAAGGAAATCTATCTGCATTCATTAGACCTTACAGAGTCCTGGTGGACCAGAGGAAAGCCTTATGTTGAGTCAGATTAACTGGTTGTAGCTCCAGTTTCTTAGGTCTCTTCACTCTCCCCCTTGCATCTCATCTCCTGAATTCCCTTCTCCCTGACAAGCCAGATCTTTTGAATAGAGCTGACTTCAAATTCTGCATTGGACATTGCTAGGTATGTGATCTCATCTAAGTCATTTAAACCCTCAGCCTTAGTGTTCTCATCTTTAAAATGGGGTTGATAATATCATCTACATCACAGGATTGCTGGGAGGATTTTATTTATACATATATACACACATACATATACATGCATGTATATGTACACATATGTGTATAGCACTTTGACAACATTAAAATAACATTCTATAATACATGTTTCATATATAATAATACATGCTGGTATTATATCATCATCACCATATGCATCATCACTCTTCTTTTAAAGCTGATGGAAGAAAGTGATAGAAGTGCTATGATTAGACAAACAGATCCCTCCCTCCCCTCCATCACATACATGTGCACACACATGCATGCACATACACACGGTATGTTGTTATTCATCCCAAATCATCACAGGCCACAGGGACAATCCAAATAAAGGGAAGAGATGGAACCATCTCTGGACCAGGTGTGTCAAGTGGAAAACACCAGATAAAGCCAGGAGTAACATCCAGGGGTAACATCTGTTTTCTCCCTCTCCATGGGGAAGTGGCCCTGTCCAGCTCTTCATAAGCACTCATTTCAAGGTATTTAGGTGAGGAGACAGCAGTGTGCATACCCAAGGCAAAGGAGTTCTAGCCTGTGACTGTGATGTTTGAAGTGAGACTCCATTAACAAAGAGGATCTGCCCTCAGCATCCGCAGAGATAACCAGAGCACATCTACCCATCTCTGGATAGAGACCTCTACCATTGGTAGTACCAAAGTCAAGAAGCTTTTCCTAAGCACCTCCTATGTGCCAGATGCTACACTAGATGATGGTACATTTATTGTCAAGTGAATTTAGTCATTCGTTGATTCAGTGTCAGTCAATTTTTTTGAGAGATAACAGAGTACAGTAGAAAAGAGCTGGATTTCTTTAGTCAGATGACTTGAGTTCAAATCCATCTGTGTCGCTTCCTTCCTATTTGATCCTGTGCAAGTCACCCAACATCTTTGGGCCAGGGTTTCTTCATTGGAAAGTGCCTCTCTATTCCTCTCCACCTTGAAATATGCAATCATTATCTTAGTGTCAATAGATCTCATTGCAGGTGACTGTGACCTTGGGATCTTCCACCATCTTAACATGGGCATTGGTTGCATCTTGTGAGAAGAATTTTGCTTTACCAGCTCCAATGTTTTCTTGGCAACCAGCAAGTAATAGACTACAGGTACACTTCTATGCCTATTGCTTATTGTATGATGATGAAGATGTGGTCTGCTTCTCCATCATATCTTCCAAAGGGCTGCCTGTTCTCTTCTCAGACTTTTAGCTATGATATTCCCAATATATGCTAATATTCTTATAAGTTCTATAAATGTGAAAAGGAAGTCTAGTGGTTAGTTATTGTTGAGATCTTCTCAGTTGTCAATTTGATAATAACACCATCCCTAATTTGTCCCCTAGTGGAACATTTTCTTGCCCCAGTGTTTTCTGGGATCTTTTGGCCTCCTCATTATACCTACTGTTTTATGACAATCACACTGCTGTAAGCAATTATGGTAATTGTTGTAAATTTCTTTGTCCTTATCCATTTATCAATTTCGAAGTTAATAGCTTACTAAAATAGGTCAGAATGGAGTTACTGTACATGATTGCTGTGCCCATTCTTCTAATTCAATGCTGATTTTTACTTTTTCTCTAAGTAGACTATAGACTGAATACCATGAGAAAGTTATTTTATAAATTACTTAATTTGTCCATTTATACTACAAACATTTATTCAATTCCTACCATATGTAAGGTACTGTACTGTGTTCTGGAAATATGGCAGATAAAATCAGAATGAATCCCTGACCTCAAAGATATAGACTATTGGGGGAAAAACATATCAATTAAAGATATCAATTAAATAAAAGATAATTTGAGTGGTGTGTGTGTGCGCGCATATATAGGAGAGACAGAAAGAGGCAAAGACAGAGAGATAGAGAATGAAAGATAGAGGGCAGAGAGATAGAGAAATAAAGAAAGATACATAGAGATAAGGAGACAGAGACAGAGTCAAAGAGAAAAGGAAAAGAGAGCAAGAGAGAAGAGAGGAGAGGAGAGGAGAGGAGAGGAGAGGAGAGGAGAGGAGAGGAGAGGAGAGGAGAGGAGAGGAGAGGAGAGGAGAGGAGAGGAGAGGAGAGGAGAGGAGAGGGGAGGAGAGGGGGAGGAGAGGGGAGGGGAGGGGAGGGGAGGGGAGGGGAGGGGAGGGGAGGAGAGAGACAGAGAGAGAGAGAGAGAGAGAGAGAGAGAGAGAGAGAGAGAGAGAGAGAGAGAGAAGGAGGGAGAGGTGGGGCAGTCTTCATCAATGAAATTATGTGAACTGACCATTGAAGAAAGCTAAAATTTCTGGGACAGGGCCCAAAGAATGGTTACCATGAGGAGCCATGGAATGATAATGATGCAAACAAAAGCCAGTGCCTAGGATGAATGGTTAACAGAGTGTGTGGCAGGGAGAAAATAATAATAAAACTGTCAGGTGAGAAAGAGACCAGGTTATCAAAAGCTTGTGCCAAACACATATACACATATATGTACACATACACATACATATTCATGTACATATGCATATGTATACATACATACACACATATATATATGTATACATACATACATACATATATATATATATATGTTTGAAAATGGAATCAATATGAGGCCTCCTGTGTTGAATGAGTTTAAACTAACTTAAAGAAAATAATTTGGGCAGAACTAAGATTTAAGAAAATAGCTTTTTTTTGTGGAAAATGGATTGGAATGGGGAGAGAATTAAGAGAAGGAAAACAATTGTGAAACTATTGTAAGAGATCAACTATGGGGTAATGAGCATGTGTACTAATGTTTGTGTGACTGAGGAGTAGGTGGTGTATAGAAGATATATTTTGAATGCGGAAATCACAATATTTGTTAAGTAACTGAAATTGTGAAGGATAGTAAGGAACAGAGAGCAACGCCAGAGTTGCAGTCTTAGATGACTGGAAATATTATAATGCCCTTGGCAGTAATGGGGCATTTTGGTGACAGGAAGTTTTCAGGGAAAGATCATGTCATTTGCTTTAGACATGTTGAGTTTGAGATGACTTTGGGACACCCAGTTTGAAACACCCAGTAGATGCTAATAATGTGAGATGGGAAGCTGAGAAAACCCTTATTCAATGAACTTCAGGGACTCCCTATAACTTCCAGGATCAAATACAAAATAATCACTTTAGATTTAAATCCATTTCGAATTTGAGCCCCTCATACATTTCCAGTCTTATTACTCTTTTTGTTTTTTTTTCTGTCCTCTATAGACGCCAGTAACTGGCTTCCTGTCTATTCCTCATACCCATAGCACTCCATCTTCCCAATCGTCTTTTTTCACTTCCACCATCCGGCTTTCTTGGTTTCCCAATATCAACTTCTTGCTGAAACTTCCCTGCATCTAGTTTCCCCCTTCACCCTCATCCACATGGCTCATACCTTCCCTCTCAGAGGTAGGAGAGGCTACTTCTTTGCCATGAATATGTTGAGAGCATCACTGAGACTTAATTGGTTAGGCTGTTGGTGTAGTTTCCTAGTCACCTGATTTGGAGAAGCTCAAGCTGTATCCTGCAGTGCCTGAATGACAAACTAATAGCAGGACCAGTCTGTGCTCAACTAAATCAATGCTGGATGCTCACTGAATATCTTTTCCCTGTTAGGGATATGTACTTTTTTTTTTAATTGTCAGAAAGAATGACAATATCTATTCTAGTGTTGAAACTGAAACTGTGGGGCTAGGATGCCTCAGCCAGGTCTGGACTACTTCAGTGAGCTTATCAATTTGCAAATGGCCCCAGGCTAGGAAAGGTCTCTAACATATTGTACAACATAGTCTGGTTCAAACCAGATTCTAACATGTAAGAAGCTTGTGCCAAGTTTCATATAATAACATTTAATAGGGATAGAAATAATGTCTTCCACTTGAATTCATAAGGTGAACTTAAAATTCATCTTTTGTGATAAGACCAGTAAAAAATTTAATTCAATCTCATGTTGCTTTGAAAGGCAAATAATCCAGGATTCAGGAAGGGATACTCCTAATTTAGCATTTCTAACACAGTATCCAGGTCACAGTAATCATTTAATTTTTTTTTCAGTCAGTCATCAATCAATAAGTATATTAGGCACTGGGAAATCAATTAAGTAAATGAGCAAGTTTCAATGTCCTGTGAAGTGAAGTAAAATATAGATAACAGTCAATGTGACATCTAAAGACCTGGGTTCCATTTCTTCTTTTTTTATTGGCTATTGGACCGTGCATAAGTATTTTAAATTCTTTTTATAAAATTTGATTTAGCATTTTATTTTTTGCAATTATATGTAAAAACAATTTGAACATCTATTTTTAAAACTTTGAGTTCCAAATTCTTCACCTTATCCCACATTTAAGAAGGCAAGAAATTCAATATAGGTAATACATGTCTAGTAATGCAAAACATTTCCATATTAGTCATGTTGTGAAAAAAATGAGACAAAAAACCCTCAAGAAAAATAAAGTTTAAAAAAATATGCCTCAATCTATATTCAGAGACCATCAGTTCTTTGTCTGGGGATGGATGGTATTTTTCATCAAAAATTCTCCAGAGGGGGCAGCTAGGTGGAAGAGTGGATAAAGCACCAGCCCTAGATTCAGAAGGACCTGAGTTCAAATCCAGTTTCAGACACTTGACATTAGCTTGTGTGACTCTGGGCAAGTCACTTAACCCTCATGGCCCCACAAAAAACAAATCAAACAAACAAACCAAACCAAACCAAACCAAAACCAAACCAAACCAAAACAAAACAAAACAAAAAAAGTCCTCCAGAGTTGTCTTGGATCATTGAGAATATGTAAGTCATTCACAGCTGATCATCCCACAACACTGCTCTTACTTTGGACACAGTATATTTCACTTTGTATTAGCTCATTTAAGTCTTTCCAGGTTTTTTCTGAAAACTGCCTGCTCATCATTTCTTATAGTAGAATAGTCATCCTACCCAATCACATACCACAATTTGCTCAGCCATTCCCCAATTGATGGGTATCCCTTCAATTTCAATTCTTTGCCAACAGAAAAAAAAGAGCTGCTATAAACATTGTTGTACCTATAGGTCCTTTTCTTTTTGTTTTTTATCTATTTTTGGATATAGAACTTATAGTGATATCTCTAGGTGAAAGAGTATGCATAGTTTTATCACCCTTTGGGCATAGTTCCAAATTGCTCTACAGAATGGTTGAACTGGTTTACAATTCCACCAACAGTTCATTAATGTCTTATTTTCCCCACACGCCCTCCAATATTTGTCATTTTCCTCTTTCATTCTGTTAGCCAGTTTAATAGGTATGAGGTAGTACCCCAAAATTGTTCTGATTTGCATCTCTCCAGTCAATAGTGAATTAGAGTATTTTTCTTCATATGACTATGCAAACTGTTCATATCTTTTCATCATTTATCAATTGGAGAATGGGTCTTATTTTAATAAATTTGACAGATCTCTATATGTTTGAAAAATGAGGCCTTAATCACAGAAACTTGATTCAAAATTTTTTTCACAGTTAGTACTGTTAACTGTTTTTCCTTCCCTCCTATTCCCTCCCTCGTTTATTATATTATCTCTCACCATTCACCCTGTGTCTCTTCAAAAGTGTTTTGCTTCTGACTTCTACTTCTAATGAATACCAAATGGCAGACAACACTGGTGCTGCAGGAAGAACTGGAGTTAGAGGCTTCAGCAGAGGGGGCCGGGGTCGAGGTCAAGTTCAGGGCCACGGTCAAGGCCAAGGAGGAAAGGCCGAAGATAAGGAGTGGGTTCCTCTCACCAAGCTGGGCTGGCTAGTCAAGGACATGATCAAATCTTTGGAGGAGATCTATCTTTTCTACCTTCCTATTAAGGAAGCTGAGATCATAGATTTCTTCCTGGGGTCTTCACTTAAGGATGAGGTTCTGAAGATTATGCCTGTTCAGAAACAAACTAGAGCTGGACAACATACCAGGTTCAAGGCTTTTGTGGCCATTGGTGACTACAATGGCCATGTTGACTTGGGTATCAAGTGCTCCAAGGAAGTAGCCACAGCAATTCATGGTGCTATCATTCTGGCCAAGCTGTCCACCATTCTTGTGAGACGTGGCTACTGGGGGAACAAGATTGGCAAGCCTCACACAGTGCCCTGCAAGGTTGCTGGGAGCCGAGGATCGGTTTTGGTATGACTGATCCCACCCTTCAAGTCACTGGCATTATTTCAGCTCCTGTGCCTAAGAAGCACCTGATGATGGCTGGAATTGATGACTGCTACACTTCTGCAAGGGGTTGTACTGCCACTCTGGGCAATTTTGCTAAAGCTGCCTTCGATGTCATCTCCAAAAGATACAGCTACCTAACTCCAGACCTATGGAAGGAGATGGTATTTACTAAATCTCCCTATCAGGAATTCACCACCATCTTGTGAAGACTCACACAAGGCTGTCTGTCCAGAGGACCCAGGCAGCTGCTGTGGCAATCACATAAGATTTTTTTTTTAAATAAACAATGAATAAACTGAACTATGCCTGCTTAAAAAAATGTTTTGCTTCTGATTATACCCTCCACCAATCTGCCCTCCTTTCTACCTGTGACCCACTGTTATCCCCCTCCTTTCCTGCAGGGCAAAATATATTTATATACCCAATTGATTGTGCATTATTCCCTTTTTTGAGCCAATTCTGATGAGAGCAATTTTCACTCTCCCTCACCTCTCCCATCTTCCCCTCCATTGTATTTTCTTGCTTTTTTTATGTAAGATACTTTACCCCTTTCCACCTCTCCCTTTCCCTTCCTCCCAGTGCATTCCTCTCTCACCTCTTAATTTTATTTTTTAGAAATACATCACCCCTTCATATTCAACTCACACCTGTGCCCTCTGTCTAAATATACTCCAGCTAGCCACCGTAATAATGAAAAAGTTCTTGTGTCTTACAAGTATCATCTTCCTATGTAGGAACATAAACAGTTTATCCCTTATAATTTTCTTTTCCTGTTTTCCCTTTTATGCTTCTCTTGAGTCTTATATTTGAAAATCAAATTTTCTATTCAGCTCTGGGCTTTTCATCAAGAATGCCTGAAAGTCCCCTTTGTTATTGAATGCCCACTTTTTCCCCCTGAAGGATAGGTGATTGTTGGGTATAAATCTCAGTTCCTTTGCCTTCTAGAACATCATATTGTAAGTGCTCCCATCCTTTAATGTAGAAATTGCTAAATCTTGTGTGGCTCCATGGTACTTGAACTGTTTCTTTCTAGCTGCTGGCAGTATTTTATCCTTGACCAGATAATTCTAGAATTTAGCATTAGAGGACATCTTTCAGGAGGTGATCAGTGAATTCTTTCAATTTCTATTTTACTGTCTGATTTTAGAATATCAGCGCAGTTTTGCTTGATAATTTCTTGAAAGATGATGTAAAGGCTCCTTTTTTTGATGATGGCTTTCAGGTAGTCCAATAATTCTTAAATTTCCTCTCCAAAGGGCAGCTGGGTGGTGCAGTGGATAAAGCACCAGCCTTGGATTCAGGAGGACCTGACTTCAAACCTGGCCTCAGACACTTGACACTTACTAGCTGTGTGACTCTGGGCAAGTTACTGAATCCTCATTTCCTGATTAAAAAAAAAAAATCTCTCCAAGATTGATTTTCCAGGTCAGTTGTTTTTATAATGAGATATTTCACATTGTTATTCAGTGAGCTTTTGTACCTCTTTTTCCCTTTGGCCAATTCTACTTTTTAAATACTTTTTTTTCTTCAGTGAATTTTTGTGCCTTTTTCCATTTGGCCTAGTCTTATTTTTTATTTTATTTTTTTTTTTTAGTGAGGCAATTGGGGTTAAGTGACTTGCCCAGGGTCACACAGCTAGTAAGTGTTATGTGTCTGAGGCCGGATTTGAACTCAGGTACTCCTGTCTCCAGGGCCGGTGCTCTATCCACAGTGCCACCTAGATGCCCCCTAGTCTTATTTTAATGTTTTTTTGTTTTGTTTTGTTTTGTTTTTTCAGTACTTTTTTGTCTCCTTTACCTGTTGAATCTTTTTCCATGATTTTATTGCCTCACTCTCATTTCTATTCCCGATTTTCCCTCTACCTTTCTTCCTTTGTTTTCAAAGTCCTTTATGAGCCCTTCCATGGCCTGAGACCAATTCATATATTTATTGTAGGCCTTGGATGTAGTATGAGTTTGACTTTGTGATCTTCTTCTGAAGGTATGTTTTGATCTTCTTTGTGTGATAAAATAACGGAATTGGCAGATGCCCATGGGTCCCACCTGATTGATTTAGTATTGTTTGAATTGGGTGAGAATGAGAAACTAAGTATCTACTTGGGGATGATTAGATTGTAGCCACACCTGGGCAGCCCTGAGTGACATTTTGGTGCACTACTGACATCAGAGGGGGACCACTCTCAGCCAACCAGATTGAAGGACCTCCCCTTTGGGGGAGGGAAAGAGAAAGTAGGAAGGGGAACACTGGCTCTTAGAAGCCCTCTTTCTTTTAGGTGAGCTATGGAGCAGATCAGAGAGGAATTGCACAGCTGACTCTCATTGAAAAACTACAAGACCCCAGGTGGTGAGTTTGTGGAAGTGAGGTCAGTTCTTCAAGCTAGCTGAGCTGGAAGCAAGTTAGGGTTTGAGTCTTTGCTACAGCCAGGGAGTTTATTTATTTTCTCTTCCCCTATTCCCTTGTCACTGGCTTTATTAACTTTACCTTTGTTGTAAATTTTGTTTCCATTAAAAAAAACTTGGTTTATTTGTGGAAAAGAGGCTGTTAATCTCCTTTCTTATTAGCCTGGGAGAAATAACTAAAAAAAGGCAGTTTGGAAGGGAGGAAAATTTGGACCTAGAGGGGTCTCTCTCTTTTTTGTTTTCTTTTGTTTTCTTTCTTTTTTTTTTGGTGAGACAATTGGGGTTAAGAGACTTGCCCAGGGTCACACAGCTAGTAAGTGTTAAGTGTCTGAGGCCAGATTTGAACTCAGGTCCTCCTGACTCCAGGGCAGTGCTCTATCCACTGTGCCACCTAGCTGCCCCACCACTACTCTAGAGATCTCTCATTATTTTCTAAACAACAAAATTATGGTGAGCCACCCAATTAACTCTCCCCATAATAAATTTGGCCCTTGCATTTGTCAATATAGTAGCTTTATATGGTCAATTATTTTTTGTTGTTTTCTCATTTTCCTAGCCTATTTCTTGACATTTAACTCTTTGTTAAAGTAGGTCTCTGCTACCATTGTGGAGAGTGCTCTGTCCTAAGCTTTAGGGGTTTTGTGCTACTGTTTTCACAGATATTTCTGGGGATGTGTAAGTTTTCAGTTCTTCCAAGGTGGTATGATCTAAGGACATGTGTATTTACTAAACTCCTGAACTGTGCAATGTTCTGTGAGAAAGCCCTGCTCAACTGTGGCTCCTAGTGAAGCTCCTCAAACTGGGACTCCTCCCAGGACTGTGACCTGGATCTGAGTAAGGGCCAAGAAACAGAGTCCTGCCTCAGTGCTAGCAAAGAGACCCCTGGAACCTCCTTCTGACCAACTGTTAAATCCCCTTACCATCTTTGGGCTGAGAGTTCCAGCTGCTGCTGCACAGTTAGTGGCTCCCAAGGCTTGCTCTTGGTTTGCTGGGGCCTGGTGTGCACTGACATTGCCTGTCTCGTGCTCCACTCTCACCTCTATATAGTGAACCTTTCCTGTCAGCCTTCTAAGTGGCCTTTGGCTGACAATTATTTCATACTTTCCTTTTGTGGGTTCTGCTGTCCTAGGAGGTGTCTTATGGCCTTATGTAAAGGCATTTAAAGAGGGTTCTGGGGTATCTCAGCTAAGTTGCGGCCTTTCCTTTGCCATCTTGACTATGAATAAGTACTTTGACTTCTGCAAGCCTCCCAGAAGTGGACATTGGTCTAAATTAGTATAATGGTCCTCACACCACTGACAAAAGGTGATCCATTGGAGAAGAAAAAAGCAAATCGCTCCAATATCTTTGACAAGAAAATGCATAGACAATATTAAAATGATAAAAGATATAACATGGGAAGACGAGTCCCTCAGGTCAGCAGGTGTCCAGCACCTTAGTGGGGAAGAGCAGGAAACAACAAATAGCTCTAGAAATAATGAAATGGCTGAGTCAAAGCTAAAATGGAGCTGGGCTGAGGATGGGTCTGGTGACAAAAGGAAAATTGAATGCTAGAAAGATATATATTGCATAGGAGCATAGAATGTAAGATCTATGAACCAAAGAAAGCTGGATGTGGTCAAACAGAAGATGGAAAGATCAAACATTGGTATCTTGGGTGTCAGTGAAATTAAGTGGATGAGAATGGGTAAATTTAATTCAGGTGATTCATTACATCTGCTACTGTGGATAAGAATTCTTGCCAAGAAATGGAGTAACATAGTCAATAAAACAGTGAGGAAATCGGTGTATAATCCCAAAAATGACAAAATGATACCTGTTCAAATCCAAGGCAAACCATTAAACACCATAGTAATACAAGTCTATGTTCCAACCACTAATGCCAAAGTGGCCAAAGCTGATCAATTCTATGAGGACCAACATTGTCTAATATTAAAATAAGTAAATGTCCCATTCATTAAAGGGGATTGAAAGGTTAAAGTAGGAGACCAAAAGATACTTGGAATAACAAGTTTGGGCTTAGAGTATACAATGAAGCAGAACAGAGGCCAATAGAATTTTGTGATTATAACTCACTGGATATAGCAAACACTCTCTCCCAAATAGCAGCACTACATAGGAACATGATCAGATGGTGAATATGAAAAGGAGTTTGATCATATACTTTGTAGCAAAAGATAGAGAAGCCCTATGCAGTCAATTAAAATAAGACCTGGAACTTACCATGGCTTGGACTTCAATAGCATTGCTTATAAATACAAAGTGGAAGTGATGAATAGATTTAAGGGATTAACACTGTTTAACAGTATGCCTAAAAAAATTAACAGAGGGTTACAATATTGTAAATGGAACAGCAGCAGCAGCAGCAACAACAACAACAACAACACATCCCAATGGGGGAAATAAGAGTAAGAAAGCAAAATGGCAGTCTCCTAAGGCTTTACAAATAGCTGAGGGATGAAGAAAAGCAAAAGGGAAAGGAGAAATGGAAAGGTTTACCTAAGTGAATACAGAATTAAAGAGAAGAGCAAGGAGAAATAATATTTTCTGAAATGAGCAATGCAAAGAAATAAAAAAATAAGAGAATGGGAAAAAGAAAATTAGAGATATCAAGGGAACATTTCATGTAACAAAGTGGGCAAGATAAAAGAAAAAATGGTAAGAACTTAACAGGAGTAGAAAAGATTAAGAAAAGGTGATAAGAATATACAGAAGAATTATATAAGTATGATCTTCACAGCAACAATAACCATGATGCTGTGGGTACTGATCATCTTGGAGAATGAAGTCAGGTGGGTCTTTTGGAGACAATAACAATAAGGTTAGTGGAAGTGACAGAATTCCCCTGAGCTATTTACAACTTTAAATGATGATGCTATTCAAATGTTACACTCAATATGGCTGCAAATTCAGAAAATTCATCAGTGATTACTGAATTGGAAAAGATCAGCTTAGATCCTCATTCTAAAGAATAATACCCCCCACCCAAAATGTTCAAATTACTGAACAATTGTACTCATTTCACATGCAGCAAGGTTATGCTAAAGATTCTGCAAGTGAGGCTTCAGCAATATGTTAATCGAGAATTACCAGAAGAACAGGCTAGTTTTGGAAGAGGCATAGGAACTAGAGACCAAATTGTCAATATTCACTGGATTATGGAGAAAGCAAGGGAGTTCCAGATTAATATCTACTTCATCACTGACGACACTCAAGTCTTTGACTGTGTACATCAGAACAAAATGTTTCAAGTCCTCAAAGAGATGAGAGTACTTGTCTCCTGGTGAAACTGTATGTGGGTCAAGAAGAAGCAGTTAGAACCAAACATGGAACAACTGATTGGTTTAAGATTAGGAAAGGTATTTATTTAACTTATATGCAGAGTTCATGCCAAATGCCAGAGTGGCAGAATCAACAGTTGGAATTAATATTGCTGGGGAAAATATCAACATTCTCAGATACACAGATGATAAAACTCTGGTGGCAGAGAGTGAAGAAAAATTCAACCTCTTGATGAGGATGAAAGAGAATAGATAAGACCAGGCTTGAAGCTTAACATTAATAAAACTAAGGTCATGGCAATTGGTCCCATCACTTAATGGAAAATAAGAGGGGAAGAGATGGAAGAAGCATTAGATTTTGTATCTTTCGACTCAAATATCACTGCAGATGGCAAGAGCAGTCCTGCTATTAAAAACACTTGCTCCAGGGGCAGCTAGGTGGCTCAGTGGATAAAGTGCTGGCCCTGGATTCAGGAGGACCTGAGTTCAAATCTGGCCTCAGACACTTGACACTTGCTAGCTGTGTGACCCTGGGCAAGTCACTTAACCCTCATTGCCCTGCAAAAAACAAAAACAAACAAAAAACCACTTGCTCCTTGGAGGGAGAGTGATGGCAAATCAGGACAGCAGACTAAAACGCAGAGACATCACCTTGTGGACAAAGGCCTGTATACTGAAGGCTATGTTTTTTCAAGTTGTAATGTATATGTATGAAATTTAGACAATAACAAAAGGTGAGTGTTGAAGAAATGATGCTTTCAAATTGTGGTGCTAGAAAAGACATGTGGGAATCCCTTGGATAACAAGGAGACCACATCAGTCAATACTTAAAGAAATTAATCCAGGCCAGCACTGGAAGGACAAATACTGAAACTGAAGCTTAAATGCTTTGGACAGGTAATGAAAAGAGAGGAGTCATTGGAAAAGATCCTGATGTTGGGAAATATTGAATGCAAAAGGAGAAGGGGATGACAGAGAAAGATTGGAAGAGTTTAGTGGAAGCAATGAATATGAGCTTGGATAGACTTCTTGAGAGAGTGTAGAATAAAAGGGCCTGGTGTGCTATAGCCATGGGCTTACAAAGCTCGGGCATGTCTGACCAAATAAATAACAACAACAATTCTTAGCATTTATGCCATCATCAGGTTATAGTAGGGAAAATGAGGTTATTTATCTAGGAACAAGATGTAAATGTGAATTCACTGCTAATCTCCAAATTCTGAAGTTGGTTCAAGAATTGTTTTCTGAAGGTGGGAAGGGATGAAAAGGAGAAGGGATTACTGGCTATAGAACTGGAAGAGAATTCAATGATCCTATAGTCCAAACCACCGCTCCCTTTTTATAAAAATTTTTAAAAAAGAAAGATAAGCTTGTTACTAGCCTGGGATATATAAAGTAAAACCCAGATCCAAACTCAGTCCTTTAGAGTCCAAATCCTTGGTTGTTTCTAGTAAACTTCACTGACATCTTTTATTTAAGAGCTATTACTTTTTTTTTTTTTTGGTGAGGCAATGGGGGTTAAGTGACTTTCCCAGGGTCACACAGCTAGTAAGTGTCAAGTGTCTGAGGCCGGATTTGAACTCAGGTCCTCCTGAATCCAGGGCTGGTGCTTTATCCACTGTGCCACCTAGCTGCCCCAAGAGCTATTACTTTTTTTTTTTATGAGATATTTTATTTTTTCCATTACACGTAAAGATAGTTCTCAACTTTTGTTTATACATGCTTTACAATTTTAGATTTTTCTCCCTCCCTCCCCTCCCTCCCCCCTCCCCTAGACAGCAGGTAATCTGGTATAGGTTATATCTATATATCTCTATACGTATACATATAGATATATATATACACACACACACACACATATATATATATATATATATATACACACATAATAACATTAATCCTATTTCTGCATTAATCCTGTTACAAGAGAAAGAATCAGAGCAGTGATGCGAAACCTCAAAATAGAGAAAAAAAAACAACAGCACCCAAAACAAAAGAAATAATATGGTTCAATCAGCATCTATACTCCACAGTTCTTTCTTTCTTTCTTTTTCTTGGATTTGGAGATCCTCTTCTATCATGAGTTCCCTGGAACTCTTCTGTACCATTGCATTGGTGAGAAGAATATAGTCCATCACAGTAGGTCAACACTCAATGTTGATGATACTGTGTACAATGTTCTTCTGGTTCTGCTCATCTCACTCATCATCAGCTCACGTAAGACCCTCCAGGTTTCTCTGAACTCTTCCTGCTCATCATTTCTTACAGCACAATAGTATTCCATTGTATTCATATACCACAACTTGTCCAGCCATTCCCCAATTGATGGGCACCCCCTCAACTTCCAATTCCTTGCTACCACGTAAAGAGCAGCTATAAATATGTTTGTACATGTGGGTCCCTTTCCCCCTTCCATGATTTCTTTGGACAAAAGACCTAAAAGTGGGATTGCTGGGTCAAAGGGTATGCACAGCTTTATCGCCCTTTGGGCATAATTCCAAATTGCTCTCCAGAATGGTTGGATCAGCTCACAGAAGAGCTATTACTTTTAAAGAAACCTTCCTAAAGGAAGTCATTTGATTTCCCAGTGCAAGCTCTAATAATAGCTTCTCCTTTACATTCTCAATTGCAGGATTCTCCCTTTAGCCTCATCTTTGTCTTCTCACATTTTTACATTGACAGGCTTTCTAGATTTCTTTCTCTCTCCTTCTGTATTTAGTCTGGGCATGTGCAGTTATTTTGGTTTTATCTCAAAATGAATGGATGAGTTTCTATCTATGAACCATGAGGAACAATAATCAGATGACTCAATGTAGGGAAATGGAAGCAATTGAATACAGAGTCAGTCTTTCTGAATGCACTCACTTATCTGGAGCCTTCCTAGTCACAGGTGAATGAAAACTCTGTCATTCTGTTCAGGGAAGACAGTATTCCTAGCCCTCTTTAAAATGAATCAATGCAAAATCTCTACAAAAAACCCCTTTGCTTAGATACACAAATACACAGAGACATGCACACGCATGTGTGTATATGCATGCATATATGTACACATGTGTAATCTGGTGTGATATATATATACATGCATGTATATATGCCCACATATCCATACATTGTGTATGCATGCAGACACATACACATATACACACAGGGACACATGTATGCACAGGCATATACAAATGTGTGTTTGTGTGTATATATGTGCATGCATATCCAATATATGTATGTGTGCATTTATATATTACACTCAGTTGTACATATATGCATTATTAAATGCTAGACCTTTGATTTTACTAGTATAGTGATCTCCAGTATAAGGAAACTCCCTCTACAGATATAACTTGATAGTCTTAGGGAACACTGAGAGGTTCAGTAACTTAGCCAGGATCACAAACTCAGTGTCACAGATAAAATTTGATCCCGGGTCTTCCTGGCTCTGAGGCTATTCTCACTATCCACTATGCCACGGTATCTTTCTAGATGTATACATATGCATATGGGTATGTATGTGTGTATGCATACATGTGTGTACATTCACATGTATGAGAATGCATGTGACATATAATTTATATGAATGATTTACCGCATTTTAGATGATAATACATTTTTAAAATATGCTGAACATATGTTTGAAATTATCCTCATGATTACAGTTCATTAAAAACAGATGATAATTCTGAATTAAATGAACTTCCTTGGCACCATTTCTCACAATTGGCAGTGTCTCTGTTCAATGACTCTGGGACTTAGTGAGCAGAGAAATGAAAATCGAATAAGGAGTCTGCACTAGATCTCTTGTTGTCATGGATAAAACTTTAATACAACATTCAAATTCATCTGTAAAGGAATGGGAACTCATTTATACATGGCAAACACTCTGTCATTCTGACATTAAATAGCTATATGCTCAGTGATGTTCATAGGACACTTTTGTTGGGCAGCCAGAACCAAAGTTATTTGAGCCTCTAATTAATGGTAAATGCCAAGCAGAATCTTTGTCATTTCTTCTGCAGGTTTCTGAACTCTAATGCTCATTCTATCACTAAGAATCATAATACACGAACAACTCTTACACACACAAGTCATCATTTAGCACTGGCCAAACACATGCAATATACAATGTCCTGCTCAGTGATTCATGTATAGCATTCTGGACAATTGCTATTATATGGCCTTCCAAGGCCTAGAACACAAAGATAGCAATATTACACAGAATAATGCACAGAGAGAAATGGAAATGTCCATGTATGTGTCTATATGTATTTCTGACCCAGAGTTTAAACAGACCTTTGTGACTGTCTTGTCCTATTTGCCAACCCTTGTAAGATGCTGGAAATGTGGATGCTATAGAGAAAATATTACAGTTACAAAAGTCAACTTGATTCTTTCATGGTTTAAGAATTTCCAGGCTATGACCATAGACTAGTCTTTTTAAAAGGTCTAGAAATGCAAACATAGGCCCAGGAACCAAGAGTAACGTTTTTGCTTGTGTTTGCACTTTTTTCCCCTTTATTCGTGATAATATTTACTGTGATCTTTTCCATTCTTTTGTAATTCAAATCAATAAACATTTCTCCCTTGCTTTTGCCCTCCCTTCTATCAGTCCCCCCCACTTTCCCTTCCTCTTTTACTTCCCTAAAGAATGAGCTGAGTTTCTTTATCTAAATGAACGTATATGGTATTCCCTCTTTGAATCAAATCTAATGAGAATAGGGTTGAAACAATGTTCATCCCTCCCTTCTTTCCCTCTATTGTAATAGGTTTTTTTTCACCTCTTCATATGATGTAATTGACCCTATTCCACCTCCCCTTTCCTCTTCTCCCCATAAACTCCCTTTTTAACACCTTAATTTTCTTTGTATCATAACATCAAAGACAATTTATATTTATACCCTCTGTGTATAGTATTTCTGCTGACCTCGCCATGGTGGGTCGGATGATGGGGTCTCTTAGAAATAGTTAATTTTTACCTTTCTCTCTGAACCTAATGCCCTTTAGTAAACACTTAAATACTCTTGCTAAAGCTTATAATTTATAGGAGACCACTCACTAGTTTTTAGATAGCATAGCTAGAATTTTAGCCCCTTATAGATGGCTGACCACAAAGAGGAAAGCTGAATCTCCATCTTCTGATTTTCTGGTTGGGTAAGAAATTGCCCCTACCCTGTCCCTTTAAACTCTAAAGTCCAGGGGCAGCTAGATGGCGCAGTGGATAGAGCACAGGCCCTCAAGTCAGGAGTACCTGAGTTCAAAACTGGCCACAGACACTTAACACTAGCTGTGTGACCCTGGGCAAATTACTTAACCCCAATTGCCTCACTTAAAATTAAAAAAAAATTAAATTAAAAAAAAATGACCAAAGCAGAAATTTGTTTAAAAAACAAAAACAAAAACAAAACTCTAAAGTCCTGGGTGTTTTCCCTTTAAATTTTCAAATGGGTTTTTTTCAACTCCCTAAGTACCCTGTTCCTGATTTTAGTCTGTTTAACCAGACAAATGGGAGATAAGATAGTGTTAATGATTTGTTTTTATGGATTTGCTATTTTTATTTTTATTTTCATTAGAAGAATGAGCAAGGTGCTCTCACAAGGGAACATAGATATCGCGCCGCCCTCCCCCCCCAACCATGCCTTTTCAGAGAAACCTGACTCCTGCATTTTTTTTCAAATTGTAACACTAAGAGTTTTTCTTTTGCATGCCTGGAGGCAACACCCAACTACATCTAAAAGCTGTGGGGGAAAGGGTACCCAGGCTTGAGTTCAAAACCAAGCTTGATTCAAATTGCCCTTCCCCTCCTCTCAGGACCCCACCTCCTCTTCCTCGTCCTCCTCTGACACCACCTCCTACTACTACCATGGCCAAGCTCCTTGATTCTCCTGCCAGGGA
This sequence comes from Dromiciops gliroides, assembly GCF_019393635.1. Classification (NCBI taxonomy): domain Eukaryota; kingdom Metazoa; phylum Chordata; class Mammalia; order Microbiotheria; family Microbiotheriidae; genus Dromiciops; species Dromiciops gliroides. Next base: position 3,667,457 of record NC_057862.1, on the reverse strand, counting down.
AGTCTAGAGATCTAATGCACCCTCCTCAGGTCCTGATCTTGCGCATGCAAAGCTTTCTCTACCTGCATTTGCAGCTTCTACTCAGTTGCTGAAGCAGTCAGCCTCAGCCCTTCCCCAGCCTGGCTGTGATTCGGACTTGATCTGCTGTGGTTCTCCCAAATCAACCTTAGAAAACCCTTTAAATTCCAGATATGCTAATTTTGTTCATGATTTTGTTAATCTGCTTTTGTCTTTAATTATTAACCTTATAAAGAATTTGTATTATGAAAAGACCAACAGACAATATAGAGGGGTTAAAGAAGACAAACTTAAGCTGAATAAAAATTACAATCATCATCATTTTTCAAGAAGACATATTTTGCAGAAATGTATAAGTAAACAGCATGGTATTGATATGAGTATTGGGGATTTTAGATATTGGAACCAAAAGTGTTCTAAATTCACTCAGAGAAATAATGTCAGTTCAGAGGTTAAATAGGATTTTTATGCTATTACATCTACATGTTGAAATTAACAGTATGGGTTTATTTTCATAGATATTTTCATGCTTTTAAGATTGTATTTTTTTACTTCTGGGGCAGAGCCAAGATGGTGGAGGAAAGGCAGTGAGCTCTCAAACTCATGACACAATCACTCCAAAAAACATCCAAATAATGCTATAGGAAAATGCCCGGAGCAGCAAAACTTACAGAAGAATGTGCTGAAATCATCTTCTAACGAAGAACAACTTGGAAGGTCAGAAAGAAGGGAGCTGCTGTGCTGATACAGGAGTCGGGCCCAACCTCACAGTCACCCTGACACAGATCCAGTCCCAGGAAGGCTTCACCAGAGAAGGAGAACCCCAGAACCTCTGAATCAGCTGAAGTGTCAGTGTCATCTGGAACTAAGCTCACAGTCTGGTGAGAGGGCTGAGCCCTGGTCAGGGGGGAGATTACAGGGGTCTATGCTGGTGCTGAGGCAGAACTTGGATTTTTCATTCCTGCTGGGAATCAGGAGGTATGCTTGAGTATCAGTGGCCCAGGAGGGGGAGGGGCACAGGCTGATCAGAGCTAACAACCACAACATAAAAAGCTGGATGATTAGCAAGTTGGCCTGGGGCTATCTAGGACCAGGAAACAGGCCCAGCAATGGAAGAACCTGATCCTCCTTAAATCATACCACCTGGGACTTCTGAAGCTTGGGATACTGCAGCCTGGAAACATTGCCCCACTTTAAGGAACTAAAAGTCAAGTGAAAAAGGACAAGATGAGCAGACAGAGAAAGGTGAGGACCATAGAAAGTTTCTTCAGTAACAAGGAAGACTGAAGTGCACCCTCAGAGGAAGATGTCAACATCAGGGCCCCTATAGCTAAAGCTTCCAAGAAAAATATGAATTGGTCTCAGGCCATAGAGGTGCTCAAAAAGGACTTTGAAGATAAAGTTAGAGAGGTAGAGAAAAAATGGAAAGAGAAATGAGGGTGATGCAGGAAAGACATGAGAAAAAAGTCAACAGCTTGAAAAGCCAAATGGAAAAGCTCTCTGATGAAAATAATTGCCTAAGAATGAGGATTGAACAAATGGAAGCCAGTGATTTTATGAGAAACCAAGACACAATAAAAGAAATCCAAATGAGTAAAAAAAATAGAGGGCAATGTGAAATATCTTCTGGGAAAAACTGCTGACCTTGAAAATAGGTCCAGGAGAGATAATTTGAAAATTATTGATCTACCTGAAAACCATCAAGGAAAGAGCTTAGACATCATCTTCCAAGATATTCTCATGGAAAACTGCCCTGAAGTTCTAGAAGAAGAAGCTAAGGGGCAGCTAGGTGGTGCAGTGGATAGAGCACCAGCCCTGGATTCAGGAGTACCTGAGTTCAAATCCGGCCTCAGACACTTAACACTTACTAGCTGTGTGACGCTGGGAAAGTCACTTAACCCCAATTGCCTCACTAAACAAAAAAAAAAAAAAAAAAGAAGAAGAAGAAGCTAAAATAGAAATTGAAAGAATCCTCCAATCATGTCCAGAAAGAGATCTCAAAAGGAAAACTCCTAGGAATATTATGGCCAAATTATAGAGCACTCAGGTCAAAGAGAAAATATTTCAAGCTGCCAAAAAGAAAGAATTCAACTACTGTGGAGCCCCAGTCAGGATAACACAAGATCTAGCATCTTCTACATTAAAGGACCAGAGGGCAAGGGATATGATATTCCATAGGGCAAAGGAATTGGGATTACAACCAAGAATCACCTACCCAGCAAAACTTATCATAATCTTTCAGAGAAAAAAGTGGGACTTTAATGAAAAAGAGGACTGTCAGATATTTTTGATGAAAGGACCTGAATTGCATCACAAATCTGACTTTCAAATACAAGACCCTATAGAACCATAAAAAAATGGAGTTCGGGGACATGCCTGGGGTCTTATAGTGGGTGACTGTCGTGTCTGAAGCTGGGTTTCAGCTGGGATCCCCCTGGGTCCAGGGGTGATGCTTTGTCCACTGTGTCACCTAGCTGCCCTATGATGACATCTTTAGGGTTAAATTGAGGGGTGAGGGGAATGCACTGAGGGAGGGGAAGGGCAGAAGTGAAATCCTACATGAAAGAAACAGGAAAAGGCTTATGGAGTGGGGGAAGAGATGGGACAGGATCAGGGCAGTAAATGAATTTTACACTCATCAGAAAAGGCTCAAAGACAATAATCTCATCAGAGTTGCTTCAAGGAGGAACTAATACACACACACACACACCTGGGTGGAGTAATCTATTTAATCTGGGCAGTAAATGAGCCTAACACTCAACAGACTTGGCTCAAAGACCTCAATCTCATTAGAATTGGCTCAAAGAGGGAATAATGTACACACTCAATTGGGTGGAGTAATCTCTCTAACCCTGCAGGAAAATAGGGGAAGGCGATAAAGAGAGAGGGGCAAAAGAAGGAAGGGCAGAGTGAGGGAGGGGACAGACAGAAGCAAATCCCTTTTGAAGAGGGATAGGATGAAAGAAGATGGATAATAGAATAAATATCATGGGGAAGGGAATAGGATGGAAGGGAAACAGTTAACAATAGTAATTATGAAAAAGAGAGATGGGGGAAAAATTGTACAAAAAATATTTATAGCAACTCTTTGTGGAGGCTAAGAATTGAGAATCAAGGTAATGTACATCAATTGAGGAATGATGGTAGAAGCTGTGCTATATGTTTGTGGTGGAATGGTCTTTTGCTATAGGAAATGACAAACAGAATGATACCAGACAAACCTGGAAAGACTAATGAACATCAATGTATAGTGAAGTGAGCAGAGCTGGGAGGACATTGTGCATAGTGATAGCAGTATTTTTCAATGAGCAATTGTGAATGACTTAACTACTGTCAGCAATGCAATGATCCAAGACAATCCCAAGAAACTAATGATGAAGCTTACTATCCACCCCCCATAGAAAGAATTGATAAAAAGAACACTTGTGGATTGTACATATATAACATGGTTGCAATCTTGTGGAGAGGGGAGCAAAGGGAGGAAAGGAGGGAGGGAGAAAAATTTGGAACTCCAAATTTTATGAAAATGAATGTTGAAAACTACCTTTTCATGTAACTGGAAAAAATAAAATAAATATTTGTAAAGAAAATTTTAAAAAAAGAAAGAAAGAAACTCTGCCCATTCGAAAAAGAAGAAGAAGAAGAAGAAGAAGAAGAAGAAGAAGAAGAAGAAGAAGAAGAAGAAGAAGAAGAAGAAGAAGAAGAAGAAGAAGAAGAAGATCAAGCACAATGGAGGTCCTTAGCACTTGGATTATTTACCTTATGAGACAGTGTTTTCACCAGGGGTGAGTTTATTCCATTACAACATACTGTATCTAGGGAGAAACATAATAATAAGATCCTTTGCTTCACCATTCATTTGTTCTATGCTAATGGTCCCACAGATGAAAGTATGTTAGTCCTATGTTAGGACGTGAATTGCCCAAGGTCACAACATCAGTAAGTAGCAGAGTGGAGATTAGACTTGTCCCTCTTAGGAACCTCTGTCATTAAATTAATTCCCCAGATTTTCTCTTAACCATATGGTATTTACTCTTTTGAGTCAATCAACCCAATTTGAATAATTTGACATGCTGGTTTTACCTACTATAACTTAATCAAGAACCAAAAAAAAGTTAATAGAAGTGGGTTTTATAAGGCATAGGTGAGCAAGTGTGAAAAGTTGAGATGAAGGTGAATTACATCCTCAAAAGAGGAGGAAGCATCTAGGACCACAGGGGCAGATATGGATGAATCAAACAAAGACTGCTGTATGTGGGGTGAGGGTGTGTTGTGTGAAATATGTGTGAAAATTTCAGAAAATATTTGAGTAGAAGTTGTGGTATATGAATGTAATGGAATTCTATTGTGCTGTAGAAACAAGGAGCAGGAGGATTTCAGAGAAACCTGGAATGACTTGTATGAACTGATGATGAGTGAGATGAGCAGAACCAGAAGAACATTATACACAGTATCATCAACATTATGTGTTGATCAACTGTGAAGGACTGGATTCTTCTCACCAATACAATGGTAAAAGAAAGTTCCAGGGGACTCATGATGGAAAAGGCTTTCCAAATCCAGAAAAAAAAAAAGAACTGTGGAATATGGATGCTGATTGAACAATAAAACAAAACAAAACAAAGAAATGATTGTGTTTTATACTTAGTTTTTTTAAAAAGGAGAATATTTGCAGGAGTTTTATATTCATGTGATCAAGTTTATATTTTGTAATACTTTTATTAATAGTAAGTTCATATTCATTTAGATTTCCCTAGTTTGAATTTCATTGTCTTTTATTTTTCCACATGTATTTTCTTCTATTCATTCATCTATCTAATTTTGAAATAATGCAAGATGGTTTTGATTTCATAATACAAAGTTAATTCTGGGAGTATTGTGCTCCCATATACTGTGTTTGTTTTTGTTATTTTTTCTCTCAACTGATTATTTGATCAAACTCTATAAAGCATTTCCCTGGCAAATTGGTTGCCATGGCAAGTGTAAATTGATTCTAGAAGTATTATTTTTGATAAGCATTTTCAAAAAAAGAGGGGAACATTTGTAAAAGTTTTCTTTTTTCAAAAAAATAGTTTTCTTTAAGATTGTGTTGTGTTTTAACTTGTATTTAAAAATGTTCTGATTTTTCCAAAAATTCTATTGTTGCATAATTGTATATTGTATTCTGAGTCAAGGTACATTTGCATTTTTTGCAATCATTATTATCCTCAATTTCTAAATCCATATGAGACTTGTATTATGGGAATTTATCATTTAAGACAATAATTGCTTTCATTCTGAGTTATCAGATGCCAGTTTGCCAAGATGCAATCCAATCACAAGAGGAATACATGCAAAAGCATACATTGAACTGTCATATGAGGGGAGACATGCATGAAGTCAAGGTATGGCCAAGGGAATGGCTTTTGACAAATGTTGAGGTTGGTTTCTCATGGTTTGATTTTTCCCCACAATATTGTACAGATGGTTGGAAGTTTTCATCCCACCCATCTAATTCTACACCTCGTTTCTATACCTCCTCCTATATTCCTGATGCCATGGACTTCTTAATCCCATGCATCTGAGTAAGTCTGACTCAATTTCCTGCAATATGTTCACTGGCATGGATGTATATCCCATCCTGGCATACTGCATAAGCAGTATATATTGCTCAAGTGTGGGAATGCTCATATACCATCATTTCTCTGTTCTTTTATGGTAAGATAAATATAGTGTTGAATTTGGCCTTGACACCTGTTACCAATTATATTAGATTTTTAAAAATTTCTCATAATGGCATGAGGATAATTAAGCAGATGATGCAAAAAGTGATGAAACAAAGATAAAAATTATTTTTTAAATTAATATCACAGCAATTGTATTCTCAATGTACCCTCCACAAGGAGGGGACTATAGTAATATTAAGTTTTAGAGAATGTTTCAATTTTTGTTTTATTATATGTTTCATGTATAACAACTAGGATTCTGAATTCCCTTAGACATGTTTTTAAGAACTCTCATTGTTTGACTTGATTATTGAAAAAGCTATTTTAAAGTTGTGTTAAGCTCAATTTTGTAGGAAATTTTCCTGGCTGATTACCAGCATCCACACATCAACCCCTAAAAAGATTTCCATTCCATGACTACACTCAGAGGACATCCCAAGAATCTTCTGAGAAAAGACTTTCAAAGACTTTAAATGAACAGTTTTGTTGATTTTTATTCCCTTCTGTTGTTATGTACACCACTTTTAATATGTATTCTCTGCAGGTCAGTGTCAAAGAGCTGGTTCATGAGGGACTGCCCCTCTCTCTTTTCTATATTGTTATTAATATATTGTTTGTTAGCATAGGGTATTATATTCTGTTATTTTTGACTGTTTCATCAAGGAAGCACCCCGCATTTCTTGGAGAAACAAAGGAGGACTGTAACAATTGGAATGATGCCACCTGCTGGAGAGCTACTGTAGGAAATCTCCACCATGAGGAGAAGGCATCTGAGGACAAGCCATGTGTTCAAGGTCCTTGGCTTCAGGAAGTGACATTTGCTCATGGGTACTGTCTATCAAGTCTAATAGCCAATCAAATTGTGGAGTCCTCCATTTCTGAGAGGGGGGACACAGAGTAGGAAGTGGATGCTGGCAGAGGGCTTTTTCCTCTTTTGATTCCTGACCTCACAATGGCGGGTCAGACTATGGGGTCTTTTAGAAAGAGTTAGATTTTTACCTTTTTCTCTGATCCTAATACTCTTTAATAAATACTTAAACACTTAAATACTCTTGCTAAAGCTTCTAATTTATTGGTGACCACTCATTAGATGTTTAGATAGTATAGCTATAATTTTAGCCCCTTATAATAGAGAATGTCTAAAAGTGTGAAATGTATAGGCTGGATTTCTTTTCTATGAGCTTGGTTTGCTTCCTTTACTCCTCCCAGCATTACCACCTAAAGTTTTACCTTATCAAACAGAAGGGGAATACTGATCTGAAAAAAGGCCAAATATGGTGATTCCAACATTCTCACTGGAGTGATGAGAGCACTACTGCTTTATCATGCCATATATAGATAGACAGATCGATCAATCAAGAGATAGATAGATGGATAGATAGATAGATAGATAGATAGATAGATAGATAGATAGATAGATAGATAGATAAATAGATAGATAGATAGATAGATAGATAGATAGATAGAAAGAAAGAAAGAAAGAAAGAAAGAAAGAAAGAAAGAAAGAAAGAAAGAAAGAAAGAAAGAAAGAAAGAAAGATAAAGAGCTCATATCAAATTGCATGCTTGTAACCACACACCTACCCTACCTCCCATCAAACTGACATAAAATACTTTATGAGTGAATACTGGATATAATCTTTACTCATTCTTTCTTTCCAAAATTGCTGGAGAATGTGCTTATTTGTTTAACTGACAGTACCCTTGGCTGCCATAACGTTCTGTTTGTTATAAGAAGGATCAACAGGCTGCTGTTTGGCCATCTTGTGGCTTTCTCATTTGATTTTTAAAAAAATAACATGTTACATTTCTCTAAAAATGTTTAGAGGTCAATTTCTTTTCTTTGGACCATTTTCTTTTTTTGTAATAACTTCACACAGTGTCTTTATCCTTCTTCCTAACTTGGTAATGAATTTAACTTGTACTCCAAGCAGTTAATGATAATCCTGCCAAAAGGAAGCTGATTCAAAAAGGGATCACTCATATGCAACCAGGTATTTTGTGCTGTTAAAGTATGTTCAGTTCTGTGATTCATGATCTTATGTACTCCTAATGACCCTCCCCTTTCCTATTTTCTGGGAGTAAAGAGCTGTGAGACTGATATAAAAGTTCTAAATGATCTCTTATTATGGGCCTTTCCCACTTCATCTTGAACCATATTTTGAATTAAAAATGAGTTGTCTTTTCACATTTTACATTTGTTTTCCCCAAATTTCCTTCCCATCTTTTGCTCTCAGAGAAACAACTCTTATAACTAAAGAAGAAGAAATAATTCAAAGTGATTAGCAAACATATCAAAATTGTCTTATACTATATGTGGTATTTTATATCCATGGTTTACCCACAAAAGAAGTTAATGCTATCTTCTAATTCCTCTTACACAAATAGGTAACAATAAACCAGCATGTCTTGGCACACAGTGCTAAAACATATATCCATTGGTTAGCATTGGCTAAACCCCTATGTGACATAGGATGTCCTGCTCAATTATGTATAATATTCTGGCCACTGCTTGTTAAATGGTCTTAAAATTACTTTCTCCTTTTTTAGGGAAAATATTGGTCATGCCAATTTTGTAGCTTTAAGTTTCAATAACTCTGATGCTGGTCATTCCATTTATGTAATTTTGAACCATATATTTTTCTGTTTATCTTTTATTATTTAGAACTTTGTTTTCCCCAATTACATGTAAAAGCAATTTAACTTCCATTTTTAAAACTTCATGTTCCAAATTCTCTTTCTCCCTCCCTCCTCAGACTCCTTAAGAACTAAAGCGATTCAACATAAGTTATATATGTATAGGTAAGAAAAACATTTCCACATGAGTCAAGTTGAAAGAGAAAACAGACAAAAAAAAATAAGGAAAATAAAATTTAAAAAATATGCTTCATTCTTTCTGTGGAGATCAATCACACTTTTCATAAGTCATTCAGAGTTGTCTTGGATCTTTGTGTTGCTGAGAATAGCAAAGTCATTCACAGCTGATCATCTTACAATATTGCTTTAAATTTGTGTACAGTACATTTTACTTTGCATCAGTTCATGTGAGTATTTTCAGGTTTTTCTGAGAGCATCCTGCTCATCATTTCTTACAACAAAATAGTGTTCCATTATAATCTCTTCCCACAATTTGTTTAGCCATTCCCCAATTAATGGGCATCTCCTTAATTTCAAATTCTTTCCAACAGAAAAAGGCAACCATAAACATTTTTGTACATGTAGGTATTTGAACATTTTGGTTTTAATATTTTTTTCAGATACTAGCATAGTAGTGGTATTATCAGGTCAAAGAGTATGCATGGTTTTATAGCCCTTTGGTCATAGTTCCAAATTGCTCAACAAATTGTTTAAATAAGTTTACAACTTCACCAACAGTGCATTAATGTCTCATTTTCCCAGTACCCCTACAACATCTGTCATTTTTCTCTTCTGTCCTATTATCCAATCCAATACATATGAGGTAATACCTCAGAATTGTTTTGACTTGCAGCTTTTTAAGCAATAGTGAGTTGAGGCATTTTTTTAATATGGCTATAGATAGATTTGATTATTTCACCTGAAAACTCTTCATATATTTTGATATTTTATAAATTGTCAAATGGCTCTTATTTTAATAAAGTTGATTCAATTCTGTGTTTGAGAAATGAGGCCTTTGTCAGAAAAAAAAACGCTTTAAAAATTTTTGACAGTTATTATTGATAAATGTATTTCCCTCCATCTCATTCTTTCCCCATGACATTTACTCTACTTTCTATTTCCTTTCACCCTGTCCCACCCAAAAAGTGTTTTGCTTCTGACTATACCCTCCCCCAATCTATCCTCCTTTCTATCATACCCCCCCTTATCCCCGTCCCCTCTTAATTTCCTGCAGGGTAAGATATATTACTATACACAATTGAGTGTGTATTTTATTCCCTCTTAGAGCCAATTCTGATGAGAGTAAGGTTCACTCACTCCCCAGCACTCCCCCCATTTTCCCCTCCACTGGATAGCTATTTCATTCTTCTTTTATGTGAAATAATTTACCCTATTCAAACCTATCCCTTTTCCTTTCTCCCAGTGCATTCCTCTCTCATCCCTTAATTTTATTTTTTAAAAGATAACATCTCGGGGCAGTTAGGTGGCACAGTGGATAGAGCACCGGTCCTGGAGTCAGGAGGACCTGAGTTCAAACCTGGCCTCAAACACTTAACACTGACTAGCTGCATGACCCTGGGCAAGTCACTTAACCCCAATTGTCTCACCCCCCCCCCCAAAAAAAAAGACATAAAAGGTGATACCATAGGTAAATTAGGAGAGGAGGGAAAAGTTTATCTCTCAGGTCTTTGGAAAGGAGAGCAGCTTATGACCAAACAACAGTTAAAGAATATTATGAAATGCAAAATGGATGATTTTGATGACATTAAATTAAATTTTGTGCAAACAGAAGCAATGCATCCAACATTAGAAGAGAGGCAGAAATCTGAGGAACAATTTTATAGACAGTATATTTGATAAAGGCCTCATTTCTAAAATATATTGGGAAGTAAATCAAATTTATAAGAATGGAAGTCATTTCCCAATTGAGAAACGGTCAAAGGATATGAACAGGCGGTTTTCCAATGAAGAAAACAAAGCCATCTATTGCCATAGGAAAAAATGCTCTAAATCACTATTGATTAGAGAAATGCAAATTAAAACAACTCTGAGATACCACCTGACACCTATCAGATTGGCTAATATAACAAAAAAGGAAAATAATAAATGTTGGAGAAGCTGTGGAAAAATTGGAACACTAATGCATTGTTGGTGGAGCTATGAACTGATCCAACCATTCTGGAGAGCCATTTGGAACTATGCCCAAAGGGCTATCAAGCTGTGCATACCCTTGGACCCAGCAATACCGTATCAGGATGTTTCATCAAAGAAACCATAAAAAAGGGAAAAGGATCCACATGTACAAAAATACTTATAGCTGCTCTTTTTGTAGTGGCAAGGAAGTGGAAATTGAGGGGATGCTCATCAACTGGGAAATGGCTGAACAAGTTGTGGTATATGAATGTAATGTGCTGTAAGAAACAATGAGCAGGCAGATTTCAGAGAAACCCAGAAGGACTTACATGAACTGATGCTGAGTGAAATGAGCACAACCAGGAGAACATTGTACACAGCATCAACAAAAATTGTGTGTTGATCAACTGTGACAGACTTGATTCTTCTCAGCAATACAATCATCCAAGATAGTTCCAAAGGACTCATGATGGAAAAGGCTCTCCAAATCCAGAAAAAAAAAAAAAACCTGTGGAATCTAGTTGCAGATTGAACCATACTATTTTAATTTAAAAAAATGATTTTCCCTTTTGCTCTAATTCTTATTTCACAACATGACTAATGCATAAATATTTTAATGTGATTGTACATATATAAGGTATATCATATTGCTTGCTGTATTTTGGAAGGGCTAGAGGAGAGAGAGAAAAAAATTGAAACGAGAAATCTTATAGAAACAAATGTTGAAAATGATCTGCATGTAACTGGAAAATAATAAAATACTTTTATGGAAAAAATTTTAAAAAAAGGAAATACCCAAGTCATTCCCAGTAGATCATCTCACAATATTACTGTTATTTTGTTTACAGTACATTGCACTTTGCATCAGCTCATTCAGGTCCCTCTAGGTCTTTCTGTTAGCATCCTGCTCATCATTTTTTTTATAGTAAGCTATATTTATATAGTACTTTTTTTGGGCGGGGGCGTGAGGCAATGAGGGTTAAATGACTTGCCCAGGGTCACACAGCTAGTAAGTGTCAAGAGTCTGAGGCCAGATTTGAACTCAGGTCCTCCTGAGTCCAGGGCTGGTGCTTTATCCTCTATATAGTACTTTAAAGAGCGATTTCCTTACAGTAAAACCATGAGGTTGATTGTGGCAACAACAGTAATAGATAACATTTATATAGTTCCTTAAACTTGACAAAGAATTTTCTTCACAATAGCCCAGCAAAGCAAGCATCATTATGTTTTATCATCATCAATCAATCCTCATTATTGTCATTCAATTCTTATCTTCTTCATTCAATCCTTATCATCAATCAATTCTTTTCTTCCTGCAATCATTATCAGTCATCACAATCTTACATTACTCTTGCTTATGCTTCAAAATTTTTCCACAATTACTATTGTTAACTGTTTCCCTCCATCCTATTCCCTTCCCATATTTACTCTATTTTCTATCTTCTTTTACCCTATCCTTCCTCAAAAGTGTTTTGCTTCTGACTGCCTCCTCCCCTGCTCTACAGTCCCTTTTTTTTTACCTCTCACTCTTTATCTCCTTCCCCTCCTATTTCCATGTAGGGTTAGATAGATTACTCCACCCAATTGAAAGTGTGTTATTCCCTCCTTGACCCACCTCTGATGAGATTAAGGCCTTTGAGATAATTCTGATGAGTGCCCCACTCCTCTCCATCTCTTCCCCTATTCCATAAGCCCTTTCCTGCTTCTTTTTTTGTGAGATTTCACCCCATTCTCCCTCTACCCTTCTCCCTCCCCCGGTACAATCCTCTCCTCTCTCACTTCCTAGCTGCCCCTCCTCCCTCACTTTTAACCTAAAGATGTCATCATGGGGCAGCTAGGTGACACAGTGGACAAAGTACCCTTCCTGGACCCAGGAGGACCCGAGCCCAAATCCGACCTCAGACACAAAACACTCCCCAACTGCACAACCCCAGGCATGCCACGCATCCCCAACCCCCGCCCCCCCACACAAAGATAAACAAAAAATAAATGCTTTACAGAAATCATCCCTTCATAATCAATTCACACCTGATCCCTCTAAATTTATTCCTGAAATTTGCCCTAATAGTGATAAAGCTTTTATGATTTAGATGTATCATCTTCCCATGTAGGAATGTAAACAGTTTAACCTTTTAACATCCTTTATTTCTTTTCCCTGTTTACCTTTCTATGCCTTTTTAGGCTCTTGCATTTGAAAATCAAATTTTCTATTCAGTTCAGTTCTTTTCATCATGAATACCTGAAAGTCCTCTTTTTCATTGAAGTCCCATTTTTCTCCTGAAAGATTATACTCAGTTTTTCTGGGTAGGTAATTTTTGGTTGTAATCCCAATTCCCTTGCCCTCCAGAATATTATATGCCATGTCCTCCATTCCTTTAATTGAGAAGCTGATAGATCCTGTGCTATACTGACCATGGCTCCAAAGTATTTGAATTGTTTCTTTCTGCCTGCTTGCAATATTTTCTCCTTGATTTGGGAACTCTGGAATTTGGCTAAAATATTCCTGGAAGTTTTCATTTTGGGATCTCTTTCAGGAGGTGATTAGTAAATTAGTTCAATTTCTATTTTATCTTCTGCTTCTAGAATATCAGAGCAATTTCCCCTGACAATCTCTTGGAATCCCAGCCTATTTCTTGACTTTTTCATCTTTGTTAAAGTGGGGCACTGCTTCCAGGGTGGAGGGTGCACTGTCCCAAGCTTCACCGGGTTTGTGCAGCTGTTATCCTAGATATTTCTAGGAATTTATAAGCTTTTAGTTCTTTCAAGGTGGTATGACTTAAGGAGAGGTATGTTTACTATTTGCCTGGTCTGTGCTCTTTTTTTTTTTTTTTTGTGGGCAATGAGGGTTAAGTGAATTGCCCAGGGTCACACATCTACTTAGTGTCAAGTGTCTAGGGCCTGATTTGAACTCAGATCCTCCTGAATCCAAGGCCAGTGCTTTATGCACTGTACCACCTAGCTGCCCCTGGCATGTGTTCTTGTCTCCAAGCAAGCACAGATTTGTGCCCCTCCCCCATCTGGGACTGCCACCCAAGACTGATACCTGGATCCTAGTATGGGCAAAACACAGGGTTCCACCTCATTGCTGGCAAAGTGTTCCCTGTAATCTCCTTCTGCACAATTATTTGACCCCCCTACTGTCTGTGCGCTGTGTTCCAGAAGCAGCTGCCACTGCTGATTCAGATGCTCCTAAGGCCAGCTCCTGGTTTGCTGGGGCTGGGGCTGGGTCTGCACTGTGGCCGGTTCTGCACTGGTGTGGCCTGGGCTGGGCTGCACTCCACTCTCACCCTGGTATAACAGACCTTTTCTGCAAACCTTCTAAGTAGTCTTTGGCTGGAAAATGATTTCACCCTGTCTTTTGGTGGGTCCTGCTGCTCCAGGAATTGTCTTACGGCATTATTCGAAGGTATTTGCAGGGGTCATGGGGAGGGTTCAGGCAAGTCTCAGCTTTTCCTCCACCATCTTGATTCTGTCCCCTGAACTATATTTTCTAAAAGTATTTTCTCTATTCTCCCTTGCACTCAGCACTTCATGGACATCATCCAATATATGTTGACTTGCCTTAGGGAATTTTTCCAAGGGTTTCCTAGAATCACTTCATGTTATTGTCCTCTGAAAAACCTGTTGGTCGGGATGCCATAGTCATCTTACTAAGAGTCTTCTTTTTTATGGCCATTGTGACCATTGGCAGAGCAGATGACCAGGTTGTCCACGGAAGATTCATCCTGTGACAATATCCTTCCCCAATCCCTCCATTTCCCTCTCCAAGGAAGGGCAAGGATCTGACTTTATGTTTTGCACCAGAAGGCCATTCAGCAGCAACATCCTGATTTCTGTTGGTTTTGTATACAGTGAAAATTTCTATAAAGTTAGAATTGCTTTCTTCTAGCAGGGTGTGGCTTCATCAGTCACCAAAGGAAGAATACACACTGAAATCATTGCCTAAAAATTATGCATTTTAAAATTATTTTTTGAGGGGCAATGAGGATTAAGCAACTTGTTCAGGTTCACACAGCTAGTAGGTGTCTAATGTCTGAGGCTAGATTTGAATTCACATCCTCCTGAATCCAGGGCCAGTGCTTTATCCAGTATGCCACCGAGCTGCCCCCAAGATTATGCAATTCTTTTTTTTTTTTTTTTGGCAGGGCAATGAGGGTTAAGTGACTTGCCCAGGGTCACACAGCTAGTAAGTGTCAAGTGTCTGAGTCCGGATTTGAACTCAGGTACTCCTGAATCCAGGGCCGGCGCTTTATTCACTGTGCCACCTAGCTGCCCCCAAGATTATGCAATTCTTGAAAACCTTTGCCCCCTTTGGATGTCCATTGTAACCCAGGTGGGAACCTAGAAGTCATTAAGGTAACTTTCTATTTCTTGTTTTTTGCTTTTAAAAATCTATTTCATGAGTTACTGAGGATAAAAAACAATAAACAAGGAAGAAAATCATGTCAATTATGTGCCCACAGTATGCTGCTGAGTCTTTCCAAGGAAGGCTGTCACACAGACCTTCTGCTCAGAGAAGACTCTTCACAGCTTGGGTTCCATTGGCATGGCTTTTGAAAACTCAGAGAGTCCTATTTGAATTATCTTCTGGTTCTCCTTCAAACTCTCTTGACATTCCTGCATCCTTGCCTGAAGCCCTCTTAACCTGAAGATTCCTTCAACCTGAGGCCTGGGTTCTTTATTGGTGAATTCCTGACTCAGACCACCAATTTACAAGGTAACCAGTCTCCTGCTCATTTAAGTACTGGTTCCATTCCTTATACTATCAGCTTTCCTACCTCCCCTTATTCTTCTGGATTGCTTTCATGTGTCATCCTCCCTGATTTAACATATGTGAAGGTAGGGACTGCCTTTTTGTCCATTTATATCCTAAGCCCCTAGTACAGTTCTTGGGGAAGAGTAAGCACTTAATTAATGCTTATCTACTGATGAGGAAGCTTCAGAATAAGAATGTTGTTGGGGTCTGTATGTTCATGTTAGGTAATATTAAACTTCTGTAGTGAATTAATCAATGGAATGTTCTAGAATGCTTGATGTAGAAAGCCCTAAGTTCAAATAGTAACTCTGATACTTACTTACTGTGAGATTCTGTGTGTGACACAAAACGTTTCCCATTAGAGTTTCCCCATATGTTGAATATACCCCTTCCCACCACACAGAGTTGTCAGCATCAGATTATATATACATACATTATCTATCTGTGTGTCTGTCTACACATCTATATACACATATATAAAACAGATAAGCTATACATATATGTATGTGCATACAAATAAAATGTATATATTAACTAGATATGCATATAAATACAGACATGTAAATACATACACAATTATTACTAAAGCATAAGATAGAGACTAAATCTATATATTTGACAAATTCTTTGAAAACTACATGGTCAGTCCCTGATGAGTAGAAATGTTTTTAGGTCTCATTCTTGCAAGAATTTTGGGCCATGAATTCCCCAGGATCATTCCTGGAGGTGACCACACCTCCATTGTCATAGACTGGGTGGCCCCCAGATCTCTCTGATTGTCCTAAAACATCTCATACAGTTCCAAAGGTCATCAGTTAGGGAAAATAAAACATTTCCACAAAGCTAATCATCAGTGAGTGACTTAGCAAATGAGAGAGGGAAATAATTGCATATAATTGACATGAGCAAATTATTCTTGTTACATAAAGGATAAGGTTAATTTCTGCATTCCAAATGCTCACACCTAATGGTGCCAGTGGAGTAACTCATGCAAACTATGATTTAATTGGGACTCATCTTTTCACCTGCCTCCATGACACTCATGACTGTTTTATCTCGGGCCCAAAGGAATCCACTGGAATTGATCCCACATTCTGATGTTCATTGGAATTGACATTCCAAGTGAGGTCTATTCTATGATGTTAACCTTATGCACAAATCGATTCTGAGATTGTTTTCTCCCCCTGAGAATGTCCAAGCAAGGGACCAGGCAGTAAGAGGAATCCATGTCAGTCAATGCCATTCTTAAAATTCTAGCATTCCCAAGAGGAGAATTGCTTTGATGAATACATATGCATGATAGTCTCCCAACCAATGCAGACTGAAGTGCCAACATAATAGTATTTTATATCATTTTCTTCAGTGAAAATCCAGGTGGGACAACTTGTGCAACCAAATTGGACTTTAAAAAAATCCTATTTTGGACAATGCTTCTTCACAATTAGACTTCCATGTTTACCTTGAAACTCAACAACTTGCCCTGTCCTTCAAAATCATTAAGGGTCTTAAAAAAGGATTGAATTTGTTGATATCCAACAGTATCAATAATGTGGATAATAGATGTAAAAAGTATCACAGAAGAAACATTTTCTGCATCAAAAGTAAGTGTTATTTAAGAAATAATCTAAGAAAGTGAGAATGCATTAGGTAAACAGGGTGTGAAGAGGAGAGAAAATGCACCTGCCCAATTCATTTCCAAAACACTCAGTTATGTATTAAAGGCACATGGTCCAACAGGCAAGTTTCAAAATCCAAGGAAGAAGGAATAAGTCTAAGGTCCTCTTCTTACAAATGAAGTAACAATTGGTAAAGACGACTCCCCAACTTAATATGTGCATACAAAGCCTGGGTGCTGTAGAGCTAAGAAGAGGCCTGCTTTGTCCATAAACATAAAAAGAGAGTCTTTTCATGATTTCTTCTCTTTTCTTTTTTACCAGTGCAGCCATGCACATTTCAGTGCACAGGAAGCAGATTTACTGAGACTCCCCAAAGGGCCTAAATTTCTGAAGTTTCTCAGGCAACTGCTTCAAAGCAGCTTGATTTCACAGCATTTCTGGGCCAAAAAAGGTGGTTCTCTGACTTGCATGCACCTATGGCCAGCTGGGGAATTTCATCATGAAACTCTGAAATAGGGGGCATAAAATGGTAACTCCTAGGGAACAAATCCTCAACTGTTATTTTTTTTTTGAAAGAGAGTCACTATCTTGTGTGAGAAACTAATGGTTGTTTCCCAGCCTTTACCCTTCCCCAAATCTCTTCCATACTTGACAATATCAGCAGTTGTCTCCTCTTTTCTCTAGGTTTGGATAATGCTGCTTTCTTTTGGTTCTCCACAACCTGTTTGGCAGCTACTTCTCTTCCTCATTCGCTGAATCTCCATCTACATCCCCACCTTCTAACTGTTGAAGTAGACCAAGAAGAAAAGAGAATATTTTGTCAAATGCCTTGCTAAAATCTATAGAATCTAGATGCTTAGTCAGGTTAAGACAAGGGGAAGGGAGCAGAGAGACAGACAAAGACAGAGAGACAGGAAAAGAAGTGGAGGGAGATGAAGTAAAGGTAAAAGGGGAGGGAAGGAAGGAAGGAAAATGGCAAATAGGTCTTATGGCAAGACCTATTTCTGATGAACTTTGCTCTCTATGGCCATCTCTTCCTTTTTATTTGATTGATTGATTGATTGATTGATTGATTTTGCTGGGCAATGAGGGTTAAGTGACTTGCCCAGAGTCACACAGCTAGTAAGTGTCAAGGGTCTGAGTCCAGATTTAAACTCAGGTCCCCCTAAATCCAGAACTGGTGCTTTATCCACTGTGCCACCTAGCTGCCATCATCTCTTCCTTTTTAAAATGTTCACCAACTGTCGCCTTAATAATTCACTTAATTTTGTCTCTGCCTCTCTTGAGTTTGATACAAATGCTCTTTGACCATACTTTCACACTCTAATTCCTGGATTTATTGACATAACAGTAGTTTCTATATATAACATACACTCCTCACCCTACATTATCCCCATCTGCCTATTTCTTTTGAAGATACGACCTTATGGCATTAGATCTGACCATGATTCAGCCTCCAAAGGATCAGCCAGCTGAAGCTGGATGCCTTGCACAAGTATCTGTAGTTCCTCTTTCTTGTTAAAAGGCTTTGATCCAACAGTTATTAACAACTAGTCACTACGTTAAGCACTGGAAATACACATAAGATACCAATATGGCGTCTGTCACCCAAAAGCTTATATTCTGATAGGGAGATATAACCTATAAAGAGCAATGATGTCCAGAGAAAGCAGGAAGTCATGGGGAACACTGGCAAGTTGGTAACAGAACATCCAAGAACTGGAGTTTGGTTCATTTCTTTTCTAAGCCCAAGAATGGACTGTGGTGGGTCCGGCCCCATCTTGATATGGTGGATCCTGACCCTTTGGAAATGCATGACCCCAAGAGAGAACTGGGAGGGGGGGAAGGGAGGGGCTGGCAGGAGATTATAACAGCAGTAGCAGTAGCTTCAAGGGCCTGGCAGTTAATGGGAAGATATTTTCATAACATACTAACTTCTTATTACCCATGCTCAGTATGTTCATGTAGAGATATCTGACTCCTTTAGACAGTATTGCCGTGGCTTCTGGGCAGTCTCAATTCTTCCTCTCATGGCTTAATTACTGTCAAGGCCACACGAATTGGGGGATAAATGTCTGGGCTTTTCTTCCTCTGTCTTCACTTTCAGTGCAAAAGGGAAATGTTCATAAGCTGAAATCTTCACTAATTTTGAGCAGTGAGACAAATGGCAACTCAGCTCCTCCCCTGTGATTTCCATTGTGTTCCTGGGGGATAAAGGCCACAGCAGGTGGAAAATGGTGAGCCTGGGGCCCCTCACACCCTGCTCAGTCATATTAATTGAACTCATTGATCGATGCCTTTAAACACACCATGAATTTAAAAGTACAACAGAATCAGAGTAGCAAGTGCCATAGCTGATTTGAAGACAGTTTTGTTTGTTTGTTTGTTTGTTTTTTCTGATCTGATCAACAATTGGCCTCCAGATTGGTGAACTGATTTTGAAAAGTGACAGACAAAATGTCTGAGGAAAAAAAAAGGTGAATTATGACAGAGGGGATTTCTGTTTATCAAAACCCAGAGAATTGAAGATGATGTCATCTTTTCTTTTTTGTAGTTGTTCATTCAAATGGGTGTCTCCCATTGAACTTAGGTCCTAATATTGTAAATAACATCATCAATTACATTCATTGCCTAGTTGTGGTAACTGGCATATATGAATTGACATTCTGTCCCTTGCAGGAGCCACCACATCAATGAGAGGTTGGCAGTGCTTGGAGGTGGCCAAGGTGAGTCCTCCTAATGGAGATTTCACTCTTCATTGAACTTGGTGCCTGTGCTTCTCAAGCTGACCCTTTGCTTTGGTTTTCCTCTGGACTCTGGAGCCCTAATCTTCAGTCCTTGTGCTCCCATTGTACTAACTTCCTCTCCTGGTCTATGGCTTTATAAGAGCATTTCACTTAAAGTTTTCTCCATCTTTTAAAAATTCAGAGAGGTTAAGTCACTTGTCTAATCATAGAGGTATTAAGTATCTCACTTGGGGATTCAAGACTAGTTCTTTTCTGACTTCTAGAACGAAGGGCAGGGAAAGGGAAGAGAAGGGAAGAGGAGAGGAAAGCAGAGGGGAGAGGAGGGGAGGGAAGGGGAGAGAAGGAGAGGGGAAGGGAGAGGGGGGGAGGGGAAGGGAGAGAAGGAGAGGGGAAGGGAGAGGTGAGGAGAGGAGGGGAGGGATATATGTTTCCTCTAAAGGGTTTGCTTAGCATAATGAACAATGAATGACTCATTTTAATTACTCCCAAATGATAGCAACTGAGGAATCTCAAACCTATTGTTGAGTTCAGAGGGTGTCTAGCCCAAGTATATGAAGACTTTTCCCTGCACAATGGGTGGATGAGAACACTTTGTTCCAATGGCCATGAAGGGGGCTGAAGCAGGTGCTGTGGAATGCTTAGAGCTTGGCCAGACATCGACAATGTCAAGGTCACCCACTGGATCCTGGGCCATCTCCAGGGGTCTTGACTTTTGCCCTGTAGCTGGACTCAGGAAGAGAGAGTGAGACCGATGACTGTGCAAATCTGCCTCACTTAGACCCAATTTAATAAATGCAAGTCAAGACATCACCCATGATGTCATTGGTTCTTTTCAAAAATGAAAGACAAAACAATGACAAAAACAAAACAGAACAAAACAACAACAGCAACAACAACAAACAGCCCAACAACGATAAACTTAGAAAGTTACTGAGAGTCTAAATGACCTTCTCAGGGTTCCACAGTCAATATACATCTGAGATTGGATTAAAAACAAATGATGTAAGTAAAAAGAACATATACAGCTAGGGGGTGCAGTGGATAAAGCACTGGCCTTGGATTTAGGAGGACCTGAGTTTAAATCTGGCCTCAGACACTTGACACTAGCTGTGTGACACTGGGCAAGTCACTTAACCCTCACTGCCCCGCAAAAATAATAATAATAAAAATAATTTTAAATATTTAAAAGGAACTAGAATACTGGGTTTTAATGGCCATCTATAATTAATGTCTGGGCAAAACACTCTGGAAAATTCTCTAATCCAACACAAGGACCAAGCAGCTTAGATTCACAGAAGAGATGGTCCCTTTTGTTCTGACCCACCCCAAATTGCCCATCAGGAAGACAATTACTCTACATTTCTTCTTATGATTGAAAAGCAAGGGAGCAAGAAAGGCCAAGACAAAACATACCCTGTGTAAATGCTTATTGTCAATTACCAACTGCCGATTTTGGATTCTCCATTATATTGGAATAAAATGCAAACCAAAAGAAATCACAAAATATAATTTATAAATTACAATGAAACCTAAGCATTGTACTTCCAGGGGCAAGATGAGGAGCATTTAGCAATAACAAAAGTAGCATTTATATTACCACTGATATTTGTAAAACATTTTATAAATATGATCTAATTTTATCTTAACAACAACCACCACACTGTGAGCAGGGTACTATCATTTTCTTATTCTTTTTTTTTTTTTTTTAGGGCAATGAGGATTAAGTGACTTACTCAGGATCACATAGCTAATAAGTGTCAAGTGTCTGAGGTCAGATTTGAACTCAGGTCTTCCTGAATCCAAGGCTGGTGTTTTATCCACTGCACCACCTAGCTGCCCCCAGCTACTATCATTTTCACCATGTTATAGGTGCAACTAGGTGGTACAGTGGCACCTTAGTGCCTCATGAGTCGAGAAGACTAGAGTTCAAATTTCATCCCAGACACTTACTAACCAGCTGGGTCACCCTGAGCAAGTCACTTAACCTGAATTGCCTTAAATATCCAGGATCATCTCCAGTCATCCTGATGTCTATCTTGCCACTGGAGCCAGATGGCTCTGGAGGAGGGAGTGAGACTGGTGACCTTGCACAACCCTCTCTCATTTAAATCCAATTTAGTGCAAGTCATGATATTACCCTGATGTCATGGTCCTCTTTGAGAATGAAGAACAAACAACAAGAAGATGAAGAAACAGAGGCAGAGTGATTGAGTGACTTGTTCAGTGTCGCATAATTTTTAAGTGTTTGAGTCTGGATTTGAAATCAGGTCTTCTTGACTGGGTCAAGCAATTTATGTATTATTATCTGTTAAATCACTTGCTCTACATTTAATAAATGCTTATTAACTAACCAACTAAAGCTCTATTGCTCTTTTCTGGGTGGGGATTCTGATAGGGCTCTTTTGATGGTGAAATTCTCCCCCATTTATTCACCAGCCTACTCCTGAGACTTTGTGTATATCACCTTCAGACCGAGAAAGTGAATTTACCAAATAAATTTAAAGTTGAAAGCTTTGACTGATAAGACCAGCCAATGATGTTAGAATGGAGCCAACTGTAGTTAGAACCTGGACATTTTGCACAAGCTCCTGGTCTTGTCTGTTTTGGGTAAGAATACAGGGTCACTCAATGGCCATTGACAACCCATGAACATTAGGATGGCAGAGTTTGAAACCAGAACAAAATGCTTGTTGTCCATGACTTTGTGATCCAGGCTTCTCTGATGCTCAGCTAAGTTCAAGTCCACAAACATGATTAAGCAGATTGTATGTGTCAGGCACTGTGCTAAGGGATGGGAATAAGAAGACAGGCAAGAGCAAAAATGAGAAACCATCCCCCTTTCTCAAAGAGGTCATGGTCTTAGAGGGGAAACACATAACAAACACCTGTGTACCAACAGGACAGATGAAGGCTACACTGGACACAGTCTCAGAGGAAAGACCCTGGAACTGAGGAGGACCGAGAAAGGCATCTTGTAGAAGATAGGACATTAGCAAAGATTTGAAACAATACAGGGAAGCAAGGGGAAAGAAGGGAAGGCCAAGAAAATGGCAGGAATGGGGACTAGCCAGTGAAAATGGGCACTGTCAGACAGGGAGTACCATGTGTAAGGAATGACAAAGAGGCTGCCATCATGGGATGGCCGAGTAATCATGGATCTCTGGCTCCTCTTGCAGGATAGTAAAGAATAATAAGATTGTAAAGATCCAAAGGAAGAATGTTAGGAAGGGTTTTAAAATGCAAACAAACAGAGGCAAGAGGGAGTCCATGGTTTTGATTAGATTGTGGGGTGAAGTCAGATGTGTGCTTTAGGAAGGTCCAGTAGAGAGATCAATGGAGGCTAGACTTGAAGCAGACAGGGTCACCAGCAGGCTACTGTAGTAGTCCAGGCATGAAGTGATGACAGATCACACCAAGGTGGAGGTAGTTTCAGAGGAGAGAAGGAAGCATATACAAGGAAGGTAATTGAAGTTGAGACGACAGGCACTTGGCACCTGATTGGATGTTGGGGTGGGGGGGGGAGAAAAGTGAAGAGTGAAAGATGATACCAAAGTTATGAACTTGGGTGTGTGGATGAATTATGTGTGGTACGCATGATGGTAATGGGAAAGTTAGGAAGAGGGAAGGGTTTGAGAAAAAAATAATTTCAGTTTTGGACATGTTGAGTTGTAGAAAGAAGATTAAAGTTCAGGAGAGAGGTTAGGGCTAGACAAATATATCTGAGAATCATCTGCATAGAAATGACCATTTAATCTTTGAGAGCTGATAAGATGACTCAGCAGAATAGTATGGTGGGAGAGGACCCAAACAAAGCCTTGGGAGATGCCCACAGTTAACGGGCTAGATAAAAGTCCAGAAAAGTAAACCAAGCCAGAGTGACCTTAGAGATAGGAGGGGGGAAGCACTAATGAGTAGTGTCATGAAAAACTAGAGCAAAGAAACTTATCATTGGGAACAGGACAATTAATAATGTCAAAGGATACAGAGAGGTCAAGAAGGATAAGGATTGATAAACAATCTTTCAATTGGCTAGTAGAGACTCTGGTAACTCTGGAATAACCAGTTTCAGTTGGATAATGAGATTCAAAGCCACAATCCACGGAGTTAAGAAGAGAGTGAGAATAAATGAAGTGGAGAAGTGGAGACATGAATTTTAGATGGCCTTCCCAAGGAGTTTAACCACAAAGGAGAGGAGAGATAAGGAACAATAACTAGCAGAGATGAATGAATCAAGATTTTTTTTTTTGAGAATGAGTGAAACAGCCCTCTTTGTAGGCATTAGGGAAGCAGTCAGAAAACAGGAGACGTTGGAGATAAGTAAGCGAGTGAGGGTGACAGGGCAATCTGTTGTAGAAGATGTGATGGAATGGGACAACTTGGACATGTAGAAGATTTTGTCACGGTTAGGAGAAGGGCCACCTCTTCATGGGAGACAAGGATAAAGGAAGAGATAGTAGTAAAGGAATCTGAGACAGGTAGAAGGGAGAGCCCGGAGGAAATGACTTCTTTTTTAGATATGTTTTCAGTAAAATACTAAATAATGTTCTGAGTGGACCAAGATATTTCCCCTTTAGGAGTGTGTTTGGTTAGACCGTGTGCTATGCAGTGCTTTTGACTGGTCAAAGCCAGGTGTAGAATAAATATCTATAAATCAGACATCTTTTTCCATCACTAGGGAAGCTCACTAATCAGAAGATCCTGGTGGTAAATTGACCTGTAAAGTGACTTACCATGTTTCCTCACATCTAATCATGAACTTTCAATGGACCTGGTTTGTACGACTTTGTTCTTTGCCAGATTCCTCAGGACTTTCACTGGACTATATGTAAGAGTTCTCCACTTCCTGCTGCTAATTGAATGTTGCATTGGCTAAGATGCCTCAGCACACAGGCTTCCATGTTTTCTTATTCTTCTGGACTTACTGTAAGACACATCTGTGATTCAGTCCTCCCTCTGAGGCAACCCATGTGACAAGGAGTTGTATCTTCTAAATGGAATTGTTACTGGACTCTAAATGACAGAAGCTACATCAAATTCTTTACCGCATTTAAGAGGTGCTATAAATGGTATCTGCCTCTCTTCTATCGATCATTCATTCAGCAGGCAGTATGTAAGCACTTTCCACATAAATTATGTTGCTCAGACAACAAACATTGGTAAAATGCCTTCTGCTTGCCAGCTCCTGTGTTCAGTGCCAGGGAAACAGAAAAATCAAATGGCGCTTACCCTCAAGGAGCTTACATTCTGTGAGGGAAAATACATCTAAAAAAATGAAATTCAAAATATAGAGCAAGTAATCTCTGGGTAGTGCACTTGATACCTAGTGGGATCAGGAGCAGTTTCCCATTCTCGGTGTCCCTTGAGCTTGTATAGTGCAGCAGGAGGGGACACACTCCAGACATGGGATACAGCCTGTGCAGAGGCATGGAGAAGAGAGACGAAACTGTATCTGAGGAATAGCGATTGTGTTGGTCTGACTGGCGTGGGAGTGTGCAAAGAAGATAAATGTGTTAAGCTCGGGAAGCTAGGCCAGAAGCAGAATAGGGATTTTAAATGCTAAGCAGGTGAGTTTGTATTTGATTTGGCAACCAGTAGGGAGACATTGAAGTTTTTTGATATGTTCAGACTGGTACTTCAGGAATACAATTTGGGATCTGTGTAGAGAATAAATTTAAAGGAGGATTAGAATCCCACAAAACAATATGGAGACCATCGTGACAGTTGGAACTAGAGGAGAAGGGAAGGGAAAGGAAGGAAAAGGGGGAGGGGAATATTAAGCGCCTACAATGTGTCTTGAATGAAAGTTGGGTCAGTGCAATTGAAGAGATGAAAACAGATGGAAGGCAGACTTAGGATATAGAAACAAGACTTGGTAAGTGATTGATCGTAAGAGTTGAGGAAGATGGCAAGCCTGTCTCACTGGAAAGATGACAGTGTCTACATCAGAAATGGGAAAGTGGAGAAGAGTTAAGGACTTCAGGGAAAAGATGACAAGCTCAGTTTTGGACATATTCAGTTGGAGATGGCTAAAAGGCAGATAATGATGTATGAATGGTGCTCACAAACAGCTTGTACATGAAACTATGAAATTCTATTATGTAAACTTGCCTTTCTTTTTAATAAGAAATGCACTATGTAACTTTAAAATTTTCTTGCTTGTCTGTAATTCCTTTGGACCATCTTTCTATTCTCGTTCTTTTAGGGGCTGGGCAGTATCTATTACTATTCTCCATCTGCCTCCTATCTTTTCCTAAACTGAGCAAAAAGAAAAAAAAAGGAATAAAGTCTTAATAACTTTGCAGAGCCAAGGAAAACATTCCAACATATTTGGCCATGTCCAAAAATGTATGTTTCAGTCTCTACATTGAGCTTAATACCTCTCTTAGAAGGCATGCTTCATCATCATTACTCTGGAATCCTAGTTGGTCATTTTACTGGGAAGAGTTCTTAAAGGCTTCAGTCATCTTTACGATGTTGTAGTTACTTTATAAAGTGTTCTCCTTATTCTGTTCACTCCACTCTCTGCATCAGTCATATATATCTTCTCATAATTCTCTAAAACTCTTGTCATTTTTTATATTGCAATAATATTTTATCAGGATCATAAACAATAATTTGTTCAGCATTTTCCAAACTGTTAAGTACCCCCACTCATTTCCAGTTCCTTGTCAGACACATGCAAATGCATGCATGCATGCATATATGTGTGTGTATATAGATATATACATTCCTATAAATGTTTTTCCATGTGGGTCCTTTTCTATTTCTTTCATCTCTGATGTACAGTGCTGATAACAGTTTAATAACTCCTTGTAGAAAATAGTTGACTTATTTATTGCAAAAAATCCTGGATGTTGAGGCAGGAAGACCTGAGTTCAAAGAAAGCCTCAGCCTCTTACAGTCATAGCTGTTTGATGGCAGAAAATCATTCCCATCCCTCCAGATTGATTCTGTGACCTTGTGCTAATAAGCTTCTTTCTGTTCTTCACACAAGGCATCTCATCACCTGTCTAGAAGTCCTTGAATTGACTGGCTGTCCCCCATGTCTGGAACATGCTACCTCCTCAATGATAACTCTTAGGATCCCTTTTTTCCTTCAAGTGCCTCCTTGCCCCACCCCCTGCACTTCTTTCTTGCCTCTTCTCAGTCACTTATATCCTCCCAAAATCACATTCAACTTTTTATTGCTTTACATTGTATATACTTTTAATCCATATTCTTTATATCCCCTTAGACAAGGCCATCTCCTTGCAAACAGAGATTGCTTGACTTCAGTCATTATCAACTCCCCAGTATCTAAGACAAAATTGATACAGAACACATATTCAATAATACTTCTTCATTGAGTAATTGACAACCTTCTCCATTTTCACTTATTCCACATCTAAAATGGGTCTGATGATAGCACCTCAATATCAGGGTTATTGTGGTGAGTCAAAAGAGATAGGGTCTATAAAGATCTTTGCCCACCCTAAAGGTGCTAGATCAAGAATAGCTCCTCCTCTTATTGTCCTCCAGTCTGCCATAGAAAGGAGTACTCAGTAACCAACAGTGGCAGAATAAGGATCTATGAAAAAATACATTTTCTTTTAATTTTTAAAAAATCTTAATAGTATTTTATTTTTTCTAGTTACCTGTAAAGATAGTTTTTACTAACATTCATTTTTTCTTTTCTTTTCCTTTTTTTTTGGGGGGGGGCAGGGCAATGAGGGTTAAGTGACTTGCCCAAGGTCACACAGTGTGGTAAAAATTATTTGTGGCAAAGATTAATATTGAAAGTTTTAGCTGAATCATTTGAGAGGGGCCACCCTGAGATTGTGCATGCTACTGAAGCAGCTTTTGAAGGACCTCCCCTTTTGGAGAGGAAAATGTGAGGAACTTCCAGGACACCAGCTCTTAAGTGACAGGAAGGGAAGTTCATTCTCTCTGGCTGTTGACTTAGCCGTGGGGCAGGCAGGGAGTTCAGGCTGGTGGTGTCTGGGAACCTGGCAGAGCACATGTTTCATACTCTGTTTCTGGCGACTGCTGAGTTATTGCAGACTGCTGAGTTCTGGGTTGGTGAGTTAATGACAGAAAACCCTAAATTTAATGTTAAGACTATCTAGCTGCATTTCTACTTCCTTATTTCCTTAATTGGTTTCCCCTTTGTGTTCTAATTAATTCCCAAGCAATAAAACCTGATCCATTATGAACTAAAGCTCAGAGGCTCCTTTTCTTATTGGCCTGGGAGATTATATATATACTTTCATATATATATATATATATATATATATATATATATATATATATATATATATATATATGAAAGTATAAAAGGGGGAGATTAATGCTCCATATATCCAATTTTGACTCTCACAACAGCTAGTAAATGTCAAATGTCTGAGGCCAGATTTGAACTCAGGTCCTCCTGAATCCAGGGCCAGTGCTTTATCCACTGGCTGCCCCCTAGCTTCCCCCATTAACATTCATTTTTATAAGGCTTTAAGTTCCATTTTTTTCTCCCTTCCTCCCTCCCTTCCATTCCCCCTCCGCCACAATAAAGCAAGCAATCTGATATAAGTTATACAGGTACAATAATGTTAAACACATTTCCACATGTGTTTAACATGTGAATAAATACATTTTCTAAGTCAGCTAAAGCATCAGGATCAAGAAGAAAACAATTATCCTAGTGAGGGACCCAGCT
Organism: Dromiciops gliroides; assembly: GCF_019393635.1. Classification (NCBI taxonomy): domain Eukaryota; kingdom Metazoa; phylum Chordata; class Mammalia; order Microbiotheria; family Microbiotheriidae; genus Dromiciops; species Dromiciops gliroides. Next base: position 3,639,160 of record NC_057862.1, on the reverse strand, counting down.
CTTTGCAAACACTGCTCTAGGATTGTAGCCATAGTAAATTACATCCAATGCAACTGCTGTATAAGCAATTACTCCAGTAAGAGCCCACTTGCAAGGCTGGATCATTTAATGGAGCAAATCCTTTCTGTTGGTGAGCAGCAGAGGTGGGGCCCTGCCCCCTGATCCTAAGCCTTATCGGTGCCAAAGAATCCTGCCCTCTTCCCTACCTAGCCCACTAGAATGTCTTCCTCTCTCCCTGCACAGGGAATTCTTTATCCTTTCAATTGACTGCCTGCTCTCTCTATCCCATGAGCCCATCTCTGGCCATCCTGTCTGTTTAGATTCTGAACTAATTGAAGGGCCCAGCCAATAATGCCATTGTTTTAAAAGTTACTCAGGTCTTCATTGCCACTGCCACTGTCAATGCAAACAACTGAATCAAATCAACCATTTGATGATCAGTCATAAAAAGCAAATCAACTCCCAAATCATCAGTTCAATATTACCGAGTAAACATCGGCTATGTCTATAACTCATCTCATTGCACTGCCAGGAGCACTGTCACATGAGGAAAGGTACTTAATAAATCATCTGCTCTATTCAAAGATGTAACACCTTAAAACATTTTATTTTGCAAGCAATAAACACAGATTTATTAATCACTTCCTCTATGCCAGGTACTGGGCAAGGCCCTATGATTATAAAGACAAAACTGAGTAAATCCTTGCCCTCAAGAAGTTTATATTCTAATGAGGGAAACAGCATGCTCATTCATAAGGAAATACAAAGTAAATACAAACTAATTTGGGACCAAGGCACTAGCAGCTGGTAGGGGGCATCAGAAAAAAAAAAAAGCTTCAGATTGGAGATGGTGCTTCAGCTAAGCTTTAAAGGGATCTAGAAATTCAGAGAGGAAAGGTGAGAGGGCTAGTACGTTCCCGGCACCGGGGACTATTTTGAAAGTTCAGAAACTGGAAATGGAGTAACCTATTTCAAAATCAGCAAGGAGAGAGTTTGACTAGATATTATAAAGTGAGAAGGGGAATAGGGCTGGAAAGGTCAGTAAAAGCTAGGGTTGGAAAGGCTTTAAATGACGGAGGAATTTATATTAAGTACAGAAGTAATCATTGCTGTTTATAGAGTAATAGAGTGATGTGGACAGACCTGCTCTTTAGTGACAACTTTAGCAGTTGTATAGAAAGATTACATATGGGAAAGACTTGAAGCAGGGAATCTGTTTTGTTTTTTTTGTTGTTGTTTGTTTGTTTGTGTGTGTGTTTTCTTTGTTGTTGTTGTTTTTTAGTGAGGCAATTGGGGTTAAGTGACTTGCCCAGGGTCACACAGCTAGTGAGTGTTAAGTGTCTGAGGCTGGATTTGAACTCAGGTCCTCCTGACTCCAGGACCAGTGCTCTATCCACTGTGCCACCTCGCTGCCCTGGGAATCTCTTTTAATAGGACAAATAAGCATTGAAGAGGGCCTGAACTAGGGTGATGGAACTTGGAATAAGATAAAAAGTGATGAATCTGAGGTATTCTGTACAAGAACATGGAGACAATATTTAAGAAGAGGTGGGATGCATGGGGTGAAGGAGAGGGAAGGGCACAGACTGGCTCCAGTGATGGCAAACTGAGTTACTGCAGATTGTGGTGACCTTAATAAATGGAAGGATTCCTTTTTCCAATACTTTATTTCCCCTCTTTAATCTCTATTTTATTTTAAAGACAAGTTCAGCTATCTGCAAACTGATAGGCTCAGAGGAGGCGTGTATTCAAGGGCTTTAATACTGTAACTTGAATGATAAAACTGACCGATAAAAGGGGATATACACTGACAGAGATCTTACCTTTGAATCCAAAGGATCTGAGTCCAAGCCCTGTCAATAACAAGCTCTCATTCTGTGACCCTGAGCATGTGTCTCAGTGTTTTGTACAAGTCTCCAAGATTGGAAATTGTAGGAAAGCTAATGATCTGCATTAGTAGAGAGAGCTTCTTCACCAAGAGTTCCTGCAAACCCGAAATTAGGTAAACAATCCCATACAAAGCTTGCCCTCCAAAACCAAAACCAAACTAATGAAATAACTCTTGATATAATCTGGAAATCTCAAATTAGGACCTGATATGAATGGCCAAGACATAATCTGAAAACAAAGATTCTTCTGGACAACATCCAAACCAATCATCACCCATCCTTGGCTTAAAGACCTCCAATGAGGGAGGAACCTGCTAACTTCAAACATAACAACCCTCTCCGGGCTTCACCACTATAGGACTGCTGCTGTCATAGGTTTAGCTAAAGGAGAAACAATTAGTACCTTCTATAAACTTACATTCCAGGAAAAAGACAACAGTGAGACTAACAGGAAGGTTGAAAACATAGGACTCTCCCTACAGAATTTTGGCTTCCAAATTAAATGAAAATGATTAATTTTAGTAAACTAAGAATGTGGTGGATTTCTAACTCTCATTCTTTGAAAAATTAACAGAGTTTACTATCTTTATATATGACTGGAAAAACCATAAAATAATATTAAGATTGGAAAAAGAAAAGAAAAGAAAAAATAATAGAATTAGACAAACTGTGAGCTTGGAAGGATGCCATTGGCCATCTAAAAATATACCTGACCAAGAGCCTTGCTCCAACAGGTCTAACAGGAAGTCATGATTCATTCAAATGTTTCCTTCTAGATGAGTCTTTCCTGGTCCTCCTCAATGTTTGTACCTTCCCTCTGAGAATAGCTAGCTAGCTAGCCAAACACACACACACACACACACACACACATGTATATATATATACATATATATACATATGTGTATATATATACACATACATACACACACATACATACATGTACCCACCCACCTATATATACTTATATACCAATTATATATCCATACACACATCTATATATATAAACACACTCATATATATGCATTCCATATTATAATTATATATTATATAATATGATGTATGCATGTGTATAATACATATATTATCTGTACCTGTTTGCTTATATAATGTTTCTCTCATTAAAATGTTTGTTCCTTGAGGTAAGGGACTTTTCTTAGTTCTCTGGCACATAGTAGGTCTTTATTAAATACCTGATAACTAACTGAGTGATGGACAAATTGCCTGCCTGCCTGATTGATTAATTGGGTGATTGACCATGAGGCTGAATCCACTCAATCTCTTGGTAGAGCCAATGAGCTCACTTTATTAGGTAGATTTTTGTTAGACAAAATATAAGACCATGTAACTCCCCCTGGAGCTTTTAGTTCTGCCTTCAGAGATCAGATAAAAATGTCTTATTGCTTTGTTGTATGCCATGCCTAGGGGAATGCTCTAATCAAGCCTCCCTTCAGTCTCTATCAACAGCATGATGAATACCTGCTAAAGTACCTTCAATGAGTTAATATCCAATTTCTAGTTCAAGCCAAATGAGAGGAAAGCATTACCTCACAAGGAAGGTCATTCTTAGGCAGAAACTAAAGTAAAACAGTTTATGTATTAAATCTTAATAATTCAATTTATTGGTGCTTAAATTATTTTCAATAAGCAATCAGTAAGGATCTCCAATGGATTGGCCACCATGATAGGCACTGATGATACAAAAGAAAAATGGAAACAGCACCTACCCTCAAATAATCCACACTAAAATAATGAGATACAGACTGTGGGAAAATGAAAGCCACACATCAAAATAATTCATTTCTTCTCATTCCTTGTTAATGAATGATTTTTTTTCATAAAAGTATTTTATTATTTTCTAGTTATATGTAGAGATAGTTTTCAACATTTGTTTTTTGATTTTTTTTAACATGTAAGGTATTTTTTTTTCCATTACATGTAAAGATAGTTCTCAACTTTTGTTTATACAAGCTTTACAATTTCAGATTTTTCTCCATCCCTCCCCTCCCTCCACCCTCCCCTAGACAGCCGGTAATCTGATATAGGGTATATCTATATATCTATATACATATACATATAGACATAGATATATATCTATACACACATATCAACATTTGTTTTTATAAAATTTCTAGTTTCAAATTTTTCTCCCTCAACTCCCTCACCCCTCCCCAAGACAGCAAATAATCTGATATGAGTTATATATATATACAATCACATTAAACATATTTCTGCATTAGTCACGCTGTGAAAGAAGAATCAAAGCAAAAAGGAAAAAAAAACACAGAAATATAAATAATAGAAATAGTATTGTTCAATCTGCAGATAGATTTCATAGTTCTTTTTTCCTGGATTTGGAGAGCATTTTCCATCCTGAGTCCTTTGGAAGTAACTTGGACCACTATATTGATGAGAAGAGTTAAGTTTATCACAGTTGATCAACACACAATGTTGTTGACACTGTGTACAATGTTCTCCTAGTTCTACTAATCTCATTCTGCATCAGTTCGTATAAGTTCTTCCAGGTTTCTCTGAAATCTGCCTGCTCATCATTTCTTAAACCATAATAGTATTCCAATATATTAATATACCACAACTTGTTCATCCATTCCCCAATTGATGGGCATCCACTCCATTTCCAATTCCTTGCCACCATAAAAAGAGGAGCTATAAATATTTTTGTACATGTGGGTTCTTTTCCTTTTTCTATGATCTCTTTCAGATATAGACCTAGCAGTGGTACCATGAGGTCAAAGGGTATGCACAATACCATAACCTTTGGGCATAGTTCAAAATGGCTCTCCAGAATGGCTGGTTCAATTCACAGCTTTCACAAAAAATGCATTAGTATTCCAATTTTTCCACAGCTTCTCCAATATTTATTATTTTCCTTTTTGTCATATTATAAAATCTGATAGGTGTCAGGTGGTACCTCAGAGTTGTTTTAATTTCATTTCTCTAATCAATAGTGATTTAGAGCATGTTTTCATATGACAAGAGATAGCTTCATCAGAAAACTGCCTGTTCATATCCTTTGACCATTTCTCAATTGGGGAATGACTTGGATTCTTACAAATTTGATTTTGTTTCTGATATATTTTAGAAATTATGTCTTTATCAGAAATGCTGGCTATAAAAATTGTTTCCCAGATTTCTACCTCCTAATTTTGGATGCATTGCTCCTGTTTGTAAAAAAAAAACAACAACAACTTTTTAATTTAATGTTATCAAAATCATTCATTTTGTATTTCATAATATCTATCTGTTTAGTCATAAACTGTTCTGCTTTCCATAAAAATGAGAGATAAACTATTGCTTCCTCTCCAAATTTACCTATGGTATCACCTTTTATGTCTAAATCATGTACCCATTTGACCTTATTTTAGTATAAGGTGTAAGAAGTTGGTCTATGCTTAGTATTTGCCATAATATCTTCCAATTTTCCCAGCAGTTTTTGTCAAATACTGAGTTCCTATCCCAGAAGCTGGAGTCTTTGGGCTTATCAAACAGTACATTACTAAAGTCATTTATGATTGTATCTCCTGTAACTAACCTATTCCATTGATCTGCCACTCTATTTCTGAGCCAGTACCAAGGAGTTTTGATGACTGCCACTTTAGAGTAAAGCTTCACATGTAGTTCAGCTAGCCCACCTTCTTGTGCTTTTTTTTTTCATCAATTCACTTGATATTCTTGACCTTTTGGTTATCCAGATGAATTTTGTTATTAATTTTTCTAGCTCTATAAAATAATTTTTAGGTAGTCTGATTGGTATGGCACTGAACAGGTAACTTAATTTATGTAGAAAAGTCATTTTTAATATATTAGCTTGGCCTATCCATGAGCAATTGATATTTTTCCAATTATTTAGATCTGATTTGATTTGTGTGAAAAGTGTTTTGTAATAGAAGTTCCTGGATTTGTCTTGGCCAGTAAACTACCAAGTATTTTATATTGTCCACTGCTTCTTTAAATGGAATTTCTCTTTCTATTTCTTGCTGCTGTACTTTATTGGTCATGTATAGAAATGCTGTTAATTTATGTGGATTTATTTTATATCCTCCTACTTTGCTAAAGTTGTTAATTGTTTCAAGTAATTTTTGAGTTGATTCTCTAGTATTCTCTAAGTATACAATCATATCATCTGCAAAGAGTTATAGTTTTGTTTCCGCCTTGCCTATTCTAATTCCTGTAATTCCTTTTTCTTCTCTGATTCCTAAAGCTAACATTTCTAGTACAATATTTTTTTTAATGAGGCAATTGGGGTTAAGTGACTTGCCCAGGGTCACACAGCTAGTAAGTGTTAAATGTTTGGGGCCAGATTTGAACTCAGGTACTCCTGACTCCAGGGCCAGTGCTCTATCCACTGTGCCACCTAGCTGGCCATTTCTAGTACAATATTAAATAATAGAGGTGATAATGGACATGCCTGTTTCACCCCTGATCTTATTAGGAAGGCCTCTAACTTACCTCTATTATACATAATGCTTGCTGATGGTTTTAGGTAGGTACTGCTTATTATTTTAAGGAAAGCTCCACCTATTCCTAAGCTCTCTAATGTTTTTATTGGGAATGGGTACTGTATTTTGTCAAAAGCTTTCTCTGCATCTATTGAGATAATCATATGATTTTGCTTAGTTTTCTTATTGATCTGATTCATTATGTTGATAGTTTTCCTAATGTTGAACCAGCCCTGAATTCCTGGTATAAATCCTACCTGGTCATAGTGTATTATCCTGGTGATCACTTGTAATCTCCTTGCTAATATCTTATTTAAGATTTTTGCATGACTATTTATTAGGGAAATTGGTCTATAATTTTCTTTCTCTATTTAGGCTCTGCCTGGTTTTGATATTAACACTATATTTATGTCATAAAATGAATTTGGTAGAACACCTTCACCTGTTTTTACAAATAATTTGAATAATATTGGAATGAATTGTTCTTTAAATGTTTGGTAGAATTCACTTGTAAACCCATCTGTCCTGGGAGATTTTTTCTTGGGGAGTTCATTAATGGCTTGTTCAATTTCTTTTTGTAGTATGGGCTTATTTAAGGATTTTATTTCCTCTTCACTTAACCTGAACAATTTGTATTTTTGGAAATACTATATTGGCATATAGTTGGGTAAAATATTTCATAATTATCACTTTAATTTCCACTTCATTAGTGGTGAAATTACCCCTTTCATTTTTGATACTGGTAACTTGGTTTTCTTCTTTCTTTTTTTTTAATCAAATGAAACCATTTTATTTATTTTATTGGTTTTTACATAAAACCAGCTCTTAGATTTATTGATTAATTCTATAGTTTTCTTGCTTTCAATTTTATTAATTTCTCCTTTTATGTTCAGGATTTCCAATTTAGTATTTAGTTGGGGATTCTTTGTTCTTTTTCTAGCTTTTTAAGTTGCATGACCGATTCATTGATCTCCTCTTTCTCTTTTTTATTCATGTAAGCATTTAGAGATATAAAATGTCCCCTAAGCACTGCTTTGCCTACATCCCACAACTCTTGGTATGTAGTCTCATTATTGTCATTCTCATGGACGAAGTTCTTTATTGTTTCTATGATTTGTTGTTTGACCCACTCATTCTTTAGAATGAGATTATTTAGCTTCAAATTACTTTTCAGTCCACCTTTCCATGGCTCTTTATTACAAGTAATTTTTATTGCATCATGATGTCAGAAGGATGCATTTACTAATTTTACCTTTTGATATTTGACTATGAGGTTTTTGTGCCCTAACAAATGGTCAGTTTTTGAATATGTGCCATGTACCACCGATAAAAAGTATATTCCTTTCTATCCTCATTCAATGTTCTCCAGACATCTATCATATCTGACTTTTCTAACATTCTGTTCACCTCTTTATCTGCTTTAATATTTATTTTGTGACTAGATTTATCTAATTCTGAGAGGGGAAGATTCCAATCCCCCACCAGTATAGTTTTGCTGTATATTTACCCTTGTAGCTCATTCAACTTCTCTAAGAATTTGGACCTATACCACTTTGTGCACACGTGTTTATATTGAAATTAACTCATTATCTATCGTACCTTTTAGCAAGATATAGTTTCCTTCCTCTTCTCTTTTAATTAGATCTATTTTTGCCCTTGCTTTGTGTGAGATGAGGATTGCTACCCCTGCTTTTTTAACTTCAGCTGAAGGATAACATATTCTGCTCCAACGTTTTACCATTACTCTGTGTGTATCTCTCTGCTTCAAATGTGTTTCTTGTAAACAGCATATTGTACAATTCTCATTTTTAATCTATTCTGCTATTAGCTTCTGTTTTATGGCAGAGTTCATCCCATTCACATTCACAGTTTTTATTACTGTCTATTTTCCTCCATTCAATTTACCACCTTTGTAATTTTTCCCCTTCTTTCAGCCTATTCCTCCTCACTGACATTTTGCTTCTTAGCCCTGACTCCATCAATCTGTCCTCCCTTTTATCAGCACCCCTCCCTTTTCTTTACCCTTTTCCCCCCTGCTTCTGCCCTCCTTTCTATCAGTGTTGCACCTTTTCCCCTTACCCTTTTACTTCCCTAAAGAATAAGCTAAATTTCTTTATCCAAAAAAACACATATGTTATTCCCTCTTTGAACCAAATCTGATGAGAGTAAGGTAGAAACAATGCTTACCCCTCCCTTTCCCTCTCTTGTAATACATTTTTGCACTTCTTTATATGATGTAATTAACCCTATTTGACCACCCCTTTCCTCTTCTCCCCATAAATCTTTTTTCACCCCTTAATTTTCTTTATATCTTCATATCAAAGACAATTTATACTTAAACCCTCTGTGTATATTCCTTCTGTCTGCCCAAATAGATGCACAGCTCTCTAGAATTATAAGTATTATCTTCCCATGTAGGGATGTAAACAGTTTAACATTATTCAATGACTTTTTTCCTCTCTTTACTTTTGATTCTTGGATGTTAAAATTGAATCTTCTATTAACTTCTGGTCTTTTCATCAGGAAACCTTGAAAGTCCCCTATTTCACTGAATGTCCATCTGTTCCCCTGAAAAAGAATGATCAGTTTTGCTGGGTAGTTGATTCTTGGTTGTGATTCAAGCTCTTTTACCTTCCAGAATATCATATTCCAAGCCTTGCAATCCATTAATGTTGAAGCTGCATGGTCCTGTGCAACCCTGACTGTGGCTCCATCATATTTAAATTGCTTCTTTCTGGCTGCTGGGAGTATTTTCTCTTTCATCTGATAATTCTGGAATTTGGCTACAATATTCCTTGAAGTTTTCCTTTTGGGGTCTCTTTCAGGAGGTGATCAGTGGATTCTTTCAATGACAATTTTATCCCCTGATTCTATAATATCAGGGCAGTTCTCCTTGATAATTTCTGGGAATATGGTGTCTAGACTCCTTTTCTCATCATGGCTTTCAGGCATTTCAATAATTCTAAAATTCTCTCTCCTGAATCTGTTTTCCAGGTCATTTGTCTTTTTAATGAGTTATTTCACATTTTCTTCTATTTTTTCATTCTTTTGATTATGTTTGATTGATCCCTGGTTTCTCATGGAGTCATTAGCTTCTAACTGTACAATTAGAATTTTAAGGCATTGTTTTCTTCAGTGAGATTATGCACCTTCTTTTCCATTTGGCCAAATAAATCTTTTAAAGACTTGTTTTCTTCAGTCAATCTTTGTGTTCCTTTTCCAAGCTTTTGCTTCTTTTTTTCATAATTTTCTTGTGTTGCTTTCATTTCTCTCCCCAATTTTTCTTTTACCTCTCTCAATTCATTTTTTAAATCCTTTCTGAGCTTTTGGTCTTGAGACCACTTCATTTTCCCTCTTGAGGATTCACATGTAGGCAATTAGAGAGTATTGGCCTTGTCTGAGTTCGTGTTTAGCTCTTCCCTGTTGACACAGAAACGCTCAATGGTAAGAGCCCTCTTCTGTTTCTTACTCATATTGCCGCTATTTTTAAAAGTTGAGGTCTGCTCCTGGGGCACAAGGGTCACTGTTTCAAGCTGCTTGTGCAGGGGGATAGGGGCTGTGCCACTGGCTTTCTACTCAAAGGCCTCTGTGGCTTATGGATTCCTCACAGCCCTGGGCTTGTTCCCTGTGCTTGTTACAGGCACTGGGATGGCCAGGTCCAATCACACCTGTTCCATGGGTAGCCCTCCAGCTGGCATCCTACCCTCTCTGCTGGTGCTGATGGATCTCACCACTGGCCTGCTGTGCCACCAGCTTGCTCATCCAGTATCAGGGGGCCTTAGTTGCTCAGCTATGGTCGAGAGCTTCCTGCTGACTTGCCCAGACCCTTTCCATGCAGCGCCATACTGCGAGCTGTGCTGTGGTCTCATTTTGACCGAGTGAGACTGACCTTTTGTAAGAATATTTGAACTAACTAGCTGGGCCCTAATCTAACTGGGGGCGGGGCCTAAACTGTGGGTTTATTTGGGTTTTCTTGGCAAAACATGCCCCTGGTGGGCGGAGGGCAAACCAAAGGTTCTTGAAATATTCCATGGGCCTGTCTCTGAATGTCACCTTGGTATTGAAGGTCATCTTCCCAAGTGAGGCCACAAGGATTGTTTCTTTCCCAATCTATTTTCCTAATTCCATTTCTGCACATTAGGATTTTTTTTCTTTTAAAATACCTTTAGGAATTTTAGAGGATTAATATATCAATTTTCTTTTTAGGTACATATTTCCAAAAATATTAATTTGTCCATTGAGAAATAAAAGGCATAAAAGTGGGACAAGTGCTTTACAAAATAGCAGGTTTTAGACACTATAGGAATTTTTAGAAATCTCCCAGTTGGAGACCCTTCCCCACCCCTTGGTATTTAACAGCTTGAAAAATTGCCCCTACAGAAAATGGACAGAATTTAAGATTAATTACAGAAAGATAGGTATTCCAAAGACTTAAGATCATCAAATTAAAACTCCTTAATGTACATATGGGGAAGCTTTTTGTTGTATTTTTTCAATCATTTCTTTGTGAACATATTTTTGGGTTTTCTTGGCAAAGATACTAGAATGATTGGCCAGTTCTTTCTCCAGCTCATTTTACAGATGAAGAAATGAAGGTAAACATGGTTAAATGACTTTTCCAGGGTCACCAACCCCTTAAATGTCTGAGGTTGGATTTGATCTCAGGAAAATGTCTTCCTGACTCTAGGCCCAGCACTCTATCTACTATACCACCTAGCTGCCCACAGACAGGGGAACTGATCTCCAAAGAGGGAAAGGAACTTTCTTCTCATTATTAAGGTGAATGAGCCAAAACTAGAGTCAAGATATCAATAATCTCACTCAATGCCCTTAAATGTACTTGTACAATGAAATACAGACGTGGGAAGCTATATCATTAGTTATCTTATAGAAATCATTATCATTAAATATCTTTTTTTGTGCTTGTAGTAAGTGTCTTTTCCAAAAGCATCTGGGAGCTCCTTCCTGCCAGCCATCTGTTCTGTTTTCTTTAAGGTTGTGGTGGCAGAGGAGGCGAAAGCTTTTGTTTTAAAAATTGAAACAGCACCCCTTCGGGTAGTCACTTACCTATTAACCTCAATTATTTAAAATGTCTGGGAATCAAAAAGTGAACACTCATGAACACAAACACACACATACATGTCCTCACACAACCAAACACACATATATACATACACACACACAAACAGTCTGAGCATCCCTGAATGAGTCCAAAATACCTTTCAAAGGGTCACTAGGGATACAAAGATAGTAGATGACAGCATATTCTAATATAGTGATGAGGCAGGAACCCAGATATGTAGGACATAGGAGAGAATGTGGTAAGGGCAGGGGTGATTAATACACATTTCAAGAAGAAAATTTGAGTAAAGAAAGATCATTTTCAGCTTTGAAAGGTGGAAGGGCTTCCTGGTGGCTGTGGTTCCAATATTGGGCCTCTAATTCAATGCGATTCATCAAACATATAAGAAGCACCTATGTTGAAGGAAGAGAATTCTCAAGAGTATGGACATGTGGGAAGAGATCTGGGACCCATGCGGTATTTGGGATGGATGGAGCTGGGAAAAGAGAAGTGTATTTAGCCCAGCTTGCCTGGGATGTTGTGTATGGAGTTGGTCAGAGTCAAAGAGGCTAGAGTGTTCCACACTTAAGGGTTAGCCTGTGTAAAGGCAATGAACCTAGACATAAAATAGCAAGAGTGAGGGATAGGTAGGAGGTCAGATCAGCTAGAAGGTATAAAGGATGAATAGGAGTAATATGAAATAAAGCTGTAAAGGTCTATTAGAGGCAATGTGAAGGGATTTCAATGTCACGTTGAGAAGTTTACAGTTACTCCCAGAAGAAATAAAAAAATGAAAGTGATATCTAACCATTAGGCTCAATCAATAAGTAAAGGATGAGAAGAAAGACAACAGTTCAAGTAATAAAGATCTGGTTGTCCTGGTGGGCTGCAGCTTTGTTATGATTAAACCCTGTTATTGTCAGGAAGAAGAGACCAGCCAGTGGTTTTCCAGACTTCACTGAGATGTAAAGTTTCTAGAATTAAGGAGGTGATTTTTTTCCTGTGTTTGGGCCTGGTGAAATCCCACCCATGGAGTACTGTGCTCACTTTGGGACACTATATTTTAAGAGAGACATGTATGGAGTGGAGTTTGGCGAGAGAGGAGAAGACAGAGAATAAGATGCCAGGATCTCATGATTACTAGAGGATCAAGAGTTTGAACCAAGGATATGTGTGAGCTGGAGGAGAAGGAGCTTTCCAGCAGTGGATAACAGGAGCCAAGCTCTTCTCAAGGACTGGAAAGGAGGGCTGGCCCATGCTCTGCCTTCTTAGGAGGATGCTTCCAAGAGAAGACTTTCTTAGTCAGCCATAGGGGATGGATAGGCTTTGGAGTTGGTCTTCAAGCTGTGGTGAGATGGACCTCACTCCCAGATGGAATTTCCTGCCAGCTACAGGTTATATGAGATGGATTCTGAGGGACCTTCCAATGAGAGGTTTTATGAGGTGGTCAGTAAAATTCTAAATACTGATATAGGACAGGGAAAACTCCCGCACAGAATTTGTCCAGAAAGATGACCCTCAAATAAGACCATGCAGAACAACCTGCCCCTGACCACAAATCAGATCTGTTCTTCTGTCAGCTTAGGGGAGACAGGGAAGAGTGGGGGGAGGAACATTTATTAAGTGCCAGGCATGGTACTAGTTGCTTCGCACATATTATAGAATTTGGAAGTGTAGATCCCCACACTGATTTCCTCCGATCAATGTGAGAAAACATCTGTATTGCTTATGACTTCAAAAGTGGAAATTTTTCAGCCACACCATGTTTTCTCTGCATTCCTGTGATGACCTTTGTATAAGCATTCATTAGCTCTGATAAGCATTCAATTGTATCAAAAACTGTATTCAGCTAGAAAAATCACCCATTTATTTCAACAGTGTCAGCAGCAAAAGAGAAATGAGATGAAGCCCATTCGATTAGAACAAGCCTATATTGCAGAATGTGAGGAAGGAGATTCAGTAAAGTGAAGAAAATCCAGAGGCCAGAAAAAGTACCCTCAGCCCTTTTCCCAGATGCCAGATTTCCCTTCCCCAAGAGAAAAGCCGAGCACCCAGCTGGAACAGGCTCAGGGTTCAGGTAGTGCAACTCTCCATTTTATAGATGAGGAATCAAAGATCCAAGGAAGAACAGTGACTTACTCACAGTCCCAGAAGCTAAGAAGTAGCAGAGTTGGGTATGAAGCCATGGCTTCTGGCTCCAGGTGCAGTTACAATTGACAGTTACTGTCACAGTTGAAGGAGGGTGTTATCACACCCACCCAACAGTCACAGATGGGTGTAATGTCAGCTCTGGTAAAAAGTGTGGGCATTTGTTCCCCTCCTCTACCTCACATCATCCTCTGCAAGTAGACCAGCATAGGAAAGGCTGCACAGTTCCAAGCTGATGCATCACAACAGTCCTTGTTTGCTGAGTGCACAGTCCAGGGACTTTTACATTATGGTTGAGATGAAACTGTGGTGGGAGTAGCCATCTTACAATGTAATTTGGAGCCTTCTCCTGGGCAGCCTCTTTATCTCCAGCTACATCCCAAACTAAACAACAAAGCATCGACAATTTGGTGACACGAAAGCTAAAGATATGCATGTAGAAAAGTGTCAACTCTGAATGGCCTTTATAGAAATGTTCCAAATCAAAATTAGATTGAAATGTCAATGTTTACATTATCTCATCAAAATAAAAATGGCAAGAAACCTTTACCTTTGTAGTTATCTGTTTACTTTGTATGTTGAAAAGAAAGAAGCTTTCTGCACAAGGCTCCCCCCAAAATGGACTAAGAATTGGACAATCATCACATATCTCTCCAAACATGAGGCTCAAGCTTTGTGTTCTCACAGAACAAAAATTGCTCCAAAGTTTCATGGGAAAAAAATATGAAAAATAAAAAAAAGTGACAAGAGGACAAAGACCAGAGCATGTAAAGGACTTTGGGGTGGGGGTGGGGGGCGGTGAACAAACATGAGAAGCACTGAGTGGTCTTTGGGAGGTGAGCACCAGGGAGAAGAGGATATAGCTAACTGACTTTCTGGACAGGGAGCAGAAAAGGGGATGTGCCTTCTGAAAGATGAATAGATCATTGTTCTGAAGCATTTAAGAATAGGATGAGTCCAGCCCATCCATACAGTTGAGGTCTTGCCCTGTGTCAGGGAGCATATGCTGTACAGAACCAAAAGGAAGACATGAATACTTGAAATACTCCTTATTGTAGTTATTTCATGGAGTCCCAGAACACTCCAAATGTCCTCAGGAAAAATGACAACGATGTGAAATACATACATGGAACAATCCATGAGGGAAAATCAGAATGGGGTATGTGTGTGCATGTGTGCATGCATATGCACATATACACTTATGTATGTATATCTGTTTGCATACATATAGGAGAATTGCAAGTGGACTACTAACAGAATCAAGGGGTTTCTAGGGGGAGGAATGGGGGCTGGATCTCATTTGGGAAACTGAAAACTTTTCATGGACATTGACTTCCAGGCATAACGAAAGCCCATTTCCATCCCCAACATTTTTCCAATGGAGCCAAATGGTAGCAACTCAGAGATGACTCAGAAGAACTGAAATCAGAAATGATCCAAAGGGCGATTGAAAGATGAGTGAATGGTGGGCATGAATCCGTTTTATCAATGGACCTATATTTTTCCCCTGTGTGAAGTACTGTTAAATATAATATCAAAGATAAAATTAGTCTGAAAAAGAGGTAGACTTCACACAAAGAATGGACTGGGGAAGGGGTGGGGGTGATTCCCCATTATCCTAAAGATCTCTGAAAGAGGACACAGATGAAGGACCATTAAGAGAGACAGAGGAAGGCCCTCAATGTATTCAGTGCATCTTCTTTGGAGGGATCATAAAGAACATAGAAAAGAGTCTTTCCAGAGAATAAAGTGGGGAGAGGTGAGGGTATGTTTTTGTGGACACAGTACCCATGTTAATGAAAACAAAGGATATGATTAAAGGAACAAAAAGAAAGTGGAAGGAAGAGCTTAAAGGTCATTTTGTCCAAAACCTTTGTTTCATGCAGGAAGAAACAGTGGCATAGAGAGAATTACCAAAGGTCATAAATGCTGGAACACTAATAACCCATATTTCTATAACACATCAAGTTTCCTCTCAACATATCCACAAGGTAAGTAGAGTTTTTCCCTGTTTTAAAGATGAGGAAACTGTGTTTAAGGGAAGGGGCATGAATCCCCCAGGAATACATAACTAGGATATGTTAGGGCTCAGATTGAAACCTCGCTCTTCTGAAACCCCATTTCTCACCAGCTTTCTTTTGTTTATTGTCTTACCCCCCATTAGATTGTAAGCTTCTTAAGGGGGCAAAACTGTCTTTTTTTAAATTTAAAACTTTTACTTGTATCCCAGGCACTTGTCATAGTACCTGTCATGTAGTAGGTACTTAATAAAATGTTATTGATTGATTGTTCTTTCACTTTGTGGTACACCATGCTGCTTGCTGAAGTTCAGGGTTAGAGTGATACTATATTAAGCTTTTATGATACTTGAGAGTAGACCAAGTTTCATTCCAATGTGACCATTTGAAGTTGTTTTGAAATTTCAGAATATCATCATCATTGTCCTCCTCCTCCTCCTCCTAATTCACTTCACTTTGTTGTGGTGGTTGTCATCATCTTACATTCCCCCCCCCCCCCCCGAAAAAGTCATAATATTTAGAGTAATCAAAAGTAACCCTGCCCTTGTTTCAAGGCGTTGTTCTCAAGATAAGGAAAGGAGTGTTCTCTGAGAATCCTAGGCCTCCTTAATTCACTCCCTACCACTGTCATCCTGCACAGTTACCTGTCCACCTGATTGGGGAAGTAAAGCTATGTACAGGATCATAGTAATCAGGCAGCAGTAACAGTCATCTGACTCTAAGCCAACATCTGGGACATCTGCTCTAATCTGTTTCCTTTGCCAATTCCACTCCTCCATTGACGCATATTCAAAGCACAGGACAGAGGAAGACATCCTACAAAGCTTTTCCTTTACTTGCTAGTTAGGTAGTAGGAAAAGGTAAGGTTCAGTCTTGTGCCTGAGAACAAAAAAAAATGTTCACATTCAAAGGCTGTGACTTGAATCAAATAACTAGTTTCATAGAAGCATAATTATGAAATTGACATCATATTGTCTCCTTGCCTTAAGCTGAGAACAGCAAATATTCCAACCCAGTGAATTTCATCTTTTTGAAGAGCCAGCTAGAAGTCCAAAACCTCCTTCACGAGAAATTCATGAACATCACTGTAATTAAGTCAGGAAGCAGAGAACTGTCGCCCCATCATGGATGGGAAACAGTGTCAGGTAAGACTTAATTAAACATGAGAGTGAAATGCAAGTGATTCTGTAAGAGATATTAATTATCACATTTAATTCATTAGGTAGTATTAGCAGACTTGGGCTCATTGGGATTCCTTACGCTTGTCTATAATTAATTATTTTCAGAAATAACAGTCTACATCACAGCTTGCTAATAACTTTATAATAACAAATTAAAAATAAATAGTGAGAACTTTGAACTAGCTGAAGTTCATCTAAATATTTTAAGGGATTTCATGGTGGATGATTAGGCAACTGAGAAACCATTCCACATGTGAATTACTTGTTTCCATCTTTCCAAGCACTAGCCCCAGCCCAAATCCCCCCCCCCAAATATGGCAACTCCTTATCTAAAGAAAAGAAATAACACCATATTCAAAAATAAAGTGATCAAAATTTCTCTCCATAATGGTAAAGGAAGAAATCTCTAAACACTCATATTCTCCTCCAAAGTTAAAAACTATGAGTGCCAACAAGACATTTGATTCAGGCCAGAATATATTTATTAAATTTCTACTTAATGAAAGAGACCATCCTACAAACTAAAGATACATAAATGAAGAGCAGTGCCTGTCCCCAAGGACCTTACATCCTCCATGGAGACTGGCATTAGTAACATGTTTGTTCAACGCCCCCCCCCCCAGAAGCTTGAGCAGCTAACAGGTAGTCAATACAACCACAGCACTGAGCATCAATGTCACTCATAAAAGCACACACATCAACGAAAGTGAGGAATTTGGCTGGAGCATACAGAGAGAGGTCAGAGAAAGCTAAGGAAGGAGAAGGGTATTTATAGAAGGCACAGAGTGACATAGGTATACATTTCTTCAGCTGATGCCTTGCTTCCTCATTACAGCAGTAGCTCATTCTGGTCATGGGGACTTTTATATGTCATAGTGAGGAGACTACCCAAATCAAGGGCAAGAAAAGAAATGGAAGTCTTAGCTTCAAAACAAATGGATCAGTTGAGTAGAGAGAGTTTTGTGGCTTGATAATGAGAAAGTGCATACTACTTGTGTGACATTAGGCAAGTCCCTTAACTGCCGTGAACCTCACCTTCCTCTTATATATAAAATGCGGACATTTCATTAGGTGACTTTTGAAGTCTTTTCCATCTATGAGTCTATGAATTGATGAGATATGATCTATGCTATCATTTTATTAATGAGGAATACCTTCCCTGGTGCAGATCACAGCTAGGCACACTCCTAATGTGTCCACACCTTCAAACAATTTGGCATTCTTCAGTTTGACATACTGGAGTAAATTTCAGTTGACCATTTGTCAACTGAGGAATAGCTCTTGTTTCTTAATTTCACTCAGTTCTCTATACATTTGAGAGATGAAGACTTTATTTGAAAAATGCTGTACAATTTTTTGATATTGCTTCATCATCTATGGTGGCTATTAGCAAAATGTAGCATCTCTGATTATTTCTTTTAATTAGGTCTATTTTTGTTTTGACTTTGTCTGAGTTCATGATTGCTTACCCCTGCCTTTTTTTACTTCAGCTGAGGCATAGTATATTCTGCTCCAATCTTATATTTTAACTTTGTGTTTGTCTTTTTCTTTCAAGTTTGTCTCTTGGAAACAACATATTGTTGGATTCTAATTTCTAATCAATTCTGCTATCTACTTCCATCTTATGGATGAGACCATCCCATAGAGGTTCACAATTATGATTATTGAGTACTTCTCTCCATGACATTGCTGTATTTCTTCTTCTCTCTCTTGTTGTATCCAATCCATCCTCAGAAGTCTGTTTGACTTTCAACCACTGAGTAACTGAATCCACCCTCCTTTGATCATCCCTCGCTTCTTTCTGCTCTCCTACCCCCTTCTATTACACTGTTGGGTAAGATAGATTATTACATACAATTGAGAGTGTGTTTATATTCTTATTTCTTTGAACCAATTCTGATGAAATTGAGGTTCAAGCATTACCTGCCACTTCCCCCAATTTTCCCTTCCACTGTAAAAGTTCTTCCCTTTGTGCTTCTTTTATGTGAAGAGATTTTCCCTATTCTGCTTCTCCCTTCCCCTTTCTCCTAGTGGATCTCTCTTTGAGGCAGCTGGGTGGCACAGTGGATAGAGAACTGGCCTTGAAGGTGGGAGGACCTGCGTTCAAATCTCACCTCAGATATTAGCTACGTGCCCCTAGATAAGTCACTTAACCCCAATTGCCTTAAGACATCTGGAGACATCTCCAGTTTTCCTGGTATATATGTTTCCACTGAGCCTGGTGACTTTGTAATATTTGGATCCATGAACATCACAGGAGACACTGATGTTGAAAAAAATTCATTTTTGCAGCAGTGAGCAACTTGTATTCATTCCTAAGTCTGCCAGCTTCCCTAAACACCGTCTAACCTCCTTACATCTTTCTCCTACTCTACTGTGAGCCCAGCTCAAAGTCCATCTGCAGATCCTGTCTCAGAAGGATACAGTGATGTATTATCTTAGTGGGTCCATCCAGCTGAAGATGGCAATCTGTGCAAGACACACTATCTTCCTGCCTCAATTTGTTTCTCACTAGTATGGATTGTGAAATGGATATCTTTTGAATAATGTATGGATTTCCCTGAAGAGGCTTTTCAGTGTGCCAAGGCTCAATGCAAATAGGAAATCATATATAAATAGAAACATTTTGTAGAATCTTGGCATCAAAAAGGAAACCTCGCATTTAGAGCCCATGCAAGAAAATCTGCAAGAAGCAAGAGAATATTCTTCTGTTATTGGTCCAGATTGGTGGTTTTACCAGGGGAGGGAACTTCCACTGTGGGGATTTCCCCCATTGATGTAATCATCATCTCTTCCAGAGATGAAGTAATGTCTTTAACACATGTTTGCTCTTTACTCGTTCCCAAAGTCACTGAATGATCAATAGCCCTTGTTTCTGACCACACCGATGAACCAGCTATAAATCTTTTTTCTTTGATCCATCCTATCCCTTGGCACCAGGTTACTGTTCCTCATGCATGTCTGTGGACATCAGATAGCCCTATGTGACAACTTGCATGGCTTCCCATTGCCTGTGAGACACAACACAGAGTCCTTCCTATGCCCTGGTGTACTACTCCTTACCATTTGGTGCCAACACACCTCCCCAGTGGGACATTGCCTTTGGTCGTTGTTTTAAGTGGTGCTTTGTTCAAGTTCTGGAGTATGCCTTCAGTGTTCCAAAGAATTCCTAATGTAGAAACCTCCTCTACCAAAGCCAAGCATGCCTGAGTTCACCAAAGCAATAAGTGACATATTGGGGACAGGACTTGAATCCAGGTCTTCCTAACTCCAAGGCTAGCCCTCTAGGCCCTGTGCCATGCTGCCTCTCAGTGAGCTCTTTAGTGAACAAAATCTGCCTTGTTTAGAACAAATGCTCCCAATATGTCATAACCATTAGATTTTCAAGAAATCACAGGGAAAGGACTAATATTCTAATATGTAACTTATCTAGTTCTATCTAGTGACTATGATATACACATGCATTTTCATACACACAGGAGAGGTAGATGGCTAGTGGGGAAAGGGGGAGAGAAAGAGAGAAAGAGAGAGAGAGAGAGAGAGAGAGAGAGAGAGAGAGAGAGAGAGAGAGAGAGAGAGAGAGAGAGAGAGCTTCAAGTGAGTATGACATGGGTACAACTTATGTCTTTGAAACATGCTCACTGAATAATTGCTCAATTGCTCATTGTCTTCAGCATAAAGAGTTGTCTTACTGCAGAGCTCCCATAAAACAAAATCATATGCTTAAACCAACATACACAGACACACACACACTTTTTTTACCTTTCTTTATATTTCCAGTGCTTAATGCAGTGTCTGACACAACAGTAAGCCCTTAATAAGTCCTTATTTACTGACTGAATAACACACAGAGAAGTAGGTGTGTGTGTAGAAATGACTAAGTTCTTGGGAGGAAAGCATCACTCCACTTTGGAAATTTTGGTAGAGAAAGAAAGGAGAGACAGGTAATCTCTCACACATGCTATATTTTAGGGCAATTGATTGGCAAATGGTGAAGAGGAAGAATAGTCAGGATTTCATGACCTAAAGTTCTACAGGGGAGTTTTCTTTTTAGAAATGAAATATTGATGCTACAAATAAAGATAACTCTGAAGAAGAAAAAAAAGGGAAAATGGGCAAGGGGTCTAAAGAGTCATCAGAAACTTACTAACAGACATGGATTTTGAAAAACTGCAGGAGATGAAAGCAGGTAATGGAGGATGAAGAACAAGATAGCACGGCCCCATAGGAATGGTTTCAAGCAAACTGTGGCTGGTGAGGTAACTGAAGAAGGAAGGAATGTGTGTGTGTGTGTGTGTCTGTGTGTGTGTGTACATTCACAAAGGGCACGTGTGTATCTGTTTATATATGTATATTATATCTATGGGAAGTGTATATACATATATTTTATATACACAAATACAGATAAGATATATGCATATGTGTGACAGAAAAAAGAAGAGAATCAAAGAAGGGACAGTGAGTGATCCTTATGGGGGACTCAAAAATTATAACATGCAACAATGAGAAGGCTCAATGTGTGATGCTTCTATTCTCTCTGCTAAGGAAAAGGATCTTTGAATTACATCTTTGAAAAGAACAAAGTAACTACGAGGGAGTTGAAAGTAAGTTAAGCAGGGAGATAATGAATGCCTTCTAGCTGGCTTTGGTGTGTCGAAGTCAATAATCTGAGATGAATTGAATCCAAGGGTAGTGAAGGAACTGCCCAATTTGATTGCTGAGTCATTAAAAGATCATGTCTTATTGAAGAAGTGCAGCAAGACTATACAAGGAAACTATTGCCATGATTGAGAGCGAGAGAAAGAGAGAAAGAGAGAGAGAGAGACAGAGAGAGAGAGAGAGAGAGAGAGAGAGAGAGAGAGAGAGAGAGAGAGAGAGAGAGGAAAATGGATTCCACAGCTTCTAGTCCTGGCCATGGTTTTCTGAATGTCAGTGAAGGTGTGCATGAAGAATCTGACCAAACATGACACTCATGACCTACAGTATTTTTGCTGCTTTCAGAAACCCCTGTCCTCCTTGTCAGGCCTCTGAGCGAAAAGCAAACCTTCTGGTTTGCTAATTGGAGATGCACAAGTTCAGAATAGACAAGTAAAGTTGTATAGTGAATAAAGTGCTGACCTTGCCAACCTTGCATTCACAAAGACCACGATTCACATCCTTCTTGAGTCACATGTCATGTGCATGGGAAAGAACCACTTAGTTAATCTGTTAGTGTTCCCTCAGGTCTCAGTGTTCTCTGTTATGGGAAAGTCTGAAAGACTAGAGATTCTAAAGATTTGACTGCCTGCTATATATTAGTGAAATGATTCTCTGCTCTTGCCATGAAACCACTGAAACCATTCTAATGTTTATATGGCACCTCAAGATTTATAAAGCACTTTCCACATATGAGTTCATATATAGAAATTGTAGTTCTAGAAAAAGGAGAATCTATCAGGCACATAAACAAAGACACATATTTGATTATGAGTCAATAATTAACCTTGATATTCAAACTAAATAAAAGTCTAATTTATCCCAAACTACTATACCAAGTAAAGAGTTAGATGTGATAACAAACCTTGACAAGGACAACAATCAGTTACAAAGACATCTACTGGGTTAAGAGCTGATATATCAACAGAAGTACAATCAACCCTTAATCTTACAGTGAAATCGATAAATAACCAGGTCTCCTTTTTACGACCTTCTCAAGTTTACAAAGTCTTATAGACTCTTGACAGGCCTAGTGCTGATCATTGAGGGACATGGGACTGTACACTTGAAGCATATATCTCTAACCAGATGCATGCACTTAGCCATGTGGTTCTACGCATGTGTCTGTATGTGTTTGTCTATACTTCCTCCCTGACTTGAAAGGTTGAGTTATTAGGGCATCTGTGGGTATGCATCCTTTTGTCTCTAATTCTTTTAGACCTGTGAAAGGGATGCAGAATGCTCATATTCTTGTTCATGTATGAGATGAGGTGTTTAATGATGATAAGTATCTCCAAGCAGCTGGTACCACCATTTTTTCTATTCAGAAAAAATTCCATATAAATATTTTAAAGGAAGATTGTTTCTGATAACATTTCACAAAATAAATAAATACTTTTCCATGAAATCTCCTGGGTGATTTACTTTCTGATCAATTTTGTTAGACTCCATCACACATAACCATTTGGGAAAACAGATGCAGCCATGTGATTCAAGGTGTGGCAGCAGAATTATTGATATGAACAATGTAGGGAGGAGGACAGGTCTTTTCCTAGAAAGCGCATGTCCTAGTGTTTCACTTACTGAAAACTCATCTAATGTCAGGATATTTTGAAGCATTGAGCATTATTCATGGTTCCACTTAGCACACTAGATGAAAGATTGAGAAAGGAGGGAATCATCACCTCTGTGGATTGTTTTTCTTGGTCTCTTTGTAGTAGCTTCCTTTTCTTATAACTGAGCTTCAAGCTAAAAACAGAACAAAACAAAACCTAACAAATGAACAAAAAATACCCCAAATGAAAAGTACACTAAACAAAGCAAAAACCCTGACTTTTGTTCTTCTGTACAATAGATATTGAGAATTCACAGGTATTTATTATATGAGAGAATCTAAATAAATACATAGCAATAGCCAGTGGACATTTGTTCTAGAAAAAAAAAAAACAACAACAGGTCAACATTGGGCAAAAACACAAAAGCAAAACCAAAAACAAAACAAGAACTGATAGGTATAAAAAGAGTGTGAAACTCCCTTATGAAAAGATGAAGTACTCCCCAGAACATAAATATGATCTCTGTCATAGTTACTTTCTCCTCATCTTTCAGGTACTACCTAGAAAAAGAAACCCAGTAATATGAGGATCTGGCCGTAGATTTCTGGAGATTTTAGACTGAAATGATTCCTTTCCAGAGCTGAGCATCACATCAGACACCAGTCAAGGTACTGTCGAACTTCTTCCCATTGGGAATGTGATGGCAGAAGGTAAAGTCGTGGAGAGCAGGAGTCAAGCATTTTTGTGTTTATAGTCTCCATGTCTAGCACAGGGTTGGGTAATAAACAGTGTTCACTAAATGCTTGTTGGGTTGGATTGGCAACCATCACTAGGAAACCAAAATTCAAGATGAAGAGAGCTTTGTTGGTTTGTTTGGTAGTTTGCTCTTTTAGTCAAAGGTGGTGAAAATCCAGCCCAAATATCTAGTTCTCTCTGGGATGAATTTCAACATCAATTTATGGGATGTAACTGAAGACCCAAATAGACATTTCAACAGTAAAGGTGGGGTCCTATTATGTTCTCCATTTTCTAAGTCAGAAAAAAAGGTAGATTCCTCAATCTATCAGGGATTTTGATTCCATGTAAAAATTATTATGATCCTGCACATGCTCTCTCTCTCTCTCTCTCTCTCTCTCTCTCTCTCTCTCTCTCTCTCTCTCTCTCTCTCTCTCACACACACACACACACACACCAGTGACTTCAACTGGGAGTCACAATAGGCTTGTTTAACACAACTCTTAATCTAACTTAAGTAGAGACTAATGTTATTTCTGTTTCAGCTTTCCTTCCCATCCAACCATCCACTCAAGTCATCTCATCTTCCTGCTCCCATTAACCTACGTCTCCCCCCCCCCGGACTAATCACCCCAAAACTACCCTGGAATCTGGTCCTCTACAGTCAGGTCTCCCAAAATTCAGGTCTGAGGTTCTAGGGAAGAAATGAATTGCCACCCTCAGGACCAATCTAGTTGATTGACAACTGTTTCAAAATTTAGCTGTTCGACCCACCATATCACCTGGCTGACCCGAGACCACAATTCATCTTCACATTTCATCCAGCAACCCTCCCATTCACCCAGTCAATGGTACCATTGACCTGGAACTATTAACTTATTCTCTCCAGCCTAGACTAGCACCCTGCACACAAGACCCAATAATAGCTACTCCTTCCACTTCTCAAGAACCAATCTCCTTTCTATTTTCATCTCTCCCCTATATGTTTTCTTTCCCCCCTCTTAGGATATTACCTATTTGGGCAGAAATTATCTCTTTTGTAATTTTTGTATTCACTTCATTTAGCACGGTGCCTGGCATAGGAACTTTTCATGAAAATACCGATGCTAGAGCACAAAGACTTGGGGTGAAAACCTGAGTCTGAGGCTCATTGTCTGATCTGGGGCAACTCACTTAACCATTTGGGTTACCATTTTCCTCATTTACCAAATGAAAGGGTTATGCTAGATAGCCTTGGACATCCCTTACAATTCTAGTAAAATTCTACCCATGATGTTTTTGCCTTTACAGGCAGTAAGTGAACCAATGTATCACAAGAATACAGGCAAAGCAAGTCCATATGCAACAAGACTTCTGACACATAGCAAACAAAAGCTTTGGAGAGAAGACATGGATTTGACTAGTCATGTCAAATAAAAAGGGGGCAATAACACTGTACATAAGGTTTACTGATGTCCACATGTTGACTTAGAAAACCATGAATTATCATTACCTATGTTCTTTTTTCTTTTTATTTATTGTGTTACATATGACCCAATTACACTTCCATCTGGTTCTTGGAGCACTGTGGAGTGTTGCAGGCCTCATGTTTGACACCTGTGGGTTAAATTATAATATATTTAAGTGAACTCGAAATTGAATGAGAGACCCTACCCTAAGACCACTGACGGAAGTATTAATGTCAGTCTGGAGAGGTTTGTAATAGAACCCCATAGGCATTATATTTCTAAGCCTATCTTGGTTCCAATCATTGCTGGCATGCTTCTCCATCTTAGGGAAATTTATGAAAGCTAATGTATCGGGTGTCAAAATATATGTGTGTGTCTATGTGTATGTCTATGTGAGTATATGAAAAGATCTCAAAAGGCCAGACATTTGAACTTGAGAGTATAAAATTGATTAGGGGTAAATGTCTAGCCTAAAGATTCCAAACATCATTTGCAAATATATAGAATGGTATGGCAAATCAGAGACCTGGGGTTTTAGTGGACAGTAAGTTCAATATTACAAGACAATGCACCAGGGCAGCTAGGTGGCACAATGGATAGAGCACCGGCCCTGAAGTCAGGAGTACCTGAGTTCAAATCCGGCCTCAGACACTTAACACTTACTAGCTGTGTGATCCTGGGCAAGTCACTTAACCCCAATTGCCTCACTAAACAAAACAAAACAAAACAAAAACAAAAACAAGACAATGCACCATGGCAAACAGAAAAGATTATAGGATTCTAGGTAAGAAAGGAAAGATAGAGTGAAGAGTGACAGGTACAGTAACCCTATTGGACTTTCATTGGTCAGCACACTACTGAGTTGGGCAGCTAGGTGGCAGAGTAGATAAAATACTGGCCCTGGAGTCAGGAACACCTGAGTTCAAACTTCACCTCAGACACTTGCCACCTGTGTGACTCTGGGCAAGTCACTTAGCTCCAGTTGCCTTAAACATCCGGGGCCATCTTCTGTCATCCTGATGCATGTCTTGTCACTGTAACCAGATGGCTCTGGAGGAGAGTGAGGTTGGTGACCTTGCACAGCCCTCCCTCACTTCAATTCAATTCAGTGCAAGTCATGACATCACCCCAATGTCATGGTCCTCTTTTAGAATAAAGGACAAACAACAACTACTGAGTTAGTGAGTTCAATTCTGGATACCACATGGACAACCTGGACCATATGAGATCTGGGAATACTTAAGGTCTTTGATTTTTTAGGCCTATAGTGTTGGGGGCCATACTTAAGGTCTTTGATTAGTTCATGGCCTGTTTGGCTTCTGAGTGGAGAGCTAGGGGCAAAGCATGGAAGTTGCAGCCAAAAGCCACGGACATATTTGGAAAAAATTTTCAGGAATTCAAACTCTCCCAAAATGGAGTTAGTTGCCTCTATGGAAAAGAACATCCCAGCTTCATATGACTTCTTTCAGAAGCATTATGATCCCTTTTTAACTTTTCAACCTTTATTGTGGAGAAAAGGGAACTGATGAAATAATATTCCTTCCTATTCTGAAGTTCCAGGTTTCATTTTATTTAGCAATTTCAATGCCTGGCACATGGGAGCTATATAATATGTGCCTGCAGAAGAATTGTTTGTCTGAAATCCTGTGATTGTCATGCCAATTCCTGGCCACAAGAATAATGGACAACAGTTGTCATCGCCTACACCAAGGACTTTAAATTTTGCCAAAGATTCAAATACAGTAGCTGATTAAATTCACACAAAACCCATGGGAGGTAAGATTGACGTAATGATAAGCAATTACAAAGCTCCTGAAATTTGTCAAGGATTTCCCAGCTAGAAATTCCTGATGCTAGAATTAGATCATGTAGTTTGTTTTTGTTTGATTTTGCTTTTCTATGACAGAGGGAATGGTATTTAAGAGTTACAATGACCAAAGTCCTCATCTACTCTATATATCAGTCTTGAGCAGACAATCCCAAAATGTAGGGAATTCGTCGGACACCAGAACTACAGTACTTCACATGGGCCATGATAGAAGCCTTTTCCATATGGTATGACCTTCTGACCTTGTGCTCTCCAGTGTAGAACATGAGAATGCAAAGTCAATGGCACACCACAATGAGGCTTGAGCTGAGCTCCCTAATGGAAGGAGAAATGTTGAAGGCTGGTCATGAGGAACGTGGCATTGCAAAGAATTTTTCTTAGATCAGATGTGTATAGTTTGTAAAGATAGGCTACTTCCTCTAAGCACTTCCACTTTAAGGAAAGTGTCCAGACCAGTCATGCCATCATTTCTATCCAGGGTCCACTCTGAACTCTCCAGACCTTCTCTAAATGGCCTGATGGCTACCTTCTGCCTTTTCCTCCCAGTTTTAATACTTCCTCTTAAGTGTTTATCTTCCTCCACTAGAATGGAAGGTATTTGAGGGCAGGGTTTGTCTTTATTTCTTCTTTTATTTTTTTTTTTGCATCAAATAGCACAAAGCCTGCCATGTAGTAATAATTAAATGAAAGTGAAAGAGATTGCAGAGAAAACATTGACAGTATTTGAGGATGCAGGGGAGTTACTGGGTCAGGGGGCAAGGTAGAAGAGAAGATTCAACTGAAGCTCTGATATTAATAGGGGAATAAGAGCAAATGAAAGCTGGAGGATGCAAAGAGGAATTGGTTAGGGCCTATGGAGATGGAAACATGGTGAGTCTGGTTTGAGATATGGCTAGTTTTCCCAGCTGGGTTCCCTACAGAATGCATTTAAAGAGGGCACCAGCAGGCAGCTCACTTAAAATCCATTCATCCACAAAAATGAGAACAGGGTTTTTAATCTTGCATCTGTCAGAGATAAACAACAGAACAGTGATGACTCCATGTTATTTATGGAATCCTCCTACAACAGTAGGAACAAATTTCTTCCTGACATTCTATAGATTTAATGCCTTCAAATCCAGTAGTTTGCACCAATTTAATCTAAAGGTTAACAAAAGAGTACAAAGTTATAAATGAATCACTTAGACTTTATATTTTCAAACTAAATGCTGATGAGGTATTAGTGTCATCCTCAAACATTCGACTTAACAAAGAAAAAGCCCCTCACCATCTCATAGCTCCAGAAGCTTTAAACTCAGGTCTTTCAGCTTATTAGGAACTCAACACTTTCCTGAGTCATCATCCCCCAGAGCAAACAATGGTGGCTTTTGTAATCAATCTTACATAATTAATGACTCTAGTACTTGATTCCAGTATTCTCTCTAAGGGTCAGCTAGGTGGTACAATGTATCTAGAGCACTGGCCCTGAAGTGGGGAGAACCTGAGCTCAAATCTCAACTCAGACAAGTCACTTAGCCCCAATCACTTTAAAAAACTGGGGACATTTCCAGTCATTCAGATCACATATCTTGCCACTGGACCCATATTGCTCCAGAGAAGAAAGTGAGACTGGTCACTTTGAACAGCCTTTCCTCACTTAAAAAAATATAGTTCAGCACCATGGTTCTCTTTGAGAATGAAGAACAAACTAGAAGTATTCTCCAGAGTCTTACTCACACAGACACACACACACACAAGTGAACTTTGTGTTCTCTTGATACTAGCTAAAGAAGGAAGAGCAATTGACAATGGCATGTTGGAGTGGGACCATCATTGATTCACAACATTTGACCAGCTTGGGAATTATTGAGCATGATTTTTGCCTCACCTCATTTACTTCTGGTAACTTTGGGTTAGGGAAGTCACTGATTCTCTAGATGGTTCTTTTGCCAGATGAATGAAAAAAAAATGTCAAAACTGAAAGAATAAAAACTTTCCAGGAGAGAAAAGAAACAGCACCAATGCTGTTAGGTACCTCATTGATATTGGAAAAATTCATGGTTAATCTGTCTCATAACAGAAGGTCCTATCCCTTCCTCAAGTAGAAGCAATTCAGATGAATTCAGTGGGTTTTTGTTATATTTATGAGCTACTGTGGGAATAGCACCTAATGTCACAGCTAAGACTCATGTTCTGTCCTGGGAGTCATATTTCATGAAGCATCTTGATGAGATATAAAATGTTCCCAGAGGAAGGCAGTTGGGATTTGGAGGGGCCTGGAGTGCATGACTCAGGAGAATCATGTGAAGTAACAGGGGATGAAAAGAACAGACTGAGGATGCAACATAATATCTGCTTTCAAGTATTAGAAGGAAGGGGCAGCTAGGTGGCACAGTGGATAGAGCACTGGTCCTGGAGTCAGGAGGACCTGAGTTTAAATCCGACCTCAGACACTTAACACTTACTAGCTGTGTGACCCTGGACAAGTCACTTAACTCCAATTGACACACACACACACACACACACACACACACAAACACACACACATACACACAAGTATTAGAAGGGAGAGGAAAGGGGCATGATAGTGTGGTAGAGGGTATAGAGTGCTAGACTTGGAGGAATGAGGATGTGGCTTGAAAACTTGACTTAGACACTAGTGTGACACCTTAGACAAGTCACTTACTCTTATGTGCCCCAACTTCCTCACCCATAAAATGAGTGGCTTTAACTAGTTGGCCCCAAATGGCCCTTTCAATTTAGACGTATGCTCTTAGGATCATGCTGCTTTGAATTGGCCTTAAAGTGCATAATTTGGAAAAATCAGTGAGAAAAAAAATGAATGAGGCTTCACTATAAGGAAACACTAAAAATCAAGCAATTCTAAATAAAAGGGAACACCTTTGACAGTAGTCTCTCATGCTGTGGAGGTCTTCAAGCACAGCCAGATGATAGCTACAGAGTAAATAGGATTGTTGTGGGGGTGGAATAAACGAAACAGTCATGGAGGTACTCCTTAACTCAGTGATCCCGAGACTTTAGTGATCATGGAGTTTGTCACGTAGCACCATAGATAGGTAGGGCATGGCTCAGCAACAGTTGAGGCTGAGTTAATATATTGTTGGTTTTAGTTTGTTTTTCTTCAAACTCATCATTTTTAGGGCAATGGAGGTGACAACCGATTGTGTGGTCTGTGCACAGTTGTTAGTACTTCACAAAGAAACAATCACAGCCATCCAGAGCCAGAGGGAAGTTTAGAGATCATTGGGCCCCAATGATCTGAACAAGGTTCTCTTTCACAATATCCCTGAAGAAAACTAACTTTCAGCAGTGTAACACTGAGGCTAGTATATATGTGTGTGCATACATATATGTGTGTGTATACACATATATACATATATATGTATACCTATATTTATAGATGTGTATATATGTGTATATGTGTGTGTGTACACAGAAACACAGATACATACACATATAAACATAGGTGTATATAAATATAGAGATGTGTATACAAATAGTATACATGTATGTGTATTTGTACATGAGTATGTATTAATCTATCAATTCAAGTAAAAATAAGATATTTGTATATATCTATATATACCTAAGTATTTATATATATACATACAGATACATATGTAGTTTATGTGTGTGTTGTAACCAGTGAAAGTGTGTATACATGTGCTTTCTTTTTTAATGCATAAATATCCATTTTCTCTCTCACATGCCCCTGAAATAATTACTGCCACTAAGTTAAGTCACTAACACTAAAGTGTTAGCCAACTCAAGGATACAGCTAGTCCAAACAGCCATCCTGACATATCTTTCAGCACCCTATATAAGTAATAATGCCGGAATATTATGCAGTAGTTGGAGTTAGCATGATGTGCTGGTGTGGGGCAGAGCAACAAAAATCTTCAGTCAGTCACATGCTGAATGATGAATAGAAGGCACAGGATAAGAAGAAGAGAGATGAGATCTCTTTGGTGCAAAAAATACTAAATTTCCAACTACCACCTCAACCCATAGAGTATCAAATGTGCATCTAAGCTGAGCAAAATGGGCAGCATCACAACCCTAGTGCTTACTTTCTGTCTCAATGTTTTGGCATTTTCTATCTCTTCTTCCTGCTATGTTCTTCCAATCAATGAATATGGAAAATACCTTCTGCTTTGCCTATTTGAAAACCTAAGATAAAGGCATGTTATCATAATATTGTAGATGTTTGATAAACCAGTAGGACATTAGACAAGTTATTGCCTTAAGGTCTGACCATGAGGCACGTTTGGCTGCAGAGCCTGAACATGCCATGGGAAACCACTTTTTTTTCCCCTAACGTTAAGAGACTTCCAAATGAAATGTGGAATGTTGTCACCAAGGAGAGGATGGTCAGATCCAATTTATCACTCAGCCAGTAGCCAGGAAGGATATTTGGAAACTTCTTTAGACAGAGAAAGCAACATCTCTTGGCTCTCCACTTCTTGCCCAAATCCCAGGCAGAATGATATCTATGAATACCCTTGAAAGTCTAAAAAGCACCTCATGGACCTGATCTCATGGGATATGCACAACAACCCTGTAAGGTAGGCCTGAACAGTATTATTATGCCCATTAAAAACATGGCACTTGAGTCTTAAATGCTTTGAGTGATTTGCCAATGGTTGCACAGTTAATAAGTATCATTGAATGAATTTGAATTGAGATACTTCCTGATTTCAAGTTTGGTGCAGGTGCCACTATCCTAAGTTGCCTTGCTATTACACTGTTAGCTACTTAAGGAAAGGAACTAGGAAACTGTCCACAGCTTCACCCCCAGCAGCCAGAATTTCACTTAATAAATCCTTAAGGAATATTCTTGAATTGCTGCTTTGATAGCATTTTCATGTGTGGACTGGTTGGCCTTGGCTGCTGAACTCTATTCTGCAATTTCCTGGAGTCTTTGGAATGTCCTTCCTTACCTTCCCAAAGAACTGACTATCCCTGGCCAGATGGCGCCATCTGCAATTTTAGGGAGCCCGCTTTAATATGCTGTGCCACAGTCTTTGGCTCCAGGATTCAATTGTCTGTTATACCCCTATTTTTGCTTGGTTGAGATGATTTCTATATGAACACACACAGAGTAACTGGAAGTACAAAAAGTTTCTTAATATTTCTAGGATGCAATTCTCATATTGGGAGAGGAGGGATTACATTGTTTTGGAACTTGGTTTCAGTAGCAGGTTCCTTTTTCAGACCTAGGCCACCAAAACTGTTCCAAAGACTGTTCTTGTCAAATAGCTCACTCCAGGCTACTTTCTATCATATTGATGTTATGTATTGGCCTTTTTAAGAAACCCTGTCACAAGAGGAAATATACGTGTGCACTGATTTTCTCACTGTGACCCCATGGCCTAGTGTCCAAGAGGCTTAAAGGTCCATCTACATGGACAACCTTTGTCCAGGTATGTAGTCTTGCTATCAATGGCTGGTGTATTTTTGTCACCATTTAACTTAGTTTGGAATTTTGGCTCCAACTCAAAGTAAGACTAGACATTTCCTCTGATCCCTACCTCTAAAACTTTACCACCACCACCACCAATATATACATGTATGTATATGTATACATATACATGCATATAAATATGTATACGTACATATACATACACCTATATGCATGCACATGATACATATAGATATAGATATATACATAGATATACATATAGATATAAAAGCATTTTCAACTATCTAGATCATTGCAAACTCTGATAAGGTAAATTTCTGGTGAAGAAACCACAGAGAAGACTAAGCTTTAAGCCCTTCCTCCTGCCACTAACCACCATGGTCTGGAAGGGCTGAGCAAGGGCTGTGAAATAACACTCATCTAGCACCATCCTCTGACAATGAACACCATTATCTCAGGGAAAGAAAAAAAAGAAGTTTATTATTAAAAAAAAAAAAAAGAATAATACCACCAAATATCTAGGGAAGAAGAAAAACCCGTTAGACACTTTGAGTATAAGCAGACAAAACAATAGAGAAGGTATTAATAACAGAAGGGAATATAGCCTCCAGATCAGCTAAATAAGTTCAGACATCTATGAATAAATATTGCAAGACAAAGGAGGATGAATCAACACCTGCCGAAGCAAAGGATTCTGTGGCTTCCCCAGAGAGTATGAAACTGCAACAGCATGTTTTGGAATGATTTAAAAGAGAAGGAAGATTTTGACAGCCAAATCCATGATCTCCATGCTGGAAATAATTGTCAGAATAGAAACACTTGAATCCATGGAGGCAATCTCAGCAAAGAAACCAGAGATAAGAAGTGATTGGGAATGGAAATGGACAGAAAAAAGAAGAAAAACAGAAAACAAAAGCTTTAAAAGAAAACATGATCTCTATACAAGGAAAACATGGTGATCATGAAAACAGGATGCCTACAGACAATTTAAGGATTATAAATCTCACCAAGAAAAGCAAGTCAAAAAACCTGAACACCATAATTCAAGAAATAATAGAAAAAAAACTGTCCAGAAGTTCTCAACAGATTAAAAGGGGAGGAGGGAATTAAAAGAATCCATTTATCATCTCCAAGAGCTAGTAAACTGAGACACTTATGATACAAAATCCAAGAAACAGAGAGATTAACTTTGATAATTCCAGTGACAAACAACAAATTATAAATAAGGAGAAGAAAGATGTTCAAAAATGAAAGAAAATGTTAATAAGACTTTTTGGCATCCATCCGAAATCATAGAAGACAATGGAATAACATATTCCAAAAGGTAAAACATGAAGCACAAGGTGTCATAACTTGCTATCTTGACCCTAACTATTAGTGAAAAAGGATGTACATTCAGTGAAACGAGGTGTTTGATACTGACCAAGAAAGAAAACTCAACTAAAGGTGTGGAAGAAACAAGATGGCCGAGGAAATATCAGAGCTCTCCTCCAAACCCCTTCCAATACCTTTAAATGAATACCAAAAGAAAATTCCTGGAGCATCAGAACCCACAAAAGGACTGGGTAAAATAATTTTACAGCCAAAGAGAACTTAAAAGGTTGGCAGGAAGTTCTATTGTATAGGGGTTTGAGTGGAGTACAATCCAGCCCAGGCCATGCCAGCTCAAACCAAGCCCCCCAAAACCAGGAATAGGTCTTGCAAGCCACTGAATCAGCATCTGTTTCTGGAGCTCTCAGCTCACAAATGTAAGGGGGTTGAACAATTGTCCAGAAGGAGATTCCAAGGGTCTCTTTGCTAGCACTGAGGCAGCAGTCTGTTGCTTTCTAAATAGGTGGCACTTCCAGGTCAAGGAGGAGCACTAGCACACCAGAGCTTGCAGCCACAGTGGAGCAAAGACCCATTTCACAGTTCCAGGGCAGAAAAGAGTGATAGTAGTTTCTCACAGACCAGAGCACATGCCAGGAAAGTAGTAAACACACCTCTCCTTAGATCACACCACCTTGAAAGAACTGAAAACTTGCAGATCACTAGTAATATCTCTGAAAACAGTGGCACAAATCCTCTGAAGCATGGGACAGTTCTTACTCCACCCTGCAAGTAGAACCCTACTCTCAAAAAGTGTTAAAAATCAAGAAATCAGCTAGGAAAATGAGCAAACAATAGAAAAATCTGAACATAAAATGTTGCCATAGTGACAAGGAAAATCAAAACACACTATCAGAAGTATATAACAAAGTCAATGCTCATACTACATCCAAAGCCTCTAAGAAAAAAAATAAATGAATTGGTTTCAGTCCATGAGAGGGCTCAGAAAGGACTTTTTAAAAGTACATAAATAAATAAGAGATAAAGTGCGGCAGCTAGATGGCGCAGTGGAGAGAGCACCGGCCCTGGAGTCAGGAGTACCTGAGTTCAAATCAGGCCTCAGACACTTAACACTTACTAGCTCTGTGACCCTGGGCAAGTCACTTAACCCCAATTGCCTCACTAAAAACAAAAAATAAAAAAATAAGAGATAAAGGAAAATGAGAATTATGCAACAAAATAATGAAAAATAGAGTCAACAGCTTGGTAAAGGAGACACAAAAAATACTAAAGAAAATATGACCTTAAAAAACCAGACTAGACCAAATGGTAAAATAGGTACAAGAAATCAATGAGGGGAAGAACTCCTTGAAAAGCAGGGTTGGCAAAAGGGGAAAAGAGGCACAAAAATTCATTGGAGGAAAAAAACAAACTTAAAAAGTAGAATTGACTAAGTGAAAAAAGAGGTACAGAAGTGCACTGAGGAAAATAATTCCTAAGAAAATTAGAATTGAGAAAATGTGTGGTCAGCTAGATGGTGCAACAGATAAAGCACCAGCCCTGGATTCAGGAGGACCTGAGTTCAAATCTGGCCTTAGAAACTTGACATGTACTAGCTGTGTGATTCTGGGCAAGTCACTTAACCCTCATTGCCCCACCGAAAAAGATGAAGAAGAAGAAGAAGAAGAAGAAGAAGAAGAAGAAGAAGAAGAAGAAGAAGAAGAAGAAGAAGAAGAAGAAGAAGAAGAAGAAGAAGAAGAAGAAGAAGAAGAAGAAGAAGAAGAAGAAGAAGAAGAAGAAGAAGGAGAAGGAGAAGAAGAAGAAGGAGAAGGAGAAGGAGGAGAAGGAGAAGGAGAAGGAGAAGGAGAAGGAGAAGGAGAAGGAGAAGGAGAAGGAGAAGGAGAAGGAGAAGGAGAAGGAGAAGGAGAAGGAGAAGGAGAAGGAGAAGGAGAAGGAGAAGGAGAAGGAGAAGGAGAAGGAGAAGGAGAAGGAGAAGGAGAAGGAGAAGGAGAAGGAGAAGGAGAAGGAGAAGGAGAAGGAGGAGAGGGAGAGGGAGAGGGAGAGGGAGAGGGAGAGGGAGAGGGAGAGGGAGAGGGAGAGGGAGAGGGAGAGGGAGAGGGAGAGGGGGAGGGAGAGGGAGGAGGAGGAGGAGGAGGAGGAGAAGGAGGAGGAGGAGGAGAATAAACGAATAAAAAAAAACAAAAGAAATGAGCAAATGGAAGTTAAGGACTTTATTAGAAATCAAGAAAAAAATCAAAGAAAACTAAAAGATTGAAAAATAGAAGACAATTTCAAATATTTCATGGGAAAAACAACTGAACTGGAAAATAGATCCCAGAGAAATAATTTTAAACTTATTGGATTTCCTGAAAGCAATGATTTAAAAAAAAGAGCCTAGATATCATCTTTGAAGAAATAGAAATTATCAAAGACTGCAAGATATTCTAGAACTAAAGGGTAAAATAGAAATTGAAAGAATCTACTGATCACCCCCTGAAAAAGATAGCAAAATGAAAACTCCCTGGAATATTGTAGTCAAATTCCAGAGCTCTCAGGTCAAGGAGAAAATATTGCAAACAGCCTGAAAGAAACAATTCAAGTACCATGGAGCCTCAGTCAGGATGATACAAAATTTAGCAGCTTCTAGATTAAAGGATGGGATGGCTTGTAATATGACAATCTGGAGCTTAAAGGAACTGGGATTAAAGCCAAGAATTACATATCCAGAAAAACTTAATATAATACAAGAGGACTTTAAGGCATTCCTGATAAAAAGACCTGAACTGAACAGAAAATTTGACTTTCAAATGAAATACTCAAGAGAATCATAAAATGATAAATAGGAAAAGGAAATCATAAGAGATTTAAAAAGGTCAAGCTGTTTATAGTCCTTTATGGGAAGATGATACTGGGTAACTCTTGAGAACTTTCTTATTATTAGGACAGTTGGAAGGAAGATATATAGACAGAGAGCACAGGTGTGAGTTAAATATGAAGGGAAGATATCTAAAAAAATAAAATTAAATTAAGGGATAAAAGAGGAATGTACTGGGAGAAAGGGAGAGGGTGAAGAGGAAATGGGTAATTTATTTCACATAAAAGAAGCAAGAAAAATAAAATGGAAAGGAAGATGGGAGAGATAAGGGGCAGTGGTGAACCTTACTCTCATGAGACTTGGCTCAAAGAAGTATTAATATACACTAAATTGGGCAAAGAAAACTATCTTATCCTGGAGGAAAATAGGAGGGGACAGGGATAAGAGGGTAGGGTTGTTGATAGAAGGAAGGGCAGATTGGGGGATGGTGTAGTCAGGAGCAAAACACTTTTGAGGAGAGACAGTGAAAGGAGAGAGAGAATAGAATAAACAGGTGGGGAAGGAAAAGAATGGAGGGAAATACAGTTAGCAGAACTGTGAAAAAAATTGAAGCAAGTTTCTCTGGTAAAGGCCTCATTTCTCAAACACATAGAGAACCAAGTAAAATTTATAAAAAATAAGAACCATTCCCCAATTGATAAATGATCAAAAGATATGAATGATTTTCAGGTGAAGTAATCAATACTATCTATAACCATATTAAAAAAAATACTCTAGTTCATTATTGACTGGAGAGATTCAAATCAAAATAATTGTGGGGTATGTGAGAATTGGAATAATACCCCCTACTGGGAGGGACATTGTGAGCTCTGGCCTGAAAAGAAAGCATGTGACTTGGCATCCACGTGTGACTTAGCGTCCAGAAGTTACTGCCTGTTAGTTGCATCAATCAAAGTTACCAGCCAATTAGCTTGGACCTGTGTATATGTGGATGGCCCTGTTTCCTGTTTCACAGGAGCCTTCTGGGAAGAGCAAGGCCCTTTTTTGTCTGGCCTTGGGCTTGGGCTTGGCAGCAGAGGCAGCAAGAACAGGCAGAACAGGGATACTTTATCCACGTGTTTCTCTTTACTAACCCCTAATATATTTTAATAAATACTTAATGCCCAAAGATTGGTGCTACATGTGTTCTAATTTAAGACAACCACTCATTAGATTTTAGACATCACAGCTAGAATTTTAGGCTGTCCGTTTGTGGTCACCAATCTGTAATCTTTGCATTTGGCCCTGATAATCCATGGTAAGTGACTACAAATGCAATCAGCATCCATATCTCATTGGGAACCCCACAAGCCACTGTCTCCACACCCCGACTGAATCTAGCCTAGGAGTTTTGACTTGTTAGATGACACACTGCAGGAGACCTGTGCAGATGATGGGGGAGATGGTCTGGCATTGGGTGTGAAAAGACCTAAACATTTTCACTTCTATCCACACTGCTGGCAGACAAAATGCTAGAATGAGTGAAAGCCACCTTGTACTTGATCTTCAAACCAGCCCCTCTACAACACAGAGTAGATCCAAGGTCTTCAAGTATTTTTTTATGACTGTGGCATAGTTCTTGTACTTTTCTGGAGAGGAAACCATGTGGGTGTGGTCTGTGTTTGCCCCTGGGTGCATGTGGTGTGTCTGGCATTAGGTTGGCAAATATAAACCCAATGGGAACCTGAAACTTAAAAAAAAGTAGATCCTGGGCTCTCAGTTTTGTACTTTGTCTAAGAGAACACTCCTGAGATCATATTATGGTGATCTGGGGACAGAGTTCATAGGATCTTGACATGGAGTTTTCATAGTCAATCATCTAACTTCATTATTGCTTTGGGGACTCTACACTTCCTTAGATGATAACATGTGCTCATCACCCTCACCTCACCCTACTGAGGCCCCAGACACAATCTATGTGGGTATTGAGTAGATTGGAAATTATCTAAGAAGTCCTAGCTCTCCTACAATATGATTTCAGCAAACCCAATATTGTAATAAAACATGTAGGAAAACAGGTTATTTTCAAAGCTAACCCCAGCACTTCAGTAAGTCCTGAAAGCATCCTTATGAAACAGTCCTTTCATGCCAGTCATGATTTTGAAAATTAGCAACTTAGAGAGGATTAGTCATGACCTCAGGGTGCTTTGCCCCTAAGTGGTTTGAACAGAAGAGAGAAAGTAGAGCCAGACCCATGCAGAGCCACCTTCCATAGTAGGCAGGCCCTTACTCTGCTATTTTTTTCCCATAAAATAGATTTGCTCTTATCTCAGGTTCTTATTTTATCCCTGTTCCTTCAAGAAAGGGAGAGGTAGAAGTGATCTTTGCTTCTATTTCCATAAATTATGTGATGCCATATAACTGCAGCAATACCTTTAATTAATTTATTCAGACAATCCCTCTTCCCATTATGTGTGTGGGGGAGGGGCTAAGGTCTGTAAGCAGAAAAAATGCATGTGAAAACAAAAATGCTAAATTGTTCTACAGAGAGCAGCAAACAGGGTGTTATCTCCATCCTTTGGAAATGATTACAGACACCATAAGCCCAGCAGCCCAGCAAAGTAGCTTGAGTAAGAAAACAATATGCTAATTCCCAGAATAATTCAAGCCCTAGTATTTTTCCAATAACATAAGTTTTGCTTACAGTCAATAGCACACACCTGCAAAAGATAATAAAAAGAACAACTCCACACTCAAACAATATATGATGGTAACGCAAAACATGACTTCCAAAGGAAAGCAAGTCTATTCTTCTGGTTAGCTAGCAAAAGATCCAAATGTCTTAAGAGTACTTGTTGGAAGGGAATGAGGGTAAGGGACATTGCAGCCAAATTAACACACAGCAATGCTGCTGAGGTCAACTCCACTTTTCAAAGGTCATTAAAAATAAAACACTGATGTTGATATATGCCCAAATTGGTAATGGATAGTTTCATGAAGATATTTTTTCACATAAATGTTTGTCTTAAAAAAAAATAAAATGTAGGAGAACAAAAGTCCAGGAAAATGAACAGAAAAGTTACCAATTAGACAGAGGAAGGTGTAGTTAATGATCTCGTCAATTCACAGTAAAATGAGCAGCTAGAGGTTGGTGAGGCTAGGGGAGATTGTGGTCTCTATGGAACTTTGAGAGGCTCCCTAGTAGAGCCAGAAGGGCAAGTGGCAGGCAGCATATGAAAACCAACTCCAGCAGCAATGGAAACAGTGATGAGGCACAACTGGGGATGAGGCAGGGTGGTGAGTGGGAAGCAAATGGGAGCCATAAATTCACATTTACTACAACAAACTGAACTCAGAAGGGAGGAAGGCGCAGCTGAGATAAAGGCTGCATGGATAGTAGGTCTTGAATCAGCTATAAGCCCTGCCCCTCTCCTCCCTTGTGAGCTGACTGCTTTATCCAAAGAGAAGGATATGGAGAAATCATGAAAACTAAGTTATCACATCTACCAGGGCATCATAGGGGGAGAAAAAATGTTTTCTTTGCAAACTTTTCACAAACCTGCATGAAAAAATGACTCCCCTTTACTTTCCCTTGTTCTTAGGGAATATTTTTTTTAGCCTCTTTCTTCTGCTGATCACAAATATCCCTCAAACAGTTAATAAAGAGAAAACCAAGGATCTAAGGGATAATAAGGGACCATAATATGTAGCTGACCCGGAAGCCATAAATCATACATCCCAGATCTATTGATCCCAAACAGAAATTGCTGGACCTGTTCCTCCCACTAACCTAATGAGTCATTCAACACCTACTGGAATCTCACCAGAAAAATCAACTTTATGTGTATAGGCCTTCTCTTTAGCTCAATTGTCACTTTCACGCCATCCATGAAGACTCAGAACCAAATCATCTATCTCTCCTCTGACTTCCTATGAAAGTATCCTTTCTTATCTTAGGGCACTTACAACAGCACCTTAAGGTACAGTTGACCCGAAGTTGCATACTCGGCCATCTCTGGATATTAATTGGTAATTAAAAATAATGGTAGCTGACATTTATACAATGATTTAAGATCCGCATTGCACCTTGAGCAGATTAATTCATTTCTGTCTCATGACAAACCTCCGCAGTATTATTATTTCCAATTTTTTGGCGAGGAAACTTAAGCTGAAAGATTAAATGCCAGCCCATAGTTACAAAACGAAGTGTCAGAGGTGGAATTTGAACCTAAGGCTAACTGACTCTATTTGCTAAATTTTTTTTTATATAATGTTGCCTCTCAACAACTTACTACCTGTAAGCATCAGTCCACAGTCTTGTGCATCTTAGCTCATTTTAATGGGTGGGGGGAATGAAATAGTGTCCCACACCCAAGTTCTTGCCAGAAAAAAAGCAAGCTCAGGAAAGTGGGATCCAACAAGAGTCATATGATGAGAAGGAAGATGTATATTTTTCTTTGTTAATATGACAGGCCTCTCTCAGGTCAACATTGCTATTGTTTGAAAAGAAATATCTCTTTGAAACCTAGACAGGTCAAGAGGCTGGACATTTCTGTTATTCACAGCCCTCAAAAGTTCTCTCCATTCCTATTTCTCCTCTCCCTCTTCATCTCTTGAATTCACTCTTACTGCTTCTAGTCACATCTGAAGACTTATTGGCCATTGCCAAATAATCCAGAGCAAGAGCATTTTTGTTTGCTTGTTTGTTTTTCTTAGTGAGGCAATTGGGGTTAAGTGACTTGCCTAGGGTCACACAGCTAGTAAGTGTTAAGTGTCTGAGGCCGGATTTGAACTCAGGTCCTTCTGAATCCAGGGCTGGTGCTCTATCCACTGTGCCACCTAGCTGCCCCTGAGCAACAGTATTTAACAGGTTTGGGGAGTTTCATTATCATTTGGAATGCATTTATGTTTACTTAAATCATTGGAAGGCTATTCATTGCTCATACCTTGAATGTTAATAGAAGAAAAGTGATGATAGTACCTAATTTATTTACAATTTTATTACTATATTATATATGTATATGTGCATGTGCATATGCATATGCATATGTGTGCATGTGTATATGCATGTTAATAAATACTGTATGCATGTATGTGTGCACTTGAACATGCATGCGAGCACACACACACACATACACACCAAGGAGGAATCTTGTAGAGCTAGACATAATAACAAATTCATTTGCAGGAAAATACTTAGAATTTCAAGGGGAAATAATGGGAGTAAAGCAGAAAGGAAATTTTAGACCTCAAATTTATTATAAATGAGTAATCATATAAACTATTTGACACTGCTTTAAAGTAGAAAAAATGAAAGAGTGAAAAAGAAAAGTTAAATGAGATTTTAAAAATGCAAATTCCAGTCATATTCCAATAAACTTTAGAGAATACATTATTTGCAAGAATTTCCTATTTAACAAGAACTGCTAGGGAAATTATGAAGCAGATTAGCAACAACAACAAAAAAAAAAAGGAAAAGGAAAAGGAAAAAGGGGTAGCTAGGTGGCACAGTAGATAAAGTACCAGCCCTGAATTCAGGAGGACCTGAGTTCAAATCCGGCCTCAGACACTTGACACTTATTAGCTGAGTGACCCTAGGCAAGTACTCACTTAACCCTCATTACCCCACAAAAAAAAAAAGGCTCAAACCAACATCTTATACCACATAGTACAATAAACTATAAACTGATATGCAAACAATTCTTGTGTTATTCCTTTTTTTTCTTTTCAAGGCAATGAGGGTTAAGTGACTTGCCCAGCGTCACACAGCTAGTAAGTGTCAAGTGTCTGAGGCCGGATTTGAACTCAGGTCCTCCTGAATCCAAGGCTGGTGCTTTATCCACTGTGCCACCTAGTTGCCCCTAACTGTGTTATTCTTAGGACATTTTCTTCACTTTCCTGCCACTGATTAAGGTTGAAACAGTAAGGGTTCATATAAGAGAGCTATTTGTAGATGTCCCTTAAGTATAACAATCTCAACACATACAACAAAAAACAGATTATCTCTTCTTCCAAAACTTATCCATCATTCCCCAAAACTTTCTTTGTCAAGTGACCAAGGTCTCCAATGTTTGATTCATCTTTGACTATACCTTTTGTCTCAGCTCATATTCAATCTGTTGTGTCTTGTGATTTCTACCACCACTGTATTTCACATATCAATTCCTTTTTCTCCACTTTAACAAGCATGACCCAAGTTCAGATACTTATGTCATGCATCAGCTCTAATATAGTTATAACCCCCCAGTTGCTCTCCCTGACTCCTATAATTTTTCTAATATGCTATTTGC
This sequence comes from Dromiciops gliroides, assembly GCF_019393635.1. Lineage (NCBI taxonomy): Eukaryota > Metazoa > Chordata > Mammalia > Microbiotheria > Microbiotheriidae > Dromiciops > Dromiciops gliroides. The sequence continues at coordinate 3,596,329 of NC_057862.1, read as the reverse complement.
ATAGTTGCCAAATCACAGAATACCTCTACTGAAAAAAAAAAAACTTAAGTGATTGCCTATTTCTTCTGTGTAAAATATTATGACACTATGATTTAAAGGCTGTGTTCCACTTGTGTTTCTGGTCTTATTTCACATTATTCACAACATGCTTCCCATTTTCATAAAACTGACCTATTACTACTTGTCCTTATGTTGTTTCATGACTTTGCCCAGCCTAGACCCCATGATTAGAATTGTGTTGCTTTGTCACCTTCACTTTGTTGGTGCATATGTGCATACATACATAGGCACATAAATACACATATATTTAATTCTTATTTTATTTAATTTGTAATTACATTTTATTTCATGACTAAACATTTTTTTTTCCTTCTTGGCACTCATTCACTCAAGAAAGAAAGAAAGAGAAAAAGAAAGGAAGGAAGGAAGGAAGGAAGAGAAAAGAAAAGAAAAAATTACAAAAATATGCATGGTCGAACAAAATTAATTTCCATTTTTTCCATGTTCAAAAATGACTGTCTTATTTTGCATGTTTAATTTATCACTTCTCTGTCAGGTAATGAGTAGTATTCTTAATTATCAGTCTTATGAAATCAAGGTTGATCACTGCATTAATAGTTATTAAGTCTTTCAAAATCATTAATATTTATGATGCTGTTATAATGGAAATCATTCTCTTGGTTATTCTTCCTTCACTCTGCCTCTGTTAGTACAAATTTTCCTGGATCTCTCTGACACTATCTGTTCCACCATTTCTTTTAGCATAATAGTATTCCAAAACATTGATATATCATGATTTGTTTAATTAATGTCCCATTTAATCCTATTTCTAGCTCTTTGCCACCACAAAAAAGACAATTGTAAATATCAATTAGATGTTATCAATATATTACCATTCCATTATAAGTCTAGTGGAGCTACACCAGAGTCAAAGAGGATGTGCAGTTTAGGAAATCCTGGGTTGGAGTTCCAAACTCCTTTCCCAATTAGCTGATTCAGTTGGTGGTTCCAACAGTAGTGCATTGAGGTGCCTATTGTGTTCAATTTGTTTTGGTATGATATGTTCTACTCTGTTCTACTGCTCAACTTTAAAAAAAAACAGCAATAAAATCATTTTGATGATTGTTGCTTTATACCATAGTTTGAGATCTGTTACTGCTAGTCTCCCTTTCTTTCCCATTTAAAAAAAATCCCTGAAAATGCTTTTCTTTTTATGCTTCAAGATGAATTCTGTTATTATTTATTCTCTAGTTCTATAAAACAATCCTTTGGTAATTTGATTGGCTTGATGCTGGACAAGGAAATTTATTTAAGCATTCATTTTTTTTTTTTTGTAGAAGCTTTCGTTTCCTTCAAAATAATTGCCCAGATGCCACCTCCTATTCAAAGTTTTAGGTTGATATTCCCAGTCACTAGAACCTTTTTCCTCTTGAAATTCCTTCATAAATACTTTGTCTTTATTTGTCATTGTACATGTTACATCTTCCTAGAAGAGTACATGCTTCTTGATAAGAGTTGCTTCAATTTTTGTTTTGTATCCCAAAAGGTCAACTCAGTGCTTTTCAAATAATGGATCCAAATTATTGAACATAATTGGATTAACTGAGGGCTGTTTTGTATGCTTAACTATTTCATATGTAGCTGTGACCAAAAGACTCATTAATTTTAACCTGGAGGGCAACTGACTGGTAGCTAGCTGATATAACACACCTCATTAATTAATTCTTCTCTAGTTATTTCACGTCTTGATGAATATTGTCTATTGTTGCCCTCACTGAACTAGTTGAAAATAAGTTCTGTTACTCATCTAGGTGGGTCCTCCCATAGAAGATTTTCTTTTACCTATAATTAAACAATTCTGGCTTTATCATGTCTACTATAGCCTGCATGGCTTTGAGAGAACCTTCAAAAATCCAGTATGGCTGAACAATTTGTGGTATATCATAGTGAAGGAATACTACTGTGCTATAAGAAATAATGAGCCCAGTGACTTTAGAAAAATGTGGAAAGATGGCATGAAAGAATGAAGAGCAAAATGAGCAGAACCAAGAGAACATTATATATAGTAACAACAAGAATGCCTTTGAATTAATGTTATTTTGAGTATTATAAATACTCAAATTAACTATAAAGGATATATGAAGAAAGATGCTATCTATATCCAGAGAAAGAACTGAAAAATAGAAGTATGAATAATATATATATACATGCATATAAACATATATATATACACACAAACATACATTAAATACAAATAGATTTGTATACATATATGTGTGTGTATGCATACAAATCTATTTGTGTTTAACGGTAGCCATCTTTGGAAGAGGGGAGAAAAATTACATAATTTTATGTATTTTAAAGGAACAAGTTAATGGATTTGAAATTTCATGTGCAACCATTTTTTTAAATTATACTATGTGATGGAAATGCTTTTTTTATTACATAAATTAAAAATAAAATTTAATAATAAAAAAGAACCCAGACTATGTTCTAAGATACAAGGAGGCATCACAGAAGAATTCTAGTAGCTATCATATCTTTACCTTGCCTAAAATGTGCATACCTTCATTTGAAGTGTGGTTTGTTTTTCATATTTGTCTATAAAGAATATATATGCTATACTAGGCTGCTATGCAGCCAGTCTTTATACAATTGTATTTGTCTTCATACTGTAAGTCTTAGATCCCAGCACATTGTCTTTGCTCGCAATGCCACTTCCACCATCATTAGCTCTATTGTGTTCACTTGAACAGTCCTGAATGTTGCAGCACCAATGGCATTTTTCTGCTTATATATTTTTTAACTCTCTTTTATGTTGAGCAGCATAAGAACATTACCATTTTACTCCCCAATAAAAAGCAAATGAGATGTAACTGATCATACTAACAGCCCCAGCAATGGCCACTGAGACTCACCATTTCTCTAGCTGAATGCTGCCGTCTGTACATCTATACACAGGGACACAGAGCTGTGGTTTCAGTAAATCTAATGTAAGCACAGTTTAAGAACATTAAGTAGCACCTTTATGAGGAAAATATATTCTATAATAACTTCAACTTTTTTTCCCCTTAAGTTTACAATTTACTCCTTTAATAACATCAGAACCCATTCTCTTTACCTTATATAAACAATGAAGTCCTAACGAGTATTATAAGGCAACAGACATTTTAACAATTTAGCCTGATTTCATTAATAAGGGATCATGGTGAGTTAGAGCTAGAATGAGCCTTAAAGATCTAGACCAAACATTTCTTTTTACAGATAAGGAAACTGAGAACCAGAAGAAGGGAAGTATTTTGTAACAAGTTATACATTTAGGGTTTTTTTTTTCAAAAAGCAGTAACAGAACTTGGGTTGTAATCTAGGTCCTACAAAGTCTAAAACTTAATGATTTTAATATTCCAGACCATATGTTCCTTGGCTCAGATTCAGATTTGTTCAATCAACAGTTCAGTGACGATATGATGAGCAACCCTAATCATGTGCTATATGTAGGTTGTGTTACCAAGTATACTGGCACTGCCAACCCCCCACTCCATGGATGCCTAGGTGTACACCCACTACATGCACAGAATAACAGTGTTCTAGGAACATGGGAATAAATTAAGAAATAGAACTCTGAGCCATATTTTATAGATTTTATTCTGGTTTGTATAAAATATATGCCAGTGAGATTGATATCCATTTATGGAAAAATTGTAAAACATATTACAGATGTGGCCACTGACTGTCAGTCATTCAACTAAGTACCTACTACGTCCCAATACAGAGAAAGGCAAAAACTTGTCCCTGCCCTCAGGGATCTCACATTTTAGTAAGAGAGGCAAGTCATGAATAACTACGTATATTCATAGTTGATAAGATAAATGGAGAAAATGGAATGGAAATAAAGAGAAATGGAGAAGATGGAAAATAGCCTGAGAAAGGAAGGCACTTAGAAGTAACGATTAATAAGAGGTACTAGGGTGAGGTTTTATCTACAATAGGTCATAGCAGGCAAAGTCCATTTCTTTTTTTTGACAGGGTTATTTGAAAGATAAATATTGAAGATCCTACAGGTATAGTTTTCCTGAAATTCAGCAAAACATTTGCTAAAGATTTTCATGATGCCCTTTTGGTCAAAGTAGAGATATGTGGGCTGAGTGTAATTATGTGTATTTTGAACTATTTGATACTTTGTCCATATAAGAGTCATTAATATGTCAATGGCAACTGCCAGGGATGTTTTAATTGACTCCTCTATTAAAGTGCCTAGGAAGGCAAATATCATTCCCAGTCACTTGAGTGAAGGCATATTTGGTGTTTTTAACACATTTACAGAGATCTTAAAACTAGCAAGGTTGGCTATTTACTATGTTAGATGGGAGGGTCAATAATTTTTTAAAAACTTGATAGATGACAACATTCAGAAAACCTAATCTTATCAATTTAGTGGAAATCAAGATAATGTGTAGCTCAAAACTTTATTTGATTTAAAAAAATTTTTTTTGGAACTCCCTATTTGAAAGGAGCATATAGAACCAGAAAGGGTCTTGGCAGAACGTTACATTAGACTAGCATCTTACACTATGTAGCATAATAAACTTGAAATAGATAAGAACTTTACGCGTAAAGGATTATTTAATAAGCATCATAAAAGAGATAGAGTAGAACAGAAGCATCATGGACTCTTTCAAACCTCATAGTAAAGGGCGAATTCATTATTCACCACAGAATAGAGACCATGAGAAATAAGGAAAAATAGGAAAACTTAAGTAATTTAAGTGTTGTGCTAATTTAATAGCACCGTAGGTAGAAAGAATGTTGGATGAGAGAAATATTTGCTTTTCTACATCTTTTATAAAGAACACATGCACATAAACACACACACACATATATGTATGTATATATTATCTATATATTTATATATTACATCTCTATATGTGTGTAATAGAAACAAATATAATGATTAATAGTCATCCATTAATACATCTATAGTTAAAGAAAATGAACAATTTTTAAAACTGAGATAGAAAATTTTAGTATCCATGTAAAAATGTTCCAAATTATTTATAATGAGGCAGCTATGGGGCATAGTGGATATAGAACATCACTTGGAGCAAGGAAGTCTGATTTTGAAACTGACTCACACTCCCTAGAAGTGTGACTCTGGGAAAGTCAATTAACCTCTGTATATCACAGGTTCCTTATTTATCAAATATGGATGAAAATAGAATCTATGAACTGGTAATTGAGGGGTTTCCCATCAATTGGGGAATGGCTGAACAAGTTGTGGTATATGAGTGTAATGGAATACTATTGTGCTGTAAGAAATGATGAGCAGGCAGATTTCAGAGAAACCTGGAAAGACTTGCATGAACTGATGATGAGTGAGATGAGCAGAATCAGGAGAAAGTTGTACACAGTATCAACGACATTATGTGTTGATCAACTATGATAGACTTGATTCTTCTCAGCAATACAATGGTCCAAGATAGTACCAAAGGATTCATGATGGAAAAGGCTCTCCAAATCCAGAAAAAAAAAAGAACTGTGGAATCTAGATGCAGATTGAGTCATACTATTTCTATTGTTTTTTGTTGTTATTGTTTTTCTTTTTTGAGGTTTTTCCTTTTTGCTCTGATTCTTCTCTCATAACATGACTAATGCAGAAATATGTTTAGTGTGATTGTACATATATAACCTATATCAAATTACTTGCTGTCTTGGGGAGGGGTGAGGAGGGGAGGGAGAAAAATTTGAAACTAGAAATTTTATAAAAACAAATGTTGAGGGTCAGCTAGGTGGCACAGTGGATAAAGCACCAGCCCTGGATTCAGGAGTACCTGAGTTCAAATCTGGTATCAGACACTTGACACTTACTAGCTGTGTGAATCTGGGCAAGTCACTTAACCCCGATTGCCCTGCAAAAACAAAACAAAACAAAACAAAACAACAAATGTTGAAAACTATCTCTAAATGTAACTGGAAAATAATAAAATATTTATATGAAAAAAATAGAACCTATGTCCCTCATAGGATTTTTTGAGTAACACACATACATATACACACATATATATGTATATATCTATAATCATACATATGTATGGATATATACATTATATACACACATACATATATATTTGCATCCTTGTATGTGTATGTATGTGAAACCTGGACACTTTACCAGCACCATGGTGGGAAATTGAATCACTTCCATTTGAATTATCTTAGAAAGATTCTGAAGATCACCTGTCAGCATAAGATGCCAGACACTGAGGTCCTCTCTCAAGTTAATTGCCAAGCATTGAAACTCTACTGCAGAGAGGGCATCTCCGCTGGGCTGGCCATGTTGTTTGAATTCCAAATTTATGCTTGTCTTAAGGACTAGTTTATGGAGAACTCATAGAAGGCAAGCACTTATGTGATGGTCAGTAAAAGCAATATAAGGTCACACTCAAGGTCTCTCTTAAGAGCTTTGGAATGGATTGCATGACATTAGCGACACTGGCACAGGATCGCTTGGTACAGCATGCCCTCATCAGAGAAGGTGCTGTCCTCTGTGACCAAAATAGAATTTAAGTATCTCAAAAGAAACAGGAGGTAAACAAATTTAGAGAATTCAACCCAAATGTTCAATGGATTATTTGTGCCTAACTTGTGTTAGAGCTTTCTGAGCTTGTATTGGTCTGATCAGTCATAGTCAGACACACTGTAATTTGACTCTAAAATAATGCCATTTTTGTCCTCTTCAGGAATGAAGGGCAACCCAAGATTTTGGAAGAAAAACTCATTGTTTGACAAAAACTGCTGGGAAAACTGGAAAACGGTATGGCAGAAACTATCTATAGACCAAAATCTCACACTGCACATTAAATAAGGTAAAAATGGGTACATGATTTACAGATAAAGGATTATACTGTAAGCAAATTAAGAGAGTGTGGAATAATTTATTTGTCAGATTTAAGGGCAGAGGAAGAATTTAGGACCAATGAAGATACAGAGAGCAAAACAAAATGTAAAATAGATCATTTTGATTATACAAAATTAAAAGTTTTTGCAGAAACCAAACTAATGCAATCACAGTTACGAGGGAAGCAGAAATTCAAAAGCAGAAAAATTCAAAAGAATTTTTGAAACAACTATCTCCATCAAAGGCCTCATTTCTCCATTATATGGAGAACTGAGTCAAATTTATAACAATACAAGTTATTCCCCAATTGATAAATGGTCAAAGGCTATGAACAGGCAGTTTTCAGACAAAGGCATCAAAGCTATCTATAATGTTCTAGGTCATCATTGATCAGAGAAATGCAAGTTAAAACAACTTCAAGGTATCATCTCACACCTATCAGGGTGGCATATATAACAAAAAAGGAAAATATTGGATGTTGGAGGGGATGTGGGAAAACCAGGATTCTAATTCACTGTTGGTGGAATTGTGAAAAGATTCAATCTTTCTGGAGAGCAATTTGGATCTATGACCAAAGGGCTATAGAACTATGCATACCTTTTTGATCCAGCAATACCACTGCTAGGTTTATATCCCAAAGACATCCCCAAAAGAGAAAAAGACCTATTTGTACAAAAAAGATTTCTAACAGCATTTTTGTGATGGCTAAGAATTGGAAACCAAATTAATGCCCATTAATTGGGGAATGGCTAAACAAGTCGTAGTATATGATGGTGATGGAATATCATTATGCTATAAGAAATGACAAGCAGGATGATTTCAGAAATGCATGGAAAGCCTTGTATGACCTGATGTATAGTGAAGTGAGCAGAACCAAGAGAACATTGTGCACAGAGAAAGCAATATTGTTTGATATAGAACTGTGACTTAACTATTCTCAATAATACAACAATCCAAGACAATCCAAAAGGACTATTGATGAGACATACTATCCACTACTATCAAAAGAAACATACTGGGGCAGCTAGGTGGTGCAGTGGATAGAGCACCAGCCCTGGATTCAGGAGGACCTGAGTTCGAATGCGGCCTCAGATACTAGACACTTAATAGCTGTGTGACCTTGGGCAAATCACTTAACCCAAATTGCCCCGCAAAAAAAAAAAAAAAGAAACATACTCCCCATACTATCCAAAGAAAAAACTGATGTTGGTGGAACAGAGAATGAAGCGGGCTATTTTTAACTTTCTTATATTTTTTTCTTTTATCCAAGTTTTCATATACAAAATGACTAATGTGATAATGTTTTACATAATTGCACATGTATAACCCATATCTGATTGCTTATCTTCAGGAAGACAGGAGGGCAGGGAAGGAAAGAGAGAGAAAATTTGGAACTATACATAAAAATGTTTATCATGTGTCTTTAAATTAAAAATGAAGGACAACAACCAACCAATATACATATATATTTATAAAAACTAGCTATAAAAATTTGGCTTTTCCAAGGAATTGTCTCATGTTCATAAACTTGACAAACATTGTTACATACAAAAATAATCAGTGTTTGGTGTATCTATAGATAGAAAGACAGGAACATTTATACATTGCTGGTAGAACTAGAGTTTAGTTCAACTGTTCAGGAAAATACTTGAGGATTATGGGAGAAAAGGTATAAAAGTCTACACTATATGAAGAGACTTCCTGCCTGCAGAAGACATGCCAAATGATGTTTGTTGTCCTGCTAGACTAAATTCTACTAATGCTAGATCTATTTTTTTGTCCTCTCTCTAAATCATTTCATCAACACTCATAGGTTCAATTATGAGCTCTATCTAGATGATTCTCTTGTTTTGATGCCTAAACCTAATCCAGTTCTTTACCTCCTCAATCACATGTCACCTTCCAGGTATATTTGATCATCTAGCCTTTTAGATACATCAAATTGTGACCAGCAGACTTCTCAAACTTAATGTGTCTCAAAAAAAATCCATCATATTTCCTCAAAACCTTCCCTTCTTCCAAGCTGCCCTATCACAGTTGTGGGTACTGTGGAAATTTACTTCGATTTGGGGACCCTACCTTTAGGCTGAGATTAGAAAGCCTTAGGCCCTCAGGGTCTCTCTCCCCTTCCTCCTCAGCTTTAGCTGAGCGAAAAAGCCCCGTGGGCTATACAAGACAACAGGTCAGACAGGGGGGGGGGGAGAGCCCCCAGCTCCCTCCGACCTGAGCAGAGCTATCTGAAAGATCCCGATAGCCTGTGCTGAGGCATGAGGCTCGAGAGCACACCACGCCCCCCTCAGCCACCAGCTGCAGCTCTGGCTGGCGGATTAGCTTGTTCTGTGGGGGCAAAGGAAGCCCCGAGATTTGAGTGGAGAGAAGAAAAGGTATATATAGACCTGGGAGTGAGAAAGGAGGGGGAGACGGACTAGGAGACGGACTTGAGGACGGATTAGATAGAAAAGGAGCAAGGACGGACTAGAGAGAAGGGGGGATGACTAGAAGAGGACAGACTGGAGGAGACTCGAGGACGGACTAGGAGAGAGGCTGACTAGAGGGGAGCCCAGACAAGGACGGAGGAGAGTTCAGTTCGGAAAAGGAGAGATGGACTAGAGAAAGAAAGGAGTGGAGACAGACTAGAAGAGGACAGACTAGAGGAGACTCGGGGAGATGGACTAAAGAAGGAACGAGGATGAACTAGATAGAGAGACAAGATTAAGGAGGGGGGCTGACTAGAGGAGGAGACGGACTAGATAGACAAGACTCAGGGGAGACGGACTAGATAAAGAGAGACGGCCTAGAGGACAGGCTGGGGATGGACTAGATAGACAAGCCTCAGGGGTTCGGAGGGACAAGAAGAGGTCAAGAGGCGGCTGAGGAGACAGGGCTGACAAGGTTAGAGGCCTTAATACAAATCAGGGAAAGTGTAACGTGCCCTGAGGCAGGAGGTGGCTAAGGCCCTTATTGTATTCAAGAAGTTTGAAGCACAGCAGGTGGGAAAGAGACACAGTGGAAAGAGACCCCAGGAAAGCAGTCAAGTTGTACTTTATTTCCCTGTATTCCTAATTTGAAATAGTATCTCATAAATAAACTCTGCTTTGATTATTTAGTAAAGAGGCTTCTTAATATTTTGATTATTAACTTGGGAATGGAGCAGTATGGTGGAACTTTATAAGTGGCCCATATTAAATTAACGAAGTCAGATAGCCAAATAGTCATTAGTCCCCAGTTTAGTCCTCCAGTCAGATTAGCCCCCCAAAATTAGGCCTAGTCCATTTAAAATATTTCTACATTTTAATGGCGACCACGAAGGGACTTATGGCCCAATTATAATTTCTCTAAATTTATCATTTTTCATATAATCATAATTTTTCATAAATCCAATTATATATAATTTTCCAAGTTAGTTATAGTTATGAATAATTAATTTTTTGTACAGTACTAACACCTTACCAGTCTCTCTGGCTTGCAAACATGTGATCATTTTCAAATCCCCATTTGCATTCATCCCACATAACCAATTAGCTGGACAAATTTCTTTTGTATGCCCTAACCACACTTGTATGCCACTAGGGCAGAAGCAGACTACCCCTATGGATTGGGATTATATTCTGAACCAAAAGGGATAAAGGAAATCTAAAAAGATAAAATGTATGATTTAAGTGCAAGCGATTGAAAAATATTTTCACGAACAAAAATCAAAGCAATTAGGATGAGGAGATTGAAACAACTTTGATGTACAGACTCTAGGTAAATCTCTATCAAAGTGAAATGAGTCAGAAAGTGAGCAATAGGGCAACAATAAGGAAAAATGCAGAATTTCCCAAATATCTCGGAACTAAGAAAATTAAGTCAAAAATCTTAAGCATTGGAAAGACCCTCTAATAAAAAGAAAAGAAATGTGAATAGTGCCAGATTATTCTGTACCCACCAGACAGCATAAAAGGGAAAGCACACTGTTCCACAGAAAAAGAGCTCAAGATGCTGTCCATGGTGATATAACTGCAAATCTATCCATAACTAGGAAAGACAAAAAGGTAAGGATTCCAACAAGTGACATGAAAAGAATTACTACATTGAAAACCAGGCCTGATCAAGTGTTTTTTTTTTTCTTTTCAAACTTCCAAGAAATATAAGAAAGATTAAAAATAACACAATAATCAAAGAAAACCTTAAGAAAAGAACAAGAGAGAGAATATAAAGAGATCCCAGTCGATGACATTGAAACTCTTTAGAAAAGGGAACTTCAAGAACATGTTTTAGAAGTTTTAATTCCATGAAGAATCTAGAGATTAAAGGAGGAAAAAAATCATCAGGACTGTAAATGAAAGAAAAAAATATGTCTAGATTAGATGAATGGAAGAGGAATGATGGCAAGAAATAAAGAGTGAAATGCTTTGGGGCAGCTAGGTGGTGCAGTAGATAGAACACAGTCCTTTGATGCAGGAAGACCTGAGTTCAAAATCTAGCCTCAGACACTTGACACTTACTAGCTATGTGACCCTGGGCAAGTCACTTAACCCCAATTGCCTCACCAAAAAAAAAAAAAAAAAAGAGTGAAATGCTTTTTAAAAAAAAGGTAAAGAAATTAAACAGCAGCAGCAATAACAAGAACCAGGTAAATTGAAAGGGAGGAGAGAAATGGGGATTTTACCTGAATAATTAGCTGAACGGGAAAAGGACAGGAACTTTGAAGAAATATATTAAAGCAAGCAAAAAAAAAAAAACACAAAGAAACTAATTAACTAAGCAAATCCTTTCAAATGAAGGAGGAACTGGGCAACCTGGGGTAGAGGGGAGTATTGTAGGTAAGAAGAAGACAGCCACAAGGAACAGGCAAGAAGGGACAGAGAAAGCATATATAGAAAAAGGCACTTAAGAAATAAAGTACTAGCACTATAGAGGAAAACAAAAGAATCTGAATTTAAAAAGATAGAAGCCAATTGAGGAAATTATAAAGTTAACTATTACTTTAAATATCAATGAATTAAACAATCCAATGAAATGGGGGGGGGGACACAAAGATTGTCACTGTATAAGAAAACAAGACCCCATAATCAACTGCTTATAAAAAACACACCCAAAAACCTGAAACATGTGTAGATAAAAATATGGGGCTGGAATAAAATTTGCTAGGTATCTGGGAAGTCTGAAAAAGAACTTCAGATGTGCAATCAGACAAAGTGAAGAGAGAAAATGCAACATAAAAAGTGATAAATAGGAAAATTACTTTATTTTCAAAGAAACTATAGAAAACAGACCAATATAAATATTCAACTTAAAGGCCTTATCTAAATTCTTAATGGAAAATTCAAGCTATTTACAAAGACATAGGTGATAATATTTCAGTGGCAAGAAACAGCAATATCTCTTTCTCATTTTTGGAAATATCTAACAAAGAAAAATGAAATGAAAATTGTGTAAATGAACAAATTGTGGAGAAACTAGAACAGAGAGATAAATATGCATACACATGTGTATTATTCTAAATAGATTGAAAAATAATATATGTATTTCTGAGGATCACATAGAACGTTTATAAAACCTGACCTCATATTAAAGCAAAGAGATATTGCAAACAAATACAAAAAGTAATAAATCATAAATGCATTCTTCACAGGAAAAATCCAATAAAATAGTCATCAGTTCAGGATGTACAAAGAACATAGGCCCAAATGTATACTTAAAAATGAAATCCTAAGTACTTCATTGGTTAGATAACAAATTGTGGAAATAAAAGTTGTGTGAGAGAAAATGATACTAATGAAACAACATATGAAAATATATAGAAAGAAGTTAAGTAGTCCTCAAGGGAAAATTATATGCCTGTGAAAATATATTAATAAAATAGAAAAAGGAGAAAATTAATAAATGGAATATGCATTTTCAAAAATAGAAACCTAGGGGTAGCTAGGTGGCACAGTGGATAAAGCACAGGCCCTGGATTCAGGAGGACCTGAATTCAAATCCGACCTCAGACGCTTGGCACTTACTAGCTGTGTGACCCTGGGCAAGTCACTTAACCCTCATTGCCCCACAAAAAACAAAAGCAAAAACAAAACAAAAAATAGAAACCTAACACACACACACACACACACACACACACACACACATATATATATATATATATACACACCCATATATGTATGTGTATGTGTGTGTATATATATATATATGTGTGTGTGTGTGTGTGTGTGTGTGTGTGTGTATATATGGAGAGAGAGAAACATACAATAAGCACAAAAGAGTAGATATATAAATTAGGTAAGAAATAAATAAGCTGGAAAGGATGGAGCATTAGTCAATGTAATAAGATGTAATTTATTAGGAAAAATGTAAAGCATTAAACTCAGGCTTTTTAAAATCTACTTTGGGAGTCTTACATGAGGAGGAATGTTCAATTCTTCCCAGAGCAACTGTTGATTTGAAAAACACCAACAACAAGATGGAGGAATTGCAAACTCATTAAAGGTTAATAGTGGGATGTGGGGCAATAAGAAGCCAACAGAATATTTAAATGTATGAAAACAGAGTGTTACAGAATAAGGAGGCAATTACTACTTGGCACACTGACTTCATCAGACCACAAGAAGAATACCTTCTCAGTGCTTTCTCTCTCCTTTTTGAGGGAACAACAAAAAAAATTCTAAAGTGCAGAGGATCTATAGAAGGGCAGACAGTATGGTGAAGGGCCTGGCATCTGGGCCAAATGGATCTCTCATGATGAACTGTGGATATTCAGCTGGAGAAGAGAAGCCTGGGAGAGTAGGGCATGATAGGGTGGTTACCATTAATTGAACATTGAAGAGACAATGGTAGGAGGAAAGACTGCCCTTTGACTTGCATATGCCCTAGGGAAAACAGGTGATAATTTCTGTTTTTAGAGCAATACATGCTCATCTTTTGGGGTGGAAGTTTATGGAGCAAAGAAACAGCACATGGTAGTAGAAAAGGCTTGGCATTGGTAGGAAGGGACCCTGGGGAGAAGTCCTAGATCTACCACTTAGTAGCATGGTACACTTAGCTGCTTCAGTACCCTCTTCAGTGCTAAAATTCTTCTCTAGAAATTGTAGAGATTCATACTGGGTGAGTTCTGAGATTCTTTTCAGTTTCAAAATTGTACAAATCCAATAAGAAAATAAAAAGGAATTAAAGGAATTAGAATAGGCAAAGAGGAAACAAAACTATCACTTTTTTTTTTTTGGCAGGGCAGGGCAATGAGGGTTGTGACTTGCCTAGGGTCACACAGCTAGTTAAGTGTCAAGTGTCTGAGGCTGGATTTGAACTCAGGTCCTTCTGAATCCAGAGCCAGTGCTTTACCCACTGCACCACCTAGCTGCCCCAAAACTATCACTTTTTGCAGATGATATGATGATATGCTTAGAGAATCCTAGAGAATCAACCAAAAACTACTTCAGGGGCCAGCTAAGTAGCAAAGTGGATAAAGTACATGCCCTGGATTCAGGAGGACGTGTGTTCAAATCCGACCTCAGATACTTGACACTAGCTGTGTGACCCTGAGCAAGTCAATTAACTTTCATTGATCTGCAAAAAACCAAAGCAAAACAAAAACCAACCAACAAGCAAACAAAACTACTTAAAGCAATTAACAATGTTAGCAAAGTTGCAGGATATAAAATATATCCACATAAATCACCAGCATTTCTATACATGACTAAAAAAGCTCATGAACAACAGATAGAAAAAGAAATTCTATTTAAAGTAACTGTAGATGATATAAAATACTTGGAAGTATACCTGCCAAGACAAACCCAGGAACTCTATGAACACAATTACTAAACACTTTTCACACAAATAAAATAAGATCTAAATAATTGGAAAAATATCAATTGCTCATGGATAGACTGAGTCAATATAATAAAAAAAACAATTCTACCTAAATTAATTTATTTATTCAGTGCCATACCCATCAGACTACCTACAGATACCTAGAGATAAAACATAATAACAAAATTTATCTGGAAGAACAAAAGGTCAAGAATATCAAGGGAACTAATGAAAATAAATGCACTGGAATGTGGACTAGCCATACCAAATCTGAAGCTATACTATAAAGCTGCAATCATCAAAACTATTTGGTACTGGCTAAGAAACAGAGTGGTAGATCAACGAAACAGGTTAGGTGTAGGAGATACAGTCAGAAATGAATATAGTAATCTACTGTTTGATAAATCCAAAGATTCCACCTTCTGGGATAGGAACTCAGTATTTGACAAAAACTGTTGGGGAAAATGGAAGATAGTACAGCAGAAACTAGGGATAGGTCAACATTTTACACCCTATATTAAAATAAAGTCAAAATCAGTACATGATTTAGACATAAAGGGTGATAGCATAAATAAATTAGGAGGGAAAGGAGTAGTTTACCTCTCAGATCTATGAAGAGAACAATTTTTGGCCAACCAAGAGATGGAGAATATTATGAAATGCAAAATGGATAATTTTGATTACATTAAGTTAAAAAGTTTTTGTACAAATAGAAGCAATGCAGTCAAAATTAGAAGGGAGGCAGAAAGATGGGAAACAATTTTTGCAGCCATTATGTCTGTTGAAGGCCTTATTTCTATAATATATAGGGAATTATATCAAACTTATAAGAATAAAAGTCATTCCCCAATTGAGAAATGGTCAAAGGATATGAACAGGCAGTTTTCAGATGAGGAAATCAAAGCTATCTATTACCATATTTTTAAAAAATGCTCTAAATCACTATTGATTCGAGAAATGCAAATTAAAACAACTCTGAGGTACCACCTCACACCTATCAGATTGACTAATATGACAAAAAAGGAAAATAATAAATGTTGGAGAAGCTGTGGAAAAATTGAAACAGTGATGCATGGTTGGTGGAGCTGTGAATTGATCCACCATTCTGGAGAGCAATTTGGAACTATGCCCAAAGGGCTATAAAACTGTGCATACTCTTTGACCCAGAAATACCGCTATTAGTTTTTTATCCCAAAGAAATCATAAAAATGGGAAAAGGACCCACATGTACAAAAATATTTATAGCTGCTCTTTTTTGTGGTGGCAAAGAATTGGAAATTGAGGGGATGTCCAACAATTTGGGAATGGCTGAACAAGTTTTGTTATATGAATGTATGTAATGGAATACAATTGTGTTGTAAGGAATGATGAGCAGGCAGATTTCAGAGAAACCTGGAAGGACTTACATGAACTGAGGCTAAGTGAAATGAGCAGAACTAGGAGAACATTGTACACAACGACACTGTGTGTTGATCAGCTGTGAAAGACTTAACTCTTCTCAGCAATACAATGGTCCAAGATAATTACAAAGTACTCATGATAGAAAATGCTCTCCACATACAGAAAAAAAGAACTGTGGAATCTAGATGCAGATTAAACCCATATTATTTCTACTTTTTTTGTTGTTTTTCTTTTTTTCTTTTTTGAGGTTTTTTCCCTTTTGTTCTGATTCTTCTTTCACAGCATGACTAAATGCAGAAATATGTTTAATGTGATTGCACATACATAACCTGTATCAGATTGTTTGCTGTCTTGGGAAAGGGGGAGGGAAGGGAGGGAGAAAATTTTCAAACTAGAAATCTTATAAAAACAAATGTTGAAAACTATCTCTTCATGTAACTAGAAAATAATAAAATACTATTATGATAAAAACAAAAAAAAATTACAAATCTATGTCCTGTATTCAAGCTAGGTCTCTGGTCCTTGCAAGCCCTTTGACCTGATATAAGAATATCAGTTATCCTCTGGTTATCCTTATATATAAAGCAATGGGACACACTCTGCTTGTGCTACAGAGGTATGGAGAAGATCATGGGAAATAAGGCATGGGACAGGAATTCTTGAGCTATGAATATCTATGTGCATGCTAAAATTATAATGATCAAAAAATACTTATCTCCTCCTATTAATGCTCCAGCCCTATGTCTTTATCACATAGATCATCCAGAGGCTTCTGTTTTGTTTTTGTTTTTAAAAGAGTTGCCTTGGACCCCCCATTTCTGTTAGCCAGTTTCTTACGGACAGGGCTAAGTGCTTCACCTAGAATTGTCTTTTATATAACCATCTAATGGTTCTCCTACATCTTGCCATTAGTTTTTCTGATACATCATGACATGAGATAAATTTGTAGTAACCCTGTAGTCAATCTTCATGCAGAGGCATGCCCAACAGTGACATGTACTTCAAGCAATGCTCATTTACTAGTTACATCCCCAGTTGCTAGATATATGAAGCATGTAAGAAACTGCCACCAGAAAGTTCCTCCATCATACACATGCCATATGGGAAAGGTCAGAAGAAGGTACAATATTGGCTACAACGACCATCGTGGCTGACTGTAACAGTAGCATTAAGTTCACTTTCTAAATGTCAATAAATGGAGTTTTGTGACATTCACTAACAAGGTTCTGGATAGTATAGAAACCTACTTCTTTGCCCATCTGCACAGAAGACGAATAAGTTGCTACTTAGAAAGCAGAAATTCAGAACAGATCATTGTAGCCAATTAAATCTTCAGGTGCTGACCAGCGTTTCTGTACTCCTGGATTGTTCTACTGGAGGATGATTCTGCCCTAATAACTCTACCCGGAATATGTTACCCTTGTGGATGTTCTGGCTTCAATATCCTGGTGATTAGCACCCAGAAATGCTCCAGAATGAAGATGCTGTGGCAACTGCGGATGTCCTGAGCATTTACAAATGAGAGGGTCTCAATGAGCTAATTGTGGTGTGGACAAGTTATATTAATGAGCTTTGCACTTTGCAGCTCCTCTAAGTCTTCACAAAGATGTTAGCTTGGAGAGAATTTGGCATTCACTACCACATTTGGGGGGTTATGTGTTATGGTGTTATTTGTGACCATTTGTTTTTTGAATGCATTGAATATCAGACAAAGTTTAAAAAAAAGTCAACAATTGTCTGAAGCTGGCTTGATTCCTCTCTTAGGAACCCACATCTATCTTTTGCACAGAAGCCAGCTGATTTTCTGGCATTTTGGTTGTTGATAATTATTTTGTTATAATTTTTCCCTTGAGAGTTGGTTGAAATTTTAATATGTATTATGACAATTTTGATTACAGTGGAGGAGGAAACCAAGAAAGAGAAGACTTCCACCCCACATGGCTAGATTATTGTCGTTATAAAGCTCATTTTACCATCAGCAGCTTTTGCTAATGAGACAGGCTGACAGACACAGGGAAGGCTGGGTTGCAGAATCCTGGCATCAAGATGCACTTTTCATATGCCATGTTGCTTGGCTCTTACTTTACAGATAGGAGAAAGCCTTAGTCACTTCCCAGCTGTTCTGTGGCAGGATAAAATGTTAAATTTAAACCATTAAATAATTCTGAAAGCAAAGGAACAGGTGGCAAATGGTTTATATGGCAGATGGTGCCTTTTGAATATTTGTATTTGATAGTAATTCACACTATGAGGGTCCAGAATGGCTCACACCGATTTTACCTTTTTCACTCAAATGCTTATGGAATTGTGGGAGAAGAAATAAAAATGAACTAAGTATTTTTTAAAGCTTCACCTCATCTGCTTTATTGAGAGTAGAAAAGCATTAAATAAGTTACTTCCATCCTTAGCTGAATTAATTTTGCTTTCACCTCCATTTCAAGCAATCCAAATATTGACTGGTAAAGTTTTGACTACAAACCATTTTATCTTCATTGAAAAAAATGTGTTTTTAATAGATTCCATTTCCCTTACGAAGAGGCATATTTTCTCTTCCAATAGCCCTCTTTTCTAATGAAATGGAGGGGTAAGCGTGATGTCTGTAGTTTACTGTTTGAGCTACTTTTCTCAACATTTGCATTCATTTGTACAATTTGGACAGCTTAGGGGCATCAAGGTGGATAGAACACAGGCCCTGGATTCAGGAGGACCTGAGTTCAAATCTGGCCTCAGACACTTAACACTTACTAGCTGTGCGACCCTGGGCAAGTCACTTAACCCTCATTGCCCTGCAAAAAAACAAAAACAAAAATAAAAACAAAAAAACAATTTGGACAGCTTCCCAAAGATCAGTTGGAGATAATATGAACTGATTAATTTAAATTTGTTTGATGAAAAGGGAAGGAAAGCATGATCATATATTTTTTGCATCACATTTCTTTTTCTTGCCAAAGTTTCAGAGGCTTTAATCTTAAGGGAAGTGTGGCTGCTGATAACCTTGGGAATATACTTTGGGGTGTGTACACACAAAAGCACATATGCAGAAATAAATACATACATGCATTTGAAGACAATTCCCTCTAAAGTTTCAGTGTGACATCAAGGTGACCCTGAGTTCTTGAAGCCTATATTCATGGATATAAAAATCTGGGGTATCCTACCAGAGGAGAAATATAGATGCAAACTCAAGTTTCCTGTGGAGAATCCAAGTGGCAACCTAAAAAAGGGGTCTAAAAGGCATAGTGACTAATTGGTTGTTGGGAGATGAATGGCATAGTAACTAATGCTCACCAACACTGACACTTCACCTGAAGGTGTGGGCTCATCAGTGTAGGTACAAAGAATGATCCCACTCAGGAAGACACACATGCAAATATACACATGCCCACCCACATAGATGCAGTGGGGTATAACGTTGGGAGGGCCAGACTTGTAATAAAAAAAATCCCTTCCTCTTATGTGTGCAGGACAGGCAGCCACAAGGTGCCACAATGCATAGAGCACTAACCTTGAAGGCAGGAAGGCCTAATTCAAACTCAGCCACTAGTTCTGTGACTTTTGGTAAGATAGTTAATATCAGGGCAGAGTCAAGATGGTGGAGAAGAGGGTATGACTCCCACAAGCTCTGCATAAACCTGTCCAGTCACTCCCAAATAATTCCATAAAAAAAAAAAAAAACAATAAAGCAGCCTAACTCACAGAAGAACAGAGTGAGACCATTTTTCAGCCAAAAACAATTGAGATCACCCAGTGATTGTCTGAGAGAGGAGTTCAGCATACAGTCTGGACCCAGCCAAGAAGAGACTGCACCTACAGTGCCTTTGAGTCTTCAGCACCAGGGACCTTTTCTGAGGCTTGGCTGGCAGACAGTGAGGAGTTTTGGCAGTTGGTTGGGGTGAAGTGGCTGTAGTCTCTGCAGGAGTTGGGGCAAAGTGCCCTTGCTCTGAACCAGTAGGCCAAATCGAGTAGTGGAGGTCCAGTGGGGGAGGGGCACAGGCATGCCAAGCTTCTAACCATAGAGAATCAGATTTCAATCAGACATCTACTTTTGGTTTGAGATGAGTTGGCAAAGAAAACAGCAGACAATAGACAGCTTCTTTGGGGGAATGGCAGACCAGAATGCACCCTCAAAAGAAGATAGTAACAAACTCAAAGCGACAACATCCAAAGCTTCCAAGAAAAATATGAATTGGTCTCAGGCCATGGAAGCTCTCAAAAGCTTTGAAGAGAGAGTAGGAGAGATAGAAGGAAGCTTTAGAGAGAGGGAGGAAAGAATGGAAAGAGACATGAGAGTCATGAGATGAAGGAGAGTCATGAGAAAAAAGTCAACAGCTTGAAAAGTCAAATGGAAAAGGACAAAAAAAAAAACCTCTCTGAAGAAAATTTTGCCTAAGAATTAGGATTGAACAAATGGAAGCTAGTGTGACTTTATGAGAAACCAAGACAGTAAAGCAAATCCAATTGAATGAAAAAAAATAGAGGGCAATGTTAACTATCTACTTGGAAAAACAGCTGACCTGGAAAATAAATACAGAAAAGATAATTTGAAAATCATTGAACTACCTGAAAACCAGGACCAAACTAGGAGCCTAGACATCATCTTTCAAGAAATTGTAAGGAAAAATTATCTTGATATTATAGAAGCAGAAGGTAAAATAGAAATAGAAATAATTTACTGATCACCTCCAGAATCAGATCCCAAAAGAAAACTTCCAGGAATAGTATAGCCAAATTCCAGAGATCCCAGGTCAAGGAGAACATATTACAAGCATCTAGTAAAAAGGAATTCAAATACTGTGGAGACACAGTCAAGATAACACAAAATCTTGCAGCTTCTACATTAAAGGACCAGAGGGCATAGAATATGATATTCTGCAGAGTAAAGGAACTGGGTCTTAACCTAAAATAACCTACCCAGTAAAACTGAGTGTGATGTTTCAGGGGGAAAAAATGGGACTTCAATGAAAAATAGTACATTCAGGCATTCATGATGAAAAGACCTGCACTGAATAGAAAATATGACTTTCAAATACAAGACTGTAGAGAAGCATAAAAAGGTAAACAGGAAAAAGAAATCATGAGGTACATTAAAAGGTTAAACTGTTTACATTCTTACATGAGAAGATAATATTTCTAATGCATAAGAATTTCCTCAGTATTAGGGCAGACCAATGGCATGAGCTACGCATGCCAGACTGCCTGCTGAGCACTCGACTTCTGGGGTGAGAGCTTAAAAGGCAAGGAGAGAACGGAAGTGGGAGCTCTTTCCTGCTCTGTTGGTCTCCTGACTGCGCTGCACAGAGATGCCGACTGGAGTTCGACGCAGCCCGGCTCGCCATTAGCAGCACGCGCTTGACTCGGTCTCTCTCTCCCTAAAGGTGGCCTTGGGCTTTTGGTGAGTTTTGTATGAAATATAGACTAAGCTTAGACTTAAGACTATTTGTTTTGTATTTCTACCTTCCTATCCCTCTAATCAACATCACCTGGTAACTACCACACAATACAAGTTCTAACTAGAAAACCAGAAGCTTCTTCTATTTACTAGTCTGGGAGATAAATTAAGGGAAAGGTTAAAGAGGGGAGATTTATGATCTAATATCCAAAGGAATATACTTAGACAGAGGGCACAGGTGTGAATTTAATATGAAGAGATAATATCTGTAAAGCATTTGTCCTTGTTTTTGTGGGGCAGACAGGGTGGGGTGGCTTATGTCTGGGGCTGGATTTGAGCTAAGGGCCTCCTGGGTCCAGGGCTGATGCTTTGTCCATTGCATCACTGAGCAGACTCTGATGACATCTTTAAAATAAAATTAAGGGGTAAGAGAACTGCACTGGAAGAAAGCAAAAGGGAGAGGTATAAGGGTGTAAAAAAGTTCACATGAAAGAAACGATAAAAAGCTTATGGAGTGGAGGGGAAAATGGGGAAGGAGTCGGGGAGTGAGTGAGCCTTACTTTCATCAGAATTGGCTCAAAGAGGGAAAGACATAAATACTCAAATGGGTATAGTAATATATTTTGCCCTGAGGGAAAGTGGGACAGGAAGGGGAAAAGGGGGGAATGAAGGAAGGGAGGAAGGGCAGACTGGGGCAGGGGGCAGTAAAAAGCAAAACACTTTTGAGGAAGCTTAGGGTGAAAAAATAGAAACTGGAAGAAATATCAAAGGGAGGGAATAGGATGGAGGGTAATACAGGAAGCAAAAGTAACTGTGAAAGCAATGATGAGCAGGATGCCATCAGAAGGTCAATGAAAGGTACAAACCACCAAGAGAGGAAGAGCTGATGGTGTTTGAATACAGATTGAAGTGTGGGTTTGTTTGTTGGTTCCTCTTTCTGCAGTTGTTCTATTTTCTGTCACAATTTGATTAATGTGAAGATGCTTGGCATGACTGCACATGTATGACTTATATTGAATTGCTTGATTCCATAGGGAGGGTTGGGGAGAGAGGGAAGAAGGAAATTTAGAAAGTTTAAAAAAATCAATGTGAAGAAATGGTGAGCAAGTGGATTTCAGAAAAATCTGGAAGGACTCACATGAACTGATGCGGAGTGTGATGAGCAGAACCAGTAGAACATTGCACACAGTATCAACAACATTGTGTGTTGATCAACTGTGATACACGTGACTCTTCTCATCAATACAGTGGTCCAGGAGAGTTCCAAAAGACTTATGATGGAAAATGTTCTCCAAAACCAAAACAACAACAAAACAAAAATAAAAACAAAATCCACAAAGAAACAAACTGTGGAATCTAGATGCAGATTGAACCATATTATTTCAACTTTTTTTGTTTTCTTTTTCTTTTTTTAAGGGTTTTCTCTTTTGCTCTAATTCTGCTTTCACAGCATGGCTGATGCAGAGATATGTTTACTGTGATTGTACATATATAACATATATCAGATTACTTGCTGTCTCTGGTAGGGGGTAGGGAGGAGAGGGAAGAAGAAAAATTTGAAACTAGAAATCTTATAAAAACAAATGTGGAAAATTATCTCTACCTGTAACTAGAAAATAATAAAACACTTAAAAAAGATAGTTAATATCTCTTAGACTCTCTTTCCTCATTAGGAAAATGAAAAGTTAAAAAAGTAGCCTATATCATAGGTTTTTTGTGAGGATCAAATGCGTTAATCTATGTAAAGTGCTTTGAAGATTTTAAAGCTGTATATGAATCCTATTATGATTATTATTGTCATTATTATTATTTCCTTTAATTTCCCTTCTAACATTTTTGTTGCCTAGCTGTGGGATGAAGGGTGAGTCGCATCAAGTTTCTGAACCACCAAAATGGGGATCATTATGCTTTCAGCACCTACATCACTGGACTGCTGTGAGGATTGAAAGAATGGATCAAAAGTTCTATTTGGGGGCAGCTAGGTGGCATAGTGGATAGAGCACAGGCCCTGGAGTCAGGAGGACCTGAGTTCAAATCTGGCCTCAGACACTTAATACTTACTATCTGTGTGACCCTCAGAAAGTCACTTAACCCAAATTGCCTCACCAAAAAAAAAAAAAAGAAAAAGAAAAAAAGTTCTGTTTGATTCTCAAGTTTCAAATAAGTTTCACTTATTTTTTTTCATTACTTTAGATATTTTATTTTTTCCGTTACATGTAAAGATAGTTCTCAACTTTTGTTTATACATGCTTTACAATTTCAGATTTTTCTCCCTCCCTCCCCTCCCTCCCCCCTCCCCTAGACAGCAGGTAATCTGATATAGGTTATATCTATATATCTCTATACATATACATATAGATATATATATATATACACACACATATATATACACATAATAACATTAATCCTATTTCTGCATTAATCCTGTTACAAGAGAAAGAATCAGAGCAGTGATGCAAAACCTCAAAATAGAAAAAAAAAAACAACAGCACCCAAAACAAAAGAAATAATATGGTTCAATCAGCATCTATACTCCACAGTTCTTTCTTTCTTTTTTTTTCTTGGATTTGGAGATCCTCTTCTATCATGAGTTCCCTGGAACTCTTTTGTGCCATTGCATTGGTGAGAAGAATATAGTCCATCACAGTAGGTCAACACTCAATGTTGATGATACTGTGTACAATGTTCTTCTGGTTCTGCTCATCTCACTCATCATCAGCTCACGTAAGACCCTCCAGGTTTCTCTGAACTCTTCCTGCTCATCATTTCTTACAGCACAATAGTATTCCATTGTATTCATATACCACAATTTGTCCAGCCATTCCCCAATTGATGGGCACCCCCTCAACTTCCAATTCCTTGCTACCACGTAAAGAGCAGCTATAAATATTTTTGTACATGTGGGTCCCTTTCCCCCCTCCATGATTTCTTTGGGCAAAAGACCTAAAAGTGGGATTGCTGGGTCAAAGGGTATGCACAGCTTTATCGCCCTTTGGGCATAATTCCAAATTGCTCTCCAGAATGGTTGGATCAGCTCACAGCTCCACCAACAATGCATTAGTGTTCCAATTTTCCCACAGCCTCTCCAACATTTATTATCTTCCTTTTTTGTCATTTTAGCCAATCTGATAGGTGTCAGGTGGTACCTCAGAGTTTCACTTATTTTGATAGACATATTTTTACTGTAACATGCGTAAGTATTGGCTATGATAGCCATGTTGTATGTTTTATTTTCTTTAATTTTAAGAACATTTTTATTTAAAGTTTTGAGTTTCCAATTCTTTCCTTCTCTTCCTGCCTCTTTCCCTTCCCCCTCCCTGAGAAAGGAAGCAATCAGATATAGGTTATACATATGCAATTATGTAAAACAGTTTCATATTACTCATTTTGTATGAGAAGACTGAAAACAAATGAAAGTGAGAAACAGAATGCTTCAGTCTGTATTCATACAATATGAGTTTTTTATCTGGAGACAGATAGAATGCTTTATCATTAGTCCTTTGAGATTGTCTTGGATCATTCCATTCCTGGGTATTCCCAGGAATGCTATATCATTAACAATTCTTCATCGAACAATATAGCTATTGCTTTATATTACTGTGTACAACTTTCTCCTAGTTCTGTTCACTTCACTATGCGTCAGTTCATGTAATTCTTTCCAAGGTTTCCCCACCCCCCCCACCGAAATCATCCTCCTTGTCATTTCTTACAGCACAATAATGTTACATTAAAATTCATACCATCTGGCATGTTTTCAAATTTAATGTTCACTTACTGAATAGTTATTTGATGATGTCATATTTGGAAACCAAAATCATTTTAAAGTTATAAGACTAAGAAAATTTGATTTATAGCTGAAAGGCATGCAATGTGGAGCAAAACTATCTTAGGGAATCAGTTAGCCTTGGGAATTTATGTCTAGAAGCTTCTGTGACTTGCTTATATTGTTTTTCAGTAAGGTTTTAGTCATGCAAGACTCTTTGTGACACCATTTACAGTTTTCTTGGCAAAGATAATGAAGTGGTTTGCCATTTCCTTCTCCAACTCATTTTACACATGAGGAAACTGAGATAAGCAGGGTGAAATGACTTGTCTAGGGTCACAAAGCTAGTAAGTGTGAGGCCAACTGTCCTAAGGTGCCATTCTAGCCTTTGAAAACTTGAGAGATAAAAGGAAAATTCTTTAAAATTGCTTACAGAAATCCTTGACTTCCTCCCTAGCACTCCATGTCCTCAGCAAGAAGAGTGTCTACCTTAGTAAACTATTGAAAACACCTGGTGTCAAAGCCAGGAAAACATGGGCTTAAACCCCAGCCCATGATACATAATAGTTATGTGACTTTGGGTAAGTCCCTAAACCTCTCAGTGCCCTAAACCAATCTCTAAACACATAAGTGGTTGAGAAGGTACTGAACTGCATCGTGATAGAGAATTTTGTCCCTCAGGAGTTCCATACACCAATGAGAAAGCTGAAATCTCTATCTGTAAGTTTATGATGGAAAGCCTGCAGGGTGCAGTGGAAACAAGGGTGACATGGTAGGGCAGAAGGTCAGAATCCATGTCCTGTCTCTGAGACATCCTAGTTAAGTGGTCCTGGACAAGATTTTTGAACTCTCAAAGTCCCAAACAACTCTTCTCTGATGCACAAGTCCCCTGAGCTGTGAAATCACAATTGCATACCAAACTAGCCCCTACCCCCACTCCTATACCAAAGTAAAATGATCTAGCCCAAGAAGGGATTGGCTCATTTCTGGACAAATGACCTCTTCACCTCTCCTCTTTCTCTCTCCTCTTCTCATGCATTTTGAGTGAAGCAATTCCTTAAATGACTGACTTGAGACTTTAATGAGATTTCTGACTGAAAGCAATTCGATCATTGCTGTTTTGGTATTTCCTACTGCTGTACTAAAGGAAACCCATACATCTGTCTGCTCTTTACTTTTCATATATTGCTTGAAAAGTGCTTATGCAAAGCACTTTAAAATCTTAATCTGTTATAGAAATATTAGCTTTTGTTAATATAGATGCACTTTTCTGCATCACACCCATATAAGCATTGGCTGATAGCTATATGTATATGCTTTCAAGTTTGCTACTCATATTATTATGAGTATGGTGTCTCTTTTAGAGCCCAAAATCATGGAGGCATCATGAACTTAAAAGCAAACATATAGATGTGGATGTAAATTTCTCATCTCATATCCCCCCTTCTCTCTCTCCAATGGATAGATGTAGATAGATGCATATATCTATATCTATCTATCTATCCATCCATCCATTATCTATCTATCTATCTATCTATCTATCTATCTATCTATCTATCTATCTATCTATCTATCTATCTATCTATCTATCTATCATCTATCTAGGAACAGAGTGCAGACAGACATATCTCCATTAATTTAAACCAGAGGGGAAAGAGGTAGCCTGTGATAGAGATCCAAAAATCCTCAACAGTTTGCTTTGGAAACCAGATGAACTTTCCAAAAGAAGGACTTATAAGGCATTGAAAGTGTCTTTGGTTCTTTGATCCATACTAGACAGCAGCAATGGCATTGAGTGGGCTAAAAGGATCACAGCTTTTCCGAGTTTCCCAATTTATTGTCTCTTCCCCTGGAAATCACAAAGATACCCTCTGTGGTGGAACATCCCTTCCAAACTGAATCAAGCTTATTAACACAAATGATTGTAACAGTAAAGCTAGGAGATCCTGTTTTAATATTGCCCTTTATATCTTGTTGACAGTACGTCCTGACAGTTATCGCTAAGATGGATAACACTGGTGCTCATCTTTCTAACTGAATGCACATTATGGCAAATTGGATAATGGAAACCTTATAAAATTCAAACATGGAAACTTGCCTAATTATTATGTGACTTTGTAAATCATAAAGGAGGCACAGAAAATGAAATTCTGCCACCCCCTATTGCCAGGGTACACAGTGTTTGCTCATTCAAAGATTTATTTCCTTGGTAAATCATATGTCATCTTTAATAAGTGTAGATGGACGGATGTTTTTAACCAAAAGCCTGACATGGTTGCAAATGATGTTCCCCACAAGGGATTATCTGTGTATTTTATTATAGTTCTTGTTTCTGAAGACCATTCATTTCCCTGGGGAAATATAACCATCAGGTTATACTTGACTGCCCAAGGCTAGATTCTCAAGTTGATCAACTGACCAATTAATCTTGCCCATAGAAAAAATATCAAATGGAACTGAAAATAACTAGAATAGCAATGATTTAATTTTCTCCTCCTCCACTGCAATCAAAGTATTTTTAAAATCAAATTTAAACCTGTTAGCCTAATAGAAATTTATGTGTTCCAGAAGAGAGTGAAAATGAGAGAGAGAGAGAGAGAGAGAGAGAGAGAGAGAGAGAGAGAGAGAGAGAGAGAGAGAGAATCTAGATTTCTCTCAAAAAGCTATACTGGCACCCCCTGCCCAATATAATTTTAGTTTTGATAACCAGTCCGATGCACCCCCCCCATTGATTTATTTTTTCATGACTTTTTATTTTGTCACACATTTTTTCTTAGTATTTTTTACAGAAACTAAAAAGAGAATTAAATGGAAAAACATATAAAAATAGTATAATATCTACATTAGAAAAAATGGTACTTGGGCATAAAAACAAAGATTCAGATTTTATTTCTTGTTTTTTTTTTCTCCAAACCATTCTTTGAGGAAGATTTACAAGCCGAACCTTGAAGAATCCATCTTTTGAAAAACATCATGATCTGCTTTCTCTCTTTCTCCCTCCATTGTACACTCATGCCCAGAGCCCTTCCATCTGCCATTCTCTTCTCTTTGACAGCAGTTCCCAGCATATCATTTATGAACAGAATAAGCTCTTGGGTCAACTTTGCTCACATTGATGTGAACTCTTCTGCCTACTGCCACCTGGATCACATATTCATGTACCAGTGGATTTACAAACAGCATGGGATATTAGCAACCATATGTTTGGGCATGACTTTAACTGGCAAATGTTCATGGAGGATGGAAAGGATGCCTTTTCTAACTTAGTCCCAAACTCTCTTTTCTGCATTTTTTTTATACTTTGATCCTTGATTTTGCTTCAGATACTTGCCCCACTTCCCATCACTTTCTCTGATTATCACTAAACATCTCTGTTACTGTGCCCAGCTCAAACATTACTATTGTATTCATTCACTCCTATTGCCTTAACAAGTAAAGGCCATCTTTGATTTCTACAAAACCGAAAGTCAAAGCAGTGCTGCAAGGAACAGCCTCCTTCCCATAAGGAGCACTAATCCTTGGGTGTGGGAAACTCTGGGGGAGGCTTATCCACAGTAAGGTTTCCTCTCAATGCCAGAACAAGCTTTGGCACTTACCTGAGAAGGGGGCTGTCAGGAGGGGGATCTTGATGGGCGCCAGTGTCAGCACATGGCACGGCTGCACAGTGGAAGCCAAAGGTGCTCGAAGCTCTTCAGGCTCAACAGAGACCATGGCTGCTGAAGTGATGGCAATGGTTGGATGACCGCCAACTTGCTTAAGGCCATTTGGACATCCCACTGCAGAATATGGACAAACAGAAAATGCTTAGTTTCCATTGATGATAGAAAGGAAAAAAACAAACCAAAATGCATTGCTAAGAATGTAAAGAAGGAAGCCCTTGTTACTTGGGACATACTTGGTTCTATACATATGTTTAGTGACTTCCACCTGGGAGGAAACTTAAAGACCAACCAGGCTAAAACCCTTATTTTACATATGAGGAATGACTCACTCAGGGTCAAACAGGTGAATACTGTCAGTAATGGTATTTGAATCCTGCTCTTCTGACAATCAGGCCAGTAACCTAGTCAATGTACTATGCTTTCCCTCCAGGAACCTTATTTAGTCAGGTACTAAAAATTCACTTATCTCCATTGGTTCAAATGTAAAGAACTGCAAAATAACACTTCTTACCTCAAGGCACATTCATGAATTGGGAATAAAGAACAGTCACAAAATCACATGTTGTTGTTGTTGTTTTGATGACAATAAAAACAATGACACATTTCTAAAACTAGGTTTTATGTAGCATGTCCTTCTTAACTATCAGCCTTCTCCCTCCCTACCCCCCAGCCTAGATATAGGGCATTCAAGGATTATTACTCTCATTTTATATACTAGGAAACTGAGTCTCAGGTAAAGTTATTGTTGAAGCCTTCATAGCAAGTAGGTATCAAAGTTAGGATTCTAACACAGGTGTCCAGATTCTGAAGCCTGTCCTCTTGACTTTAACCAAGACCTCATAAAGTAAATGTCAGGAACACTACAAGAAGCCCAATGATGGTGAGATTAGAGTAGCTGAGGGTGCCAGGAAAAGCATCCAGAGAAGGTGAAACTTGATCAGTGCCCCAAAAAACTGAGGGAAGTTATGGAAAGTAAACTCTATGGAAAAAAGGCCACTGTGTGCAGAAGATGGATAGGTGATTAAGAAAATTAAATCTAGTATTCTCTTTCACATTAAGTATCAAGAAGTTATGTCCTCATTCCTTTGTCAGATGATAACTATCAATCAACCAATCAATCAATCAGATGTTGGCAGGGTGAACAAAGCCTAGACACCTTTATTGAAACAATCAATCAGTTAAAATCTTTCAACTGGGTTACAAATCCTTGATTCCTGTATAAATCTCTAAAAGTCATTGGATAACATGAAATGGCCTCATATAGGAAGTGTATCCAATTGAACACAGAGATAATAAGTACCTGATATTTCATATGTAAGACTTGTGTAGGAGACACAACTATATAAGTTGTAAATATATAAGATCTCCATCTTCAAAGGTTTCAGTTGATAAGGATCAATAAATTCACATGTAAACAATGTAAGGTAGTGATTGAAAAGGCATGAGAGAAGTACCAAGTTCCCTATCTCAGACATTTTATGTGTATCTGTTATAATCTAGTTTGTTATATATGGGAGAATAATTATGAGGAGAAAGAAGAATGAAGTAGCATTACTATAGTAAATTTATGTCTGTAGAGCAGGGATAGACGAATGGATGAAAAATGATTTATTGACTACCATATTCTAGACCTTGCGTTAAGCACTGGGGATACAAATAAAAGCAACAAACAAAAATAGAACCCACAGTACTTTCCTTCAAGGACATTGCATTCTTTTTAAAATATGTGTATATGTGTATATGTGTGTGTGTGTGTGTGTGTGTGTATCAACATAATTTATATCAGGTAATTCCCAATTGCATGTAAATATATCGATAGTCACTTTTTTCACTTTGATTTGCAAGTTATTTCCCTTCTGCCCACATCTCTACCACTTATTGGGAAGGCAAGCAATATGAAACAGATTATGTGAAGTCATGCAAAACATGTTTCCATATTAGCTATCCTGCAAAAGAAAACACATAAAAAAAGAAGGTTAAAGATAGTATGCTTCAATCTACATTCAGTTTATTGGTTCTCTGTCTTTGGAGGTGGCTAGAATTTTCCATCATGGATCCTTTGGAAGTGTCTTGATCATTGTATTGACCAGAGTGGATGCCATTCAGAGTTGACCATCCTTAAAATATTATTATTGCTTTGAACAATATTCTCCCGAATCTGCTCATTTCACTTTGAATCTAATTTTCTCATGGAATTATCTTAAAATGGATGGCAAAAGAATGTACTTACTTTTCAGCACTGCATGGAACTTTTACCAAAAAAAAAAGACTTCATATTAGGGGATAGAGATATTGCAGACAACCATAAAAAGATAGAAATATTTAATATGCTCTTTAGAAACTATCAGGGACCTCCAAAAAATGACAAAGACCCAAATAGAGATTTAGCAAAGAAATCCTAAATAATGAGTGAGTCAAATGACAAATGATAATAAATTGATAATTATGTAAAAGAAAATTATAATGAAGAAACAAGATGCCAAAATTTCTGGGATGATGATGTATTTGTGTTCCTTCACTCACTAAACTCTTCACTTGGGTTAATGTAAAATGATACAGTAGGGACTCTTCATACAATTAACATTGCCTGTTTGGTCTGTTTAGCCTATCCCTTTTCCCTTTGTAATGGCCCAGGATTTCTATATAGAGGTATGTGGTATATGGGGGCTTAATACCATTAACAAAAATCATTCTCTTGTTTCAGTACAACCTGGCAAAACTTGTACAAAATGATGCAAAGTGAAGTGAGTGGAATCAGGAGAACATTATACACAGTAACAAATATTTTATAATGATCAAACGTGAAAGACTTAGCTACTCTGATCAAGGCGATAATCCAAGATGATTTTGAAGGACCTGTGATGAAAAATATTATCCAACTCCAGAGAGAGGCATGATCAATTCTGAATTCAGATTTAAGCAGATTGTTTTTCGTTTTTGATGTTTCTTTTTCTTTTGGCAACATGGATAGTACATTTTTTTCATGACTTCACATATATAATCACTATCATATTGCTTGCTTTCTCAGTGAGTGGGAGGAACACAAGGCAGGGAGAAAAATTTAAATGACTATTAAAATTTTAAATGAATGTTATTTTTAAATGATTGTTAAAGTAAATAAATAGATTTAGAGACTGTAGTAAAAAAGTATAGAAAATGTTCTCCTCAAATTGGAAAACCAAGCTTCATGGAGGAGATACCAATGGAGAGGAGTCTTAAAGGTGACTAGGGAATATAAGAGGTGGACATGAGAGGGAGATGATTCCTGGCTTGGGGGAAATCAAGTACAAAGTTTCAGAGATGGGAGATTGAGTGTCAAGTGTGAGGAGCAGTAAGCAGGTCACTTGGGCTATATCACAGCCTATGGAAAGAGGAATAATCTAGGGCTAAAAAGATAGATTGGGGATAAATTGTAAAGGATTTCGAATGGTAGCAGAGGAGTTTATATCTGATGCTAGAGGAAATAGGTAGCCATTCAAGTTTAGTGATTAGGTAAATTACTTGGTCAGATATGCAATATACGTTTTTCCTTTTCTAGCCCTTCCAAGTCACCTTAATGGCATCTGATTTCCTGACATACTCATTCCACTTTGGATTAGCTTTCATTAATTAAGGAAACAAAGCAATATATACATATATAACAACTAATATCTGTCCAGTCAGTATGTGTGCCCTGGATTATGCTTAGTGCTAGGCATAAAAAGATCTCTTGAATAGCACCAGTTTTCAAAGAGTTTACTATTCTTAGGAAACATCATACTCATATATAATATAGGCAAAATATGTACAAAATAAATAATAGATATATGCACAGATATAGGAAATTACAAACAGGGTGATCCCAGAAAAACCTGGAAAGACTAATGAACATCAATGTATAGTGAAATGAGCAGAGCTGGGAGGACATTGTGCATAGTGACAGCAGTATTTTTCAGTGAGCAATTGTGAATGACTTAACTACTCTCAGCAATACAATGATCCAAGACAATCCCAAGGAACTAATGAGGAAGCTTACTATCCAACCCCATAGAAAGAACAGATAAAAAAAGAACACTTGTGGATTGTCCATATATAACCTGGTTGTGATCTTGTGGAGGGGGGAGGAAAGGGAGGGAGGGAGGAAGAAAATTTTGGAACTCTAAATCTTGTGAAAATGAATATTGAAAACTACCCTTACATGTAACTGGAAAAAAATAAAATAAATGTAGTTTGCAGGTCAAAAAAAAAAAGAAAGAAAGAAAAAGAAATATGCACAGAGTTCCTTTGACCCCAAGTCCCATGCCAT
The DNA here is from genome assembly GCF_019393635.1 of Dromiciops gliroides. Lineage (NCBI taxonomy): Eukaryota > Metazoa > Chordata > Mammalia > Microbiotheria > Microbiotheriidae > Dromiciops > Dromiciops gliroides. Next base: position 3,563,149 of record NC_057862.1, on the reverse strand, counting down.
CTTTTTAATGCCATAATTTCCTCCTTATGTTTCCTTGTCCCTTTTCCTTTAATAATCCTGGTTGCCTTCTTCTTGGACTCAATACCTTGTTTCTATATTCCTTAAAAGTTTTATCAAATTTGAACACAACATTCAAAAAGCAACCAGACCAAGTCCAAATAAAACAAAATTATTACTTCTCTTGTTTGGAACACATTATTTCCTTTATGGCAACCTAGCTTAGGCTTGGCCATAGTTTGAGTTGTGATTTCACACTATTGATTCAAATTGAGCTTTTTTCATTCTATAAAAAAGCCAGATCATTTTACACCAGATTGTTGTCTCACCATATGTTTTCCTCCTCTCTCTGAGATTATTTTGTTTTAGAATACAAATATAGACCTTTATATTTATCCCTATTAAACTTATTATTCCACTTAGCCCAGTCCTGGGAAAACTTAATTGAGCCTTCAATCAAAGAAAGGGGAATATCTGTACATTAAAAAATAAAATTATACCATATTTCATAATATTTTTATACCAACATTCTAAGCTGCTGGGATGATGACCCAGAGCTCCCCTTCTCTAGACTGTAAAAATCTATTTACATCCAGACTCTAATATCCAAAGTAATACCTACAGTTTTTTGCATTATCTACAAATATAATATATACCCATTGATTAATCATCCATCCAAATCACACGTAATTATTTTTGAATTATAAAAGTATTTGATGATTTTCCAGTTACATGTACAGATAATTTTCAACATTTGTTTTCATAAGATTTCTAGTTTCAAAAATTTTCCCTTCCCTCCCCTCCTTCCCCCTTCCCCAAGACAGCAAGTAATCTGATTTAGGTTATATATGTACAATAACATTGAACATATTTCTGCATAAGTCATGTTATAAGAGAAGAATCGGGGCAAAAAGGAAAAACGTCAAAAAAGAAAAATGACAGCAGCAAAAACAAAAGAAATAGTATGGTTCAATCTGGATCCAAATTCCACAGTTCTTTTTTTTTTCTGGATTTGGAGAGCCTTTTCCATCATGAGTCCTTTGGAACTATCTTGTACCATTGTACTGCTGAGAAGAATCTAGTCTATTACAGTTGATCAAGACATAATGTTGATGATACCGTGTACAATGTTCTTTTTGTTCTGCTCATCTTACTCATCATCAGTTCATACAAGTCTTTCCAGGTTTCTCTGAAATCTGCCTGCTCATTGTTTCTCACAGCACAATAGAATTCCATTACATTCAAATACCACAACTTGTTCAGCCATTCCCCAATTAATGGGCATCCCCTCAATTTCCAATTCCTTTCCACCACAAAAGGAGCAGCTATTAAAATTTTTGTACATGTGGGTCCTTTTCCCTTTTTGTGGATTTCGTTGGGAAAAAGACCCAATAGTGGTATTGCTGGATCAAAGGGTATGTACAGTTTTATAGCCCTTTGGGCATAATTCCAAATTGCTCTCCAGAATGGTTGGATCAGTTCACAGTTCCACCAACAATGCATTAGTCTTCCAATTTTTCCACAGCTTCTCCAACATTTATTATTTTCCTTTTTTTGTCATATTAGACAACCTGATAGGTGTCAGGTGGTACCTCAGAGTTGATTTAATTTGCATTTTTCTAATCAATAGTGATTTAGAGCATTTTTTTCATATGGCAATAGATAGCTTTGATTTTTTCATCAGAAAACTGCCTGTTGATATCCTTTGACTATTTCTCAATTGGGGAATGACTTGAATTCTTATAAATTTGATTTAGTTCCTGATATATTTTAGAAATGAGTCCTTTATCAGAAGTACAGGCTATAAAAAATGTTTCCCGACTTTCTGCATCCATTTTGCATTTCATAATATTCTCTGTTTCTTGTTTGGTCATAAACTGTTCTCCTTTCCAAAGATCTGAAAGGTAAATTATTCCTTCCCCTCCTAATTTTCCTATGGTATCACCTTTTATACCTAAATCATGTACCCATTTTGACCTTATTTTAGTATAAGGTGTAAGATGTTGGTCTAAGCCTAGTTTCTGCCTTACTCTCTTCCAGTTTTCCCAACAGTTTTTGTCAAATACTGAGTTCCTATCCCAGAAGCTAGAGGCTTTGAGTTTATCAAACAGTACATTACTAAAGTCATTTACTGGGGCAGCTAGGTGGCACAGTGGATAGAGCACTGGCCCTGGAGTCAGGAGTACCTGAGTTCAAATCCGGCCTCAGACAATTGCACTTACTAGCTGTGTGACCCTGGGCAAGTCACTTTACCCCAATTGCCCCCCCCCCTCTCTCACACACACACACAATGCAAGCTAAAGTCATTTACTACTGTGTCTCCTGTTCCTAGCTTATTCCATTGATCCTCCACTATTTCTTAGCCAGTACCAAATAGTATTGATGACTGCCTCTTTGTAGTAAAGCTTCAGATTTGGTACAGCTAGCCCACCTTCCTGTGCATTTTTTTCCATCATTTCCTTTGATATTCTTGAACTTTTGTTTTTCCAGATGAATTTTGTTATTATTTTTTTTATCTCTATAAAATAAATTTTATGTAGTCTGATTGGTATGGCACTGAATAAGGAAATTAATTTAGGTAGAATTGTCACTTTTATTATATTAGCCCAGCCTATCCATGAGCAATTAATATTTTTTCCAGTTATTTAGAACTGATTTGAGTTGTGTGAAAAGTGTTTTGTAATTATGTTCATAGAGTTCCTGGTTTTGTCTTGGCAAGTAACATGTGATCATTTTTGAACAGCACTGATTTCTTGGGCACTCTACTATAGCTGTTCTTCCAAATTATTACTATAATATTTTTTTTTGTGGGGCAATGAGGGATAAGTGACTTGCCCAGGGTCACTCAGTGAGTAAGTGTCAAGTGTCTGAGGCTATATTTGAACTCAGGTCCTCCTGAGTCCAGGACCATTGCTTTATCCACTGTGCCATCTAGCTGCCCCAATTATTAATATACTATTAATAAATACCATAATAATTTGCCAACTTATCTAGAAGCATAGCATGTAAGACTTAATTAAATTAAAGTTCAGGAAATTCTAGGTCTGTTACAGCTCTTTTGGGTTAGACTTAACTCAGATAATCCCCTGTGTATTTGTGCTCAATAATGAAAGAAAATGAGATACCCATATGTCAGTCAATCACTACTACAATTATATTTACTGGTAGGAGGGGATGAATATGATGAATGGAGAAAAGCATGGGAAGATGTACATAAATTGATGCAGAATGTAGGAAGAAGATCCAAGAAGTTGGGGGGTTGGGGCAGGTAGGTGGTGCAGTGGATAAAGCACCAGCCCTGGATTCTGGAGGACCTGAGTTCAAATCTGGCCTCAGACACTTGACACTAGCTGTGTGACCCTGGGCAAATCACTTAACCCTTTTTGAAAGGTCCAATAAGTTTATAATATACACAATTCATTTAATAAATTGTAAGTGGAAAGAAAATACACACATGAACAAATCAAAAGCAAACTCTTTCAAGACTATAAAGAACCAAGCATAGCTCAAAAGGGGAAAAAAAAATATGAGAAGACTCTCCCACAAAATCCCTTTGCAGATGTAGGAAATCAATATATTAATTTTAAACTTTACCAATATTTTGATTGGTAATTTTTCTTTTTCTTTTATTTTTTAAGAAATGTATATTCATAAAATGAGATGGATCTGCAGGAGAGGAATGAGAAGGGATGCGGTGGAAAATTATAGTGCTTTAAAAACGATGAATAAAAACCCCTTATTATAAAATAGATTTACTTATCTATCATAGGAGAGAATATTTACCAAGGAAAGGCACTGAGGAAAATTCCAGTTGAATCAGCTGAGCAAAGCTCCTTTTTTCTTATTGTTCATTGTGATTGTCCAAGCAAGCATCAAAGAGCTTCTAGGACTCCCTGTGGGTAATTTGGACTCAGGTTACTAGGAAGTAATATCAGTAGCCTGAATCTTCCCCCCACCCCCACCCCAAGCCAACCAAGATTAAGACAATCCCTCTACCATTTATGGGGAAAAAATAAGCCAAGTTGCATGGGGAAATTGAATATTGTTCCTACCATATGACACCTATAGGTGGTAGGTGCCTAAAACATTCTAAAGGACTTTCACCATTTCAATGACTTCAAGGCTGATTGGTCAATTCAGATGTCTGGCATTCAAAAATTATAATAATAGGCAACAATAAAGGATAAAGTGGAAAAAATAAAAGGAATCAAGAAAAGAAGAACAACAATGTGCAACAAACAATATAACAGTTCCCTAAGAAAGAATGACTGAACCTGTAAGAGTCTCAGCAAGGACTAGCCTCAGATCTAGTTGAATAGGTCTGTGTGGTGACTGATGCCAAATCATTGCATTTCACAATGAGTCTTTCAATGAAAAAAGGTAAATGTAAGCATGAATAGTATCTGGCATATGAGAAGCACAACAAAGGTGAGGCCACATACTTCCTAATCACCAATCTATATCCCAGGTCAGGGAGAATTGCCTCATACCTTCACTCATATTATGTTCTGTGGCCCACTACCAGGAGCACCTCTATTCTGGGAACTCCAGGGAGAAGAGATACAAAACCTTTATCTCATGAGCGACTTCTAAGAGAATGCCCTCCATCTTGGGGGACTTGGAAAATGTTTTTGTGTCCCCCTTATCGCCAGAAAATAAACTCCTTCCCAGCAAGCACACCTACTGGTCCTCCAAATCCTCCCTGGGGAAGAATTACACAATGAGCACTGGGCATTGTGCTGGCAATGATCTCAGAGGACCAATCAGGTTACATAAGAGTAAGCAAAATGACAGTGGTCTTGCTTTTTTTTTCTACTGCACAAGACAGTGCCTACATTTTTGTCATTAAACTGCCATTGGGATGATCTCTGAAGTCTGCAGCCACAAGGCCCCCATCTGATCCTCCTTCCCCCTCCCTCTGTGCTCTGTGTTTCTTCCTACTTCCCACTCTGCCAGGCTCAATTGCTACCTTTGTTCTGGGGCAAGGAAATTGGTACTACAATGGCCTACCATGATAAAGAATTCCCACAGATAGCAAAATTCCACTTAACTTCTAAAATTCCAAAGTAAAAAAAATTTCATAGGTTCCTTTAGCATGTATCCTTTAACGATAAAATTCTAGGCATTTGACTTTTTTGTTTTCTTTCTTTTGAAGTACTTTATGATATCCTCAATAACTTATTCTATCAATATGGATCTATAAGACTGCAGACTGCTGGTTCATCTGGATAATTATTTCTAAAAAGTCATTCGGAATGAAGCAATTCTCTCCTCATCCACATACTAATATAATTCTCTTAAAGTTGGGAGGTTTTTCTTTCTTTCTTTTTAAATTTCATTTGGCTTCCATAGAACATGAAGAAACAAATGGTCATGGGAAGTTTTTCTTCAAGAGAAACTGGATGCTCTTTCCTTGGAGTTTTGTAGAAGGAATCCATGCTTTACATTAAGATTGAGGTTGGATGTCTGTCATGGACCCTTCTATCTCTTACCAGCTCCACTTCTGTTTAATCAAGAGTGCAATCATGTTTCATAAATTAAATGCTTTTAGGAGTGAAGAACCAGGGATCTGAGATACTGTTTGCTCCAGTTAAGAGAGTGACTTCATCCATCAGTTTGGCTACATTCAGAATTGAATTTCTTAGAGTGAATTCTTATTAACCACACAAAGTTTGAGCTCAGTCTTTCCCTCATTCAAGTATTTGTTCTTGTTTTTTGTCCTTCATTCTCGAAGAGGACCATGACATCGGGGTGATATCATGACTTGCACTGAGTTGGATTTGAGTGAGGGAGGGCTGTACAGGGTCACCAACCCCACTCTCTCCTCCAGAGCCATCTGGGTCCAGTGGAAAGATATACATCAGGATGGCTGGAGATTGCTCAGGATTTTTGTTTTGTTTTGTTTTCTTAAATAGTAAACATGCTTTGGGTACATGATTTAGACATAAAGGGTGAAACCATACACAAATTAGGAGAGGACGGAATAGTTTACATCTTAGATCTATAAAGAGGAGAATAATTTATGACTAAATAAGAGATAAAGAATAGCATGAAATGCAAAATGTATCATTTTGAATACATGAAATTAAAAAGGTTTTGTACAAAGAGAAGCAATGGAGCAAAGATTAGAAAGAAAGCAGAAAGCTGGGGAAAATTTTTACAGCCAGTGTTTCTGATAAAGGCATCATTTCTAATATATATATATATATATATATATATATATATATATATATATATATAGAGAGAGAGAGAGAGAGAGAGAGAGAGAGAGAGAGAACTGAATCAAATTTATAAGAACACAAGTCATTCCCCATTTGAGAAATGGTCAAAAGATGCAAACAGTTTTCAGATGAAGAGACCAAAGCTATCCATTGCCAAATGAAAAAAAAAATGTTCTAAATCACTATTGATTAGAGAAATGCAAATTAAACAACTCTGAGGTACCACTTCAAACCTATAGGATTGGCTAATATGACAAAAAAAAAGGAAAATAATAAATGTTGGAGAAGCTGTGGAAAAATTGGGACACTAAAACATTGTTTGTGGAGTTGTAAACTGATCCAACCATTTTGCTGAGCAATTTGGAACTATGTCCAGAGGACTATGAGACTGTGTATGCCTTTTGACCCACCAATACCACCACTAGGTTGAATAAAAAAAAAATCATAAAAAATGTGAAAAGGACCCACAGGGAAAAAAAAAAATATTTCTAGCAGCTGTCCTGATGGCAAAAAACACTGGACATTGAGAGAATGACCATCAATTTGGCAATGGCTGAACAAGTCGTGATATAGGAATGTAATGGAATACTATTGGGCTATAAGAAATGATAAGCAGACAGATTTCAGAAAAACCTGGAAAGACTTAAGTGGACTGATGCTGAATGAAGTGAGAAGAAGCAGGAGAACATTGTATGCAGTAACAATAACATTGTGCGATGATCAGCTGTAATAGATTTAGCTCTTCACTAATAAATTTAGCTCTTCATGCAATGATCTCGATAATTCCAAAGGATTCATGATGGAAAATGCTCTCCACATCCAGAAAAAGAACTGTGGAATCTGAATGTAGATTGAACCATACTATTTTTACCTTTTTTTTTCTTTTTTGAGTTTTTCCCCCCTTTTGTTCTGATTCTTCTTTTATAACATGACAAATATGGAAATATATTTAATGTGATTGTACATATATAACCTATATCAGACTGCTTTCTATCTTGGGGGGGAGAGAGAAAAAAATTTAGAACTCAAAATCTTATAAAAATGAATGTTGAGGGGGCGGCTAGGTGGTGCAGTGGATAAAGCACCGGCCCTGGATTCAGGAGTACCTGAGTTCGAATCTGGCCTCAGACACTTGACACTTACTAGCTGTGTAACCCTGGGCAAGTCACTTAACCCCCATTGCCCTGCAAAAAAAAAAGAATGTTGAAAACTATCTTTATATGTAACTGCAAAAGAATATATTATTAAGATAAAAATTAATAATGTCTTATTTAAAGTTTTGAATTCCAAATTCTATCCCTCCTTTCCCCCTCTGCTACCCCTTGTCTAAGGCAGTAAGCAATCAGTTATTGGTTATACATATACAAATATGTAAAATATTGCCATATTAGTCATTTTGTATAAAAAACTTAAATAAAAGAAAAAATGGAAATGAAAAATAGTATGCCTCAGTTTGTGTTCAATCAATATCAGTTCTTTCTTCGGAGATGGATATTATGCTTCATCATTAGTCCTTTAGTATTGTCTCAGATCATTGTATTGCTGAAAATATTTAAGATATTCACAGATCTTCACTGAACAATATTTTTGTTACTGTGCACTGTGCACTGTGCACAATGTAATACTGGTTCTACTCACTTCACTATACATCAGTTCATATAAGTCTTTCCTGGCCTTTCTAAAATCACCGTGCTTGTCATTTCTTGTAGCACAGTACTATTTCATCACCATCATACACCACAGCTTGTTTAGCCATTCCCCAATGAATGGGCATTTATTTGATTTCCAATTCTTAGCAACCACAAAATTCTGCTAGAAGTCTTTTTGTACAAGTAGGTCTTTTTTTCTCTTTTGGTGATGTCTTTGGGATATAAACCTAGCAGTGGTATTGCTGGATCAAAGGGTGTGCACAGTTCTATGGCTCTTTGGGCATAGTTCCAAATTGCTTTCCAGAATGGTTGGATCTTTTCACAACTCCACCAACAGTGGATTAATGTCCAAATTTTCCCACATAAGCTCCAACATAAAATATTTTCCTTTTTTGTTATATATGCCACTCTGATAGGTGAGATGAAACCTCAGACTTGTTTTAATTTGCATTACTCTCATCAATAGTGATCTAGAACATTTTTTTAATTTGACTATAGATAGCATTGAATTTTTGTCTGAAAACTGCCTGTTTATATTCTTTGACCATTTGTCAATTAGGAATGATTTGTATTTTTATAAATTTGATGTAGTTTATATATATACACACACACATACATATTTGAAAAATGAGATCTTTATCAGAAATTCTTGTTTCAAAATTCTTTGCCAGTTTCCTGCTTTCCTTATAACCTCAGTTGCATTAGTTTTGTTTGTGCAGAAACTTTTTACCTCTATATAATCAAAATTATCTATTTTACATTTTGTATTGCTCTCTGTATTTTCTTTGATTCTAAATTCTTCCTCTGTCCATAGATCTGACAGATAAACTATTACTTAGTATTGCCCTTTCTGTTTAAATTATGTACCCATTTTGACATATTTTAGTATATAGCGTGAGATGTTGGTCTATACCTAGTTTCTGGATGGTACTGGATATTTAAGGTTATAGGGATGATTAAGTGACTTGCCCAGGGTCATTTAGCTAGTGTTTGAGGTGAGATTTGGACTCAAGGCCTCCTGACTCCAGGGCCATTGCTTTATCCACTGCACCATCTAGCTGCCCCACTCTCTTCAGGAACAAAGGTAATGTAGGTGAAAATGTAGTCCTCACTATGGAGGATGGATTGATATTCCAGTTCTTGCTCTATTTTCTCACTAAATATGCAATTGAAAAAGCTAATTAGGTTAAGTGATACTGGAGGGATAAGCACTCCTTCACTTGATTAATCTGTGATAGTGAAAAGATATTAATTGGTGATTTACAATGGGGAGCACAATGGCATGGAGGCTAGAGAAGACAACATTAATTAAAACTCCATAGCTCCTTAGTTACCCTAGATACTTGAAAGGAAGATGTAGCTCGACTTAGTCTGAGGAGCCGAACTTTCAGTATAAATGAGAGTTGGGATCACAGTTCCAGAGACTATATTGTATTACAGTAGAAATATAGACTCTATTATGTAAAGAAATGTAGTCTGTTTCCATTTTCTAGATTAGGGAGTTGAGAGCTGCAGCTCACCCAAGGGCCCACAGATAGTAAGGAGCAAATCTGGATTTTAAAGCCAGGTTCTCTGACTCCAAAACCAGCTCTCTTTCCACTGTTGTTAGGTTCCTTCCAACTATAAATTTATGATCTTAGGATACTGAATACAAAAATTCAACCAATTAAATTGTGGAAACTTAGAATTCTTTTTTTTTTTTTAGCTAAAATGACTTGACTTCCAAGAAAATGAGAAGATTGAAAGAAACCAGAAACAATATTCATTTACCATCAACTAGGAAAGAGTGGTAAAACTGGCGTAATAGTGGATAGATATGACTGGTAGAAATATGGAGAATAATAAATGTTTAATTGGAATAGGGAAAACAACCCCAAGATCATGTTTGTAATACAGTGAAATGTTGGACCAAAGCCACCAATTCTGTACATCTTGGCCCTATGATGTCATCATAGTCATTCACCTGAAATCTGCACACAATTGTTGGTATATTTCTGCCCTCTGCACAAAGCCGGTCTAGTAATGGAACTCTGACCAACTTAAACCTATATAGATATAGGAATTGATTTATTGTTCGCAATTTCAACCAGTGATTATGATGATGATTATGAGCATGAGCATGAAGATGATGATTGTGATAATGATGGTGCTGGTCTTGGTTGTGCTCGTGATGATGATGATGGTAACAAAAACAATTCCATTTACATTGTCATCGTCCCCTACCCAACAACCTGCAGCAAAGAGGATGATCTCAGCCTTGGCTCTGGGCTTCTTTCATGACTCACATGTAGACTGTGACCAGATTGAGTGATGTTAGCCATCCATAGGCCATATGTGAAAAGGAGTAAAGTTCCCAACATCTCAGAGCATTTATTCTAAAAGCTTCTATCTACTGTTTGAGTAAACTGAGCTTGAAATGAGGAATAAAGGGTAGAGGTTACAACTTCTCTTTCCTTAAAAAAAATGTTTCAAGAAGGGAATCTTTATGGAGAAGAGATTGCTACTGGATTCTGAGAACATTTGGCTTTGTTGGCCAACTGGTCTCCTTCTTCATTCAGGGGAAGAGAAGGAAGGAGGAGAATAGAAAACAAAGGGAAAGGAGAGGATGTTATTAATTTGAGTCAGGTTTGGCTCAAAGTCTAAATCTTTTTCAAATTATGACTCAAACAACATGATGATTGTGCTTTTGCTCCAATATTGCTTCAATAAACTTGACTTTAACTTGAAGATTTCTCATTCCAGGAGAGAATCCATTTTGAGAGTATCTAATTCATGCCTCTTTACTTTCTAGGATAAGACATTGAAGCCTGTAGATCTGAAATCACCTACTCGAAGGGGCAATGGCCTTGACAGTGGCAGAGCTCTGAGAAACCTGCAGGGCTCCAGACCCTCCATGCCTCCTTCTTTTTATTACCCCATGGTTAAAAGTGTCTTTGTCCTTCATGGTGAGCTCAGTGGCCCCTGTTAGGAAAGATTTCATTAAAAATAAAAAGGGGACTTACATAATTTTTACTTTTTTTATAAAGAAAAGGACATTATTTAACACTGAAATTTTGCCCTTGGCCTATAGGGCAAGATCCATGCTTTAGTATGCTCTATATGACTTTAAGAATAAATCTTTAAAGGGTATAATTCTAGAGTTCAAAGATGGCACAGTATGTTAAATAAACAAGAGAATAACTGGTGAGAATCTTTCTGTTAGGAAGAAAACCTAATTTGACAAACACCAGCTGTTGCTCTCTCTGTGCTGAGCTATGTATTCAAAAATATAAACAATCATTAGTTTATTATGTCTCTTTAGCAAATGCTTTCAGCTCATGTGGCATCCTTCAGGCAACACGCACCAACTGGTGACTCTTACTGAAAAGATGACTGTTTGATCACCAGAGCCCTGGTGTTTGTACAACAGGGTTCCTCATAGCATGGGCTTATTGACTTAGAGGAACCTCTTGCCTGCAAAGAGCATTTATAACTCTTACATTCAAAGATATTAGGGAGTGGCAGCTAGGTGGCACAGTGAATAAAGCTCCAGGCCTGGAGACAGGAATACCTGAGTTCAGATCCAGCCTCAAAAACTTAACACTCACTAGCTTTGTGACCCTGGGCAAGTCACTTAAAACTCATTGTCCTGCAAAATAAATAAATAAATAGATAAATAGATAAATAAATAAATAAATGAATGAATGAATAAATGAATAAATGAATAAATAAATAAATAAAAATTAAAAAAAAAGTACACTCTAGTGGGGAAAAACAGTGGAGAGCATTTGGGTGAAGACAAAGGTATTGCAGAGAGAGGCATGTCCGGTATGTGAGTGATATCAGAAACTCGAGACATTCCTTCACACAAATAATCTTCTGTTCCTGTCTCCTTGAGCATGCCAGTGAGTTTATGGACCATATTTTCCTGTACAACAGGAAATAAGAGACTTTATACTTTGTTAGACTCTTGTTTAGAGGGAACTGGTATTTTTTAAATGTATATGGGTGTTGAAGTTTCAATATAAGCATATATATCATAAAAAGGGAAAAGGACCCACATGTACAAGAATATTTAAAGCTGCTCTTTTTGTTGTGGCAAAGAATTGGAAATTGAGGGAATGCCCATCAATTGGGGAATGGCTGAACAAGTTGTGGCATATGAATGTAATGGAATATTATTGTGCTGTAAGTAGTGATAAGCAGGCAGATTTCTGGGGAAAAATAAAAAACCTGGAAAGACTTAAGTGGACTGATGCTGAGTGAAGTGAGCAGAACCAGGAGAACATTGTACACAGTATCAACAACATTGTGTGATGATCAACTGGGATAGACTTGGCTCTTCTCAGCAGTTCAATGATTCAAGATAATTCCAAAGGACTCATGATGGAAAATGTTCTCCACATCCAGAAAAAAAAAAGAACTGTGGAATCAGGATGCAGATTGAACCATACTTTTTCTGCTTTTTTCATTTTTTTTCATTTCTTTTTTGAGATTTTTCCTTTTTGTTCTTATTCTTCTTTCACTACATGACTAATGCAGAAATATGTTTAATGTGATTGTACATATATAACCTCTATCAGATTGCTTGCTGTCTTTGGGAAGAGGGGAGGGAAGGAAGGGAGGGAGAAAAATTTAGAACTAGAAATCTTGTAAAAACAAATGTTGAAAACTATCTTTACATGTAACAAGAAATAATAAAATACTTTCATGATAAAAATATAAGCATATACATATACATAAATGAATACATACATATACTCTTGAATTCTAGGTGATGCTGAAATTGTCACAAACCCAAATTTTTAATAAAAGAAAATTAAAGTCCTGCTTTAAAGCTATCTATAAAAGAATTTGATCTGGAAGACATAAGGGCTATATAGAAAATGATCTGGCCTAAAATGTAGGTTTGGGAACATGCTGAGTTCTTTAGGAGAATGTATAAAAGATCCTAATATCTTGAGTAGATGAACAGAATCTAGGCTATCCCGTCATTTATAGACAAGAAAATTAACATCAAGAGGTGACTTTGCTTGTCCAAAGCACCCGAGCTAGACTTTAGACCCAGATCCTTTGACTCCTAATGCAGGGCTCTTCCAAATATACCACACTGTCTCTATCCAATCTGTGTCTCTAGTAGAACCTGGCACTCAGCATAAACTCTGTAATACGCTCCAACCAGTGGTCACTCAACCCTCTCCTGAATGTTCCATCAATGAATTCATCACTATCTTGTGAAACAGCCCATGTCATTTTCATACAAGTCAAATTGAAAAACATCATTCCTTATAGCTGATCTGAAACATGACTCCCTGTAGTTTCTCCACTGGCCCTGGATGTGTTCTTGGAGGAACCCAGAATGAATCTATTTCCTTTCTTTGAAATAACATCCATTCATATTTTTAAAAACTGTCTTTCAGTCATGGTCATTTGTTCAACAGTAATGTCTAAATTGACTACTATGCAATGAAGACTAAAGAGATATTTAAAATGCTATCCCCATGTCCCTGAATCTAATAATCTATCAGAATTATGTCTTGCTTTTTAGTGTATTATCCAGCATCTTAACTTTCAAATGTTTCAAATTATTCAGGCTAAGCATTCCAATGGAAGGAAGGAAGGAAGGAAGGAAGGAAGGAATAGAGGGAAGGCATAACAGGTGGGATGAAGTACATAAAAGATACTTCTCTCTGGGAAATTTTCACCCTCATCTCCCTGGTCTATCACATTTTACTTTATGGAGGAAAAAGAAGAACTCTCTGGCCTCCACAATTTGAGTCAATGCAGTTGAAGTTTTCAATAGTTTTCACTTCCGCTAACAGTTTCTCAGTGAAGGATACTTTCCTGTAAAATGATTATATTGGCAAACTTTGCTTCTAGTCATACAAATTTGCAAGACAGGAAAAAATGAGCTAAAGATAAATCTCATGCCAGTGGTATAATAATTCAACTCAAAGTAAATGAAAGAAAAAAATCTACCCATGCCAAAGGGAAAATGGAAAATATTTTCAACTGCTGACTTTAGACAATTAATCGTGCATAGGAGCAGATGGTGGAGTTATCTGAGTGCCATGAACTCTTCACCCTTCTCAAGTCATATCTAGGGTGCTCTACTTCAATATCTTTGGGCTCAAATTTATGTGAGGCAATCATATATAAATGATACCACTCAGCCTGTTCTGTTGGAGTGTCGTCATAGTAACCTCACAAGGATTGGAGCTAAAAGGGCCCTAAGTGATCAACTTGCCCAACCCCCTCATTTTATAGAAAAGGATGCTAGGCTCCAGGGAAGTGCAGCGATTTGCACCAGATCATACAGCTTGTAAGTAGGAAAGCCAGTTTCTGCACACCATGTAAGTAGAAAAGCCCCAGCTGCAGATCCAGTGTCGTTTGATACTCTACACTGTTCTTCAATGTCATTCCATTCCATTTAATACCCATTGATCGAACATCTGTTTAACATCAAGTATCATGCTACTACACAGGATAGAGGGATATAACCTGATCAACCCCTCCTCCTAAGAAGCTCTCATCTCCTTGGAGAAAGAAGGGAATTGCAAGCAGATGGCTAACCCCCAGTGTGATAGATTATTTTCTCAGAAAGCTCTTCTTCTGAATGTCTTTACCACACACTTGCCATCCTCTGCTATTTATGGCTAACTCCTGGGGACACTATAACTCAAATCAATCTCTTTAGTATCCAGTGGTCCCAGGCCTGAACAATCTTCCATTGCCGTGGGTCCTGGGAAGAGAAGTATGACACTGTTCATTCCTCACTGATATTTCAGGATCATCCCTCTGATATCACAACTCAATGACCTTTTTCTTCTGCCATTAGGGCTACTCTACCCAAATTTGTCACCTGTCTCTAGCCTTTGCTTCTGCTGCACTCTGGCCTCCATGTCATCCTTCTTCCTTGCTCAAATTGTTCTAAACCTGACTCACTGCCTCAGTCTCTGACTCAACGTTTTCCTGCCCATTTGGGAACTTCAATATGCACACCAGTATCACCTAAAGTAAAAGGATCTCCCCTCTCAGCTCATCCCACCCCAGGCTTTACATCTTCCATACATATCCCATTCAAGCCTCTTCAGGAGATGTTCCCCTAGATCTCACTGGGTTGGACCAGCTCTACAGTCTTAAAGTCTCATTGCTCTCTCTTATCTGCCTCTCCTTCCACTCTGCTTCACTACATTGAAATCAAGTGTTGGTCATCACTATGGACACCAGGCCTTTCCCCTCTCCCTCTTCTCCAGATAGATCACATTCTCTGGGGAAATAGTCTTCCTTTCACTATCAGTTTAATAAAGTCTGCCAGCTTTATTGAAGTACAGAATTTTAGATGAGCCATGGACCTCAGTGACTATACACATGTCCAAATGCCTCTTATGATATGCCCAAGAAGAGGGCATCCAGCATCTGCTTGAAGCCATTCAGGAAGAGGAAAACCACTAAAGTCTTGAGGTCCACCAAGTCCTTTGAACAGCTCTCCCCGTGAGGAAGCTTCTGAGCACTCAGTCCCCCATTGCTTCAGTCGCCGCCCTCCCAGGACAAACAGAGGAAGTGCAATGATTTGGGCATGAGGTTGACTTCCAAGTACCAGAGAGTGCCTATCAGGCTCCTTTGGCCCGTAATGACCACTCTCAATTCTCTGGATTCAGTAGCAAGTTCTTAAGGCCCTTGACCAGCCTGATTGCCCTCCTCTGCACATCAACTCATTTGTCAAGGCTTTCCTCAACTTCAGGACTCAGAACGCACCCGTCATCGCAAAGAGGTCTGACCAGAAAACAGGCAAGCCAGATTCTCAGCCCCTTAGGCTTGTAAACAGCCCTTCTCTTAATACAGTCCAATGCATCTTTAGCTGGTTTAGAGTCTTTGGGGATTTTTGAATTCTCTCTCCTGACCTCTACCTCCTGACTTCCTTTGAGTTCTAGTTAATAGGTCATTTCCAGTGTTTTTTCCTGATCTCTCTTAATGTGTTAGGGCCTTCACTCTAGTGTTATCTCCTGTGTGTGTGTGTGTGTGTGTGTGTGTGTGTGTGTGTGTGTGTATGCATGCACAGACAGTGGTGGATAAATGGCAAGGTGTGAGGGGCAGTAGGACAAGAAGGCAGGTATGCCTTCCCCATACTGACCTTAAATTTCTCCTTAATCATATATTTGCTTCTGTTGCTTATAAATATACCCAGCTCTCCTCAGGATTAAAAAAAAAAACCCAAATCTCCAGTTATTTTATATCTTTTTTCCCTTACAAGTTAAATTGCCTAGCATACGTCTCCTAAAGCATTACATGCACTTTATTAATTTCATTTCTTAACAACTTGCGACCTGGCTTGTGATGCCATTACTTTATTGAATTCTTTCTCTTCGATGTTCAGAATGTTCTACCTGCTAAATTTGATTACCTGCTCTCTTCCCCAATTCTTCTTCCTTCTCTGTCACTTCTGACATCTTTGACCATGATCCCTCTTGCATATCGTCTTCTTCTTTGGATTCCGTGAAATTATTTACCTGTCTTGGTACTGCTCTAAACTGGCTGATTCTTCTAAATGTTCTTAACTATATCAATCACTCTTTCTTTCTCCAAAATGTAGTAATCCTTCAAGGCTTTGTTCTGGGCCATGTTCTCTCTTCTCTCTATGTATTCTCCATATTATTTCGTCAGTAACTATGGCCTCAGTTAATATCTGTATATATGTGACTCCCAAACCTAGATGTTCCTCTCAAAGTTGTCTCCTGGATTCCAGGCCCACATGGCCAACTCCCACTGTATATCATTTGGAGAAGGTGTTAAACACATTAATTATTTTTCTGCAAAATTATTCCCTTCTACAGAATCATCCTTTGCTATAAGTCAGACTGCTATCCTTACTGTGTTCTAGGATTACATTTATGAAATCCCTTAAGTTGAGAGGGGACTTGGAAATGAGAGTATCTGGTATATATTATTATCTTATGAAAATATCACTTCAAATAGGGTGGTTCCATTTAATTTATGCCATCAAGCTTTACCTTTCTGTTTCAAAATAAGCATTTCAAAACCACTATAGTGACAGCAACAGAACCAGAAATCATTAATTTTTGAGCACATGTACACATACACACATATACATACATATATACAAGTAATGTATACACACATATACATACATACAAGTAACATATATACCCAAAAAGACTGCATATGCCTGCACATAAAATAAAAGAAAAAGGCAGAAAATTAAGAGGGTAGGAAGACAGAGAAAAATAAGACAATATATCAAGCAACTCTACACAGTAAGAAAACTGAGAATAGAACCCAGGCTTCCTCATTCTCATCCATATGTTGTTTTGATGACACCATCTATGCATGTATACAGAGAACTGGAGCTGGCCAAACTATGGTAGCCATGCCACGCATAAGAAGGTAATATGTCCACTCCAGTTCTGCTCTATGTTTCTGGGAAAGCATATGCCACTTCTTCCTGCACATAGTTGTGAAGGTCAACACCCTTCTACCCTTGCCATAAAAAGGAATATCATATTCCAAAAGCAAAATAAAATGAATTATTTAATAATGACTCTATCCTGATAGCTCGCATATTCACTGACTTCATGGTATGTAAACTTTTGTCAACATTATTTCCTGATGTGTAACAAAGAACTTCTACTATTTCAGCTGTTTGTTTTCTTTTATGTTCTCCCCTGAGTGGTCATAGGCTTTACTTTTGACTCATAATCAACATCCCATAATGAATTTGGTTCTAATATGAAACCTGAACTCCAATGACCCTTTATAATGTGTGATCTTATGTAAAGAGCCCCAGACTAGGCTCTAACACCTGCTAGTTATGGAATCTTAAGACTTCTAGGACACTTTTTAGGACCTCAGTTTCCTAACTTGCAAAATGCTCACATGGAATGAATGAGATAGTCACAAAGTTTCCTTCATAGACTATATTTCAGATAATCATAAATTTGTCTAGGAGATTCCCTCAACTAAATTATTTACTTTTGAGATGAGAGACATGAGATCCTAAGTGAAAAAGAGGACTCCATCTGGAAGAAAATGAGCATGGAATAGAACCAGAAAACAGATTTAGGTTCCGTGACCCCAAAGCTCTTTTCATTACTACCCACTTATAAGCTATGGAACAAAGCCATGGGAATAGTTTTTATACAATATGGGGAGGGGTAGTGGGAGGGTTCTGAACAAACATTATAAAATGCAATATATAGCCAATGTTTTTGTCTGTTTCATGTTTAGGGAAGATAGCCCTTATATTCATGCGTGGTCTATCATTCATGGATAATCAATCTCTTGAGGCATCTGACTGAATCATTAGGCATTAAGCTAATGGCCCCATTATCCTGAAGAACCACAGTCATATAACTCTGAATGATTTAGAAGTCATAGATCAGTCAGAGGTAAAACAAAAGGCATTGATCAAGAATCTAACAAAGTTGTTGGCTTTGACAACTGTTGGTTTTGTGAGATCCACTGAAGATTATAACCCTTTACAAAAGGCAGAAGGTAGTTCACTGATGTCCAAACATTTGGTGTGTTTATTCTTCTATCATATGTCACTTTTTATTTTCTGGAATTTGGGATTTTCTCTTCAAGGTTGATTTTAATTTAAAATATGCAGAGTGAGAAAGGATATAAATTTCCAGCAATCCAATGGTGCTCTTCAGTTCTGGGTGCTCTCATCTCATGTCTGTCTGCTCTGATTATTGAAAATACATCATCGTCAATTTTGTTTCCAGGATGGAGCCAAGATGGCAGAGGAAAGGTAGTAAGCTCTAGGAAATTCCAACATAATTGCTACAAAAATCCTCCAAATAATGTCACAAGACAGTTTCTGGAGCAGCAAAACCCACAAAAGAATGGACTGAGATAATTTTCCAGCCAAAGATGGCTTAGAAGGTCAGCATGAGGGGGCTGCTGTGCTGGGGCAGGAGTGGAACCCAAACCCACAATCATGCTGACACAGATCCAGTCCCAGACAGGCCAAGCCAGGGAAAAATACCCCTGGAGTCTCTGAATCAGCTGCAATGCCATTGTTGTCTGGAACTAAGCTTATGGTGTGGTAAGAGGGCTGAGCGATTGGCAGAGGGGATATTACAGGGATCTCTACTGCTGCTGAGGTGGAACTTGGGTTTTTCACCCCTGCTGGAAACCAGGAAGTGGGCTTGAGTAGCAGTGGCCCAGGTTGGGGAGGGGCACAGGCTTATCAGAGCTAACAACTACAACACACAAAGATTTGCTGTCTAGTTAATTAGCAAGTTGGCCTGGGGTTTTCTATGGACCAAGGAACAGGCCTGGTGAGTGAAAAACCTGTTCCTTCTTAAATCATACCACTTGAGACCCCCTGAAACTTGGGACACTGCAGCCTGGAAACAGTGCCCCATTTTAAGGAGTAAAAAGTCAAGTAAAAGACAGGTGAGTTAAGCAGACAGAGAAAGGTGAGGACCATAGAAAATTTATTTAATGACAAGGAAGAATGAGGTGCACCCTCAGGAGAGCAACGTTAGGTCTCCTACATCCAAAGCTTCAAGGAAAAACATTAATTGGTCTCAGGCCATAGAGGTGCTCAAAAAGGACTTTGAAGATAAAGCAAGAGAGGTAGAGGGGAAAAAAAATGGAAAGAGAAATGAGAGTGATGCAGGTGGGTCATAAAAAAAAAAGTCAACAGCTTGAAAAACTAAATTGGCCAAATAGTAAAGGAGGTACAAAAACTCTCTGATGCAAATAATTGCCTAAGAATTAGGATTGAACAAATAGAAGTTAATGACTTTATTAAAAATCAAGACACTATAAAACAAATCCAAATGAATAAAAAAAATAGAGGTCAATGTGAAATATCTCCTTGGAAAAACAGCTGACCTAGAAAATAGATTTAGGAGAGATAATTTGAAAATTATTGGAATACCTGAAAACCATGATCAAGAAAAGAGATTAGACATCATCTTTCAGGAAATTGTCAGGGAAAATTGCCCTGATATTCTAGAAATAGAAGGTAAAACAGAAATCAAAACAATCCACTTATCACCTCCTGAAAGAGATCCCAAAATGAAAACTACCAGGAATATTATAAAAACAATCCAGAGCTCCCAGGTCAAGGAGAAAATATTGCAAGCTGCCAAAAGGAAACAATTCAAGTACTGTGGAACCACAGTCTTGATAGTACAAGATCTAGCAGCTTCTACATTAAAGGACTGGAGGGTTTAGGATATGATATTATGGAGGGCAAAGGAATTGGGATTACAATAGTTACCCATCCAGCAAAACTGCATATAATCTTTCAGGGTAAAAAATGGGACTTCAATGAAAAAGAGGACTTTTAGGTCTTCTTGATGAAAAGACCTACAATAAATAGAAAATTTGATTTTCAAATATAAGACTCTAGAGAAGCATAAAAAAGTAAACAGGAAAAAAATTTAAAAGGGATGTTAAAAGGTTAAACTCTTTACATGGGAAGATGATACATCTAACTCATAAGAGCTTTCTTAGTATTAGGGCAGATGATAGAAATACATTTAGAATGAGGACACAGGTGGGAATTGATTATGAAGGGATAATATCTTTAAATTATTTATTTTTTGTTTACCTTGTTTTGTGGGGTGGTTGGAGTTGTGTGACATGCCCGGGGTCATGCAATGGGTGAGTGTCTTGTGTCTAAGGCTGGATTTGGGCTTGTATCCTCCTTGGTCCAGGATGGGTGCTTTGTCCACTGTGTCACCCTATCTGCCCCATGATCACAGGGTTGAGAGGAATGCACTGGGGGAGTGTGAAAGGGAGAGGTAGAATGGAGTGAAATCCCACATGAAAGAAACAGGAAAGGGCTTATGAAGTGGGGGAAGAAATGGGGAAGGAGCAGGGCAGTAAATAAACCTTACACACATCAGAATAGGCTCAAAGATCTAAATCTCATCAGAGTTGGCTCAAGGAAGGATTAACATACACACCCAATTGGGTGGGGTAAGCTATCTAAACTGGGACATGAATGAACCTTATACTCATCAGAATTGGCTCAAAGACCTTAATTTCATCAGAGTTGGCTCAAGGAGGGAATACTATACACACTCAATTGGATGAAGTAACCTATATAACCTTGAAAGAAAGTAGGAGGGGAAGGGGATAAGGAGGGAAAGGTAAAAGAAGGGAAGGCAAATTGGGGAAAGAGGCAGTCAGAAGCAGATCCCTTTTGAGGAGGGTTAAAGAAGATAGAAAAGAAAGTAAATATCATGGGGAAGGGAATGGGATAGTGGGAAACAGTTAACAATAGTAACTGTGAAAAAGAGAAAAGGAAGAAAAGGTACAAAACGTATTTATGGCAACTATTTGTGGTGGCTAAGAATTGGAAATTGAAGGAGTGTCCATCAATTAGGGAATTACTGAAAAAGCTGTGGCATATGCTTGTAGTGGAATATTATTGTGCTGTAAGAAATGACAGTCAGTATGCTTTCAGAAAAACCTGGAAATACTCATATGAACTGATGTATAGTGAAGTGAGCAGAACCATGAGAACAGTGTGCACAGTGACAGCATTATCACTCTATGAGCAATTATGAATGGGGCAGCTAGGTGGTGCAGTGGATAAAGCACTGACCCTGAATTCAGGAGAACCTGAGTTCAAATCCAGCCTCAGACACTTGACACTTAATAGCTGTGTGACTTTGGGCAATTCACTTAACCCTCATTGCCCTGCCAAAAAAACAAAAACAAAAACAAACAAAAAAATGAGCAATTATGAATGACTTAACTACTTTCAGCAATGCACTGATCCAAGACAATCCCAAAGGACCAATGATAAAACATACTATCCACTTCCAGAAAAAGAACTGATATTGATTGAACACAGACTGAAGCACACTACTTTGTGCTTTCTCTTTTTTTACTTGTCTTTTTATGTGAAATGACTAATATGGTAACATTTTACATAATTGCACATGTATAACCAATACTAATTGCTTGCAAACTTAGGGAGCGTGGAGGGGATGGAGGGAGGGAATGAAAGAGTGATAGAATTTAGAACTCAACACTTTTAATTAATTAACTAATTAATTAATTTGAAAAAAAAGAAAATACATCATTGTCACAAGTTTGGAAGTCAAGGTTCATAGGTTTTTGTTTGTTTGTTTGTTTTTCCAACTACTAAACAACAATTCCTCTTCACCTTGTAATAAACTGAATGCTTGCATATTAGGGAAAATATCTAATTTCCATATTCCTTTGTGCTTTCCATCTCTCTGCCTGTAATCAAGATTTAGACTCAATATCATGATGCTAGGACTGAATTATCTTATTGATTCTCTAAGCTCTTAGAAAAGTGTTTGGCACACAGTTGGTGACTAATGAATGCTTGTTGAATAAAGGAAGCAGTGGTCTTTTTTTGATATGGAAAAGGAGAGCAAAACATGGTATCACCTGCATGCTTGATTTGGGAATAGACTTCAAAGATTTCTGAGAAAAGACATGTCATAAAGAGAACCATTAATTTTTCAGGGAAAGTCAGAGGAAAAGAGATAAAGAGCTGCTAATATCAACTCTCTGACAAGACAAACAACTGATTTTATTAAAGAAGGAAAAAGGAAAGTGTCTTAGGAGATCAAAATGGCTGCTCTGCAGAGGACCCAACAAACACACTTAGAAAATAGACTTGCCTTTTTGCCAGAAGAGTGGATAGGTAACTGAAAGCCTAAACAAAGAGTGGTCTGTGAAAATAGTGCATGGAAAGGTAAGACTTTGGAATATCTGAGTCTGCCAAATAATACCATAGACAGAGCCATGTCTTCTGTAGCCATGTTGGGATAAGATGGAGGGCAACAAAGAAATGGGAGCCTGATTCATGTGCAACGGGTCAAGAGAGAAGACATGCATTGTTTATCATTCTCCAGTTATTCTTTTATTTCCAGGTAACATAATGACTAGAACTCTGGGCCTGGAGTCAGCAAAATCTGACTTAACATTCAGTGTTAGACTCTCACTAAATGTGTGACCCTGAGAAAATAATTTAACTTATGTTTCCTTTAGTTTTATCAACTGTAAAACAGTCATAATAATAGTATTTACCTCCCAGGCCTATTGTGGGAATTAAATGAGATAATGTTTGTAAAGTCCTTAGAATAGTTCCTGCCAAACATTAGACACTTAATGAATGCATATTTCATTCCTTCTTTCCTTCCTTCCTTTTTTCCCTCCCTCCCTCCTTTCCTCATTCCTTCTTTTCTTCCTTTTTTTCCTTTCTACTTATTATTCCATGACCATTTAGACTGATATTGATGGAAAACAAATGAGAATTGAATCTCAAGTTTGAAATCTTTCACAAAAGATAACCCCTGACAATCAATCAATGAGTTAAAATGACTCAGCCTTGAACTACAACTCATGATCCTGAAATAACTATTAGATCTTGTTGCTGCAATACCATGGATTAGCCTTGAAAAAAATGGGGAGAGTGGGTGAGGTCTCACAGTAGTAAAGAATAACAAACACTGGCCACATTTGCAAGAAAATGAAGAGAAGGAAAACTTCAAATTATATGCCAAAAATTACATGCAATTTTTGATTTCTGGCTAATTTCTAGAATTGTAAGATATGTGAGAAAAGAAGTCATGATTACAATGATTCAATCAGGGTTCATATCTTGGACACATTACAAGTGAGAAGATAAGTCTCCTTCCCTTTCACTACAGGGAAATGAGGTATGGAGGTGAAGTGTATGGCATAAGAAAATGTTAGTGAAATATACACTCAGTCCACTTTTTCAATCTATCTTGTTGGACAATATGCAGACAGAAGAGATAAATGATAATACAAGTAAGTGTCTTTGGAACTACTTGAACAAGAAAGCTCCAAAGCACTACAATAGGCTACTGTCAACTTGGAGAAAATAATATTATTATTCAACTTGAGGAAAACATTTTGGTGAATGGACCCTAGTGATTAGTTTAACCTTTTGATCAATTACTTGATCTAGAAGACCAGAAGGTGCTCTCTTCAGATGTGTTACTCTCCCCAAAGGCCAATGAAGTACTTAGAATGCTGGATGAGGAATTCAAGAGACAAAAGGATCACAACAAACTAAAATGATGGGTGAATTGAATTTCATAAGATAAAATTGAACAGAAATTAATCACAAATAGAAACTCTTACCTTGGATTTCAAATAATCAGCTTCACATGTTCAGCATGTGGGCATGGCTAAATAAACAATATGCAAATACAATTCTGAGTTTTTGTTTTTTTATTGTGTGTTTCTGTGTCCACATGTGTCCACTGCAAGCTCAGTGTGAATAAGTGTAATGCAACAGTCAAGAAGAGCAAGATGCATTGAGTGGAGTGACACCAGGACTGCAGAAATGATGCCAGAGCCAGAATAGTGTAGTCAAGAAGACACTGAAGTTGGAATCTGGAATGACTAGCTTTATATCCACAGCCCTCAGCATTTGCCAAGTATTGGCCAAGTCACTTAACTTCTTTGGTTATCAGTTTTTCCATCTCTATGTTGAGAGGGTCATGCTTGATGTTCTCAAAAATCTCTTCTAATAGACATATAAATCTAGGATCCTAGGAGAATCCTGAACCAGACCTAATATGGAGTGCATGTTCGCTTTGGGGTGCCACCCATTTTAAAGCTTTTTGATAAACTATAAAGCCTCCAAGGAATGATAGTAATGTGATACAAATCCATAAAACAGGAGGTTGACAGAAAGAATTTGCAATTTATAAACCAAAAGAAAAAAAAGTCTTGAGGGCAGGGGAGGGAGAGGCAGATTAGAGTCTCTTTCAAATATTTGAAGACTTATTATGCGAAAGCAGAAACAGATGTTATCTTGCCTCCATAAGTCAGGGTTAAAGTGGCCAGTAGGCAAATTTCAATTTGATATTGGGGGAAAAAACATATTATTCATTTTGTCTTTTCCAAAACAGACTGTTATGCCTTGGGTGGTAGGGAGTCCCCCCAAAATGCACCAGGTTTTAAAGCAGACTTTTAGTGGGGATATATTTTTGAAGGAATTGTGAATCCAAAAAGGGGTGGAATTGGGGCCTCTGAGTTCCCTTCTGACTGTTTCTGTAAAGGAATGAAGGCTGAGTATGGATCCTGATAGGATCACAACTTCTCCCAGATTCTATAAACACCCAGACCCATCAGACAAAGTGAGGATACACACAGGGAATATTGTGGCAAAAGGAAGAAGCCTGCCCTGGCCTCCATCTACTTGAACATAGTCTAGTGCTGATCCAAGCATTACTGCTTAGTTCAACCTTGGGCAAGTTACAAAATGTCTGCTTTAATTTCCTTCAATGAAAAAAAAATTGAGACTTTTTCCATTTTAAAACATCTACTACTTCCACTTGAAAAAAATTATCAAGTTAACTTCAAAATAAAGGACACTCAGAAATAGATGTCAGATTGAAAATACCATAGTGTTCAACTGACCAGCACCAGTGGTGTTTTCTACCACTGACTTTCACTGTCCTTGTGAGCTGAGGTCACTGTTTAAGGGCATTGCAATCTAGGCTTCATTAACACAGTTCCCAAGACCTCCCACTCACAGTCAGTAGAGTCTGATCTGACCTTGTTCTGTTCCATGCTTTTGATCTGCAAATTGCAACCAGAACCTACTGCTCTTTCCTTTTGTGTTAGTAAAAAGAAATGGGTGGGGGGTGGAAGGAATTTGTGATTATTTTCAACAAAAAAGGAATAAGTGAAAGAGGAGTTGAATATTCCTCCCAACAAAAGGGGTCTACATTGAAAGAGAAATTTGAGTCAGTGAGATTTGTGGAAAAGGCATAGTTAAAACCGCTACTTTTTTGCCATTTGGTTGAGAGAAGAAAATTGGGTGTCAGGGTTGACTTAAAATTTATTCATAATCATGGAGATTAAAAAATTGCCATCACTTTCCATGTTCCCTTATAATTTCAGATAGATATTGTCCCTTTATGAAGCAAGAAATTGAAAGGGGGAAAAATGCACAATTCTGAGGACATCCTGCATTTCAGAAAGGACCTAAGTTTTCATGTTCCCCAAAGAGCATTTCATTTCCCAGAAATGAAATTTAGTACTAAAAATTCAGACTCAGAGAAATTATACAACCAACACAAAATGAATCTTTCAAAAGACTTTTTGGTCAAAGTAAAAATATTCTGATATACAATGCCAAGTAGTATGTATGCACTTTAGAAGACAGCTATTATAGCAAAAATCATTTCTAAAGTTCTGTGAACCTTCACAGTTCAGGCTTTTGCACACCCTCCATTTAATATATAAGAAAGATGTTTTCCAGTGGATATTAATTTTCATTTTTTCTACATAGAATTATATTTGCTTTTTTCCTATTCAAATACATAACCAATTTAAATTTATTTCTAGCTAAACTTATATTCAGAAGCTGCTTTTTAAAGAGATACTAATTTTATTGGATTCAATTCAATCAACTGATTGGCTTTCCCCTTGGTCATACCCAAACAGGTACCTTCTATTTCTTACAGCCTCCTCCAAGTCTTAGTATGGGTACATATAGGAATATCACCACCATCATCCTTCTTTATCAATCATTTGGGCTTTTAACATTTCAGCCATATGTTATACTTCAGTTTAAATATAATTTATTACATAAATGATGCCTTGTATACTGGGAGGAGTGATCGGGTTAGGATTCTTCCCATATTTCAGAATGCTTTACACTTATCTAATTGACTTTTATATTTTCTGTCATGATCATCATCATCACCACCATCTCAAAAGTATACTAGACTGGAAGTCCCTTGATGTCATGGAATCAGTCTCCTCTCAATAAGTCTTTGTCTTTCTTTCATTATCTGAATGTAAAATGCAACAAAAAGCATAGAATGAATGAATGAATGAATGAGAACTCGACCCATTGTTTTCAACATCACTTGCAGCTGGACTACATTCAGCCATTTATTTCTTCCCCTTCTGAACACTAAAATTCCTTAGTTTGTGTGAGCAGATGAAGAAATATATTCTCCGAGAAGGCTAGTCAGCAGAAGGCATTGGATGATGTTTAGATAGCTACAGAAACAACAATTATCTCTCTTCCTACTTTAGAAAGTGCTAAACTAGAGGAGGATATCTGTGCTTTAAAAAGAACCAAATGGAACAGGTGTAGGTTTGTGTTCTGATGCATGTTTGCAAGGGAGGATGGCATGTCAAACCTATTGCTTTACTGTTCTGTCTTCCCTAAGCTGAACATCTTTGGGACATTGGCTCTTATTTTGTGGGCTAAGGAAAAATCAGGTTATGGTAACAGACATTAGAGTCCTGGATTTCTGATGGAATTGCATCTGTCCCCTGGCTTTGCTCTGACAGCACTCACTGGAGTGTCAACTGCCAATGGCTTGGGCCAATCTGTCACAGCTTTTAGGCATGGAACATGGTGTCAGCTGGAATTAATCAAATTAGACATCCTTTTGACCACAGAGATCCTCACCAGGAGGTCAGGCTTCATCCTGTGTATCTGTGATGAGTGATTCCAAAGGCATCAAGCTTTGGCATTTGTGGTCATCTGGCTGACCTTAACACCCCAAAATAGCCTTTTAGCTAGCCATTCCATAACACCACTGCATGCATACAATGCGTTTTCATTAAAGTTCATTTTGCAAAGACTGATACACACACAATTCTGGGTTTGCTCCACAGTAATGTATAAATTGTTACCTCTTATTTGTTTGGATTCCACCATTTCATAAATCTACTAGACTGGAAGTTCCCATATTGTTACATATCAATTTGGAGTTTTTCATTTTAATCAGGCATTTTTAATTTCATATCACTTAATATACAATAAAAATGAGCATTAATTTTATTAAAAATTAGCAATCAATTGCATTGTTCCAATGAACAAATTGCTCATAATGCTTAGTAGTCTACATATGCTGATTACTATAATGAACTGAGCCAGGGAAAGAGAGATGAAAGAAATAGCACTGGAGCAATGGGCTTCATTAAAAAGAAGAAGTAGAAGTAGGGGAAAGGGGAAGAAGGGGAAGAAGGGGAAGAAAGGGAAGAAGGGGCAGAAGAATAGGAGGAGGAGGAAGAGGAAGAACAAGAATAAGAAGAACAACAACAACAGCAGCAGCAGCAACAAAAACAACAACAACAACAACAACAACAACAACAACAACAAGAGGCAGCCTTCAGAAAAGTTCCAATTAATATTGTCAGCCCAGACTCAACTACTGGCCATAGCTGGTTGTTCATCATTTGCCTGGAGGCTTTCAAAGAGAGAGTTTCTCATCCACAGGAAGGAAAAGAACTAAAGGTCTCACATTCCCACTTGGCAGAGACTGTGGTCTGAGTTTTGGGTGTCGCTATGTTTTCCTAATGATGGGCCTATTCCAGAATACTTGGGGTATGACAAGAGGATTCCAACTCTATATAGCTATGATCAAATATTGACATATCTGAAAGGAACACCAAACCTTGAAAGAGTTTCTCTCCAAGAGGATTCACATGTGATATCTCCAGGTGCAGATGCGTTCTCCTTGTTGGAAGGTCCATCATGCCATCCATCCCTGAACCTCCCCTTCTCATCTCTACACTAAGCTCCCACACTCCTTGCAACATCATTATTTCTGTGTCTGCTTTCCCATATGCAAACCAGGAGATCCTCAATGGCAGGGTTTGAGTGCTAGCTAGCTCTGTCTCCCAAATTCCTTATCTACAGTAGGTGCTTGGGTTTTTAAAATGAACTTGTTTGTTAATTGAGGGCAGAGGTGATCTCATACTCCTTTTTTTCTTTATTTCCCATGATATGCAACATTGTACTAAACATGCTGTAGGTGGATAATTAATACTAAGCGAAAACGTTCAAAATCATTTGAAATATTTTCATATGTGATGGATATGCTGCAGATCACAGGCTCTATGAGGGCAGGAGCCCTTGAAGTATCCATCCTGACTCTCCTTTACTGTCATGTGCAATGAATAAACACATAAATGAATGAAGTGACCAGAGAGGAAACTGCTGAGAGGCGGTGTGTGGGATGTAAGTACTGTATCTGTGTATAGACTGGGTGAAGGATGGCAGGGCATTCCAAAGCAGAAGGAAGACAGTGAAGAAGCTGCTATAACCTACCCCTAGTTAGACAATGAGGTCTTTAGCAAAGTCCGCTTCTCTCTTTGGGCTCCAGCTTCTTTTTCTCTAAAATGAGACATTCTGGAAGGTCCCTTCCTGCTTTGTTATTGCTATAATACAGCTATATCACCCAGTGGATAGAGTGCTCTAGTTGGAATCAGAAATACCTGAGTTCAAATCCAGCCTGATACTCTTTTCAACTGTGTGACCCTGGGCAAATTATTTAATCTGTCTGCCTTAATTTCCTCATCTCTAAAATGGAAATAATAATAGCATCTATCCTACTGGGTTGTTGTGAGGATAAAGTGAAAAAAAGATGTAAACAGCTTTGCAAAATGTAAAGTGCTATATAAATGTTGGCTATTGTTTACTCTTTATGTATTTATATCATTGTCTCTGTTTTTGTATCTCTTTTCTCTCAATCTCCTCTCTCTCTCTCTCTCTCTCTCTCTCTCTCTCTCTCTCTCTCTCTCTCTCTCTCTCTCTCTCTCTCTCTCTCTCTCTCTCTCTCTCTCTCTCTTGACTATTTACTCTTTCCAACAGTATGGTTCAGAAGGTAACAAACATATCTATGGTTCCCTAGGGAGCTCAGCTTATCCCTTTAAAGTAGTTTCACTGCTGAGAGAATCTGGCTGAATTTGTGAGGCTGTCAAAACTGGCAACTCCATCACTCAAAGAAGTCCTTTCTCCAGTCCAAAATATGTATCCTTGAGTACACAGGGGAATAACCCAAACCCATAAAATCAACTTCATTACCCAGTAGGAGCTGCCACAGATTGGTCAGTTCTTTTCAGACAGGTCACCCAAGGTTTAACTGACCTTGGAAGTCCCTCCGGGATGCTGCTTGTTTAAATAAGTGTCAACATTTCAAGAATGCTTTCTCAAATGCATGAAGCCAAACCCTGCTGTTTATCATCGGACAGCTGTTCAGAAAGCATTTCATTATGTTGGATGCACAGACAATGCCTGTATGCCTCATACATGTCTCATCATATCCCATGGCAGTAATGAGGAACAGGAGATCGATCTGAAACCCAAGCTTTTTCTTGGGAGACACATTGAGAAGCTCAATGAAATTTTACAGCTGATACTTTTTAGAAATTCTCTCCTTTCTTTATTCTTCTTTTGTTATGAAATTAAGATAATTGAACACTTTTTAATCAGGAGATAAAATATGCTTTTGCCATTATCCCCTGCCAAATTGCTTCTCTATTCTATATGGCCCACAAAAGCATGTCAGAGATGCCACTATCATGTATGTCCAGTCAAGGTTGCAAGACAGGAAACTTCTAGTTCTCCACTAGAAACAAAACAACAATATAGCTATGTCTGGCTACAGAACATTAAAGGCTTCTGATAGTATGGAACCAGGACCACCAACTTTCAGGAATTGATTTATCTTTGATGCCTGTGTTAGATATCAATCTAGATTCATGTTTATATCGGGTGAAAATTGGGTACCCCAGCCTCTCTTTTGTTATTGAGTCATTTTTTCAGTTGTGTCCAACTCTTTTTCACCCCATTTAGGGTTTTCTTGTCAAAGATACTGGAATGGCTTGCCATTTTCTTTTCCATCTCATTTTACAGATGAGGAAACTAAGATAAGCACAGTTAAGTGACTTGCCCAGGATCACACAGCTAGTACATGTCTGAGGCTCCAGAAGATGAGTCTTCCTGACTCCAGGACTGGCATGCTATTCACTGTACCACCTAGTTGCCCCTCAGCCTCTCTCATAAATATTGATATTAGTCTATCTCAGAACCATGATCATGAATGACTTGAATTCAGGGAATAGATTATAAATGCATATCATTTGTCTTTGTTGGTTGTTCATTGTTTCCAGTAACTAAGTAGTATCATGGGTAGAGTACTAGACCTGGAGTCATTAACTTTGTGATGTTGGACAAGTCAGCCTGAGCTTTCTAATCTGTAAAGTGGGGATGATAATAGCACCTACTACCACAGGCCTTTGTGAGGATAATATGTGAGAATATTCCTACAGCACTCTGTAAACCTTAAAGCAATAGCTAAACACTAGGCAGCTATTATTCATTTTTCTGTTGTTTTTGTGGTCAAAAACAGCATGGTACAATGGTTAGAGATCTGATTGCAGAGCCAGGAAGACCTAGCTTCAAGGCCATGCTCTGCCATGTGTTGTCTCTGGGAAACAGGTTAAGACATTTCACTTCTCAGTGCCCTTGGGTTAACACAACATTTGGGAGAAAAGTTGCCCACCTGCATCTATTGAGGTAATTTCTTCCCTTGATAGAAACCTATGCCAGTGAAGTCCAGATCTAGTCCTATCCTTTTTAATGATAACAAAAATAAACCCATTTGAATGTCATTTTGAGGTTTGTAAGGCATTTATCCAGCACTTTGTAGGAAGAAGGGAACATAGAGATTATCTGCATTTTATACATAAAGAAACTGAGGTCAAAAGGAATGAGTTGACTACTTAATAGGATACAGCTAAGAGGAGTTAGAGAACTGAACATATCTAGAAACATCCCTGACTTCACTCCTTAATAGCACATTTCATTCTACATCATTTCTCCTTTGTCCTCACAGTGCCTACAAGGCAAAGTCCACAGTGGCCAAGAAAGCTGATGTTAATAGCATTAGAGACTCAACTGTGAATCTTAGAACAAATATAGGCTGAGAGCACAGATGAGGAAGACTACAGCAGTGCTGTTGTAGAACATTATTTAGACCAGAGGGATCTGAGAGTCCTGATGCCAGGAGCAATGGCAGCTCTAAGTGGCCAGATGTCACCACATGCTACCCCGATCCTTTTTAAAGGATATTCTTGGAACAAGCCTGCCCAGTACTGATTTGTAGGTTTCATTTGAGTTACAGAAATCACTATCTAGACTGGGTTCCTTGAGAGCTGGGACATGTGTATGTTTATCTGTATGTGCATGTACACATGTGTGTATGTGTGTGTGTGTTTCATACTATCCCACACACATAACACAGTGCTTGAACTTAATAGCGCTTAATAAAGTCTTGTCTACTGACTACTGACTCTGTCCCTGCTTCTGATAAACAAAGTCATGCCTCCCCCATCATGGTAGGGAGGTGGGACTCTCACTCCCCACCCCCCTTTCTCACTAGCTATACGATAATCCTATATTCTCTGTTTCAAAGTGAATGATCTAGAAACTTCTTCCTATACTTATTCCTTCCATTTGTCTCCCTCCTCCTCCTTTGTCTGTCTTTCTCTGTCTCGCTGTTTCTGTCTCTCTGTCTGTCTCTGTCTCCCTGTTTTTCTCTGTTTCTCTCTCTGCTTCTTTTTGTCTTTGTCGCTCTGTCTCTCTCTACCCCCCTCTCTCTGTCTCCCTCCCTCCTCTTAAATCTTTTTACTTTGTTTTTAATTCCCATCACTCAATAGAAAATACTTTCTCCCATATTTTCAATGGTCTCTTAATTGCCAAAATTTATGGCCTTTTCAAAACCCCTGGATTTCTTGACCTCTTCAGCCTTTCATACTGTTGTCAGAATCTTCTCCTCTGGTACTCTTTCTTGTTTCTGCCTTTCCATTTCATAGTTCTCTCATGTTCTCTATCTATCTAACTGCTTCTTTTCAGTTGCCTTTGTTGGCTTATTCATATCATAGCTCCTAACTGCTTCATCCTGGTCCTTCTGTTATTTTTTTATACTTTGTCTCTTGATGGCTACATCAGCTGCCAAATTTTATATTATCATCTCTATGCATTGGCTTTCCATATCTATATATCAAGCCCAAGTCTCTCTCCTGAGCTCCTGTCACACATCATCAAATGCCTGTTTGATATTTCAAACAAGATGTCACTTGGGCATCTCATATTCAATGTGTACAAAAATAAGTCCATTATCTTTTCTTCCAAAATGCACATTCTTCTGAACATACTTATTTATCTGGAGGGAACTACTATATCCCAATCTCCAGTTCACAACCTAGGTTACTAACTCTCCATCACTCCAAATATCTAATCAGGGAAATCAATCAGTCAATAAACATTTTTGAAATGTCTATGATTTGCCAGCACTTTGCTCAGTGATGGGGGTACCAAAAGAGGCACAATACAGTCCCTGTTATCAAAGAATTCACAATCTAGTGGATGAGACTATACACACACATACACACACACACACAAGCAATATAAAAGATAAATAGGAAATGATTAAGAGAGGGAAAGAATTGAAATGAATTGGGTTTAGGAATGGCTTCCTGTAGAAAACAGAATTTTAGTTGAGACTTAAAAGAAGCCAGGGAAACCGCTAGGTGGGGATGAGGAAAGAGAACATTCCAGGCATAGAGGTTGGCCAGAGAAATTCCCCTGAGTAAAGAAATAAAGTATCTTATTTATAGAATGGAAAAGAGGCCAGTATTACTGGATCAAAGAGTATATGATGAAGAAAAAGGTGTAAAATGGCTGAAACATAGGAAAGTGCCATGTTAGGAAAGGCTGCTAACACCTATCTAAGGATTCTGCACTTGATCCTGAAGATAATGCAGAGCTACTGTTTTTGGAATAAGGGGTTGTGGTGACATGATCAATATTGGACTTTAGGAAAATGACTTTGGTTGTTCAATGAAGAATGGATTAGAGTGGAGAGAAACAGGAGGCCTGCAAACCCAGTAGCAGTCTATTGCAGTAATCCGGGTGTGAGGTAATAAGGTCTGCCCATGGGGAGCACTGTCAGAGGAGAGAAATGGGTGCATTAGAGAGACTTTTCAAAGATGAAACTGACAGATCTTGGCAACAGAATTGATATGAGGGCTGAGACATGGTAAAGGGTTGTGAATGGCACCTAGGTTGTGAGCCTGAGGGACTGGGAGCAAGCTATTATCCTCTACAGTAATAGAGAAGGTAGGAGGTAGAGAGAATTTAAGGGGAACATGAATAAGTTCAGTTTTAGACATGTTGAATTTAAGATATCTACCAGTTTTCTAGTTCTAGATGTCTGAAAGGCAGTTGGAGATGTGAGAATGGAGGTCAGCAGAGAGGTTAGGTCAGAGTAGGTAGATTTGGGAATCATCAGCAAAAGCACAATTAAATATTGAAGCTGATGATCTCACTAAGTGAAGTAATAAAGAGGAAGAAGAAAAGAAGGCATAGTACAGAACCCTTAGGGAAACCTACAGCTACAGGGTGTGATCTGCATGAAGATCCACTAAAGCAAGGTGAGAAGAACTAATTGGATATGAAGGAGGAGAACCAGGATAGAGTGGTATCCTGAAAATGTAGAGAAGAGATTATTAAGGAACAGAGTTTGATCAACAGGGACCAAGGCTACAGAGAGATTCAGAGAAAGAGAGTTGAGGAAAGGTATTAGATTTGGCTATTAAGGGATCATTAATCACTTTAGAGTTTCAGTAGAATGATTAAGTTGGATCACTCCCCTTCTGTCTCATCAGATAGCTGCCCACCTGCTTCGAGTCCATGTGAATTCTTGACTGCCATATTATAATATCCTACTAAGTGGTTTCCCTCCCTCATCTCCTTCCATTCCAATTCTGCCTCCATAGACCTGTTACTGGGCTTTTCCTAAAGTAAAGCTCTCACCATGTCATATCCGTACTCGATAATCTCTAACGGCTCCAAGTTGCCTCTAATCCATTGGCTCTTAACTTGTTTTGTATTGCAATTCCCTTTGGCAGGCTCGTAAAACGTATAGACACGTTTCTTAGAAATAGGATTTGTGATGGATAAAATAAGCCATATCTGTTCACAAAGGAAACTGATGTTATTGAGATAAAGATGCATTTTTCCCATCCAAGTTCATGGAGGAAGAAGGAAAAGGAGGAGGAGGAAGATTTCTCTTTCCCCTTTCCCCATTTGCAGATACATGGCTAAGTGAAAAGAAGTCTTGAGCAGATGACTTCTCACACAAGAACTTACGAAATATACATTTTCTGTCTCATCATCCAAATCACTGCTATAACACTTCTCTTCAAATTCTTGTTTTGTTTTTTCTATAGGAAATTCTAATAAGAGGAGGAGGAGGAGGAGGAGGAGGAGCATTAGTAGTAATAGCAATTATGTAGCACTTTAAGGCTTTCAAAGCACTTTACCTATAGTAATTCACTTCATTTTCAAAACATTGGCATGTAGGTATTATGATTACCCTTACTAAAAGGGGAAAAAAAGGATTAATAATTATTTGGCCAGAATCACCCAACTATGGATTTTTGGAGGCAGGATATGAACTGAGGTCTGCCTGACTCCAAGT
Organism: Dromiciops gliroides; assembly: GCF_019393635.1. Lineage (NCBI taxonomy): Eukaryota > Metazoa > Chordata > Mammalia > Microbiotheria > Microbiotheriidae > Dromiciops > Dromiciops gliroides. The sequence goes on along the minus strand of NC_057862.1, from coordinate 3,528,001 downwards.
CCAAGGTTACTTCTCTATTGGGATGGTCCAATTCCCAACATTCTTTATCCATTATTAAAAATAGTTTACTATCTTCATTTATGGATTGTTAGTTCTCCCATCTATTCTCAGCTATTTTCCATCTCTTCCTATAAAATCAGCAAGTCAAAATGCATTCCTTAAGTACCCATTATATACCAGGCCCTGTGGGAAGTGCTGATTACATAAAGTTCTTGAGAGCCCCTCACGAACATCTGTTTGGGCAAAATGTAGGACCCACATCATCTATCTCCTGATTTTGCTGGAAGTATATGGAGTGGTGTCTCCCCTCTTTCTTGTACAACTAAATTACCAGGCACTAAATAATGTCCCCTGAAAGGATGCTTGTAGGTAACTCTGTTATTTTGGAAGGTGGGGATTCATCTTTCCCTCTTCTCCTTCCTGTAGAATTTATCCAAATCACATTAATAAAAGCAAGTTTCATTTTTGTAGTGTCTTCTTCAACTATATTAGACCTACCATTTTTCACATCTCAGTAGGATGCCAACAATGTACAGTATGGATTAGAATTCATTAGTTAATCTGTCAATGCAAGTGGATATCAAACTCCAAAAAATAAGCCTGTATCTAGAAAAAAATGCCTCTTTTGCTGAAGCATACCTATTTGGATAAGTGTAAGGATATGTCTACCTGAGTCTTTCTATTGGATTGATCAGTATATGTCATCAAAACATTGAAATCAGCTATTCATATAAAGAGCCCCAGGAGATGTCTAAGATCTCATGTTTATATTTTTAGTATCCATTTTCACTAACACTGACTATTGACATAGTGACAGCTTGGTGCCAAAGTTCATAAAATATTTGACTAGGCTTCAGGAAGTTATTAAAATCATCATTTCAAATCCTGCCTTAGATAGTCAATAGATGCATGAACCCAGGTATATCACATAATTTCTCTCAGCCTCTGTTTCCCCCTCTGTGAAATGGGAATAATAATAGCATCTGGGGGATGGCTAGGTGGCTCAGTGGATAAAGCACTGGCCCTGAATTCAGACGTACCTGAGTTCAAATCAGGCCTCAGAAACTTGACACTTACTAGCTGTGTGACCCTGGTCAAGTCACTTAACCCCCATAGCCCTGCCAAAAAAAAATAGCATCTGCTTAACAAGATTATAATAAAAACAAAATGTAATAATATTTAAAAAGAGCATTGTGACTATTAAAATGGTATGTGAATACTCAGTAGTAGTAGTAATAGTAGTTGTAGCAGCAATAGCAGTAGTAGTAGCAGTAGCAGTGGTGTTGGTGATAATTTTAGTACTAGTAGTAGTGGTAGGAGTAATGCTCATTGTAGTAGTAGAAGTAGTAGTAGTAAAAAAAGGAGCAGCAGTAGTAACAGTTGTAGGAATACAAGAAAGTTCAATGTATTCATAAGCTAGTCAAAAATACAATTCTTAGAATCATTATTCTCAAGATATCATTAAGTAAAATGTGTCTTAAATTATCACCATTCATAACTAAATCCCCAGATATAACATTGATTTGTAAAATATTAAGAATACATTTTTTGTAGATTTCACATACCAATACTCATCATATCTAAGCTGTAGGGAGGGAAAAGCTTTAAAAATATAAAGGCCTAGTGGAGAAATTAAACTTATGTTGAAAAAGAATGAGGTGCGCATCATTAATGTCACATTCTTTGAGTTATCTTAAAGAAGCTTGCCATAAGCCCACAGAGGGTGATGCAACCTCCAAACACATTTACTCAATTATCAATAAAATATAACAGTCATCCCCCATCTCCATCGTCCATGGGACATTAAACCTAAAAGAACACCAGTAGGCTAACAATCTTCTCCTAGGACCATTACTATCTAAATGCTATTAAATCAGATAAGAAAATGGAAATATTGTTGATACAATAATAACACTAGTAGTCATTCATATTTCTTTATTGATAGTGAAATTCCAGAAAATAATCAACACTCTGTCCACTATATCAATGAGTAGTCTCTCCGTATTTTTTTTCAGGGCAATGAGGATTAAGTGACTTGGCCAGGGTCACGCAGCTAGTAAGTGTCAAGTGTCTGAGGCCAGATTTGAACTCAGGTCCTCCTGAATCCAGGGCTGGTGCTTTATCTACTCTGTCACCTAGTTGCCCCCTGTATTTTCTTTAGATACACAACACAGGTCTGTAACAAAGTCCTCCCATTGGTAATTGCTTATACCTCTACCTTTTCTCTACCTTGTTCTAATTATTTTCTCCTGGAGACAAACTGACCCTCTTTGGAGTATTTCATGTATTTCCACATGTGGAACTTTGAGAAAATAATATGGTTCTTACAATTGACATGTATTTCTATACTTCAAGAAACAAACTTTAGCTTTAATTTTAAAATATTCAAGATTTAAATTTTTCCTATGGACCCTAAATGCTAGAGAATCATCCCTGAACAGCATCACAAATCAAAAAAGGTTTAAAGTATAGGCCTGGGCTCATGATGGAAAATGCTCTCCACATTCAGATAAAAGAACTGTGGAATCTAGATGCAGATTGAACAATACTGTTTCTACTTTTGGTTTTCTTTTTCTTTTTTCTTTTTTGAGGTTTTTCCATTTCATTCTGATTTTTTTCTTTTACAGCCTAACTAATGCAGAAATATGTTTAATATGATTATACATATATAAACTATATCAAATTCCTTTCTTGGGGAGAAAGGAGGAAAGGGAAGGAAAAAAAAATTGGAACTAGAAATCTTATAAAAACAAATGTTGAAAACTAAAAACAAACAAACAAACAAAAAAACCCAACAAGGACAAACTTTAGGCCTGGTAGCAGTTTTGAAGGAAACACACACACACACACACACACACTCAGAGCAGCAGCAGCAACGCAAAGTGCTTTTGTTCTTTATGAGTAGTTCAATAACATAATCATTGTGGGTACGGAGAGAGGAGGGATAAATGCATTGGTGGAAGGACTAGGCCATATACATTGATGATATCATAGATCTGCTCAAGTATTGTCATCTTGACCTACACACAATTGCATACTTCTCTGTTATTAAACTTAAAAGCTAAAACTCTTTTGACATTTTCAAATAATTATTTTCATAGCATGAATCATCACCTTACATTACTAGAGAAGACTAGTGCAAAGATGAAGTAATTTGGTCCAGTAGTTTTTTTTTTGAATCATGTCTTTGGCTATAGGCTCACCTTCTACTCTATGGTACTATAGGCATAATTCTCTAATAATTAACCTAAACACTTTTCTTTTAGTTTTATAATTATTCTTAGCAAGATGCTTTGCAATGAAAAAGAAAATCATCTCTTCCCAAAATTGGGATATATTCCAAGGGGAACTGAAATTGGCATCCTTCCCAACCCTCTGTTCAGATATTCTGTTTTTGCTAAATATATAGTGTAATGACCCTTTCTTTTCATCCTCAGAATGTTTTGTCATCAAATATAACTAATCACCACAGGCAGTACCCTGCCATTTTCAACAGTTAGGAGAGTAAAGGGATGGGAATGAAACATATAAAAGAGTCAGTAACCACTAATGACATCCAACAGCCTACTTATCTGGAAATGATCACATTTTCCTGAAGGCGTGATTGAGATACAACTATACGACTGGCTTAAACATCAGGGATGATCACTAGCATGAAAGGCAATAGAATAACCAACCTTACATTATTTTCCTTGCTTCACACATGATGACACAATTGATAGAGAGATTGGGAGCAACTAGGGGGTGCACTGGATAAAGCACTGGCCCTGGATTCAGGAGGACCTGAGTTCAAATCTGGCCTCAGACACTTGACACTTACTAGCCCTGTGACCCTGGGCAAGTCACTTAATCCTCATTTCCCTGAAAAAATGAACAAATGAATGAACAAATGAATGAATGAACAAACAAATAAATGAATAAACAAATGAATGAATAGATAGAAATAAATGGATGACTAGGTAAATAAATAAATGAATGAATGAATGAAGATGATAGAAAGATTATCAATGATTTGGCCATCCCCAACTATTTTCGCATATTATAAAAAAAGGATATCACATTAGCTTTGAAACTAAGAAATATTCTGGATCAAATGCAGGAATGTAAGACATTTGATTTCACAATACTCAAAGTGTGTTCAGTGCTTTCTTACTCTATTGCGATATATAGCATGGAATATATTTTGAGGATCATTGATAATAATGAAGGAGAGGAGCTTGAATAGCCTAATGGATCCTTAAGTCTCTTAGTCTATTCCAAGTATCATTTTCACCAGCATTGCCCATGGTCCATGAACTGATACTCTTATCCACAACTCAATCCTTCCTACTGTTGAAGCAATGCAAAGCTTTTGTCCTTAAATATTATAGCTAAGGGGGTAGCTAGGTGGTGCAGTGGATAAAGCACCGGTCCTGAAGTCAGGAGGACATGAGTTCAAATCTGGCCTCAGACACTTAACACTTACTAGCTGTGTGACCCTGGGCAAGTCACTTAACCCCAATTGCCTCACCAAAAAGAGAAAATTTAAAAATTTTAAAAAAATTGTAGATAAGATTCTAGCTATACTGTCTAAAAATCTAATGAGTAGTCACCAATAAATTAGAAGCTTTAGCAAGAGTTTAGACTTTTTAAGCATTTATTGAGGAGCATAAGAATTTGGTGAATAGAGAGAGAAAGAGACATAGATTCAGCTTTCTATCTCAGGTAGCCAACATCTCCTGCTCCACTCTCCCCTGAGGTCCTCCTGAAAGAGGGAGAGAATGAGCCTTGCCCCTTCTTTATCCCACAAGCCTCCTGTGAAACTGGGAACATCCCATCCACACTCACATACAGATCCAAGCTAATTGGCTCGTAGCTTTGATAGACAGTACCCACGAGCAAATGTCACTTCCTGAGGCCAAGGAACTGACCTTCCAAGCCACATGGCTCACCCTCAGATGCCTTCTCCTCATGGCAGAGCTTTCCTACAATAACTCTCCAACAGGTGGAGTCACTCCAATTGTCACAGTATGAAACTGTATATACAATGCGACATACTTGAAGGTTGACTAAATCTATCATCTAACTGATAAGGGAAAGTGTGTAATTGTCATTTAAACCAACATCATCCAAATGTTAAATGAGTTGCCTAGGGAGGTAGTGAACTTTCCCCAACTCAAAGTCTTTGAGCTAAGTTTGAATAAACACTGGTTGGAAATGTTGTAGAAATGATACTTTTTGGTTATGCATTGAGTTACATATCCTCTGAAGTTTCTTTTAGCTCTGATATTCATAAGTAGCACAGCAACATGGATTTGAGCCAACTTCAGAAAGCAGGAAAATTTGGATTCAAACCTTGTCTGTTAAACATACTGCATGTGTGATCTTGCAAACATAACTTCCCCATTTAGCATTCTAGGTAAGTCTCTGAGATGATAAATTGCAAGGAAAATGCTGTCATTGATAAAGGACTTCCTTCATCCACAAGTTCCATCTTCAGATGTAATCATAAGGCCAATTCCTAGCCAATTATGTAAATTTGTCTTACCTATTTTTAATTCCTTAGTAGCTCTAAAACACATCGTTTTAATTTCATCTACAGTTAAATAGACTTTCTACAACAAAAGTATTCTGGAAAAGTTGTCAAGGATGAGAGGAAAACAAATCCTAGAGACTGTCCTATCTATAAGTTAAAAGACCTTTTATTGTCACCACCTCATCTGAAGTTAGGTCTAGCCGTATTATCATTGAAAAATAATTCCGGGGCAGCTAGGTGGTGCAGTAGATAGAGCACCAGCTCTGGAGTCAGGAGGACCTGAGTTCAAATCCGGCCTCAGACACTTAACACTTACTGGCTGTGTGACTCTGGGCAAGTCACTTAACCCCAATTGCCTCACTAAAAAAAAAAAGAAATAAAAAAGAAAAATAATTCCAATTTCTATGGCCAACTTGGTTTCTCTATGTCAAAGATGGCAATGATGGTCTTCTACATGACTATCACTACTAAGATCTCTTTCAGTCATAAAATTCCATGATCTACTCTGCTTTGATATTATCTTGCTTGTCTAACCTACCTAAATCTATCTTCCCTATTAGTTGTTAAGTGAAATAAAAACAGATATTTCCTTCCATTTTAGATACATGAGTATTCAGAGGAACATTTTTAATAATAGCTATGATTTGAATAAGTGTTTTAAAATTGAACAACAACAACAAAAAAACCCTTTACATATATCTCATGTGATCTACCCAACAACTTTGAGGGAGGTGTTATTATTTTTACCACTTTACAGATGAGGAAAATGAGGGAAACAGTGGTTAAGAAACTTGTCCAAGGTCAGATTGTTAGTATCTGATGCCAAATTTGAAATCAGATCTTCCCAACCCTAGGGATTCTATCTACTGTGTCAAGAAGCTGCCACTAAAGGCCCCCTGGTGTCCTGTGGAAGATTAGAAGCCCTTCCCAGTGATTAAAGGGATTGTATTTGACTCATCTGTAGATAATATCCAGCATTATCTGAGTAATTGGTCTTGACATCATTACTTCCAATTCCACAGAATTTACTTAGTCAAAATGGTTGTACTGTCCTTGAAATTTCTGCTTGAGCAAGTGTATTTCCTTTAAAAACTGAGTATGTAAGCCAGTTGAAGCAACATTCCCTTGTGGTTTCAAATTAGAGAAAATTCAGGGGAGTAAAAGGGGAGAAAGAAAGAAAATTTCCCAAATGATAGACCAAAGCAAGAGGAAAGGGTACTTTATTTTTTTTCCTTTTCAATATGATATTTAGGGGAAAAAAAAAAAACTTTTAACAAGAAAGTTAAAACTATGACTATTTTTTTTAAAAAATAGACATAAAATACTTATAAAACATTGCTGAAAAAGTCACATTTGTCATCAGATTTTTGCAAACAGCAGCCTCATATGCCTCTAAACTTGACTGTACAAAAGTACTATAGCACAGCTTTCGTAAAAAACAAAAACAAAAAAAAAACATTAAACTCAGATTTCCCCTAATATAAACTTGATAGCCAGTATTCCCTACATAATACAGTAAAAAAGGAAAGTTGTTGAGTTGATAGAACAAAGAAGGGCCAAGTTCAATGAATATATTTCACTGAATAAATTGGTTATACTCTTTCATTCACCTATTCTTTCAACAATTAGTATTAAGCACCTACTATGCACAAGACACTGTGCTAAGATGCTTGGAAGAATGAGAACATTGACTCTACCCTCATTATCTCAAATTGCTATGGTCACAATCATGCTAGTATCAAATATGTTCTTGAATTACTGAAAATAATTCTTATTTACTCATATGCTTGGACTAAAATTTTAAAACAAACAAATAATATAAACTGAGGAGCCAAATAAGGAAATTATTTTTTTTTACTAGTGAAAATCAAACATTCAGCATTATTGTTTCGTTGTAAACAGATTTACAAATATATAGCTATATGATCTTGATCTACTTTACAGTTGATCAATAATTTAAGAAAGACAAGAACAGAAGGCAGTTCACAGGCAAGTATCATTACAACTTCTGAAAAATAGAAAACATTTGAATTGTTCTCTATGACTCAATGCCAAATAAGATTTATACCACATTAACATAAGGGATGCTTAGAAACAATAAGAAGATGAATTTGTTTTTTCCTCAACAGAACAATCTATGATCCAAAGGAAATTTTCCTTGTTACTACATTTATATATAGAATAAATGGAAAGGAAATGGCAAAAAAGCTAATATAATTATAAAATATTAAAACCAATTACATAACAGGAGAAGACTTGGGAGAATGTTGGTGGGACCAGAATTTAATTGTATGATATAACTATGAGTGCATGTTATAATTAAATGAATTTTTAAGTAAAAAGGGTTTCATTGTTTCTCCATCATTACATGGTTAATATAAAATCTTCTATCCAGGAATAGAGTCATTTTTTTCCTAAGGCAAATAATATTTTAGGTCACTGAAACTTAAAATCCAAACTAAATTAATCTTCAAAACAATCTATTTCCTTTATTTCCCATTTATGAAACTTTCACACTGATTGTAAAGAATGGCAGAGTGGTAGGAATTTCAAAACATTTAAAATCTAGTGGCCCATTAAGTTTAGTGAATGTTTTTCAGGCTCATTGGCCCATATAAGTATTTTTTCCCTTTTACTGGGTTGACTGAACAGTTAGCATCCTGTATTATTAGATGCCAACAGAAGGTAAGATAAAATTCCAAAAACAGAGCACTGATTAAAAATTATCCATATGTTATCTCATCCATATTTTTACCATCTCCTAAAGAAATGGTGATTAATGAAGATAATATCTTACTCCCTTATATCAGATTATCTCCTGCTCACTCAAATAGAAATGTTTTTAACCAAAATGATGTTTCCATGAACATGAGCTATATACTACTCACAATGAATCTCATATGATAATCAGTTGGAGAGAGTAAAAGATGATGAATAGAACTAATCACCATCATTTTTTTACCAACCTGGTATAGGCTGAGGTGCTAACACCACTGTGGGGAGATGCCTTGAGGCAGGGGCTGGCCTAGATACAGCCATGGCCACCTGGTTTGTCATTAAATGTGGCTTTTCATGTCCATGAAACAATCTTGATTCCTCCGGATGTATCCAAGTAGAGTCCAGAGCAAATGTGTTATTTAAATATATCTGTCCAAGATAAAGTAAAATGAATCTTTTAAGTAAGTTATAATATACAAAATAAATACCATCAGGAACATGTATTCAGTCCTGCTTTACATTTGTTCAAAATAATGGGCATTTACAGGTCATTACAATCTGTATGATTTGTATACATGTAATTTCTGGATGTACTTAGAAAGAATAACTCATTTAATTAATGTAAATTATCTTCTACTCAGGATCTGTTAGGCTATATCTATACCTGGTTTTGAAAACTCTAAAATTCAAATCAAATTTTGAAAATACTAGAACAATATTCAAGCCCATTCCTTGCAGTTGGGTAGTGAAAAGAATTATGACGAATTGTCCCCATAAGAAACAGGTAGTTGTTTTTTTTTTTTTTTTTAAAGTAAGGTTGACTCTAGAAATCAAGACTAATGAATACACAATAGAAAGTCAGAAAACCTAAAAGTGATAAATGTTATTCCCAGACAATGAAGGGAGCCCAGTGTAGCCAATTCACTGTTTTCGGCAATGTTATAAGTTAAGTGCCATGAGACAAGAATGAAATCCAGCTGGGACATGACTTGGAATGAATCATTGAATCAAAACTTTTTCTGTGCTATACAGTCAAATGAAGGTTAATATATGAGAGATAAGTTGATATCTTTGGCCAAAGTAGGTTGCCAAAATGCAGATTTCAGTTCAAAGAAACCCTTTTCCTGTGTGGGTTTTACACATTGATCAAGATAATAATCATTTTGTGTCATTTATTGTCATTGTCCAAGCTTACACAGAAATCCAAACTTGTTTAGGATGAGGGAGAAGGAAGGCAACTATTTTATTAATTACATGTAGCCATTGAGAGGCACAAAAAAGCTAATAAATACAGTGCCAGATGAAGATGCCAGAACAGTTGCCTGGGTTCAAATTTTGTATTTGTCTCTTATATTTGTGAGCATAGACAAATTACTTAGCCTCTCATAGACTCCAATAACATCTAAATGCATCCACTAAGCTACAGTTGACTTCTGCTTTGTTAGAATGAGTCCCTCATTTTAACATGTACATACATAAACACATGCATATATACATGTATGTGTGCATTATATATCTATATCTATCTATCTATATATCCATATCTACATCTATAGGTAATGATGCCTGATACTGACCAAGTAACTTTAAGGATTCTAGAACATAAACCATTCAAATTCATGTGTTTCCAAATAAACAAAGGAACAAAAAGCATAAAATAGCAAATTCAAAATCTAGCAAAATGAAATGCCAATGGAAAATAATGCAGTCATTTCCTCAATTTTTGTAAGACTTTGTATTTTAGTCCCTACAACATATTGATATTTTTGATAAGGCATTCTTACTGTGCAAGGGTTTAGGTAGATGGTTGCAATTTTATTTTATATATATATATATATATATATATATATATATATAAATCCTACTCTTGCAGTGACATGTATACAATTTAACAATTAAAATCTATTGATCCAACTAAATTATTGGCATTTTTACCTTATAGTTGGGTATCCTCTTGTCTAGCCAACTTTTCCCTACAGGAGGTGGAAGAGCAGAAGTGTATACATGGGGGAAAATGGGGATCAAATCCACATTAGAAGAGGGAGAAAATCCTATCACAGGTGACTGAGCTCCAAAGATCCACTAAAAAACAAAATGATAGAAAAGGGAAATTGAAATTTTGCTTATTCTAAAATAAATCCACAACTCTTGGGACTAAATGACTGCTGGATCACTAAATAACTAAATAACTAAATAGTCATTGAGTCCAATGACTATTTTTTTAAACAACAAAAAAAGAAACTTATGTTTCTAAAGGTGATTAAAATATCAAATACATTTTCCTATTCTGCAGTACTAAATGAGTGCCACATTTAATGAACAATGAACATGATAATAAATATATTGGTTTAGTAACATTACAAATTAATGTTCAGTACTGCATTCTTGGATACCGACAAAAACTAACTTCCAAACATAAAGACATCAGCACGTAGATAATAAGGTGGTGAACTACCCTTCCCCCCAAAATAATTTACCAAGGATTGTCAACTATAAGGAAAATAGGTGGTGAAATGCATTTTCATCCTTGAATTGCTTTGATAAATATAAAAAATTCTATATTTCATGACATTTCAAGATTAATGACCCATTTCTCCCAATTTAAGGTAATAAAAGATCATCTCCCAAATGAACACTTCCCTCAATGACCCTTTTTTCTCATTAAAAATAAGCTTTAGTGTTAAGGCTTATAGTTTCTAAAGAAAGAGGGCTTCAAATAAAACACAACTACATTATTAATTCTAGAATAACTAACAATACCTAATGCATATAACACAATGGTAAAAACTAGCATTTAGTATCAATACCTCAAGGTTTAAAAAAAAAAATCTTATATATGGATAATTGAATCCTCCTTAGTGAGTAACTAACAAGACATGTACCTTAATGGTTAAAAAAAAAAAACCCTCACATCGATTTGAGTTTTAAGATCATACATATAAATATATGCATATATTTAATATCATACATATATTGGCTACTCTGCAGTGTTAACATTGTTCATTTGGTTCTAAAACTTGATCTTTGATAGTAAATCCAAATGACAAAAGGAAGAGGAAAGTATACATTCTGTTTTTTTTCTTCTTTTCCTTCTTCCATTTACACACACACACACACACACACACACACACACACACAAATGCAGCTTTCTAAACAGAATATGTTAGTTCCTTGGCATTATATACCTCTAGTGGTAGCATTCAGATATGACAAGCTCCAAAACGTTGCAATGGCTGGAGGTTTATTTTTAAAATCCAAAAAAGAAACTGATCAATATGAAAATATCACAGAGAGCTAAATACAGGATATACTTTTAATTCTCATTGTCCACTTTTAAAGGGATTAAAGGGGAAGCATCAATTTCACAGGATGCGATTGGAATGACATACATGGAAGTCTCCCATTTTTTTGGCACAGCATTTATTCAAATATGCTAATGAAGTTAATGATCAGAGTGAGGGGCAAGCTGCCCTAAAATGTAGTGTCTGAATAGATACACAGAAGACAACTCAAGGAGCATTTGCTGAAAGGAGACTTCTATTCTGCCTCCTAATTGAAATCGGTCACAATTTAAACCATTCTCTTTTTCTGTCAGTCCTTCTCTTTCTGCCTCTGTTTCTGTTTGTCTGTCTCCGCCCCCCCCTTTTTTTCTCTCTCTCTGCCTCCTTCCTTCTTTGATACTCATTCTTTCGCTTCTGGCTCCGACTTCTTTCTGCTCTCGCCTTTTTCATCTTCTTATTTGAGACAAACTCTTCTGAAGTGCAGTATATCATAAAACAATTTTATGGCATCAGCAGGACAAGGAAAGCGAATTAAAAAAAAAAAACATCAAGCGTTACCAGTTCATTATCCTAAATACCTTATTTTCCCCCCACCCATTTCCGTGGAATAAGATTTCCTTTAGAGAATGCCCTCGGTCTTATTTTAAGGGGGAGGGGAGATTACCCACCCGGATAAGAATGAGAAATAACTATCGAATAGCAGACTGCCTGCTTTGCTTTTGAAGTCTATCAAGGACTGTGGAAATATTAACTTCTGCGTGTGTAACTCTGCCGTGGTAAGTACATGGCTGCAGCCCACGGTGTTAGCAGGCTGGAACTTCAGCACCACCGCCTCCTGGACAGCGAAACCAGTGTAAGAGAAGAAAGTTCTCGCCAGCATCCTTGGCTCTCTGGTGAGGAGGGTCATCCCCTCTAAAGTGAGTTCTCCAATGGCTCTGTAAGCATTCCTATAACCCCTCGAGACCCGGAACGGGGGCTGCAAGTTCGAAGTTTTGGGGGTGGGGACAGAGGGCTCGCTGCCAGACTGCATATTGATTATTCTGGAAGTCCGAGAACCCAGAGGATAAAAGCCAGGAAAGGGGAGAGCGCGTTGAAAGGGAAGTGGAGGGCTCGAAGCTGACCCGAGTGAGCAAAGGCAGACCTCAATGCGCCCTGGTGGCTGCGGGGGAACAGCCCCAACCAAGGGAGCACAAGAAGGCTGAGGGACAGGGGGAATGGGGATGCCGATCCTTACCTGCTCATTCAGCAAGGGATACTGAGGCGCTGGGGGATCGGGCGCCGCTGAGGGCACGGGCACCAGCGGCAGGAAGGAGGGCTCGCAAGGCACCTGCCAACTGGGCACCCCCGGAAGCAGTGGTGGCGGCGGCTGGGGGGGTGAGGGCAGCAGTAGCGGCGGGGGCACGACCCCTGCTGCCAGCCGCAGGACCCCCCCGGAGCTGGGCACCATCCACAGGCAGGGCGGCGGCGGCTGCGGGGAGAGCTCGGCGTTCATCTGCCAGAGCAGTTGCGGGGGAGGCTGCGGGGGCCGGCGGGGCCGCCGCCGCGGGAGGCTCGGACCCGGCAGCATCCTACATGCCCCGGCCAGCCAGCCTGCCGCCCGTCCACCCGCCGGGCGGGCCAGGGGACTTGCGGGATGGAGTGCCTCTCAGCCAGACGGGCGACCCCGAGCAGGGGCAGCGGCGGCGGGGAGAGGGCGAGGGCGCTGCCCGCTGCCCATCGGTGCCCAGCTTTGGACTCCTCCAGCCGCTGTTCCACTGACTGCAGGCGGCCCGCACGGTGCTTGGCTGCAAGGGCAAGGGCAGGCCTGGCGGCGGCACCTGCAGAAGCGAGAACGGCGGTGGGAGCCCAGCAGACCCAGCCCAGGGCACACCGGAGCAGCCAAGCTTAGGCGGGCACCAGTAGCAGCGGTGGCAGAGGCAGTGGAGTGGGAGCTCCACTTCATTCAGAAGCGACGCGCGACGTCGCTCCGCCCCTGCCCCTGCCCCTCCCGCATGACTCCGCCCCCTCCTACCTAGCCCCGCCCCTTCCCTCAGCCCCTTCCCCCTCCCTTAACCCCTTGCCCCTCCGCGTCACATTGGAAGGGCTGGGGGTGGTGGTGGTGGTGGGGGGTGTCTACCACAGCCCCAGTCTCCAGCCTGGCTCTCCCTGTGCTGGCTGAACCAGGCACGGGAGTAGGAGATGTAACAGGGTTGGGAGGGATATGGGGCGCTGCCCCTGGAACCTGACAGTTTCCTCGGGTCAGATCAGTGGGGCGGGACATGGGATCTCAGCTGGCAGCAGAGTCAGAGGGAGCCGAGGTGGGCACTCCGTAGCGACTCCCGTTCAAGGGGCAGTTCTCTTTGCCCGGACAGATACTACCACGGACAAGGCTGGGAGATAGAGGGCCCAGGGGTGAGTCTCCAGATTGACCCTACATAGAATCTTAGATTGGGAAACCATGGCTGATGAGCTGCTAAGGAGTTTTCATTAAGCATGATAGAGTCCAGACTCACCCCCTCCCTAGTTACCAGGGAGAAAATTGAAACTCGGGAGGGAGAGGACATGTCCAATGGCACACTAGTGACTCGAGGTTTGTTTGTTTATTTTCTATTGCAGCATCCTGCTTCCTTCCTCAGCCTCAGGCTGAGGGAGGCTGGGATGCAGGGGAACACTTATGGGTTCCAGGCCCCAAGCAGCTTGCCCCAATCACTCTTGATTCTAATGCCTTCCCTCTTTTAAATCATTTCCTATTTATGCTGTCTATTGCTTGCCTTGTATATATTTGTTTGTATGTTGCCTCGCCCATTAGATTGCAAGTTTCTTGAGGACAGAGATTGTCTTTTGCCTCTTTTTGTATCCCTAGTGCTTAGCACAATGCCTGGCACATTGCTGTTCAGGCTTTCATTCCTATCTGAATCTTCCTGACTCTTTTTTTTTTTTTTTTGGAGGGGGCGGGAGATGCAGTGGGAGAGGGGAGAGGGGAGAAGGAGTGTTTTGCTATTTCCATCCCCAGTGGATTAAGGCAAACAGGTTAAGTGACTTGGCCAGGGTAGCACAGCTGGTAAGGATCTGAGGTCTGATTTGAACTCAAGTCTTCTTAACTCAAAGCTCAGTGCTCTATCTGTTGAGCCCTCTAGCTTCCTCTCCTGGCACATAGTAGGTGCTTAATTGATTGAATGATCCTGGGAAAGTCACTTGTTTATTGGAGTTTCAAATCACTTTCATAAACAATTGAAAATGAATTGTATCTTTGCAATGTTCAAAGCAGGATGGCTTAGTGAATAGAGACATTGCATCAGAATCAGGAAGGCACCACTACCAATCAAGTGGCCAGGTCCAAAGATCTTTCCAAGGCACAGCTATAACTGAGCTGCAGGAACTAATAGATAAGGTCATTTCCTCCCTGGAATATCCCTATGCCTTGGAAATCACTGGCATAGGCTTTTTGTCTGTTTCTTTATTTGCTTGGTTTTTTTTTTGTGTGTGTGTGTGGTCTTTGTTTATTTTCTACATGAAACAGACTCTACCAGATGCAGACTTACAAACCCCAATATACAACAACTGCTAACCACAAAGATTTCATATGTAATGATTGGAATGACGCCACCTACTGGAGACTTGCTGTGGAGAGCTCCACCATGAGGAAAATGCCTCAGAGGCATTGTGGCTTTTCCTTGGCATCAGGAAATGATGTTTGCTCATGGGTGCTGTCTATCAAGTCTACCAGCCAATCAACTGGAGGAGCCTCCTATGGTCTGGGAGGAGACAGGAAGGAGGAAAGGGAGCCTGCGCAGAGAGCGCTGGCCTTTTTGGCTTCCGGCGGCAGAGGACTTCACAGGAAATTTGAGGAAAGATAGGAATGCCAGGCTGTTAGAATTCTGTTCTCAATCTTTTTCTTTCTATTTTCCAATAAACCCTTAAAAACCTAAACTCGTTTTATCAGTGATTTTTAGTCAGTTTCCCCCAAACTGGGGGAACACATTAGAATCCACATTTAGAATCTTAAATTATATACATATCTAGGTAGAGGGATGTTGAGGGATTTTTTTAAAAAAAGTATAAAAATGAATGTGAAGTATGTGCAAACAATTTCTAGCTAGAGAATATACTTCTAAAGGAGAAGGTAGGGAAGAGTCTCCAAAGGGAGAGATCATAAAGGCTAGGCTTTGAAGTGAGCCAGGGGCTTCTGAGATGGCAATGTGCAGAGGAACTGAGTGTATCCCTCCCCTCCAAGAGGGGTCTTTTTTTGACAAAGGTCAACTGGGAAAAATGGCAGTCCATGCATAGGGAATGGGTAGCACTCCAGGTCAGTAAGAACTGAGGGCATGTGAAAAGTACTCATCTGAGAAAAGACTGAAAAAGGAGGTGAAAATAAAATTATAAAAGGCTTTTCATAATGCCAGCCTAAGGATTCGGATCTCTATTCTAAATCCATTAGGGAGCCAATGACTGGTTTTTATATGTATATTTTTATTTCTTTGTTTTGAAGAAGTAGAAGGAGAGGAAGGCCAGAGAGGGTCAGATCTGTCTTAATGCAGATATGAACCTGAAGCCCAGCTGTGGGAAGGGAGGATTATAGGGGAGGGAGAGAAACCACACAGGGCTCTGTGGCTTTCCATACCAGAGTTTCTGAGGCCATGAACCAGTGGAGAGTAGAGAAGGGGATGGAAGCAGCATTGAGGTAGAATAGACTAGAATTTGCCATGGATTGGATGTGAAGGACTAGGAAGAGAGAGGTGGAAAATCCTGAGTGAGGACATTGAGAGTGGTACCTACCATCAACAGAAACCAGTAAAGATGGAGGTCTGCTTTAGACATAGTGAGTTTGAGATGACTTCCACACATCCAAAGAGAGATGCCCAGCAGGCAGTTGGAAATAAGGGGACAGGAATTCTCATGAAATTTTAGAGTTGAATATAAAGGTTTGGGGGCAGCTAGATGGCAAGGTGGATAGAGCACTGGCCCTGGATTCAGGAGGACCTGGGTTTAAATCTGGCCTCAGACACATGACAGTTACTAGCTGTATGACTCTGGGCAAGTCACTTAACCCTCATTGCCCCACCAAAAACAAAACAAACAAACAAACAAAAAGAATCTAATGGTTTGGCTGTCAACTTCAAAGAGATGATCAATAATGAAAAGGATCTGATGAAATCACAGCATGGGTAAAGTTAATAGATGGGATCCTAGGGCATAAACCAGGGTATAGGGAAGAAAAGGTGATCACCCCACAATGAGAAAGAAAAGCCAAGTTGTCAAAAAAAAATGAGGGAAAAAAGTTTTGAATAAACTTAGGGAAGAAGGAATGTCCAATAAGTGGCCATGGATGACAGTGTTTGAGCCTGCAGAAATAAAGAATAAAAAGAAAGAAAGAAAGAAAGAGAGAGAGAGAGAGAGAGAGAGAGAGAGAGAGAGAGAGAGAGAGAGAGAGAAAGGAAGGAAGGAAGAAAGAAAGAAAGAAAAGATCACTGGATTTAGTCACTAATAGTCTTTAATAAACCTATAGAGTACAATTCCATTGATGTGCTGTGATGAAGAACCATATTTGAAGGAATTAAACAGTGAATAGGAGTAAGAAAATGGAGGCAATGAGCTTGCAGGGAGGGCTTTTGAAGAATTTCGGTATTAAAAGTGGAAAGAAGGGATGGAAGTTTGCAGAAGTGGCACCAATAAAGAATTTGTTGTTCTTTGGCTTTTTGTTTGTTTTGGTTTGGTTTGTTTTTTAGAATGGAGGAAACCTAGAAATATGTGCATGTGCTAGAAAGGAAACCAGTGGATAAGAAAAGATCTAAGATAAAGGAAAGAAAAGAACTGACAAACTCTCAGAAGAGATGATATCCAGAGAACAATTGTTGTAAACTTGTCAAAGAGATGGACCACATTTTCATTTGAAATAGGAACAAAAGAACAGTGAATGGAGGTGTAAGGATTGGAATAACGCCACCTGCTGGATACTAACTGTAGAAGAGTTCTGCCCATGAAGCGAAGGTCTTTGAGGGCAAGACCAGGAGTCTTTGGTATCAGGAAGTGATGCGGACTGGTGGGAGGAGGAAGGAGGAGCCGGAGGCGCTCTTCCTTTTGGACTCTGGCGGAGAGCGGAGCTAGAAATGTGCTCTCCCTTTAATAGATAGGAATCTAGGCCTTTCTTTTTCTTTACCAAATTCTTATTCTCCTTAATAAATGCTTAAAAGCCTAACTCTTGCTAAAGCTTATAATTTATTGGCGACCACTCATTAAATAGTTTAGACAGTTTAGCTAGAATTTTAGCCCTTAACAGATGGCTGACCACGAAGAGGAAAGCTGAACCTCACTTCTGATCTTTCGGTTGGGTAAGAAATTTCCCCTACCCTAACCCTTTAAATCTTGAGTACTGCTGAACTGCCTGGTGTTTTCCCTTTAAATTTTTTCAAATGGACCTTTCAAACTCCCTAATTACCCTATTTTTGAGTTTAGTCTGTTTAACCAGACAAATGGGAGATAAGATCATGTTAATGCTTTGTTTTTGTGGATTTTCTATTTTTCTTTTTATTTTTGTTAAAAGAGCCAGCAACATACTCACACAAGGAAATATCTCTCCCTCTCCCAACCATGCTTTTTCAGAGAAACCTGAAGAGATTCCTGCAGTTTTTCCCAGTTCTAACACTAATTGTTGCTCTAATTTTGCATTCCTGGAGGCAATGACCCACCCTCTAGAAGCTTTTAATCCCCTAGCACCTGGAGGCAAAGTGGGGGAAGAGGAATCCAGGCCTGAGTTCAAAATCAAGTCTGATTCAAATTGCGCTGGTCCCTCCCCTCCTCTCCAAACCCCACCCTCTACTCCTCCCATGGCCAAGCCCATTGCTTCCCCTGCCTGGGAAGTCCAGAGATTTGATGCGCATGCTCAACTTTCTCTAACTACATTTGCAGCTTCAGGCTCAGCCCTTCCCCAGCCTGGCTGTGCTTCTGAGACAACCTTAGAAAACCCTTTAAATTCCAGATATACTCGTTTTGTTCATAATTTTGCTAACCTGCTTTTGTCTTTAATTAGTAATCTTATAAAGCATTTGTATGGTGAAAAGACTGACAGACAATATAGAGGGGTTAAAGAAGAAAAACTTAAGCTGAATAAGAATGACAATCATCACCATAGTTCAAGACTCCGCTTCTTTTGCCATGGAAGGGTATATATTGTACAGAAATGTAGAAGTAAGCAGCAAGGTACTGATATGAGTATTGGGGATTTTAGATATCGGAATCAAGAGTGTTCTGAATTCACTCAGATTATTAATGTCAGTTCAGAGGTTACATAGGATTTCTATGCTATTACATATACATTTTGGAATTAATGGTATAGGTTTATTTTCATAGAGATTTTAATGCTTTTGAGATTGTGTCTTATACTTAGTTTCTAAAACAAGGAGAATATTTGTAAAAGCTTTTTATAGTCATGCGATCAAGTTTATATTTTGTAATACTCTTATTAATATTAAGTTCATATTCATTTAGATTTCCCTAGTTTGAATTTCATTGTCTTTTATTATTCCACGTGTATTTTCTTCTATTCATTCATCTATCTAATTTTGAAACATGGTTTTGATTTCATAATACAATGTTAATTCTAGGAGTATTGTGCTCCCATATTCTGAGTTGTTTGTTTTTGTTATTTTTTTTCTCAACTGATTATTTGATCAAACTCTTTAAAGCATTTCCCTGGCAAATTGTTTGCCATGGCAAGTGTAAATTGATTCTAGAAGTATTATTTTTGATAAGCATATTCCAAAAAAAAAAAAAAGAGGGGAACATTTGTAAAAGTTGTCTTTGAGATTGTGTTGTGCTTTAACTTTTATTTAAATATGTTCAGATTTTTCAAAAAAGTAATTGTATACTAAGTAAAAAAAAGGGGTATTATTTGAAATTGTTGCATAATTATATATTGTGTTCTGAGTCAAGATGTATTCACATTTTTTGCAATCATTTATTATCCTCAATTTTTAAATCCATATGAGACTTGGATTATGGGAACTTATCATTTAAGACATTGATTGCCTTTATTCTGAGTTATCAGATGCCAGTTGGCCAAGATGCCATCCAATCACAAGAGGAATACATGCAAGAGCAGACACTGAATTGTCACATGAGGGGAGACATGCATGAAGTCAAGGTATGGCCGAGGGAACGGCTTTTGACTAATGTTGAGGTTGGATTCTCTTGGTTTAATATTTTATTTTATTTTTCCCCACAATATTGTACAGATGGCTGGAAGTATTCATCCCACCCATCTTATTCTACGCCTGGCTTCTATGCTCCCTCCTATATGCCTGATGCCATGGACATCTCAATCCCATGCATCTGATTAAGTCTGACTCAGTTTCCTCCAATATGTTCGGTGGCATGGACATATATTCCATCCACCTATTTTAAGCCTGGCATACTGTATGGGCAGTACATATTGCTCAAGTGTGGGAATGCTCATATCCCATCATTTCTCTGTTCTTTTATGGTAACCCCCATAATTATCTCAGGTGTCATGATAAATACAGTGTTGAATTTGGCCTTGACACCTGTTACCAATTATATTAGATTTTTTAAATTTCTCATAATGGCATGAGGATGATTAGGCAGATGATGCAAAAAGTGATGAAACAAAGATAAAAATTATTTTGAAAAATTAATATCACAGCAATTGTCTTCTCAATTACCCTCCATAAGGGGGGGACTATAGTAATATTATATAATATATAATAGTAATATTATAATTTTAAAGAATGTTTCAATTTTTGTTTTATTATATGTTTCATGTGTAACAACTAAGATTCTGAATTCCCTTAGACATGTTTTTGAGAACTTTCATTGTTTGATTTGATTATTGACAAAGCTATTTTAAAGTTGTGTTAAGCTCAATTTTGTAGGAAATTTCCTGGCTGATTACCAGTATCCACACATCAACCCCTGAAAAGACTTCCATTCCACGACTACACCTAGAGGACATCTGAGAAAAGACTTTCAGAGACTTTAAATGAACAGTTTTGTTTTGTTTTTTTCTCTTTTCTTTTTCAGTTATAATATACACCATCTGTAATATGTACTCTCTGCAGAGGCCCTCCCTTTGCAAGACCAATGTCAAAGCGTCGGTTCATGAGGACAAAAAAAAAAAATCGCCCCTCTGGACAAAACTTTCCTCTCTTCCTTTTCTATATTGTTGTTCACATATTATTAGTTAGCAATAGTTATTATATTCTTTTTACTGTTCCGTCAAGGAAACATTTTGTTTCTTGAGGAACAACAGGGGGGACTGTAACGATTGGAATAACGCCACCTGCTGGATACTAACTGTAGAAGAGTTCTGCCCATGAAGCAAAGGCCTTTGAGGGCAAGACCAGGAGTCTTTGGTATCAGGAAGTGACGCGGACTGGTGGGAGGAGGAAGGAGGAGCCGGAGGCGCTCTTCCTTTTGGACTCTGGCGGAGAGCGGAGCTAGAAATGTGCTCTCCCTTTAATAGATAGGAATCTAGGCCTTTCTTTTTCTTTACCAAATTCTTATTCTCCTTAATAAATGCTTAAAAGCCTAACTCTTGCTAAAGCTTATAATTTATTGGCGACCACTCATTAAATAGTTTAGACAGTTTAGCTAGAATTTTAGCCCTTAACAGAGGTAATCATGAGTGCTTCTGAGGTATGGAGTTATGTAATGAAGGATTTCACAACTGATGGCCTCTCTGCTCTGGAGGCAAAACTCCCTGATGAAAGGGAGGAAAGAAATAGTTGTAAATCATCTGAGGAAAGAAGAATATGTTAATAGTCATTGTGGAGAAGGTCCCAGGGGGTCAATCAAAGATAAAAATTAATCTTGGCTGTTTGCCAAGCATAGTGTCAGGAAGTAAGACCAAATAATCCTTGTCCTCAAGGAGTTTACATACTAGGAATGGAATGTAAGTAGTGTATATGTTATCAATAAAATAAAAATATATATATATATATATATATATATATATATATATATATATATGTATATATATATATATATATATATATATATATATATATATATATACACATTCAGCAGCTAGATAGTGCAGTGGATAGAGTGCTGGGCTTCCTGAAGTCATGAAGACTTATCTCCCAGAGTTCAGATCTGGCCTCAGACACTTACTGTGTGACCCTGGAAGAGTCACTTAATCATGTTACCTCAGTTACTCATCTGTAAAATGAGGTGGAGAAGGAAATGGTAAAACACTCTAGTATCTTTGTCAAGAAAATCCCAAATGCATCACGAAGACTTAGATGTGACTGAAAAACAATTGAACAACAAAAATATACATTCACTAGGGTGCTATATTTAGACTTCAAAAAGTTTGAAGGTGGTTAAGGGCAAAAACATCATTGAAATATAAAGGGGAAATCCTATCATATATAAAAGATGCTTTGCAATCATTCAAAGGACATGACGTTTAAATACCTGGACTATATATAAAAAGGTCAGGAATTTGCCCACAGCCATAGACTGTCTCAGTACTTTTGTCCCTAGCTTCTTATTTAAAGTCTCAAAAGGAATCTAGAAAGCATAACCTGCATAGTTATGATCAGTAAGGGTGGGGTCCTCCTCTAAAGGAATACTTATCTGAATCATAGGGAGTTGTCAATATATCATGCTAGGCCTTTTCTATTTCTGTCCTCAAGATAACAAACCTCAGAGCCTAGTCCCTAAAGAACTCAGAGGACAGAGGCTTCTTCCAATCTAGGCCATACATTGTTGCCATTGCAGAAACAATGCATTAACATCTGGATAAAATAATTATTAATAATGTATTTCTTGGGGAACCCAGACATCAGTTTCTCAGTCATGGCCTCCTCACCTCCCCTCAGTTCCACTCCCTAAAGTACAATTCTCCTTGACCTGGGACAAATCTAAGGGAACAAAAGAAATGGAGATTGATTCTTTTGTCTAGAGGAGTGGAGGACTAATGGGATCAAGCCACACCTAGATAATGGACTTTGCCTTAAGCAACTTGAGTAAGGGTCTTTTGCATACTTCCTGACCCGCCCCCCCCATGTCATCTGTAGAGTTCATTTTAATGTGGACCACCTTCAAATCAATTCCATAGGTTAATGGAATTGAATGATGCTAACCAATTAGCTTTTTTTTTTTTTTTGGCAGGACAATGGGGGTTAAGTGACTTGCCCAGGGCCATATGGCTAGTAAGTGTCAAGTGTCAGATGCTGGATTTGAACTCAGGTCCTCCTGAATCCAGGGCCAGTGCTTTATCCACTACGCCATCTAGCTGCCCCTAACCAATTAGCTTTGGTTAATGTATAATGACACACCTCTATCAAAAGAGGATAAAAACCTTTGGAAGAGGTCATGAGCTCTCTTGGGAGTCTTGTAGGTCTTCTAGGTGTTCTATGGATGCTCTTGGGTTTCCTTGAGACTACGTGCTGTTTCCCTGGGAGACAGCATGGGGCTTTAGGGGCTTTTCTTCTGCTTTTGCTAACTGGCATGCTCAAGCTCTCTCCCTGCTTTCTCTACCACATGACCTGAGACCATGAGAAGTTAAGGAGACATGTGGTCAATCTTTTACTGGTACATAATATTAATAAATTAAAATGTGATTACCGAAAACTGGTATCTATAGCAATAGTGATTATTTTAGGAAATGCATATATAGGACAACTGAAACGAGACTGGGCAAGACTGTAGTTTCTCAAAAAAGAATCAAGGCAGGTTGGCCAAGTGGACCGACACTTCCAGAAAGACCATATCCTGTGAGAATCAATGACTGAGCTTCCTACCTGGTGCAGCCCAGTAGCAGCTAAATGATTGGTTTTCTGATCTGGTCCTACCCACTAGCAGCAATGATCCATAGTTAAGTAATTTGCCTGGTGCAATTGAGCAGCAACCAAGTGATATGCTTGGCTGAGCCTGGCAGAATATTGAATCATCCACTGCAAATGTAAGGTGCCAGAGGGATGGAGTACAACATCTAGGGAGATGACCTTCCATCACCATCAGTGGCTCACTGTTTTCCGGCGAAAGATTTTAAAGATAAACTGAGAACTTTATATTTGTTCCTGAAAGTAATGGGGGGGGGGGGTAAAATATGATTAAAATGAATGCTGTGCAATGATGAGTGTCCAGAAAGCAAGTTAATAGTAATTCAAGTTAGCACCACTTCACAGTTGTAAAACTTCCTCAAGGGACATTTAGTAGATTGTATTTAGAAAGAGAAAAGAAAGATGGATGTGGTAACACAGAATGAAGTTTTTGTGTCAGGGCCTAAAATTCTAGCTATGATGTCTAAAATATAATGAGTGGTTGCCTTAAATTAGAAGCTTTAGCAAGAGTTTAGACCTTTAAGTATTTATTAAGTGCATCAGAAGCTGGTGAGGAGAGAGAGAAGTAAAAGTCAAACTTCATCTAACTATCTCCAAGAGAGCCCAGCATCCGACCCACCAAGCCGAGGTCAGGAACTGAAAGTACCACTCACCCCTTGGCTTCTCCCCAAAGCCTCCTGTGAAACTGGAAACAGTGCCATACACACACACACACACACACACACACACACACACACACACACACACACAACACACACACACACAGCTCCAAGCTAATTGGCTGGTATATATGATTGACAGGACCCACAAGCATCACTTCCTGATGCAAAACTGACCTTCAGAACCCCAGAAAAGGTCACTTCTGGATGCTAAAGTCACATGGTTTATTTTCAGGCCAGAACTCACAATATCCCTTCCAGCAGGGGGTGTCATTCCAATTCTCACATAAGGTAATATTGACATTAGGAAAAAAGGACTATGGATCAATGGGCAGCAAAGCATCTTTAGTTGAAGTGATCAAATATAAACTAAAATTTCTGAAGAAAGCAATAAGAAATCAGAATTGATGTGGGGAACTCAAGAGCACAGTGAGGATAGAGAACTTGTCTGGGGAGGGAGGATCCACAAGGGTATTTGGAAATGGCAATGGATTGTGACCTTAGAGAGTACTTTCAAAGTTATGGATCATGGAAGTAGCATAAATATGGTTGAAGGTCAGATCAAGATTGTGACCATCCCTGTGTATGAATCAATTGATTGACAACTACTTATGTTTCTGGAAAGTACACTTTCATTGGCCAACTGTCTAGGCCAACCAGCTTTTCATTTGCTATCCCACTAGGCTCCTTTAGACTTCACCATCATGCCCCAAGATATGTCATTATCAGGAACCTCATCATTCTGTAAGATGAAATCAGCCTTAGTACTCTCCATCAGTACCCTCTGAACCCTGGACCTCTCTTATTGGGTGGTAGAGCAAAGAGCTCTCCCCAGTCCTTCATCTGAGAAGACCCAGGCCAGCAACCTCTTCAGTCCCTACTTGGTTGCATTCCTTGGGATTCTTTCAATTCCCCTGCCTGCCACCTCCTGCCCATTCCCCACCCCTACACACCTCCCTGCTGTTTGATTTCCAGCTTCCTTTTGTGGGTGATCTTTTCCTATTAGATTGTAAGCTCCTTCAGGTCAGCAATTGTTTTTCTTTTTTGTATCTGTAACCCCAACATGTAGTACAGGGTCTGGTACATGGTAGGTACTTAATATACATTTACTTACTGATTGACTGAATAGGGCACACCAGTTAACTACTGGATGCTACAGCTATAAAAACAAGTGCAATACACTTAGTGTCAGAAAGACCTGAACTCAAACCCTGCCTTATATTGTTACTAGGCTTCTACCTTGAACAGATCACTTACCTTTCCTCAAATTTAGTTACCTCATCTGTAAAATGAGGATGATAGTAGAACTTACATCACAGAGTTCTTTGAAGTACCAAACAATGATGGCAGTGGTGGTGGCTGCTCTTGTCTAACAGAGGAGGACAATATCCCTCTAAATAGATACAAAGATACCTGCAGGCATTATTCTCACACACACCTTTAAGTTATTAAAGCTCAACTTAATTGTAGGCAGTTAAAGTTTAAAACTATACTAAGACTTTTGGGATACCATATAAATGGCTGTGTGTATGTGTGTGTATTGTATATATATGTGTGGGCCCTAAAATTTCTAATCCTCAACACAATGCATTCACTGAGGCAGAACTCTGAGCAGTATCAATTTACTAGGGAGACTGCTGGCCTCTAAGCATTTGAATCTAAGACCTTCCTCTCAGTCAAGGACCACAGTGCTCAGAATATGAGGGTTTATAAAGACCTTGGAGAATCCCTGGGAAGTCCCAGATTCCTTGGGAGGCTCTTTTAAATATGTAAAGAGACCTATGATTAGCTGATCTTCAGAAGCAAAGACAATTGGCTAAGGTCAATGTCCATCAAGCATAATCACTTTGTCAGTGGGCCTTCCATAGGTCATCAGCTTCAGGACATTAGTTACAGGTCATCAACTACAGGTTATCTCAGTAGGGACTTTCCACAGGACTACAAAAATCAGCATTTGACCAGCAGTATTCTAGAAAATAAAAGAAGTTGTGGTCTTTGGGGGCAGCTAGGTGGCACAGTGGATAAAGCACTGGCCCTGGATTCAGGAGGACTGAGTTCAAATCCAGCCTTAGACACTTGACACTTACTAGCTGTGTGACCTTGGACAAGTCACTTAATCCTCATTGTTCTACCAAAAAAAAGTTGTGATTTTGAAGCAAAGGTCACAAGGGAGTGGACTATAGTGATTCATAGAAGTATGTGTGGGGGAGGGTGTTGCTCAGGCTCATGAACCTTATTTTGTTTTTTTTGGATTTTTTGTGGGGTTTTTTGCACAGCAGTGGGGGTTAAGTGACTTGCCCAGGATCACACAGCTAGTAAGTGTCAAGTGTCTGAGGCCAGATTTGAACTCAGGTACTCCTGAATCCAGAGCCAGTGCTTTATCCACTGTGCCACCTAGCTGCCCCCTTATTTTTTTTAATAAAATTATTTTATTATTTTCCAGTTATATGTAGAAATAATTTTCAATATTTGTTTATATAAGATTTCCAATTTCAAATTATTCTCCCTCCCTCCTCTCCCTCCCCCCTCCCCTAGACAGCAGGCAATCTGTTATAGGTTATATATATATATATATATATATATATATATATATATAAACATTAAACATATTTCTGCATTAGTCATGTTATACGAGAGGGATCAGAGCACAAAGGAAAAACCTCAAATCAGAAAACCAACAACACTAAAAACAAAAGAAATAGAATGGTCCAATCAGCATCCATATTCTACAGTTTCTTATTTTTTTTCTAGTTTTGGAGAGCCTTTTCCATCATGAGCACTTTGGAACTTTCTTGTTCTGTTGGATTGGTGAGAAGAATCTAGTCTATCACAGTTGATCAACACATAATGTTGATGATACTGTGTACAATGTTCTTCTGGTTCTGCTCATCTCACTCAACATCAGTTCATGCAAGTCCTTCCAGGTTTCTATGAACTCTT
Source organism: Dromiciops gliroides (assembly GCF_019393635.1). Lineage (NCBI taxonomy): Eukaryota > Metazoa > Chordata > Mammalia > Microbiotheria > Microbiotheriidae > Dromiciops > Dromiciops gliroides. Next base: position 3,501,102 of record NC_057862.1, on the reverse strand, counting down.
CTTGCTCATTGTTTCTTTGTTGTTGTTGTTGTTGTTTTTTTAGTGAGGCAATTGGGGTTAAGTGACTTGCCCAGGGTCACACAGCTAGTAAGTGTTAAGTGTCTGAGACTGGATTTGAACTCAGGTACTCCTGACTCCAGGGCCAGTGCTCTATCCACTGCGCCACCTAGCTGCCCCTTGCTCATTGTTTCTTACAGCACAATAGAATTCCATTACATTCATATACCACAAATTGTTCAGTCATTCCCCAATTGATGGACATCCCCTCAATTTCCAATTCCTTGCCACCACAAAAAGAGCAGCTATAAATATTTTTGTACATGAGGGTAATTTCCCCCTCTTTATGATCACTTTGTGGAAAAGACGCAAAAGTGGTATTGCTGGGTCAAAGGGTATGCATAGCTTTAAAGCCCTTTGGGCATAATTCCAGATTGCTCTCCACAATGGCTGGATCAGTTCACAGCTCCACCAACAATGCATTAGTGTTCCAATTTTCCACAGCTTCTCCAACATTAATTATTTTCCTTTTTTGTTATATTAACCAATCTAATAGGTGTCAGGTGGTACCTAAGAGTTGTTTTAATTTGCATCTCTCTAATCAAGAGTGATTTAGAGGGGGCAGCTAGATGGCGCAGTGGTTAGAGCACCAGCCCTGGATTCAGGAGTACCTGAGTTCAAGTCCGGCCTCAGACACTTGACACTTACTGGCTGTGTGACTCTGGGCAAGTCACTTAACCGCCATTGCCTAAAAAAAAAAAAAAAAAAAAAGAGTGATTTAGAGCATTTTTTCATATGGGAATAGATAGCTTTGATTTCTTCAGAAAACTGCCTGTTCATATCCTTTGACCATTTCTCAATTGGGGAATGACTTGGATTCATATAAATTTTATTTAGTTACATTTATATTTTAGAAATGAGGCCTTTATCAGAGATACTGGCCATAAAAATTGTTTCCCAGTTTTCTTCCTCTGTTCTCATTTTGGAGGCATTGCTTCTGTTTGTACAAAAACTTTTTAATTTAATGTAATGAAAGTCATCCATTTTGCATTTCATAATATTCTCTATCTCTTGTTTGGTCATAAACTGTTCTCCTTTCCAAAGATCTGAAAGATAGACTATCCCTTTTTCTCCTAATTTACCCATGGTATTGCCTCTTATGTCTAAACCATGCACCCATTTTGACCTTATTTTAGTATAAGGTGTAAGATGTTGGTCTATGCCTAATTTCTGCAACACTACCTTCCAGTTTTCCCAGCAGTTTTTGTCAAATACTGAGGTTCTATACCAGAAACTGGGGTCTTTGGGTTTATCAAACAGTACATTTCTAATGTCATTTACCACTGTGTCTCCTGTGCCTAGCCTATTCCATTGGTCCTCCACTCTATTTCTTAGCCAGTACCAGATAGTTTTGATGACTGCCACTTTATAGTAGGGTTTCAGAGTTGGTACAGCTAACCCACCTTCCTGTGCATTTTTTTTCATTATTTCCCTTGATATTCTTGACTTTTTGTTTTTCCAGATGAATTTTGTTATTATTTTTTCTAGCTCTATAAAATTATTTTTAGGTAGTCTGATTGGTATGGCACTGAATAAGTACATTAATTTAGGTAGAATTGTTATTTTTACTATATTAGCTCTGCCTATCCATGAGCAATTGATATCTTTCCAACTTTTTAGATCTGATTTGATTTGTGTGAAAAGTGTTTTGTAATTGTGTTCATAGAGTTCCTGGGGTTGTTTTGGCTAGTAGACTCCCAAGCATTTTATATTATCTACCATTACTTTAAATGGAATTTCTCTTTCTATCTCTTGCTGCTCGACTTTGTTGGTCATGTATAGAAATGCTGATGATTTATGTGGATTTATTTTATATCCTGCTACTTTGCTAAAGTTCTTAATTGCTTCAAGTAATTTTTGAATCAGTTCTCTAGGATTCTCTACATATGCCATCATATCATCTGCAAAGAGTGATAGTTTTGTTTTCTCCTTGCCTATTCTAATTCCTTTAATTCCTTTTTCTTCTCTGATTGCTAAAACTAACATTTCTAGTACAATATTAAATAATATAGGCGATAATGGACATCCCTGTTTCACCCCTTATCTTATTGGGAAGGCCTCTAACTTATCTCCATTACATATAATGCTTATGGTTTTAGGTAGATATTGCTTATTATTTTAAGGAAAGCACCGTCTATTCCTAAGCTTCCTAGTGTTTTTATTAGGAATGCATGCTGTATTTTGTCAAAAGCTTTCCCTGCATCTATTGAGATAATCATATGATTTTGGTTAGTTTTCTTATTGATGTGGTTGATTATGTTAATAGTTTTCCTAATGTTGTACCAGCCCTGCATTCCTGGTAAAAATTCTACCTGGTCATAGTGTATTATCCTGGTTATCACTTGCTGTAATCTTCTTGCTAATATCTTATTTAAGATTTTAACATAATGAACCTTATTTTAAGCAGTACATTTAGGTGTGTGTGTGTGTGTGTGTGTGTATGTATGTGTGTGTGTATATATATATATATATATATATATATATATATATATATATATATATATATATATATATATATATATATAATACACTGTAAATCCTGTGAGAAAATAGTTTAAAAACACAATCCCTATAATAGGCCTAAATAATACTCCATGAATCTATCTAATAAATTAAATATAAATAATATAATCATAAATACATTGTGTATTATTTAAGCATAACCCTTAATATTAACTAACATTAACTGAAATTTAACCCTCTTTTGCTTATCTCACTAACACAATCATTGACAATAAATCAAAATGAACTAAGTAAATACTGATGAAATTAAGTAGGGGTATCAAAATTATCTTCTCATATATGTATAGATATACATAAACATATAGAGATATAGAAGAGATGGATATATATATATATGCATATCCATATATGAAGAGGTATGGATATAAAGACAGTATCTATCTATATCTATAAATAAATATAGCTAGACACACACATACACACAAATAGACACAGACACATATACAATATACACAAGGTAGAAATGGATTTTCATATAGATATCTATCTATTCACAAAACTTATAGAAAGAGATTTGAGAGGGAAGGCAGTACCCACTTGAAAAATCAGTAAAAGTTACATGTAAAAGAGAATATCTGAACTCATCCTTAAAGGAATTTAGGAATTATTAAAGATGGAGATGAGGATGAGGTGAATTCCAGGCAGAGAGGACATTATTATGTACAAAAGCATTGTGATGTTTAAAATCTAATATGGGTCTGTACCTGGCCCCACCCCCAGTTTTTTGGGGAAACTAGCTAAGATTACTGATAAATTCAGCAAGAGTTTAGGCTTTAACATATTTATTAATGTGTATTAGAAGTTAGTTAAGAGAGAGAGGGTGAGGACAGATCTCTTTTTAATGGAAAAGCCTATCTTAGATCTATGTGGGATAGACAGATAAAATCTTGCCTTTACCTCCTAGCCCACACTTCCAAAAAGAACATGTGAAGTTCTGCCACCACAAGCTGGAGTCCTAGATGAAAAGGAGAAAAAAGCTAGGGAGATAAACTCCCTTCCTACTTCCTGTATCCCTCCCTGAAAGGGGAGGTCCTTCAAACTGATTGGTTGAGGGTGGTCTTCTGTTGATGTAGTAGTCCACAGCCTCTGAGAACAACACCCCACTCAGGGCCAGCCAGGTGTGGTCTTGATTTAATCATCCTTAAGTAGGTTTTCAGTTAGTATCTCATTCTCACCCAATTCAATCAATTCCAAATCAATCTTCAGGTGGGGGCCCCTGGGTGTCTGCCAAATCCCATTATTTTATCATATTATGAAGGGAGGAGATAGATCACCATGGATGAGTAATAGCAAGGCCAATTTGACTGGAATGCATTGTGCACATAGGAGAATAGTGTGTAATAGATGAGACTGGATTTAGATGTATGTGGACCCATTATGAAAAGCACCTATTTAAAATTTGCCTCTATTCTGAAAATAACTATATAAGGAGTGTCTTTCATGAATGATCAACTGCTATAGAAATGGGAGCTATCATCATTATCCAACTATCTTCCTCATCCTCATCTTCTTCATCACTACCACCCCCCATTATTATCATCTACATCATTCAGTCTAAGTCTGCATCCCATCTTTAGTGAAGAAAAATGTGGTGGTAGAGGTAGAATGATGAAACTGTCCACATGAGGTAGTCATTATCTCCATCAGCTTCAGCTTTCCAAGATGTTTCTATAATCATAATAAATTCTAGTAGCACAAAAACTTATCCCCATAGTGTTTTATGATAAATAATGTGCTTTTCTCAAAAGAAAACTATAGCATAAATTCTCTAACCAATCTCAGTCATCATGACTGGCAGTATGAAATGCCTTGGTCAGGTCTGAAGCCACACTGCCACTGAGGTAGATGACCACCTTCTAGGTGAAGGATCAGCTTATTAAAGAGGACTCTGGCAAGAATCTTGCCAGCAATGACTAAGAGAGAGACCACTCTGTGATTTTAACTGGAAAGTGTGGGAGAGGTCGATTGCCAAACTAAAGGTCTGCAGAGCTGTTGTACTGACCTCATTGTTGTATGCCCATGAAACCTGGATAGTATACCGGTGCCATGCCCAGAAACTGAATCATTTCCATTTGAATTGTCTTAGGAAGATTCTGAAGATCACCTGGCAGCATAAAATACCAGACACTGAGATCCTCTCTCAAGCTAACTACCAAGGATTAAAACTCTACTGCAGAGGGGGAAACTCTTCTGGGCTAGCCATGTCGTTTGAATGCCAATTCAGAATCAAGTGCTCACACAGTGGTCAGAAAAAAGCAATATAATGATACTCTCATGGTCTTTCTTAGGAACTTTAGATGTGATTGTATGACATGGGAGACACTGGCACAGGTCCACCCAACATGGTGTACCCTCATCAGAGAAGGTGTTGTGCTCTATGAGCAAAGTAGGATTGAAATAGCTCAAAAGAAATGTGAGCTGCAAAAATTTATAGATTCCTTTTATTTCTGCCTGATCTGTGGCAGAGCATTGGGAACTCATATTGGTCTGATCAGTAACATTTGGATCCACTGTAACTGAACTTTAACATAGTGATGTCACTGTGGTCCTCTTACAGAACAAAGGACAACAACCAAGCAACAAGGGACCAGGGGACAGACTATTTCATGGTGTCTCTTCCTCTAGGGCATTTCCTGGTTCCAGGAAGCAGTAGCAGCTGCCATAAGCACAAGGCTAGTTTGGGGGAAGGGGGATATCTGAGGCTGGTATTAAGGTTGAAATCACATACTGTTTCTTTGCATACTGATGGTTAAGAAGATTGAAACACCTCTAAAGGGGGAGAAAGTGATAGAAGTGACAATCCTCCTGCGTCTCCCTCCTAAAAGATCTGTGACTAAAATCTACATGTCAGTGGGTTTTATGAAATCTTAATAATATCAGAAAGAAGTCATGTATGAGGTCTTTCCCCCTTATATTGAATTTTATGTAGAGAACAGCTTTGCCATTCTTGGAAATTTCAATGGGGTCAAAATGGGTAAAATTTCTGGGAAATTACTTGGGAATTCAAGAAATCTAGGTAATCAGGATAATATGAAAATCCTAAGGCCCAACTGTCCTAGCAAAGGGCTAACATACTGCTAGTATCAACTGGAGCCACACACAAACTGACATAAGAAATCAAACCTCATCTCTTCTCTCTGTCTCCTCTCCAACCCCACCCTTACACTGTCAAATAAAGTGGAATTACTGGGGACTTTTCCAATTGAGTGAAGACCACTAGTGTAATTTTCTTAATTTGTTTAATTTCCTCCTGGCCTAGCATGACTTTCCTTAGATCTAGGGCCTGTGCTAATTTACAGGACTGTGATTTCCTTATATTTATTTCATGTGAAAATTTCAATTAACAAGTTTTTAATTTATTTGATTTAAAAGCATTGGAAAGATTGTTCACAGGGGTGGAGCCAAGATGGCAGAGAGAAACCAGCAAGCTGATGAGCTCTCCTTTGGTTCCCTCAAAAAGAACATTAACTCAAGCCTCTAAACAGATTCTGAAACTACAGAAACTATAAAAAGACTGAGATAATTTAAAAGACTTCAGGAGGGGCCAGCTAGGTGGTGCAGTGGATAAAGCACTGGCCCTGGAGTTCAGGTCTGGCCTCAGACACTTGACACTTACTAGCTATGTGACCCTGTGTAAGTCACTTAACCTTCATTGCCCAGCCGCCCCACCCCCAACCAAAAATAAAGATTTCAGGAAAGGTATGTCTCGCTCAGGCAGGGGGGTAGCTCAGTGCACCTCAGTGCAGCATAGTATGGAGGGGGTTGGGGGCAAGTCAGTGGGAAGCGATAGGCCCTAACTGAGCAACTGAGGCCCCTTGATCTTGGCTCGGCAGGTTGGTGGTGCAGTGGGCCAGTGGTGAGATCTACCAGCACCAGCTGAGAGGGCAGGCTGCCAGCTAGGGGGCCACCTACAGGATGGGAGTGACCAGGCCTGGTCATCCCACTGTGTGCTGGGAGCAAGCACAGGGAGCAAGCCTAGGATGGTGAGAAATCTGCAAACCATAGAGGCCTCAGAATGGAATGCCAGTGACACAACCCCTATCTCCCAGCACAAGAAGCTTGAAATAGTGACCCTGCTGCCCAAAGGAGTGGACCTCAACTTAAAAAAATAGCAATATGAGTAAGAAATAAAAATATCTCTCACCATTGAGAGCTTCTGTATTGACAGGGAAGAGCCAAACACAAACCCAGATGAGGACAATACTCTCAAATGGCCACAAGCCACAAGAGGGAAGATGAATTGGTCTCAAGACCAAAAAGCATTCTTGGAAGAGCTCAAAAAATATTGAAAAAATCAATTGAGAGAGGTAGAAGAAAAAGTGGGGAGAGAAATGAAAGCAACACAAGACAATTATGAAAAAAGAATCAGCAGCTTGGAAAAGGAAGCACAAAGATTGACTGAAGAAAACAATTCCTTAAAAAATCATTTGGCCAAATGGGAAAAAAATGTGCATAATCTCACAGAAGAAAACAATACCTTAAAAATTGAATTGGACAGTTGGAAGCTAAGGACTCCATGAGATTCCAGGAATCAGTCAAACAAAATCAAAAGAATGAAATAATAGAAGAAAATATGAAATACCTCATTGGAAAGACAACTGACCAGGAAAACAGATCCAGGAGAGACAATTTGAGAATCATTGGGCTGCCTGAAAGCCATGATCAGAAAAAGAGTCTAGACACCATATTGCAGGAAATTATCAAGGAGAACTGCCCTGAGATTATAGAATCAGAGGATAAAATCATTGAAAGAATCCACCGATCACCTCCTGAAAGAAACCCCAAAAGGAAAACTCCAAGGAATATTGTAGCCAAATTCCAAAATTATCAAGTGAAGGAGAAAAGACTCCAAGCAGCCAGAAAGAAGGAATTTAGATATCATGGAGCCAAAGTCAGGATTGCTCAGGACCTGGCAGCTTCAACATCAAAGGATTGCAAGGCTTGGAATATGATATTCTGAAAGGCAAAGGAGCTTGGATTCCAGCCAAGAATCTATTACCCAGCAAAACTGCTCATTCTCTTTCAGGGGAAAAGATGGACATTCAATGAAATAGGGTATTTTCAAGGTTTGCTGATGAAAAGACCAGCACTGAATAGAAAAATTGATATTAACATACAAGCCTCAAGAGAAGTTTAAAAAGGTAAACAGGGGGAAAATGTTATTCAATATAAGTTTAAACTGTTTACATTCTTACACAGGAAAATAATACTTATAACTCTTGAGAATGGTATGTAACGATTGGAATAACGCCACCTGCTGGATACTTACTGTAGAAGAGTTCTGCCCATGAAGGGAAGGTCTTTGAGGGCAAGACCAGGAGTCTTTTCTTTGGCATCAGGAAGTGACACGAGCTAGTGGGAGGAGGAAGGAAGAGACTGGCGCTCAGTCTCCCTCTTTTTCCTGGGGACGCTGGCGGAGAAGGGAGCTAAAAATGTGCTCTCCCTTTTAATAGATAGAAATCTAGGCCTTTCTCTCTCTCTTTACCAAATTCTTATTCTCCTTAATAAATGCTTAAAAGTCTAACTCTTGCTAAAGCTTATAATTTATTGGTGACCACTCATTAGATATTTTAGACAGTTTAGCTAGAATTTTAACCCTTAACAGGTATATATATTTGGGCAGACAGAAAGATTATACACAGAGGGTATAAAAATAAATTGTCTTTGATATGATGATATAAAGAAAATTAAGGGGTTAAAAATAGTTTATGGGGCAGAAGCAGGGGAGAAAAGGGTAAAGAAAAGGGAAGGGGGTGATAAAAGGGAGGATAGATTGGGGGAGGCAGGGGTAAGAAGCAAAAGTTTGGTGAGGAGGAATAGGGTGAAAGAAGGGGGGAAAAGAACAAAGGGGGTAAATAGAAAATAGCACTCTGCTATTCACTTCCATTTTATGGCAGAGTTCATCCCATTCCCATTCACAGTGATTATTACTAGCTGTCTATTTCCATGCATTCTATTTACCCCCTTTGTTCTTTCCCCCCCTTCTTTCACCCTATTCCTCCTCACCAAACTTTTGCTTCTTACCCCTGCCTCCCCCAATTAATTATTAAATGAGAAATCCTGAAAATTAAAGAATAAATTAATAAAATGGAAAGAAAGAAAACCACAGAATTAATCAATAAAACTAAGAGATGGTTTTATTTAAAAAAACTAATAAAATAGATAAAACATTGGTTAATTTTATTAAAAAAAAGAAAGAAGAAAAACAAATTACCAGTATCAAAAAGGAAAGGGTGATTTCACCACCAATGAAGTGGAAATTAAAGCAATAATTAGGAACTATTTTGCTCAACTATATGCCAATAAATTTGACAATCTAAATGAAATGGAAAAATATTTACAAAAATAAAACTGCCCAGGTTAACTGAAGAGGAAATAAAATCCTTAAAGAAGTCCATGTCAGAAAAAGAAATTGATCAAGCCATTAATGAACTTGCTAAGAAAAAATATCCAGGGCCATATGGGTTTACAAGTGAATTCTACCAAACATTTAAAGAACAGTTAATTCTGATATTGTTTAAATTAGTTGGAAAAATAGGTGAAGAAGAAATTCTACCAAATTCCTTTTATGACATAAATATGGTGGTGATACCAAAACCAGGCAGAGCCAAAACAGAGAAAGAAAATTATAGACCAATTTCCCTAATGAATAGGGATGGAAAAAAAATTTAAATAAAATATTAGCAAGGAGATTACAGCAAGTGATAACCAGGATAATACACTATGACCAGGTGTGATTTATAGCAGGAAGGCAGGGCTGGTTCAACATTAGGAAAACTATTAACATAATCAACCACATCAATAAGAAAACTTACTAAAATTATATTATTATTTCAATAGATGCAGATAAAGTTTTTGACAAAATACAGCACCCATTCCTAATAAAAACACTAGAGAGCCTAGGAATAGATGGTGCTTTCCTTAAAATAGTAAACAGTATCTACCTAAAACCATAAGCTAGCATTATATGTAATGGAGATAAGTTAGATACCTTCCCAATAGGATAAGGGGTGAAACAGGGATGTCCATTATCACCTCTATTCTTCAATATTGTACTAGAAATATTAGCATTAGCAATCAGAGAAGAAAAAGGATTTAAAGGAATTAGAATAGGCAAGGAAGAAACAAAACTATCACTCTTTGCAGATGATATGATGGCATATGTACAGAATCCTAGAGAATTGATTCAAAAATTACTTGAAGCAATTAAGAACTTTAGCAAATTAGCAGGATATAAAATAAATCCACATAAATCATCAGCATTTCTATACATGACCAACAAAGTTGAGCAGCAAGAGATAGAAAGAGAAATTCCATTTAAAGTAATGGTAGATAATATAAAATGCTTAGGAGTCTACTGGCCAAGACAAACCCAGGAACTCTATGAACCCAATTACAAAACACTTTTCACACAAATCAAATCAGATCTAAATAATTAGAAAAATATCAATTGCTCATGGATAAGCTGAGCTAATGTAATAAAAATTGCAATTCTACCTAAATTTTTTTAAGTGAGGCAATTGGGGTTAAGTGACTTGCCCAGGGTCACACAGCTAGTAAGTGTTAAGTGTCTGAGGCCAGATTTGAACTCAGGTCATCCTGACTCCAGGGCCGGTGCTCTATCCACTGCACCACCTAGCTGCCCCAATTCTACCTAAATTAATGTACTTATTCAGTGCCATACCAATCAAACTACCTAAAAATATTTTATGGAGCTAGAAAAAAATAATTACAAAATTCATCTGGAAAAACAAAAGGTCAAGAATATCAAGGGAAATAATAAAAAAAAATGCATAGGATGGTGGTCTAGCTGTACCAAATCTGAAGCTTTACTATAAAGTAGCAGTCATCATAACCATCCGATACTAGCTAAGAAATAGAGTTGAGGATCAATGGAATAGGTTAGGCATAGGAGACACAGTAGTCAATGACTTTAGTAATATACTGTTTGATAAACCGAAAGACTCCACCTTCTGGGATAGGAACAAGAGATAGAGAATATTATGAAATGCAAAATGGATGATTTTGATTACATTAAATTTAAAAGTTTTTGTACAAACAGATGCAATGAATCCAACATTAGAAGGGAGGCAGAAAGCTGGAAGTGTTATGCAATGACCAACTATTGAGTGACAATCTGCAAAATTGGAGGGGATATCAAAGGCTCTGAGACCACTGGTCCTCTGGAGTGTTAGATTTTGGAACAGAGCATGGAAGTAGAAAGTCACACGTGACTTGGATTTCTTTTTTATTTTTTTCTCAGATCCTATAGATAGATGAGAAGGAAGTAACGGAGGGAGAGAAGGAGGAAGGGAGGAAGGAAGGGAGGAAGGTAGGAAGGAAGGAGAGGGAGAGAGAAACAAAGAAAGAAAGAAATAGAAAGAAAGAAAGAACATGTATTTAATGCTTACTCTTTGTGCCTGGTATGAGTACTATGCAATGGAAATGTATACATCAGGACACAGCCTCTGCCCTTAAGGTGCTTGTGTTTTAATGAGGGAAAAGAAAACACACAATGGAAAAGGGGAAGGGAGGACATATTCCACAGAGATGGCTGGGAATTATCAGAGAGGTGTGATGTCAGTCAGGATGAGGAGAAAGTTCACCTATCAGAGTCCTGATTCCCAGAGGCAGAGGTGGGCTGGGAGGCAGATTTGGTTTGATGACCAGAATAAAAATGGCATGGTTTAGATACAGCTAGGAAGAAATTTAAGGCAAGAACTAACCAAACAGAACCTGGCACTCTATAATTCCCAACGGTAAAGGAGGGAGTTCACAGAACTCCTGGGGTGGGGGGATTTCTTTATGCCTTTACTGCATTTTCTTTCAATGAACCAAACCAATTCAGTTTTAGCCACCATCTATGGAATACCTACTATGTAGAGCTACAGGAAGACATGAAACTTACATAAGACACAGTACCTGACCTCATGGGTCTTATTGTGCATTTGAAAGAAAGCAATACAATGGAAAGTAAGTTGATTTTGGAGTTTGAGCCATGGCTTCACATCATGGCTCTAGTGCTTACTGCTTGTGTAACCTTGGCTCAGTGCTTGAATTTGGCTGGGCCTCATTTCTGTCCCCAGTCAATGAAGGACTTGGTTTTAAGTAGCTTCTGATTTTCTTCTGGTTAGAGGCCCATGATCCTATGAAAGGCAGATTCAGAGATTCATAAAAAAAAATGAGAAATGATACATGTACTAGTGAGGGGCAAACTCTTACTCTAATACATACACACTCTATGTATACATGGAATATATGGGTCATATAGAAAGACTCTGAAGCCTTGATGGGGAAGAAATGTTAATGGCTAGAGAGGTAAGGGAAGGATTCATGATGAAGCCATTATTGGTCTGGATAATAAGGGGATGGATATGACTGTTTTCAGCCAAATGGTACCTCATGTATATGGAATCAGGTAAAAAAAATCTGGCCAGAATGGTGGTAGGCAGTCCAATTGTTTGCTCTACTGAGCCTTCAGGAAGATGAGAAAGATGATGTGGGGCCCAGTTTTGGAAGCCTTCATTCTATGAACAGCTCAGGAATTTGGACATTATCTGGTAAGAGACAGTACACATTTTTTTTTTTTAAGCGGCACGAGATCTCTGTAAAACAAAACAAACAATAACAACCATTGTCCTGGTAGCAGTGAAGGAAATTAGTTTCATAAGGAAAAGAGAGAGGGGCAATCTGGTTAGAAAGACATTTGATTAGATGGGCTGGACAGGTGTTTAGGGAAGACTGACAGCCCTGACTGGAAAGGCTTGACTAGCCCTTCTCAGAGCCACTTTCCATCTTTGTGACCATCTGCCTCGGAACTCTCTCCTGTGGCTTCAAGAATCTGTAGCGTGGGCAGTAGCCGCATACTGGTAAAACTGCTTTGGCACATGGGCTAAATCAGCTTAAGGGTAACAGAAGGACTTTATACCTATCATTAAATTCAGGGGTTGTCGAGCCCAAGCACATGAAGATTTCCCCTGGTGGAAGCGGCAAATAGGAAAAGTGCGTTTCAATGAAGGTGAAGGAGTGTTTAGAGCTTTGATAGACATCAAAAACACCAAGGTCATCCACTGTATCTCAAGTTAGTGTCAGTTATCTTGACTTTTGTCTTGTCACTGGACTCTGATGACTCTGGAAGAGATAGTGAAGCTGATGACTTTACTTAAATCCAATTAATGTGAGTAAAAAAAAAGACATCTGATTAGCCTGAAGATTGGGGTGAGGGGAACAATGGAGATTCTGTGAGAATGTTGGCAATAAATTAAAGGGGGTTCCTAATTTGAAGAATGTTGCCAGGCATTACATCTGTTTATTAAATGACAGAATTTCAGAATGTTTAAGCTGATGGAGCTGGGCATAATGTCAGCTCATTATTCTAATCAATGTGACAAACTCCTGACAATTTCCCATACATATAACACCAATCTCACAGAATCCTAAAATCCAATTGATTTGGAAGTCACCTATTAAAACTTTGGCCCAAATGAAATTTTCCTCTGCAACGTACCTGAACAACATTCACCCAGCCCCTCACTGTAAACTCCAGCACCTTTTAAGGGAGCCCATTTTTCTTATGGATGACATGTTTATTGGGAAGGGTTTTTTTACAAGGAACATAAAACTACCTCTTTGCAACCCAATGATTAAATCTTTATTAAACAATTCTATTTCTATATTGTTAATTTGGGTATTTCATATTTTTGTAATTTTTTAAAATTTTATTGTCATGTATTGGGCAAAATAGTTTATAAAATATTTCTTGTATATTTGGTTTGAATGATTTTTTTCAATTTGATTATATTCATTTGGTTTTTAGCTTTCTTCTTTTTAATTATTAGCTAATAGTTTCCTTATTTTATTTGGTTTTTAAGAGCTTATACTTTTGTCATTTTTCTGTTTTGTCTTCATTTTCTAAAATATCTCCTTTGATATTCAGTGTATTTGAACATTTAATTTTTTCTTCTTAATCTGGTGATTTTTTAGTATCTTAGTTGAATTCCCAATTCATTTATATTTTCTTTTCCTTTTTTTGTTACTAAGAGTATATAGAAATATAAATTTTTTTCCAAGGGACTATTTTGGCATCCCCAAACTTTGATATATAGTATCATTTTTTTATTGTCTTTAATAAAATGATCTATCATTTCCATCATTTGTTAAGTAGCTTTGGGGCAGCTACGTGGCACTTGGACAGAGCACTAACACGGAAATTGGGAAGAATTGAATTTAAGCCTGACTTCAGACACTTACTAGCTGTGTGATCCTGGACAAGTCACTTAACCCCAATTGCCTTAAACATCCAGTGCCATCTCCAATCATTCTTATGTATATCTTGCCACTGGACTGATATGGCTCTGGAGGAGAGAGTAAAGTTGGTGACCTTGAACAGCCCTCCCTCACTTAAATCCAATTTACTGCAAGTCATTATTTCATCCCGATGTCACATTCCTCTTCTAGAATGAAGGACAAACAAGAAGTAAACTCCAAATTGTTTAGGATTAAGTTATTTAGTTTGAATTTTAATTTTAATATGTTTAACAGCTTCCTTTTAATATAATTTTATTTCATTATGGTCATTAAAGATGTTTTTATACATGCACATAGACACACACCTTTCAATTTACGTAGGACTGATAGGGAGCAAATTGATTTACCCAACAATTACACACACACACACACACACAAATGAGATGTAGATATATGTATATATGTGAATATACAAGTATGCATATATGTACATGTATATGTGAATATAGATGTCCCCAGATATTATTAATTTTTGTAAAGGTATCATGAATATTAAAATATGTATACTTTCTATTTCATGGTAATAAAAATTAACTATAACTAATCTGGAAAAATGCATAACTGCTTATATGAAAAAAAAAAAACAACTATAACTTGGGCCTTAAATCCTGACGTGGTCATCATTCAAATGTGAAAATATTTTATGTTAACTACTTGGCCTGGGACCTAATCTAACTGGTGGCCTAATCTGACTGGGGGTTTAATCTGTGGACATTTGACTGGCTGGCTATCTAACTGCTATTAATTTAATATGGGCCATTTATAAAGTTCCACCACACTTGCTCCTCCCAAATTGATAAGGAGAAGATTAAGAAGCCTCTGAATTAAATAATCAAAGCAGAGTTTATTTATAAAAATCAGTGTAAGAGATAAGGGTTAAAAATGCAAATTACACAACCTGTCTGCTTTTTTTTCTGATAAAAGTATTTTATTTTTTTCCAGTTACATGTAAAAATAGTTCTTACTATTTGTTTATACAAGCTTTCCAATTTCAGATTTTTCTCCCTCCCTCCGCCCTCCCCTAGACAGCAGGTAATCTGATATAGGTTATACATATATATATATATATATATATATATATATATATATAAACATTAAACATATTTCTGCATTGGTCATATTATAAGAGAAGAATCAGAGCAATGAGGAAAAACCTCAAAATAGAAAAACAACAGCACCAAAAGCAAAAGAAATAGTATGGTTCATTCACCATCTATACTCCACAGTTCTTTTGTTTTTGTTTTTCTGGATTTGGAGATCCCTTTCCATCATGGGTCCCCTGGAACTCTCCTGTACCATTGCATTGGTGAGAAGAATCTAGTCCATCACAGTAGATCAACACACAATGTTGATGATACTGTGTACAATGTTCCTCTGGTTCTGCTCATGTCACTCATCATCAGTTCATGCAAGACCCTCCAGGTTTCTCTGAACTCCTCCTGCTCATTGTTTCTTACAGAACAATAGAATCTCATTACATTCATAGACCACAACTTGTTCAGCCATTCCCCAATTGATGGACATCCCCTCAATTTCCAATTCCTTGCCACCACAAAAAGAGCAGCTATAAATATTTTTGTACATGTGGATCCTTTTCCCTTTTTCATGATTTCTTTGGGGAAAAGACCCAAAAGTGGTATTGCTGGGTCAAAGGGTATGCATAGCTTTATAGCTCGTTGTGCATAATTTCAGATTGTTCTCCACAATGGCTGGATCAGTTCACAGCTCCACCAACAATGCATTAGTGTTCCATTTTTCCACAGCTTCTCCAACATTAATTATTCTCCTTTTTTGTCATATTAACCAATCTAATAGGTGTCAGGTGGTACCTGAGAGTTGTTTTAATTTGCATCAAGAGTGATTTAGAGCATTTTTTCATATGGGAATAGATAGCTTTGATTTCTTCTTCAGAAAACTGCCTGTTCATATCCTTTGACCATTTCTCAATTGGGGAATGACTTGGATTCATATAAATTTGATTTAGTTACATTTATATTTTAGAAATGAGACCTTTATCAGAAGTACTGGCCATAAAAAATGTTTCCCAGCTTTCTGCCTTCCTTCTAATTTTGGATGCATTGCTTCTGTTTGTACAAAACCTTTTTAATTTAATGTAATCAAAATAATTCATTTTTCATTTCATAATATCTCTATCTCTTGTTTCGTCATAAACTGTTCTCTTTTCCAAAGATCTGGTATCGCTTTTTATGTCTAAATCATGTACCCATTTTGACCTTATTTTAGTATAAGTTGTCAGATGTTGGTCTATACCTAATTTCTGCCATACTACCTTCCAGTTTTCCCAGCAATTTTTGTCAAATACTGAATTCTTATCCCAGAAACTGGGGTCTTTGGGTTTATCAAACAGTACATTTCTAATGTCATTTACCACTGTGTCTCTTGTGCCTAGACTTTTCCATTGGTCCTCCACTGTATTCCTTAGCCAGTACCAGATAGTTTTGATGACTGCTGCTTTATAGTAGGGCTCCAGGTTTGGTACAGTTAACCCATCTTCCTGTGCATTTTTTTCATTATTTCCCTTGACATTCTTAATTTTTTTTGTTTTTTCAGGTGAATTTTGTTATTATTTTTTTCTAGCTCTATAAAATAATTTTAGGTAGTCTAATTGCTATGGCGCTAAATAGGTAAATTAATTTAGGTATAATTGTCATTTTTACTATATTAGCTCTGCCTATCCATGAGCAATTGATATCTTTCCAATTATTTAGATCTGATTTAATTTGTGTGAAAAGTGTTTGGTAATTGCGTTCATAGAGTTCCTGGGTTTGTCTTGGCCAGTAGACTCCCAAGTATTTTATATTGTGTCGCGAAAAAATTTTAAGTCCGACGGAAGAATGAAAATAACAAAGTTTCCAGGCTGAAGCAAATAGGTTTATTGAGAAAGGGCCAGTCCCTCAACAAAATGGGTCATCCAGGCTTTGGGCCTGAAAGACCCAGAGGTACAAACTGCATGGATTTATATACCCTTGGGGACATTTTCTAAAATTAGAACATAGTCTTGAGTAATAACAGGGGATCAGCGTTATGATATCAATAGGGTGGATCATTGGTAGGCCAGTGGAAAGCGGCGTGTATTACTGACCACCTACAGAACCTGTGACATTTCCTAAGGCGGATATCACAAGATCAACTACACTATGTCATAGGAAAATTGAGAAATATGGAAAAAGGACTTGACCTTCTAACCTTATGCAATCTATATGAATCACATTTTTTTTGTTAATATATTGATTATTATTTTAATTAAATCACTTAAAACTATAGTAAATCTCTTATAACTAAGGGATGGGGAAAATTTCACTCACAATTGTCTATTGTTACTTTAAATAGAATTTTTCTTTCTATCTCTTGCTTCTGGACTTTGTTGGTCATGTACAGAAATGTTGATGATTTATGTGTATTTATTTTATATCCTGCTACTTTGCTAAAGTTAATTGTTTCAAGTAATTTTTGAGTTGATTCTTGAGGATTCTCTATGTATACCATCATATTATCTGCAAAGAGTGAAAATTTTGTTTCTTCCTTGCCTATTTTGATTCCTTTAATTCCTTTTTCTTCTCTGATTGCTAATGCTAACATTTCTAGTACAATATTGAATAATAGATGTGATAATGGACATCCCTGATCTTACTGGGAAGGCGTCTAACTTATCTCCATTATATATAATGCTTGGGAATTGTTTTAGGTAGATATTGTTAACTATTTTAAGGAAAGCTTCACCTATTCCTAAGCTCTCTAGTGTTTTTATTATGAATGGGTGCTGTATTTTGTCAAAAGCTTTTTCTGTATCTATTGAGAGAATCATTTGGTTTTGGTTAGTTCTCTTATTCATGTGGTTGATTATGTTGATAGCTTTCCTAATATTGAACCAGCCCGGCATTCCTGGTATAAATCCCACCTGGTCATAGTGTATTATCCTGGTGATCACTTGCTATAATCTCCTTGCTAATATCTTGTTTAAGATTTTAGCATCAATATTCACTAGGGAAATTGGTCTATAATTTTCTTTCTATGTTTTTGCTCTGCCT
This sequence comes from Dromiciops gliroides, assembly GCF_019393635.1. Taxonomy (NCBI): domain Eukaryota; kingdom Metazoa; phylum Chordata; class Mammalia; order Microbiotheria; family Microbiotheriidae; genus Dromiciops; species Dromiciops gliroides. Next base: position 3,483,166 of record NC_057862.1, on the reverse strand, counting down.
GGTTTTAGTATCATCACCATATTTGTGTCATAAAACTAATTTGGTAGAACTCCTGCTTCACCTATTTTTCCAAATAATTTGAATAATGTTGGAATTAATTGTTCTTTAAATGTTTGGTAGAATTCACTTGTAAACCCATCTGGCCCTGGGGATTTTTTTCTTAGGGAGTTCATTGATGACTTGTTCAATTTCTTTTCCTAATATGGGCTTATTTAAGGATTTTATTACCTCTTCAGTTAACATGGGCAGTTTGTATTTTTGTAGATATTTATCCATTTCATTTGGATTGTCAAATTTGTTGGTATACAGTTGGGAAAAATAATTCCTAATTATTGATTTAATTTCTACTTCATTGGGGGTCACATCACCCCTTTCATTTTTGATACTGGTAATTTGTTTTTCTTTTTTCTTTTTTTTAATAAAATTAACCAATATTTTTTCTATTTTATTGTTTTTTTCATAAAACCAGCTCTTAGTTTTATTGATTAATTCTATAGTTTTCTTGCTTTAAATTTTATTAATTTCTCTTTTAAATTTCAGGATTTCTAGTTTAGTATCTAATTGCTATTTCTAATTTGTTGTCTTTCTAGCTTTTTATGTTGCACGCCCAATTCATTGATCTCCTCTTTCTCTTTTTTATTCATGTAAACAGAGCTATAAATTTTCCCCTAAGCACTGCTTTGGCTGCTTCCCATAGATTTTGGCATATTGTCTCATTATTGTCATTCTTTTGGATAAAGTTACTGATTGTTTCTATAATTTGTTGTTTGACCCATTCATTCTTAAGAATGAAATTATTTAGTTTCCAATTGATTTTCAGTCTACTTTTCCATGGCTCTTTCTTACATGTAATTTTTATTGCATCATGATCTCAGAAGAATGCATTTACTATTTCTGCCTTTCTACATTTGACTATGATGTTTTTGTGCCCTAATATATGGTCAATTTTTGAAAATGTGCCATGTACTGCTGAGAAGAAGGTATATTCCTTTCTATCCCCATTCAGTTTTCTCCAGACATCTATCATGTCTAACTTTTCTAGTTTTCTGTTCACCTCTTTCACTTCTTTCTTATTTATTTTTCAGCTGGATTTATCTAATTCTGAGAAGGGAAGATTCAGATCCCCTATTAATATAGTACTACTGTCTCATTCCTCTTGTAACTCATTTAACTTCTCCTCTAAGAATTTGGATGCTATACCACTTGGTGCATACATATTTTATATTGGTATTGCTTCATTATCTATAGTACCTTTTAGCAAGATGTAGTTTCCTTCCTTATCTCTTTTAATGAGATCTATTTTTGCCTGTGCTTTGTCTGAGAGAAGGATTGCTACCCCTGCTTTTTTTACTTTAGCTGAAGCATAATATATTCTGCTCCAGCCTTTTACATTTACTCTGTGTGTATCTCTCTGCTTAAGATGTGCTTCTTGTAAACAGCATATTGTAGGATTCTGTCTTTTAATCCATTATGCAATTCGCTTCTGTTTTAAAGCAGACTTCATCCCATTCACATTCACAGTTATTATTACTATCTGTCTATTCCCCTCCATACTATTTACTCCCTTTGTACTTCTCCCCTTCTTTCACCCTATTCCTCCTCACCAATGTTTTGCTTCTTACCCCTGATTCCTCCAATCTGCCCTTCCTTTTTATCACCCTTCCCTTTTCTTTACCCTTTTCTCCCTTGCTTTTGCCCTCCCTTCTATCAGTCCCCCCTTCCCCTTTTATTTCCCTAAAGAATAAGCTAAGTTTCTTTATCCAAATGAACATATATGTTATTCCCTCCTTGAATCAAATTTGATGAGAGAAGGGTTGAAACCATGTTCACCCTTCCCTTCTTTCCCTCTGTTGTAATAATAGGTTGGTTTTTTTTTCACCTCTTCATACGATGTAATTCACCCCATTCCACCTCCCCTTTCCTCTTCTCCCTATAGGCTCCCTTTTTAACCCCTTAATTTCCTTTATGTCATCAAATCAAAGACAATTTATATTTATACCCTCTGTGTATAATCCCTCTGTCTGCCCAAATATATTTACAATTCTCAAGAGTTATAACTATTATCTTCCGGTGTAGGGATGTAAACAGTTTAACCTAATTGAGTAAGGTTTTTTTTCCCTGTTTACCTTTTTAAACTTCTTTTGAGTCTTGTATTTTAAGATCAAAATTTCTATTCAGTTCTGGTCTTTTCCTCAGGAAACCTTGAAAGTCCCCAGTGTCATTGAATGTTCATCTTTTCCCCTGAAAGTGAATGCTCAGTTTTGCTGGGTAATAGATTCTTGGCTGCAATCCAAGCTCCTTTGCCTTCCGGAATATCATATTCCAAGGCTTGCAATCCTTTAATGTTGAAGCTGCTAGGTTCTGAGGAATCCTGACTGTGGCTCCATCATATTTAAATTGCTTCTTTCTGGCTTTTTGGAGTCTTTTCTCCTCCACATGATAATTCTGGAATTTGGCTCCAATATTCCTTGGAGATTTCCTTTTAGGGTCTCTTTCAGGAGGTGTTCAGTGGATTCTTTCAATGACAATTTTATCCTCCGATTCCATAATATCAGGGCAGTTCTCATTAATAATTTCCTGGAATATGGTGTATAGACTCTTTTTCTGATCATGGCTTTCAGGCAGTCCAATGATTCTCAAATTGTCTCTCCTGGATATGTTTTCCAGATCAGTTTTCTTTTCAATGAGGTATTTCACATTTTCTTCTATTTTTTTTCATTCTTTTGATTCTGCTTGTCTGATTCCGGATGTCTCATGGATTCCTTATCTTCCAGCTGTCCAATTTCATTTTTTTTTTTTGCAGGCAATGGGGGTTAAGTGACTTGCCCAGGGTCACACAGCTAGTAAGTGTCAAGTGTCTGAGGCCGCATTTGAACTCAGGTACTCCTGAATTCAGGGCTGGTGCTTTAACCACTGCGCCATCTAGCTGCCCCCAATTTCAATTTTTAAGGCATTGTTTTCTTCAGTGAGATTATGCACCTTTTTTTCCATTTGGCCAGATGAATTTTTTAAGGAATTGTTTTCCTCAGTCAATCTTTGTGCTTCCTTTTCCAAGCTGCTGATTCTTTTTTCATAATTTTCTTGTGTTACTTTCATTTCTCTCAATTGATTTTTAAAATCCTTTTTGAGCTCCTCCCAGAAGGCTTTTTGTTCTTGAGACCAATTGATCTTCCCTCCTCAGGCTTCACATGTAGGCAATTTGGGAGTATTGTCCTCATCTGAGTTTGTGTTTGCCTCTTTCCTATCAACACAGAAACTTTCAATGGTGATAGTTCTTTTTTTGTTTTTTACTCATATTGCAGGTTATTTTATTTTTTATTTTTTTTAAATTGAGATCTTCTCTGGGGGCACCAGGGTCCCTGTTTCAAGCTTCTTGTGCTGGGATGTAGGGGCTGTGTCACTGCCATGGACTTCCTGTTGGAGAACGCTGGGATCCATGGACATGGCCCTGGGCTTCCTGTCTGAGCACTCTGGGATCAGTAGGCCTTCTGGTGCCTGTCCTGTGGGTATCCCTCCAGCTGGCAACCTACCCTCTCATCTGGTGCAGGTGGGTTTTGCCACTGTTCTGCTGTGCCACTGGCTTGTTGTGTCAGGATCCAAGGGCCTCAGTTGCTTGGCTGTGTCCCATACCTTCCTGCTGACTTTCCTCACCCTCTCCTGCATGCTGTGCTATAGTGAGCTAAGCCTCCCTTTTGCCTGAGTGAGACTGACCTTTCTTGAAGTCTTCTAAATTATCTCTGGTTTGAAGACTGTGTCTCTCTGTCTCTTTGCAGGTTCTGTAGTTTCAGAATCTGTTTAGAGGCTTGATTTAATGTTCTTTTTGAGGGAACAGAAGGAGACCTCACGCAATTTTCTGGTTACTCTCTGCCATCTTGGCTCTGCCCCCCAACCTGTCTGCTTTTAATATAATGAGGGCCTTTGCTGCCTCTTGCCTTAGGGTATGTTTCAGCTTTCTCCAACTTTGACTTTTTCTCCTTCACTCCAGCAAAACTCCCCTGCTTTGCTTTCACTTCTCAGCTCCTATCTTCTAACTCCAAGCCCCTTTTACTTTGTTGACCCCCCCTTGTCTAACTTTCCTCTCCATACTGCCACACTGAACCCCTGTTTCTCTCTCTCACAGACCTCCTTATGTTCTCTTAGTCCTCTGACGTCCTCCAGCCTCCTGCTCTTAGCTTTTTCTCGGTCTCCCCCCTCCTTATGTAGCCTCAGTCTAACTCCCTAAAAACAAAACAAAACAAAAAAAACTTTTCTCCATACCATTCTTTCTCTGTCTGTCTGCTCAGTTAGTCCTCTCCCCTAAGAGTCTCTAGTATCTCTCCAACCTCTCTTTTTATTAACTTCCTTTCTCAGGTGAAACTTGGGGCTCACCACCCCCAGGGCCAGCCAAACCCTATGCTCTGCTCACCTGCAGCTGGGGCTGGGTGAAGCCAACACCAGCATCCCTGAGGGTTTTCTTGGGCCTTTCCCCTGTGTGAATGGGGCCCTGCTGGGCCACACCTCAAAGGCCCCCTGCAGCTGAAGCAGATGGGGAGGGGCACCAGTCCCTCTTATACAGAAAAAAACCCTGAGGGCCTAAGGCTTTTTGCTCTCAGCCCAAAGGCAAGGTACCCAAATCAAAATACATTCCCACACTATTTAATCATCACCAAAGGTTTATCATAGCTATGATTTCTAAAATTCTATTCAGATCCTTAACATTTCTGTTGTGTTTATTGTTCAAATTTTTAAGCTGTCTAGTGCTGATAAAAGATAATTGAGTTCCCCATAAATCATATTATCACTTTCTCCTTCTTCTGATAATTTATTTTTTTTTCCTTGAAGTATTTAGATGTCAAACCATTCAAGAGCATAAATACTTTTTGGAAATAAATTTATTGTCTACTTTACATTTTAGCAAAGTAGGTTCTCTCTTTTAAATGAGACTAGATTATTTTTTTTGCTTTTTCTAAAATCACAATTGGTACCCCTGCTTTCCATGTGTGTTCAAGTAAAGAATAATAGATTTTAGTAAGAATGAGGAAATTGATGATTTCAAAGAGACATACAAATATTTATATGATCAGGCATAGAGAGAATTCAATAGAATCAGAAGAGCAATTTAGATGTTAAAATTCATATTATTTTTAATGTGCAATTTTGGTTACCTTTACAAACTGATGAAAAATGATATGAGCAGAACTATGGAAACAACTTATATAATAGCAATAATGTTGTAAATGTAAACAACTTTGAAAGCTGGTAGAACTATGATCAATAGAATGATCATGCTTCCAGAAGAATATGATTCCAGAATAACAATGATGAAATCTCTATACATTTCTTGAGAGATGGGGGAATTAGGGGGCAAAATTAAGAGTGTGCATACATACATGTATATACATACACACACTCACACACTGCCAATAAGGGAATATTTGTTTTGTTTGACTATGCATATTTGTTGCAATCAAATTTATTGTATTCTCTGTTTTGGTCTCTCTGTCTCTGTCTTTCCTGTCCCGCCCCCATAGAATAGGAGAAAAAGAAAGGAGATTTCTGTTAATTTAAGATTTTTAAAATAGAAAGGTTGGAAGTACTATACTTTTGGCATGTTGTGTACACTTTCAGATGAAGTTATTGTTTTGTTATTTTTGTATAATTAGTTTATTTTGTTACAAGAGAGCACTCACAAAGTTGGAATTCTATAGAAATGTTTGTAATATAAAAACAAAACATATCAATAAAACTTTTTAAAAATATCTACTATTTACAAGGTACTGGGCTATACAGTAGAATTATTCTCACTACTCCTAACTCTACTTGCTGGAACCAAGCACGATGATACTTCAAACAGTTCTTCAAATAACTGAAAACAGGGTGGGTAGCTAGGTGTCACAGTGGATAAATTACTGGCCCTGGATTCAGGAGGACCTGAGCTCAAATCCAGCCTCAGACACTTGATACTTACTAGCTGTGTGACCCTGGGCAAGTCATGGAACCCTCATTCCCTCACAGACAAAAACCAAACAACAACAACAACAACAACAACAAAAACCCAAAACCAAAAACAACAACAAAAACAAAACAAAATGAAAAACAATCAAATAACTGAAAACAGATCTGATATCAGTCCACCCTCCACCCAACTCTTCTAACCACCCCCACCTCCTCCAACCAATCTTCATGTGCCATTCTCTTAAGACTATACTGTGTCTTCTGGATTCTATTGGAGTACTTTCTGAAAAGCCTACAATTGGTTCCAATATTCTAATTATTTACTGACCAGAAGAGAGCCTGGTAGGATGATGACATACTCAAAGGTACATTCTATCCCTCACCTCATATAATCCAAGGCTACTTTTGCTTTCTGGAGAGCAGGGACAGTCACTTTTGTGTTTAGATATCCATTACTTAACACAGTTCTTGACATAGAGTACATGAGAATTAATGTTTGCTCATTGATTGACTGACTGCTATATCATGCTATTGACTCATGCTGACCTTTAACATCCTCTCAACCCCTCAGATCTTTATAGGACAAATTGCTATTTAGCTCTATTTTGCTGATCTTTGACTGGTGAGATTGATTTGTCCAATTCAAGTGTCAGATCCCTCTTTGACCTCATTTTTACAGCTGTAGCCCACATAAGCTTTGGGAATTTGTATCTCAAGTCACACTTTCAAAATTAGGATTAATACTGAGAGCAAGGCTACATTTTCCACTCCAGATTCTAGGGATACCCAAAGGGAATCAAATGTGATCCTCTAATGCCATCAGTTGAACTTTAACCATGTTGCCATATGAATAGAGAATACATATAAAATGAATACAAGATAGTTTGAGGAAAGGGCACACAAGCATCATCAGGAAAAAGAAAGTCTTCATTAAGAATGGAGCACTCAAGCTCAATTTGAAGGAAACAAAGGATAACATTGGAAAGAAGCTATGTAATATTCTTATAATTCTCAAAAAGATGTGGAAGTGGGGAGTGAAGAAGATGGTTCAGGGGGTATAGAGAACCTGAAATTGCAGAGCCCCATGATTCATCTCCTCCCCACATGGTTTCTAGTGTTCTGATTTGGAGGGTGGAGTGGGAGTAGTTGTGACAGAGCAGAATATAGTGAAGAAGGGTGGATAGGATTAGGGTTAGATGGAGGGTTTGGTCTATGCCTTATCCTCTCTGAGTCATTTACATCTACCTCAAACAGATTGCTATCCCCACACTCTAGACCAAGCTCCACACACTAATAGTCCTTTTTACATTCTCTTGTACTCCAATGAAGCCTTCGCACTATTGCCAGAACAGTCATTCTCACCCATAAAATAATCATGCCACTACTCTGCTAATTTCCCCTCCCTGCCAGTGCCTCCCTGTTACTTTCCAAATCAATTTTAAAGTCTTTGTCTGGCAGCCAGGGCCTGCTACCACCTGGCTGTAGCTTGCTCCCCAGCCCTGTCTTATGTTTCCTGCCCTCTGCTCTAGGGACATTGACTGACTCCCATCTGATGACCACATATTACTTATTAGTAACTCCATGCTCTTCATCACGCTACTCCATGAACTTAACTATTAATTGCTAAGCTCCTATTATATTCAAAGTACTGTGATCAGCATAGAGCAAATTCTATCCCATGTAAAGTTATATGGATGTTATACATATTTACATACATGTATCTAATGTAATTTTGTATCCAACATATATGCATGCATATTTACATATGTATATATGCATATATTATGAATGTTTTAGATGTAAAATACTACTATTAATACAAATATTATATCATGCACTTGGGTAAACCAGCCTTCATGTGGTAGGTAGCCATAGGCTCTCTAGATTTGTCTGTGTGAGAAAAATGAAGTTCCTCAATACAATGGATGGAGACCTGGGCCTAGAGTCAGGAAGACTTGAGCTCAAATCTAGCCTCAAATATTTCCTAGCTGTGTAACCCTGAGCAAGTCACTTCATACCTGTTTGCCTCAGTTTCCTCATCTGTAAATTGGGGACAATCATAGTGCCTACCTCTCAGGATTGTTGTGAGGATTCGAAGAGATAATTATAGAGCATTTAGCACAGCACCTGACATATTACATGCTATATAAATGTTAGTTATTAGCTAGCTATTATTATTTGAGGGCATGTGATGTACATGTGATTTTTAAAATGCCAATTGATTGGAGTTTATGATCCAAAAAATGTTGCCCACAATTATTCACCCATGTGGTTTTTCCTCTGAGTGATTCTAGATCTTGATTGGGAAACTCAGCAATATTTGGCATCTGTATGCAATTTAGCACCATGACATTCACAAATCTGAGCATCTGGAGGACCTTCCAATTGCTAGGGTTAGTCATTTGGCAACAGCAAAAACCTTTGTTGGGCATTCAGCTCCCTTCTTGTTATGTTGAAGCAGCTACATACCAAAATGGACAGAGCTCTGTCTCTAGAGCCAAGAAAAGCTGAGTTCAAATTCAGCATCAGACACTTAATAGTTATGCGACCCTGGGCAAGTCACTCTACCTCTGTCTACTTCAGTTTCCTCATCTCCAAAATGGGGATAAGAAAGAAAATATTTTTTAGCCCTTTGCAAAACTTAAAACACTTAAATACTAGATATTAGAAGAAGAAGAAGAAGAAGAAGAAGAAGAAGAAGAAGAAGAAGAAGAAGAAGAAAGTCATTAAACAAAATTTTCTGTTGCTTTATCTTTTGAGGAATCATGTAGGATTTTACTTCATGCATGGGGGACATCTAGCTAGAGGGGGGCTTTAAAGTCAAGTTTTTCTTCTGCCAGATCAAATGTTTTGTATTGTTTTCAACAAATTGTAATCACAGTAGGATTTTTATTTTCTACAAAAAATAGTTTATGAGTATGCCTGAGGGTGACCCACAGGGTTCCAAGAATTCCTATCATCTGGCAAGTAGAAGATACCATGGATGGTTTGCTTACATAGGTATTATTTAAGGACACACAGAAATAAAGTAAAACAATCCAAGAAAGCTGGATCCAAGGAGGCCCACGGCTCTGTGTGGTAAGGCAGGCCCTATAGAAGGTTGTATTGGCTGGCAAATGGTTGGAATCCATGTCACTGGGTATGACAATTGGAGCAGAGGAACCCACTGATTTTGGAAGATAGTGGGACACAACTACCATTGAGTTTTTAGTCAAAGGAACTCATGAGCAGACTTGACTGCACTTCAGACCAGGTCAGATCATGTTGTGTTTACCCCATCAAGACTTCTTTCCACCATAACTTCAAGGAGTGGGCCTGTTTCTGGGAGAATGAGTTATCATTTTACATACAGACACACATACACACACACACACCCCAGAGGTTATGGTCTCAGTATTGTGTCAAGATAATGGAATGTGATAGATAAGATTTAGTGGATACCCAGGGGCCCACCTGGAGACTGGTTTAAACTGATTGAATTGGATAAGGTGACTGACTGCTGACTGGATTATTGGCTTACTTCCAGTTTACTGGTACTTAAGGGTACTTAGGAAGGTGATTGTTCTCAGAATCTAAGAACTTTGAACTGTACATTGAGACCACCTTCAGGTCCAGTGAACCAATGAATTTGAATGACACTAGCCAATCAGCTTGAAGAACCTCCCATTTCTGGGAGGGGAACAGGAAGGAGGAAATGGACGCTGGCGAGAGAGCTCTGCCTCTTTTTGGTGCAAGAGATTGGTGTGGTGGCAGAGGACTTCAGAAGTGGGGGCTTAGGAAGGTTAGGATTGCCAGGTTATAGGAAATCTGTTCTCAATCTTTCTCTTTCTTTTACTATCTTTCAATAAACACTTAAAAAACCTAAACTCATTTATCAGTGATTTTAGTCATTTTCCCCCCAAAACTGGGGGGACAGATTAGAACCTACATTTAGAATTTTAAATTACACAGTATCATTCTTTCAGTTGTTTGCCAACCTTAGAGCAATCAGAGTTTATGGACAAGAGTTTGTCATTCTATCGTATTGAACACTAAAACTTTCCCCTCTTTTCCTACCTGTGAAAGTAGCTGCCTTTTGCCTAACCAGGAAAAGGAAAGAACACAATTTCTTGAGTCTGAATTCTTTTCTTTGCTTTTTGGGGGAAAACAAAGAAGGAAGAACATGAGTGAGGCTCCCTCAGCACAGGACCCTTTGTTATCTATGTTAATTTTGGGGAAACATTGGATCCCAGACCTCAAGAGTTGGGTAGCATCTTAGAAGGGAGTTCACATGACCCCTTCACTTTGTAGACAAGAAAATCAAGATTTAGAAAGAGAAAGGACTTGCCCAAAGTCATGCTGATGACATGTGAAAGAAAGGGAATTAGAATCAGGTCTTTGGATGCCAAATCCAATTCTACTTTTATGACACAAAGTGTTTGGTTGGGGTAAGTTCTCTTTTGGGTAAGCTGATGTTTAAAAAATGAAGTAGAAGAAACTAGTTGAGATTTTACTGGGGCAATGCTCTGTTTCTAGCTTGTTTATGTACAGTTTGCATGTTGACTCCCCCATTAGACTGTAAGCTCTTTGAGGGCTTGAACTGTTTGTGTCTTCATCCCTCCAGTCCTAAGGATGGTGCCTGGGCCATGGTTTATAAGGAATAAGTGTTTGTGGAGTGATAACAGTCTAACAGTCCCTAAGTACTGCATTAACAAAGCACAGAAGGGCACATAGTATTCAAAAATAGTCATGTCTGTAAAAGCCAATTGTAGATATTGAGGACATTAGGACAGCAAGTGGTTAACTGTGGGAGGTTAAGGGAACCACATGGACTCCATTTGGGGATTCAGTTCTGGAGCTAGTTCAGTTCCCTTTCTATTAAATTATGGGTCTAGTTCAAATTCTGTCTGGTGAGAAAACTTTATTTAATTGTGGGAATTGGGAGAAAAAACATATTGCCTTGTTTGAATGGAGCCCTGCGTGGCTGGCAAGCTGGACCACCTCTCTCTGCTGCTTAGAGACCCTTAAACAAGGACCAAAAACCTGGTTGGAACTAAATGCTGATCCAAGGATTTTTCTCCCAATTGTACATCTCAAACAACGCTTATATCTTATCTGAAATCTGGTCCTGTATTGATCAATCAGTTACTGTTTCCATGTTCCTTTGATTGTTTACAGATGGAAATGGGACACTTCTATTTCTGATTTCAGGGAACTGGCCCTATTCAACCTTCCCCTCCCAACTTGGAAAGTCCCTAATCTTTCCTCCAATTGGAAAGCAAATTACCCAATTTATTGTTCCTTTTAATTAATTAGCCTTATATGATTAAGTTTTTAATGTATAAAAATCTGTCTCCCTCTGTATTTGGGGTACAGGTCTAAACTAAAGAGGCTTGGTCCCAATTTGTTGGGCAATTGGCATGTGTTACTTAATAAATCAATATGCTCAAAAGATCAAACCTTCATTTCCTCAGTCATTTCTTCTTTGAGCCACCACAGAAGTCCCAAAGAAACATTCGTGTTCTGTCTCACCTTGGATGTTAGAATAAGGGTAAAAATTTCCCCTTTTCCCATTTTTATGTTCATTCTTGTTGGGCCCCTCACACCCCATGTAGAAGAAAACGAGACTAGTTAATCTAGACTTTGGGGGAATTGATTCTGTGGCTGGAACTATCCCCCAACCTCCACTGCTTCTTGCTTACTGACTTCCTGCTCTTCTGTAACAGGTTACTCTTCAAAGAGCCCAAATGGCATAATTTATTATGAAAACCTGGCCCCTCAGTTCTGGTCTCAGTTCTGCCAGGAACCAACCATCCCCAGGACAAAGGGTTAGGGAGTAACCCAAACTCCTGGCAAAGGGACATATGTGGCAGGAAGTGTTACAGAGTAGAAAGCCATGGGATCAGGGTTCAAATCCCAGCTCAGCCATTTCTTGCCAGTGAGAAGCCATTTCCTCAGGGGCTACATATTGGATCTGAGTCCCAATCCCATCTACACTTGCTTTCTATCTGGCCTTTGACAACACTTGGGAAAACTTCTGGATCTGAACCTCAGTTCCCTCTTATATTAAGTAAGGGATTTATTGCTGCTCCTGTTTCTAAATTGATTGACCTATAATTTCCAAGCACTCTTCTACTTCTGACATTCTGGTTTCCATTCTCACAACCCAGGAATGGGTTTGCTGTTTGCTAGGAAGGGCCAGGGAGCTTTTGAATTGACCAAAATAACAAGCAGAGTAGAAATCCAGTTGATAGAGTTGTAGGGTCTGGAATCAGGAAGACCTGAGTTCAAATCTGAACTCAGATACTTACTAGAACTGTGACCCTGGTCAAGTTATTTAACCCTGTTTGCCTCAGTTTCCTGACAAGTATCCAGTATCTTTGCCAAGATAGACCCAAATGGAGTCACAAAGAATCAGATGTGACAGAAAACAACTGAAGAACAAGAAGTGTATATATTAGAAAAATCATGGAATCTCACCACAATCCATAGCACTAGATAATTAAAGACCCAAACTTCAATAGACTCAGCATAAGCCACTGGCAACTCCCTCAAGAGCTGACCAAACTTTCATAGCTATCCGCTTAAGACTCCAATCTCAAGAAATGTTTCTTTGAGATTACTGTATGGAATCTAATGAAATCCTGAGACTAAAAGCAGGGCTCAGTGTTGAGAGTTCAGAAGCAGCCAGCCATTCTCCTCTAAGCCCCATCCTCCCATCCTCTCATTTGAACCACTACAACTATTCTTAATCACCAGAAATAGAGATCCCTGTCTGGAGATACATTCTGTGGCTTGCCTGAAAATCTGCCTCTCAGAATGACTTCTCAAGCTAATTATATAGGCTCATTTTATATGCCCATTGCTGCTCATTTCCAGGGCTGATGATATCCTTTTATTGAAGCAACAAGGACACAACTAAGTGTGCTTTAGTTTAAGTCACCATAATGAGGCTTTGTGTGATCAAGATCTTTATTATTTATCTTCATCTGCAGAGGCCCAGGGACCAGCCTGAACTTCCAGCAAAAGGTTCTGAACAAAGGCTGCATTTCTTTTTCACCCCTTCACTTTGCCAGTCTAATACATTCCAAGAAATATGATTTTTGTTTTTGTTTTTTGGAGGGGGGTGGCAATGAGTGTTAAGTGACTTGCCCAGGGTCACACAGCTAGCAAGTGTCAAGTGTCTGAGTCAGATTTGAACTCAGGTCCTCCTGAATCCAGGGTTGGTGCTTTAATCACTGTGCCACCCAGCTGACCCACCAAGCAATATGATTTTCATGAGATCCTATGCTAAGGGATTTACCAGTCATGACTCCAGAATGAGAGAAAGTGAAAGCTTCAGGTGGACAAGTTTTGACTCATTATACAAAGGAATCTATTAGAAACTTGAGCTGAAATTTGGGGTTACTTATGTTCTCTGAACCTTTCATTATACAGATGAGGAAACTTAAACAAACAGGCTTAAGTGACTTTAGCAGGGTCACAGTTCTAGTAGAGGCACATACTGCCTCTTGAAATAGGGAGTTTCCTGTTACTAGAGGTATTCAAGTAGATATTGATTACGTGTGATATGGCAAGTATTCAGATATCATTCTAGTGATTGCATTAGATGAGCTTCATGTTCTCTTTCAATCCTAAAATCAATGGAAGTGAACTAGAGGGAAAACTGAAAGGGGAGAAGGAAGCCATTCCTGGTTCCCCAGCTCAGTCCAGGTCCTAGTGACATACATCTATGGTGAAGAATTCCTGTCTGTACTTAGCTCTTTGTGCAGTGTTCCCTTGAAGGGCAGGGAATGGGTTTTACTTTCTTGGTATCCCCAGTGCTTAGCCAATTGACTGACACAGACTGAATGATATACTTGTGATACATGTTTGTGGACTGATATGACCAAATGAACGAGTGGAACAGAATTTTTCAAGCTACTTAATGGAGCTTCTAGAGCAGGGTGTTGGGGTGCTCAAATGAGATAGTGGACAGAAACACTGTGCAAAGCTTAATGTGCTAGATCCATGCCATTGTTGTTGTTTTGGCTGGTGCTGTTTCTATGCTGCTGTCACTAGGCCTCCAGCATGGGGTTGACTTTTTTACCTAAGCATTCAAATCTACTTCCCTCCTACTGAGCTTAAAGAATGTTGATAGAGAATATGGGTGCTCAATGGCCAATTTTTAACCAACAGGTTCTTTCCCTTGAAGAAGGAAATGGCAAACCACTGCAGTATCTTTACAAGGAAAATCCCAATTGGGGTCACAAAGAGTTAGTCACAACTGAAATGGGTGAACAACAACAGGAAATCTTAATAGACAGACGGATAGATAGACAGATAGACAGACAGATAGATGATAGATAATGTGTGTAAACATACATGTAAATACATGTATACACATATATACACACAAATGTTTACACAATACTTTTAAATTTAAGCCAAACTATTAGTGCCTTCATGAGTCTACACTATCAACAAAACTGTAAATCAGCCTCTGACTCATAGAAGGGGCAAATGCCCACACTGAAAAATTTAACAATGTGATTTTTTGCAAGCAGGTTAGAGCTTTACCCCAGGACTCCCCTGCTTCTAAATATTGTCCTATATCTCTTTTTCCTTTCATGGTCAAGCTCTCAAAAAATAGTCATTTCAAACCTTTGCCTTTAATACCCACTTACTTCCCTAGTTCTGTGGCATGAACTACCATCTTTCACCCTCACCTCAACAGCCAATCAGGGTTAAAGACTTCTTTGTTTTTCTTGCAGAAGTTTCCTCCATCCATCCCCTTCTGGCCCCTCACAACAGCATCCCAGGTCAGCAGGGCCTCTTACCTGCCCTCTTGGACCATGACCTAAGTGGCCACCCAACTGCCAGGATCTCCCCTCTCCAACAGGTGCTTCATGAGATCACCAGATCGATCTTTGTAAAGTCAAAGTCTGCCCATGTCACTCCACTCCTTGAACAGCTTCTGGGGGCATTTCTCCTCCTTCGTGTTTCCCAAGTTTCAGTGGCTCTTTGGTGCTCTACCTTCTTTCTCCCTTTGGACTTTCTCTCAGGATGTGGGACCTCCTCAGTCTGAAACATGCCCCTTCCATGCTGACCCAGTTCTGCCTTCTCCCATTAGTGGGTTCCTTCTGTTTTGGCCCTGGTTGTGGCCTGGCACACCAATTGATTTATCTGAATGGTTGATTGAGATTTTAATTTCATTTGGTTCCTGTGGCCATTTAAACTACTTTCCACTTGAATGCAGTTCTCCACACAAGCAGGGCAAGATTGGCTCTCTTTTTAAAATTTGTTTTCGTATCCGCAGCACTTAGCTAGTGCTTAACACATAGTCAGTGCTTCATAAATGATGGTTGCCTTGCCTTTCTCTTACCTGGGAGGTAAAATGCTTTCTCCTCTATAGGCCTATAAAAACCTGCTGGCTCCAGCAGACTGAGCCTTGCTTACTATACATTATCCTTCAGAAACTGTGCGTGATAATCAAACTGTTCTATGCACAATTCCCTCCATTTTCCACCTCCGTGCCATTAAACAAGCTGTTCCTCTTCCTGGTAATACACCAGCCTTGACTCTGTTGCTCAGACTGCTAAAATTCCTATAAGTCTCAACACCTGCAACATCTCAGAGAGAAGCTTTTCTGCATCTCCTCAGGTGTCAGCAATCTCCCTTTCCTTCAGATTATCCTTTATAGACTGATTTTTAGATTGTCCTTCCTTGTCCAGCAACAGAATTACAAGCCCCTTCAAAGTCAAGAATATTTGTTATTGTGCCTCTTATTTTTGGCGTTGGGCTTACTGACTCCTCTTGGTGGATGCTGCCATCGTTAAGGTATGATATGAGTGGTGAGATCTCCCTTTTTGTGGTTTTGCTTCCAAACGTCTCTGATAATATTCTTTCATCAGGTATTTATTAAACACCTACTCTGGGCCAGGGCCAGAGTTATTCATGGAGAGTACAAAGCCAAACAAGAAAAGAGATTCTTCCCTTGAGGATTGAACAAATTAATAAGAAATCATTAGGCACTTAATATGTGCCAAACATTCTGCTATGAGATAAACACACAGATCCTGTCATCAAGGAGCTTACGTTCTAATAACAAGAGAAGAGCTTTGGTCCCCAAAATGACAAGTTAGTTTGTGAGTAGAGACACAGGAGAATCGACTGATTCCAGAAACCCTTACTTCAGCAACAATAACCATGGATTGAATATTGGTTCCATTACTTGAGGTGTGATGATGGTAGTTGGGAAAAGTTACATGGTCATGAAGCAGAATGGTTTGCTGTCTGAGTTGTTGAGCAGATATATGGGTGAAACTGCCTAAAATTAGTTACTCAGGAGAAGTAGGCAACAACATCAGGTGGGGGGTGGAGAGCAGAAGTTTTGGTAAGGAAAGGGTTAAAAACTCAGGTCAGGATGGCTTGGCTTGATGGTAAAAAGACCATAGCAGATATAGCTTAAGATGCCCAGAAGATGGTTGGGGGGAGAGGCACTCCTGGTGTATTCCTCAGAGGAGGATATATGTTTTCTACTGGGAGGATGAGAGGGTCTGAGGAATTAGACACATCAATAAACCCAATGAGGGGTGGATGGGAGCCAGATAGCTCTCAGAAAAAGGCTCCAGGAATGATTGAGGAGGGAGAGGATACTTTCAGCTGATCAGGGAAGGCTAAACACAAAACCAACTTAGTGGCATGGCTTGTGGCTCTTTAATTATTTGTTCAACTGAATTAAACCCCATCATGAAGTCAAAGGCTGAAGACTGGGAAGTATTTTGTTTTTCCCTGAGAGATGACAATGAGATGTAAATGTGTAGTTTGTATGTTTCTATCCTCTATGCTATATAATCATTCACTCAATCAATAAGTTAATAATAACAGCAATACACTATAATGTATAAGTCAACGGGCATTTATGAAGCACCTACTGTATATTAGGCACATTGGAGATAAAAAAGGAAAGCCTGCTCTTAAAGAGCTCATAGCCTAAAGGGAGATACAGCATGCAAAAAACTATGACCAAACAAACTATGAACAGGATAGAAAGGAGCTAATCTCAGAAGGAAGGGAAGGCTGTTTGTGTGGGAGAATTTCAGCTGAGACCACGAGGAAGACATTGAAACAGAACATCTGGGATTTAGACAAAAATGAAACAATCCCTGCCCTAGAGAAGGGTATGTTCTACTTGGGCAGGGGAGGGGCGGGGATTGTAGTACACAGTATATGTGTTTGTATGTGTCTCTAGACAAAATAAACATGAGGGAGTTTGGGGAGAGAGAAGTGCGAGTAATTGGAAGGGCTTCACTTGTAAGATGGTGCTTGAGTGGAGAGGTTTGAAAGTAGTCAAGGATTCTGTGAATGAAGTAGAGAGGAAGAAGCAGAGAATGGGGTTAGCCAGGGCAAAGGCAAGGCGGTGGGAGACTGAGCAATGGGAAGAAGGCCAGTGTGGCTCACCCCCAGCCTTTGGGAACATCCACACCCACCTGGGGATATGTGTGTGTGTGGGGGGGGGGGAGGGCTCAACATTTTCATGAGGTTTGGTAAAACCTAAGAACTTTGTTTTTAATGAATATGGAGTTTTCCAAGCATTGTTTTCTATCTTCAGTCTAAATTATTTTTGTTGTCAGCAAATGATGTGGTTTAATCTTCCAAGCCATTAATAAATATATCAGAATATTCTTATCTTGGTGCTATACCTGGAGCATCCAAGTGCTGAGCTTTCACTAGGCTAATGGTAAAATGGCATGGCCAAAATGGCTATTCTTACTATTCAGGCCAGACACTTGGTAGATAGTCTGTCTCTGTCTGTCTATATATGACCTTAATTTTGTGTATATCTATATGCATATGTGTGTGTATGTTTGTACATGTGCAGTGTGTCATTTAAAATCTGGGGGGACCACACCTGTTTCTGTTTCTGGGGAACTTGGCTGGGGTTTTCTAAAACATTACTACTTTTAAATTAAAGGCTATTGCATCAGTTTTGGCAGCAAGTGTTTATTATTAATTATGATCACATATTACTAATGTATTGACCGTGTGTCTGAATAACTTCCCCACTAGTTACACACCCAGCACATTTTGCCAAGTGGGAGAGAAGAGAAAGCATGTATTGTCCCTGCAGGTCCCAGGCTCAAGAGAGCAAGCGTCTTGAGGCTCAGATGCCTTCCTTCTTTGGTAGAGGCAGCTCTTACACACTGCTCAAAGCCCATTGGCTAGAATCATAGAATTCCATTGGTTGATGTGACCCGAGGGTGGTCCATATCAGCTGTACCAGGCTGAAATCAAGCCCAGTGAAACCGTCTGAGGGCGAAGGTGGTTTCAAAAAGGTCTGGTTTCTATCTCTACTTTACTGAGTTAGTCTTATTTCTATTGTCTCTGGGCTGGCTTTGAAAGAGATCAGCTAAGGTTCCTGAGCTAAGCCCTCTAGTGGGGGGAGGGGGTTCCCCCAAACTCCATTATTATTTTTTCATAGCAGGTAGGTAGCTATGTATAGGTGTGGGTGTAGGTATATGTGTGTCTATATATATGTATGTGGATATATATATATATATATATATATATACATATACATATACATACACATACATACATACATACATACAAACACACACACATATACATCTTTATACATGTGTGTTTATGTGGAGAGAGAGATGGGGAGGGGGAGAGAGGAGAGACAGAGAGACAGGAATTTGCTCAGGTACCAGGGTGCAGGGGTCCTAACTAAGAGGTCCATCTCATCAGGTTGGTCTGCACAAAGGTCAGGGTCCTTGCTTTGACCAGGCTTTTAGTGTTTCAGTTGTAAGGTACTCTCATTCCCCCTAGGCTAAGATATCCAAGCCTATCTCAAAATTAAGCATTTCTTGGTTTTATTGGATGGGTTCAACCTGACCAGAAATATAGGCCGGGCTATAAGAGCAAGCTACTGATAAATGCAATTTGGCTGGAGATATGTGAAGAGAAGGTTGGGCAGACATATCCTTATTCTAGGAAAACAAGAACAGGAAGTGGAATGGGTGGTAATTCACCAGAGAAAAGACAGAATAATGGGAAATGTATTCAAGAGTTACAGACATCAAGAGAAAGAGAGACAGAAACAGGCAGAGACAAAGAGACAGAGAGCAGATAGAAATGCAATTCTATTCAACAAGCATGTATTAAGCATTCACCATGAGACAGGAATGGTACCAAGTCCTAGGGATTCAAATATAAGCAAAAAGAAAGACATATCCTGCCCTTAAGAAGGTTACATACTTATGGGAGGGAGGACAGCACAGAAAAGGCAATGAAAATGGGGTCAGGTGATTCAAAGTACCTCTGCAAGAGACTCAGAGAGACATTCAGAAGCAGAGACAAGAGATGACTGGACCAATGATCCAAATATTATCATCAAGCCAGTCAAAGGCAGAGTGTTCAGGATCTGAGAACCCCAGGATGACATACATGGGGAGGAGAGATAAAGAAAGCCCTGGAATTATATTGAGTAAAACCAGTCTTACACAGATGAAAAAACATTCTACTTATCACCAAAGCTGTTGTCATTAAGATGAATGAAGTAAGGTATTGGACATGATGTATGATTTCTATGTTCCCTGAAAGCATGATGTATAAAGCAATTACTTTGTGTTCAGATTAAAAAAAAATCAAGTGAAATAGTTGCTGCCCTCAAGGAGCTCACATTTTGACAAGACTCTAAGAATATCCCAATGTTCTGTCTCATTTGAACTTCTATGGGGTTTTAAAATAATGATAATCTTAATACTAACAATTGGATCACCAGGTTTCAGCACCTACTGGCACCAGAACAGATACCAAGCCAGACAAGCACTGTGATGTAATAGACTGGACATCAGAGGTCCTGAGTTTGATCTTGCCAGTA
The DNA here is from genome assembly GCF_019393635.1 of Dromiciops gliroides. Taxonomy (NCBI): domain Eukaryota; kingdom Metazoa; phylum Chordata; class Mammalia; order Microbiotheria; family Microbiotheriidae; genus Dromiciops; species Dromiciops gliroides. The sequence continues at coordinate 3,463,383 of NC_057862.1, read as the reverse complement.
CTCCCTCATACCACTGTGATCTTGAGTGACCCCCTCTGCTTCTCTAGAACTCAGTTTCTTTATTAAAAAGATGAGGGTTTGATGGATTTTCCCCAAAGCTCTTATGGCTCAAAGTTCATTATTCTCTTTATTGAATTAGAAAGTGTGATACTCCTAATCTAGAAGTAGCCAGGCATAAGCCTCCCACTCCTGTTATGTCCCTAGGTCCCTTCATGGAGGATGATCAGAAGTCTCCAGTCAGTCTTAGGGGACTTGAAGGAAGGAAATAGAGTGTGTGGCAGGAGAAAACAAAGTCCACTCCTCAGCTTCAATAGCTGCTCCCCCCACATATAGTATTTGCTTTTTTTGTTTGGACAAGTTAGGAGCAGCACAAAAGTATGATCTATTTAAATAGCCCACGTGAATTTGCATATTACTTAGTTCCCAGGGCCATTGAACCGACTTTCTTATTTAAGATGGAGATGCCTTACTCACATGAACTGAGGGAAAGTGCTCCTCTGCTCTTATGTTTCATATAAAATCCGTTTTAAACAAATGAACAAACTTATGTTTCTCTGGGACATCTGTAGTAATGTGGAGATCATTCAGTATTCCAGATCCCTGCTTTGTAAGACCAACCAACCAATTAATAAAACTTCAAGCACATATCGAGCACCTACTGAGTGCCAGGTATTGTTTCTAGGAAGATTCCCATTGAACTGAATATTTTCTTGCACTGAATTTTGAAGCCTCTGAATCTTTATGACGATGGGTTGACATGTGTGATGATGAATTATGGGACAGTGTCATCCACCTCCATCTTCAAGTGGAGAAACAGCACGAGTCTCTGGGACACAGTATGATTATTTTTCCTCTTTATTTGAGAAATGGAAGCTAAAGATATCCCTGCCTGGCTATCAAGTAGACACTTGACTTTCCCCCAAAGTAGGAATCGGGTAAAGAGACTGATCACAGAGGGACCTTACTCAAGCCACTCAAACTGGATGGAGAAGTGGAGGCATGGTTTGTTCCAAGAATGCTTCCTTGATTAAGCATGCATTCCGAACAAGGAATGACACTGCTTATATATCAGAAGTATCCCTCAGGTTTAAGTATCAAAGTACTATTAAAAGGCCATAGGAAACAAGGTTAGAAAAAATGAGCATTATAACATAAAACAAAATATGTCCATGTGATGATAAGATGTTTTGTTCATGGCAGGCTTTGACAATAGCTATCTATATCTATACCTATGTCTATATCACCTATATATCTATTTCTATAGAAATATATTTGTCTTTGTCTATATCTATAATCTCTATCAATCCCAAATCATATATAGAGAAATAGAAGTAGATCTGTGTATTTACATGTGTGTGTTTGTCTTTAGTTATTTTATTGTTCAAAAAAAACATGTATATATTATATATGTGTGTAGACATATGTAAGTATATATATATATATAACTGCATCTATCTATCTATCTATCTATCTATCTATCTATCTATCTATCTATCTATCTATCTATCTATCTATCTATCTATCATCTATCTCCACACACATCCCTGTGTTCTAAGGGCTAAATGAATGTTATCTCCATAGCAGCAGAACTGAGGGCTTCAAATATGCCCTCTGAATAAGGGGAACAATGCAGGACTTTTTCTATGAACAATAAACTGTCTAAAGACAAATAAATAGATAAATAAATATGTGTATGTATAAATGTGTATATACACATTACACATTCACATATGCACAATAAAATACACATACACATAAATACATACATATGCAGAGACACACATTTTTATATATACACATACACATGTGTCTGAATATGTATATATATTTTTGTGTATATGCATGTATAAATGCATACATGCCTACATACACACATACATATATAACCTAGAGATAACAAGAAGACGTTTGATTAGATATCAGGTATAGTGGCCCCCAAGGATTGTAGGTCTTTCAAGGAAAGTGATGACTGAGGAATACTAATCTCTTGAACCTCTTAAAGCAGCTAAATTGTACAATTTCTTCTCCTTCTGAGATGCTTTAGTTTTCTTCTACCTCAACCCTAGTGACCCCAAGAAACCCCAAGAGACTCCTTCTTACAGATACTATTCCTTATCCTGGCACCAAGAAGAGATCAAATGAGGTAAATTATGTAAGCTACTTTGCAAACCTATAAGAACTATACCCAAGCAAGTGTTTTCTTTTTTCTTTTTCCAAAGCAGGGGGCGGCATTGGATTGGGGTTAGTGCTTGTCATTTCATCAACATAGGAAAACCCAAAGATGGAACTGTCCTCTAATCATGCAGATGAGCAACTCTCTATGATTTTTTCTTTGAGAGTTGACTAGAACATTTATAGAATAATATCCGTGCCCATTGTGAATGTGTCAAAGGGAAACTGAATTTGGGTCTGCCAAGACCAACCCAATATTCTCAATACCAGATGAGAATGATTACAATCATGGTCATGATGGTCATGATGATGGTGATGATGACAGTGATGATGGATGAGCCTAATATGATAGCTATGTATTGATTGGCCTTTTCACCACAAAAAGTAGCAAGATCATGAAAGTCACCATGGAAACAGGTTGCCCAAAGAATCACATAGAATATTTGAGCATTATAACTCTGAGCCAAAAGAAAAAAAATGAATTCCCATCTCAAAACACAAGACAAAGGGTTAGTCAGGTACTGTATTGGAAAATGAGAGTGAATCTAGTAGAAATCTTTCATGAAGTTATTATTAAGTACCTACAATGTGCCATGAAACAAACTGAGTGCTGAGAATCCAAAGTATTTGCTTATTCTACTGGTCTGCTTCGATATTTATATATTTTTTTTCAGGGCCAGACTAAGCCCATTTCTAGGGGTAATGTCTGAGCTAGTCTACTGCTTCTTTAATTTCAGGACAGTTCAATTTCAGGACCTAAAAGTGTTCAGTGGTCTCAAAATGTTCTGATCCAAGAAAAGTAAATTTCCCCCTCCTGTTCTAAGTTCTGCAAGTTGTTGACATGGGTTTGAGTCTTAGTATAACATGTAGACTTGTCCCAATGATAATTCCAGTAGACTATTTCTGGATTAAGACTCTACCAACAAGCTGGAAAGCTCTGTTGGTTCACAATGACAGAACTACAGATTTTCTTTTTTGTCTTGCATTCCTAGTTATTTTGCTGTGGTCTCCAGACTGGCTGAGAGGTGGGAAATGAGGGCCTGCTCCTCTCCTGAGGTCAGAATCACACAGTTGTTGTTAGCTCCTTAACTTGTTCCTTGCCAAGTACACAATCTAGGGCCTAAGAACACACTTCAACTGGGAGTTCCATCCTCAGTCAGAACTGAATCTGTTACCCAAACATGGATTGTGAGACACAGATGTTTGTTAGGATCTTTTCTTATATCCTAAATAAGGTCAGGCCCCTCTTTGCTGGATTGGCAAACTATTGTGTCCTAAATTGGCCTCTCCCTATACCAGAAAGCTTCTCAAGGCTGTTCCTGGCTGGAGTCCCATCCTAAGTGTTCAGAGACTTTGTTATATGTGTTTCTATGCCAACTTAAGATCGAAATTGACTTAGATTTGTCTAATGAATCTTTTGTCCTGGTGCATTTTCTACACCTGTTTGGAGGAGCTGAGGTGGTATGGGAATTTTCTGAACCTCTTCCTGTTGTTTTACAATTTTGAATGTGCTTGATTTGACAAACGCAAACTAGTCCTTGCCCTCAAGGACTCTGTCTTTTTGGGAGAGGGAGGACCATGCTATAAATAAAGACAAAATGTAAAAGCTGAGGAGGTTTTAAGAAGGAGGCAGTGGAGGGAAGGCAGTATCAGAGAAAATTAATTCACAGAAAAAAATAGTGTTTGGGTTGAATTGTGAGAAGAACTTAGATTTCTGTGGGGTTATGGTGAGGAGAAGCTGCATCCCAAGCATAGAGACATACTGGGCAAAAGCACAGAGGTGGGAGATGTTGGATGCTATATTTGAGGATCCTGCAGGAAGATCTGGACTGTCAGCCAGTCAACCCCTAAGCAAGAATTTAGTGTGTGCCAGTTGGAGAAAAGGAGACAAAGAAACATCAATAAAGGCTTTGTAACGACAGTGTAGGTGATGATGACAATGATGAACAATGATGACTGTGGCTACAATAGTGATGGGGATGATGTAGATTAAATAGAAATAATGAAACCGGAGTTTCCAATTTAATGAGGCCAGGCAAAGGAAGTATAAAAAGAATAAATAGAGAGAGAATCTACACCATGAGAATAACCACAAGGTCATTTGGGACAGAGAGCCCCAACTGTTTTCAGAGTAGTACAAAATTCAAGTAGAAGGTGTTGATTACATTTATCTGGAAAAAAGAGACAGTCAATGCGGTGAATGTGAGAAGGGGGTACATGATCAGCACAAAGACATTGAGATTGGAGATTGGTTGTTTTCATGTGGCTCTTCTGGATAAGAGAGCACAGGAAAGGAAATGATATCCTGGTTGGAAAGATGGGTGGGGCCAAGTTGTGAAGGGATTTCAAAGCTAGATGGCATGTGCAAATTGTATGAATGAGAATATTGTGAACTTAACCAGGAAACATAAACACATAACATTTTATGAAGGACTTAAATGCAAAACAGAGAAACTTAATCTAAATTTTAAAAATATCACTCTGGCAGCATTGTGAAAGATGGATTTAAAAGTAAAGGGAAGGGGCAGCTAGGTGGCACAGTGGATAGAGCACTCCAGAGTCAGGAGGACCTAAGTTCAAATCTGACCTCAGACACTTAATACTTACTAGCTGTGTGACCCTGGGCAAATCACCTAACCCTCATTGCCCTAAAAAAAAAAGGAGAGGGAAAAGGTAAGAAGGCAAATTAGAAGACTATTGTAATAATCTATTAGGGATATTATGAGCACCTAAATTAATGTGGCAGCCCAGTGTGTCAAAAGGACAAAACAAATTCAACAGTTTAGGAAATAGAAATAACAAAATCTGGCAATTTATGGGATATATGTGAGCAGCTATGTGAAGCAGGGGATAGAGTGCTAAACAGGGAGCCAGGAACACCTGAGTTCAAATCTGGTCTTAGACACTTAATAGCTGTGTGATTCCAGATAATGTACTTAACCCCTGTTTGCCTCAGTTTTCTCATCTGTAAAATAGAGATAAAAATAGCACATATCTCCCAGGGTTATTTTGAAGATCAGTTGGAGAATAATTTTCAAGCACCTGGTACAAAGTAAGCACCATGTAAATGATGCTGTTGGTGGTGGTGATGTTATGAAAGAGGAAAAGGGAAACTAAAGGGTATGCTGAGGTTCTGAGCCTGGGGTACTGGAAGGTTGGTGGTACCACCCTCATCAGAAATGATGACATTCAGAGAATAATGGGTTATGTTTGGACATATGTAGATTGAATCGGCTTTGTGGCACATAGTATGAAATTTCAATAGGCGTTCAACAACTAGAGATCAGGAAAGAATCAAAGAATCTATGGAATGGGGGGGGAGAGAGAGAGAGAAAGAGAGGGATAGAGAGAGTTGGGAGTCATCTGCACAAAAGTGATAATTAATCTGATGCTAACTGATAAGGTTACTGAGTGAGTACAAAGAAGGAAGAGCAGGCCCGAGACAGAGGCTTGGTGGTCACCCATGGTTAGCAGGTATGACCAACATCATAATCTAGCAAAGGAAACTGAGCAATAGCAGGTCGAAAGATAGGAGGAGAATGAGGAGAGAGCAGTGTCCAAAAAGAAGATGGTATTTAGGAGAGAGCAGCTCCAAATTCTAGGCAGGAAGAAAAACAGGATGAGGCCTAGAAAAGTCCATTAAATTAGCAATTAGATCATGGAAAACTTCAGAAAGAATAGTTTTGAGTTATGAAGTGAAAAGCCACTTTGCAAGGGGCTGAAAAATGAGTGAGTATAGAATTAGAAGCAATGAGTACAGACAAGATTTTCTACAAGTTTCCTCTGGAAAAGAATGAGAGTTCTAAGAAGATGGCGTGAGTGAATGGCTTTATTCCATAGCTAGCAGTAAGGATTACAAATCCAAAGAAATCCCACCAGGATATTCTCACCTTGGTAGCTTGTGTTTCTTTATGGATGTACCTTATTGGAAGACATGTTTCTTCTGCTGCCACAGGTCATGGCCACTCTAGAAATTATCAAAAACGAGTTCAATCTACAACAGTCAAAAGAATTACCATCCCTGAGCCAATAAGGAAACACACCTCCCCTGCCTTGCCAAAGCAGGCCCTCAGAGACCAGAAGCTACCCATTTATGGCACCCTGCACACCGGGATGATTCATTAAAATAGCAATGCTAGTGGATGTTTTGGTGTGTTTGTTTATTTTTATATACTTTCTATCATCAGTTAAGGAGCTGTGCAGGAGAGAGGACAGAAATCACATCATATGTGAACCTAGGCTAATAGACATCAGTTCTCCAGGGTGTGAGAATTTTTATTTTCTGGGACAAATCAAGTGGACCTACAAGGAGAAAAGGAGAGGATTTTGTGCTGCTCAAGGCTGTTGTAGGTGAGAGAACCAAACTCTGAATAATTAGTATTGTGTGTGTGTGTGGGGGGGGGGGGCTAATGCAGGTTAAGTGACTTGCTCAGGGTCACACAACTAGTGTCAAGTGTCTGAGGCTGGATTTCAATTCAGGTCCTCAGGAATCCAGGTGCCTTGTCCACTGGGCCACCTAGCTGCCCTTAATTAGTATATATATATATATATATATATATATATTTTTATCTTTTTTTTTTTTTTTGCAGGGCTATGGGGGTTAAGTGACTTGCCCAGGGTCACACAGCTAATAAGTGTCAAGTGTCTGAGGCCAGATTTGAACTCAGGTACTCCTGAATCCAGGGCCGGTGCTTTATCCACTGTGCCACCTGGCTGCCCCAATTAGTATATTTTTTAAAAGAGAGAGGTCTTTTTTTAATTACATTCTTATTTTATTTGTAATTTTTTGCAACATTTATTTTATTTCTTCCAGTTACATGTAAGGGTAGTTTTCAACAATCATTTTCATAAGATTTAGAGTTCCAAATTTTTCTCCCTCCCTCCCTTTCCTACCCCCACCACAAGACAGCAACCAGGTTATATATGTACAATCCACAAATGCTCTTTTTATCAGTTCTTTCTATGGGGGTGGATAATACGCTTTGTCATTGGTCCCTTGAGATTGTCTTGGATCATTGTACTGCTGACAGTAGTTAAGTCACTCAAAATTGTTTATCAAATGATACTGCTATCACCATGTCCTCCCAGTTCTGCTCACTTCACTATACATCAGTTCATATGAGTCTTTCCAGGTTTTTCTGGTATCATCCTGTTTGTCATTTCCTATAGCACAATACCATTCCACTACAATCATATAGCACAGCCTCTTCCATCATTCCTCAATTTATGGACATTCCCTTGAATCTCAGTTCTTAGCCAAAACAAAGAGTTGCTATAAAAAAATTTTTGTACAATTTTTCCCCCTTTTCTCTTTTTCATGATTACAATTGTTAGCTGTTTCCCTCCATCCTATTCCCTTCCCCATGATATTGACTCTATTATCTATCTTCTTTCACCCTATCCCTCTTCAAAAGGGATTTGCTTCTGTCTGTCCCCTCCCCCAATCTTCCCTCCCTTCTTTTGCCTTTTCTCTTTATCTCCTTCCCCTCCTATTTTCCTGCAGGGTTAGATAGATTACTCCACCCAATTGAGTGTGAATGTTATTCCCTCCTTGAGCCAGCTCTGATGAGATTAAGGTCTTTGAGCCTATTTTGATGAGTGTAAAATTCATTTACTGCCCTGCTCCTCCCCCATCTCTTCCCCCACTCCATAAGACCTTTCCTGTTACTTTCATGTGGGATTTCACCCCATACTACCTCTGCCCTTTCCCCTCCCCCAGTGCATCACCCTCACCCCTCAATTTAACCCTAAAGATGTGTAAGGGCCAAATTTAATATGGGAAGTGTTAATTGTGCAGTTCGCGTAATATTGGGGTGAGAAAAGAGATTAATAGCCTCTTTAAAAATCAAAACAGGGTTTATTAATGAGAACAATTTTAAAACACAAGTAAGGTTAATAGAACAAGGAACAAAGAAAAAGGGAATGGGGAAGGAAAAATATATAATCCACAACTCACCACCACCTGGCAATCAGCCATTCTGTAGAGGATCAGCTGCTCAGCATTCCAGTGTCTTGCTCCCTCTACCTCTCATGCCAGAGTGTCCTCTCTTCCCTTCTCTCACCCAGAAGCTCCCTCTCTCACAGGAAACAGAGTGGCCACACACACACAGCTCCAAACTAATTGACTGGTAGCCCTGATTGACAGAAATAACAAGCGGCTCTACAAATGCTAGCTCTCCCCTAGCTTCTGGATGCTGAAGATCACCTGATTGCCCTCACTGGGCTTCCCATCATTATACTTTGGCCAGATCCATGTAGGCACATGGGTGTCCAGCATGAACCAGTGCAAATGGGCATATGTGCCAGGGCCTCCAATCCCAGCCAAAGATGGGGACATAGAAACTCCAAATCACAACCAATTCCTTACAGATATCATCATGGGGCAGATAGGTGACACAGTGGATGAATCATCCACCCTGGACCCAGAGGGATCCCAGCACAAACCCATCCTCAGACACAAGACAGTCACCCACAGCATGACCCCAGTCATGGCCCCAATCTCCAATTTTTTATGGTTCTCTAGGGTCTTGTATTTGAAAGTCAAATTTGCCATTCAGTTCAAGTCTTTTCATCATGAATACCTGAAAGTCCTCTTTTTCATTAAAGTCCCATTTTTTCCTCTGAAAGATTATTATCACTTTTGCTGGGTAGGTGATTCTTGGTTGTAATCCCAATTCCTTTGCCCTCTGGAATATCATATTCCATGCCCTCCAGTCCTTTAATGTAGAAACTGCTAGATCTTGTGCTATCCTGACTGGGGCTCTGCAGTACCTGAATTCTTTCTTTTTGGCAGCTTGTCATATTTTCTCCTTGACCTGGGAGCTCTGGAATTTGGCTATAATATTCCTGGCAGTTTTCCTTTTGGGATCTCTTTCAGGAGGTGATTGGTGGCTTCTTTTAATTTCTATTTTACTTTCTGCTTCTAGAGTTTCAGGGCAATTTTCCCTGTCAATTTCTCAGAAGATGATATTTAAGCTCTTTCTTCGATCATGGTTTTCAGGTAGACCAATAATTTTCAAATGATCTCTCCTGGACCTATTTTCAAGGTCAGTAGTTTTTCCAAGAAGATATTTCACATTCCCCTCTATTTTTTTTTATTCATTTGGATTTGCTTTATTGTGTATTGTTTTCTCATAAAGTCACTAGTTTCCATTTATTCAATACTAATTCTTAGGCAATTATTTTCATCAGAGAGATTTTGTTCCTCTTTTTCCATTTGGCAAATTTGACTTTTCAAGCTGTTGACTTTTTTCTCATGTCTTTCTGCATAACCCTCATTTCTCTTTCCATTTTTTCCTCTACCTCTCTAACTTTATTTTCAAATCCCTTTATGAGCACCTCTATGGCCTGAGACCAATTCATATTTTTCTTGGAAGCTTTATATATAGGGACCCTGACATTGACATCTTCCTCTGAGGGTGCACCTTGATCTTCCTTGTCACTAAAATAATCTTTCTATGTTCCTCACCTTTCTCTGTCTGCTCATCTTGCCTTTCTTTTACTTGACTTTTAGTTCTTTTAAATGGGGCACTGTTTCCAGGCTGCAATATCCAAAGCTTCAAGAGGTCCCAGGTGGTATGATTTAAGGAAAAGCAGGTTCTTCACTCACCTTGCCTGTTCCCTGGTCTATAGATGACCCCAGACCAACTTGCTAATCAACCAGTTTTGTGTGTTGTGTTTGTCAGCTCTGATGACAGTCTCTCTCTTTGGCAAGGCCTTCCTGCGACTGGATCTGTGTCAGCAGGACTGTGGGGTTGGATTCCACTTCTGTCTCAGCACAGCAACTCCCTCCTTCCAACCTTCCAAGCCATCTTTGGTTGGAAGATGATTTCAGCACCTTCTTCTGTGAGTTTTACTGCTTCAGAAATTGTCCTGTGGCATTGTTTGGATGTTTTTTTGGAGTGATTATGTCATGAGTTCTGAGAGAAGTCTTTAGGTAAAAGTGAACTCCTGAAGTGGGGTGGAATAACAAGTGAAAAAACAAAAGAAACAAAAAACAACAACCAGATAACCCTCAATGAAGCCTGAGGCAGATAGAGTTGGCCTTGGTGAGGCATAGAGGATTCAAATAGAAATTCACAGAATGATTAAGTACCTTTATGGTAAAGACCCCTTTTACAGATGTGAAATAGGTTTGGTGACTTTCCCAAGGTCACAAAGCTAGTAAGAGTCTAAGTAATGTTAGAGCTTAGGTTACACTGACTTGAAATCCAATGTTCTATCCACCAAATAGAATGTTCCATTTACTGCCTTTAGAGTCTGTTTCCAATTTGAATCCAGATTGGTGAGATCTTAGCATCTTATTTCATTGAATCAGTAGTTTTCACACTAGATAGCACATGCATAAGTAAAAGCAATAACCCTAGCTCTCATCTTTCAGCTGTGATGTGAGGAAATGAACAAAGACTCCAATTTGTTGCCCACAAATTCCAACTAAAGAATGCCTCATACCTGTTACCATATTCAGGTGTTGGTATATGTCACAATGAATGACTATTTTGTAATCTCTATCTCCAAAGAGAGAAGTGAAGATTGTGATCATTGATCATAAGACTAACTTCAACTCTTGAGTGCAGGTATTTGCAAAGTAGCCTCATATCTGTTACCTCAGAGTAACCTGTTGAAACTACTGAGAGGTTATATAGGCAGGCTGAGGAATTAGAAATCCCAATTGAAAGAGTATTTGGGATCCCTGTTGTCTTGCCCTAAATTAAACCTTCTCAGGTTTTCTGTCTGGGTAATATGATAACTTGGGATCAATGATGGCATAATTATGTAGATCAGAATCCCTTAAGCCTTTCATAAACAAAGTGATAGATGATTACTGAGATGGAGGGATTTATCAAGGAGAACATGCCAGGGGTCTACACTTGGTCCAATGCTTTCAGAATAGAGATGAGTGAATAGATGTCAAGTTTATAATGATTGCAGGTGTAATAAAACAGCATAGCCAACATGGTGGAAGAGAGGGTTGGGATTAAAAACAAAGATATGGAGTACGAAATAACTGGTCTCATCTAATAAGATGAAATTCATTAGGAAAAATATTTGAAATTCTGCACTTGGGTTAAAAACAAACAAGCATGCACACACACACACACATACACACACACACACACACACACACATACACACTTTACAAGTCCAGGAGGGAGAGGCATGGCTAGACAAAATTCACATAGGAAAAAGGAATCAAAAGGCCATCTGACTAAGCCAGAGTTGACATATGGTGAATTGTTCTGAGGACCACACTTTAGGATGGAAATTAAGCTGAAGAATATGTAAAAGAAGACTGCAAGGGAGGTACAAATGCTTGAGTCCATGCCTTGAAAGGAAGATCCATGGGGAACATGGAAGCTGTTTTCAATCATGTGAAGGGCTGCTCATTAATGAGGCATTAGACTCATTCTGCAGAAATAGGAGCAATGGATAGCATTTGTTTTTACTTCAGTTACAATTCTACTGGTATTGCTCCTATTTCTGTCCCAGAGAGCCATTATCTATCAAAAGGATCCTTCCTCGCCCTTCAAAAAAACGAGAAAAAAAGGCAACAAAATAATCAATAAACCCAAAAGTCTATTAGTTGTCTATATATCTTGGAAATCATAACTTTATAAGAAACAGGATACAAAGATTTATTTTTCTCATTTGACTATCTCCCTTCCTATCCATTATTTTTTACAAACACTTTTCAACTTCATTTAATTGAAATTTCCTATTTTTAATTACTTGTATTAATTGTATGGTTAGGAATTCATCATCTACCCATCGTCATGAAATTTATATGGTCTTTCTTCTGTTTTAATAGTCAGGTCCTATCTCCATTTGAATTTATTTTAAATATGGTGTAAGATGTTGGTCTGAGCCTACTTTCTGCAAAGTGGCTTTTCATTTTCCCCAGATTGTTATGGAATAAGGATTCCTTTCCAGAGAATTTTCAGATTTATCAAACCCAGGGTCCTGTGATTATTCTTATCCTTCCTTATCTTATCTGTTTCATTGATCTGCCTTCCCACTTTTAAAACATGATTCCCCTTGATATCTTGGATATTTTATTCCCTAGAATTTTGTTATTATTTTATTGAATTCTATAAACTATTCCTTTGGTAGTTTGATTGGTGTGGCATTAGAAATGTAAATGAACTTGGGTAATATTGTCTTTTTGAAAATATTGGCACAGTGCAGCCATGAGCATGAAATATTCTTTCAGGTATTTAAGTTCTTTATTTCTATAAGGAGAATTTTATAAATGAATCTAAATGGATATTGAGTGTGATTTAGACAATGACTTCTAAATATTTTATTAATTTTGAAATTATTTTTATGGGATTTCCTCTCTGTTACTGAGTGAGTCTTACTCTACATCTCAGGGGAAAACCAAAAACAAACAAACCCCCAAAAATACTAATACAGAAAACAAAAACAACTTTCTAACAATTAAGGTAGGGGTCAGGATTTATCCAGTAATTTTATTACCACAATGAACTTGTAGAAAATGAAAGTCCCTGTTCAAATACATCACCAGTTTTCCACAACATAGAGTCTTCTAGAGTTACCTACAACACTAAAAGGCTGTGGATTGTCCCAAGCCCCAAATTAGTACATTTCAAAGGTCAGAGCAGAATGAAGGTCATTCTGGCTTTATTCACCAGGAGACACTTCTAGTCCTAACAATTAGAACTAAGTGAGACCATCTGCCTTTTGAGTTTTGGGTGGCTTCCACCATGAATATCATGAGGCAGAGGAAGAAATGGTGGTTTTCTTGTTAAGATTGTCATTGAACTATTCTGGCCTATGAGGTCCTTCCCATTTTGACTCTGATTTTGATGTAACTCCCAGGGATCCTGGGGCAGAAGCATTTCATGCCTTTGGGCATGGTTGTGAGGAAAAAGTATTCATGTTTAAGGCCTCCAAGGCTGAGAGAAAACTTCCCCTCCTTGTCAGATATGATAGAGGCACAGAGAGACAGAGAGAGGGGGAGGAAAGAAGGCAGAGAGGGAGGAAGGAAGGGAGGGAGGTGCAGAAGAAAGAAGGGAGAGAGTGGGGGTTTTTTTTGTTTGTTTTTTGTTCTTTTTTGCTAGAAAGCACAGAAGTGGACAGGATGGCGTTACTTTTGGGGGACTCTTGGAAGTTTTGTTGCCTTTTTGACTGGGATGGTATGCACGGAGGAATGTCTCAGACTACAATTTAATCAGAACCCAACAGAAGCTCAATTAAACAGAAGTCTAACATCTTCCTATTGTTAGCATTACTAATTTGGTTTGGTCTTAAGGCCTTTGTCTTTGTTATTGAGGTCAGTCCCCAATGCCTGCAGTCTAAGAGATGTTAGTCAATTAGGCTTTGCAACAGAGAGCTGTATGCATCTTGGTCAGTCAGCTCCTCCACTCAGCTCCATTCACTAGTCTTTCCCTCTCATCCTGGTCTAGGGGGGAGTAGGAGGAGGGACCAATGGAAATGTTCTCATTTATCTAGATTATTTTTCCATTGATGGTTGGACTCAGGAATGAGAATAGAGGATTATAGTCAATAACTAGAGTATGGTATAAAAAATTTCATGTTATTAAGAATGTGTCTTAGTAGGAGAAAGAAATAGCACTAAGGCAATTCTGGGCAATGGAGAAAGATCTGGTCTTCCTCATGGGGTGTGGGGCAAACAGACACTGCCTGATATGAACTGGAGCTAGAAATATGATAGGTATCCCTGCAAACTTATTCTTTTTGTTGTTGTTGTTGTTCAGGGTAATAAGAGTTAAGTGACTTGCCCAGGGTCACATAGATAGTAAGTGTCAAGGGTCTTAGGCCAAATTTGAACTCAGGTCCTCCTCAATTCAGGACTGGTGCTTTATCCACTGTGCCACCTAGCTGCCCCTGTAAACTTATTCTTGATGTGCCCATTCAGTAAGAATGGGCTACTTGCCCATATCTACTTTCTACTTGCCAATATATCTAAAATGACTTTCAAATATTATATTTTGAGGTAGAGGATTCCAAAGACCATTAAATACTTATTTATTATTTATCCAAAGGTAAGAGTGAATTTAAGTTGCAAATACTAGGCCTCAGAAGGAGATCAGACAAGCAGAGTCCTTGTAGCTAAGGCTAAAGCAAGAAGCACAGGCCCAGATTTAGTGAGCTACCAAAGAATAAGCATTGGTTCATCCCCTGTTGTGTGCCCTGGGCACTATGCTAGAAGTTGGGGTTACAAAGTATTCCCGTTTCTACAATCATGGGGCCTACATTCTCTAGGGGAAAACAACCTGGGAAGGTAAATATTTAGCAGAAACATAAAATACTGGGCTGGCTATGTCCTCCCACTCCAACCTAGGCACTTCGGGGCAGGGGGGACGTTTAAGTATTTTTTCTTTGCTTGGTTTGATTTGCTTTAGCTGCCTGATTTGATGCAGAGAATGATGCACAGATAATAGGCACCCAGAGATTCCTGCCAATCCCAACTCTGAGCTCAGTGTCCCATGTATACCGTTTGCCCTACAAGAAATCTAGGGCCCCTGGGAACTAACTCCTCCAGTCTTCTCTTCCATTCCATCAGTCTTCTTCATCCAATGTTTCTACTATCCAGTTCAATTATACATCTATGGAAAATTAGTACTGTTAAGTCTGGAGTGGATGGTGTGCAATATGCAGAGCCAGAGATCTGGAAATATGGGAGATGTTAGGCCAATATTAGATTGACCTTGATACTTTTGTAGAATTGGCCCAATAATGCCTTCTTTTTCTTCTCAAGTATCCTTGGTTAAAATTGGAAGTGACCATCAGCAATACTGACTTGGTCACAACTTTTCTGACTTCCAGTTCTCTAGGTCACACTACCTCAGGAAGAGAGAATGGGATAGTCATTATTATCTACTCTCCTGGCCTTGCTTCCTGATCTCCAAGTGTGCCTCCCAATCTGTGGATCTGTTCTGCCTCTTCTTGAGCTCCAGCTCCATCTGTCCAGCTGCCATGCTTCCACCATTATCTCAAATGCCACCTCTCTAACACCATATAGATCATTTACTCTCAAAGATGCCCACCTTCCAATTATTTATGGGGCCATTATTCTCCTAATCAGGCAGTCTTAAATCTAGGTTCCATTTTTGACATGTCAGTGAGTCAAATTCCTCCATAACAAAACTCCCATGGATTATTTTTCCCTAGTACTATACTTTTCATACCTGCCACTTCCATTTTCTTGGCCTTTTCACTCTTCAAAGCTATTATTCTATAGTCAGTCAGACAACAAGCATTAAGTACTTAACTATGTGCAAGATGCTGTGATAAATGCTGGGGTGTAAAGGAAACAAACAAAACCAAGTCTACAACAGCTGATTGGAAGAAGGAGACTGTCACACTCACCCCCGCCCATGCCCTCCCCTTTGCAGTTTCTCTTTGTCTCCTTTGTTTGCTCATCCTTTGTGTCACCCCATCAACCCCAGATCTCTGCCCTGAGCCTTCCTCTAGTCTCTCTCTAAACCCTCATTTGACAACTGCACCACTTTCCTTGGGTTTACTTGTCATTTCTCTGCAAATTCTTTTCAGGTCTCTATTCAGACCAAGTCTCCCTCCCTATGTCCAGCCCTATACTTCTAACTGCTCTTATTTCAAATATCCTGGTGGCTTCTCAAACACAACGTGGCCAACAACCTCAAAATCCACCTTTCTTCTCAACTTTCTTCTTACTCTGTTCTCAGTCACCTAAGTGACTCACTAGGTGAGAAGCTAAGTTCTCACCCTCAGTCATCTTTGACCCCAGACTCCCATGCCCCACATTTCCATCAAGCCACCACATCTTGTTATTTCTGACCCAATGACATCTTTCACATTCAAAGGTTTCTCTCTACTCACATGCCCATTTCCCTTTCTGAGACTTTTGTCATCTCTCACCTGGATTTCTACTATCAACTCATCATTGATCTCTCTGCCTCAGGCCTCTGCCCACTTTAGTCCTTCTACCACACAACTGCCAAAGTGATTTTCCCAAAGTCTGGCCATGTCATCCCTCTACTGAAGAAATTCCCATGTCTCCCTGTGGCCTTGGACATTGATGAGAAACTCCTCCATTTGGATGTGAAAGGCTTTTACACTTTGACCCTCATGTTACTTACCCAACTCACTACCCATTATTTCTCTTACCATGTGCTATAATTCAGGTAGACTCGCCCTTTTGCTGAACCTCCCATAGGACACCATCTCTTCCATTTCTGTGCTTGTGTGTGCATGTGTGTGCTTGTGTGCATGCATGTGTTATTCTGGCTGTCCTTATAATCCCCTCTTTCTTGCAAAACTCTATTTAGTCAATACCTCCTATGTGGAGCTTTCCCCAATGCCCCTCCCCTAAGGCAAGCACCTCCCCTCACACTAAAACCAAACTTAGAATTGCTTATCAATTAATGAATTTCTGTCTTTCCAGTCCAACTTATACAAAATATCTACTTAAAATGTGACTTTTATGAAGTCACCTGCTTCCATAAATGACAACAAATAATTTCAATTACTTCACACTATTCTGTTTTGTTTTATCATAAAAGTATTTTATTATTTTCCAGTTACATGTAAAGATACATTTCAACATGTGTTTTCATAGAATTTTTAGTTCCAAATTTTTCTCCCATCCTCCCTTTGCTAAACCCTCCCCAAGATGGAAAGCAATCTGATACAGGTTATATATGTATAATCACATTAAACATATTTCTGCATTAGTCATGTTGCGAAAGAAGAATAAAAAGAAAAGGGGGGAAAATATCAAAAAAGAAAAAAAAACACCCCAAAAGTAGAAACAGTATGAATCCACAGTTCTTTTTTTCTGGATGCAACTCCACACTATTCTCATAACTGTTCATATTCCTTACTATGTAATTCAAAGCACTTTGACTGGGGCAGCTAGGTGGCACAGTGGATAAAGCACCAGTCCTGGAGGCAGGAGGACCTGAGTTCAAATCTGACCTCAGACATTTAACACTTACTAGCTGTGTGACCCTGGGCAAGTCACTTAACCCCAATTGCCTCACCAAAAACAAAACAAAACAAAACAAAAACAAAGCACTTTGACAGCCAGAGTCCAAGCAACAATCTATGTGACCTTGGCAAAGTTTCTTGCCTCTCTGAAGCTCAGAGTACCTCTCCATAAGAAGAAGTTGACCGAAATAATTTTAAATTCATTTTCCTGGTGTTTATTCTATGGCCTAAAATGCTGGTATTTTTATACAAAGATGTGGTCAAAATGTGTACATGATTTAGATATAAAGAGAAATACCATAAACACATTAGGAGAGCAAGGAATAATTTAACCGTCAGATCTATGGAGAAGGGAGAATTTATGATGAAACAAGACATAGAGAGCATTACAAGGTACAAAATGGATAATTTTGATTATATTAAATTAAGAGACGTTTTGTGCAAACAAAACCAATGCGGGGCAGCTAGGTGGCGCAGTGGATAAAGCACCGGCCCTGGATTTAGGAGGACCTGAGTTCAAATCTGACCTCAGACACTTGACACATACTAGCTGTATGACCCTGGGCAAGTCACTTAACCCCCATTGCCCCACAAAAAAAACAAACCAAACCAAACCAAAACAAAAACAAAAACCAATGCAAGCAAGATTGGAAGGAAAGAAGAAAGCTTGGGAAGATTTTTTTTTTATATCGAGGGTCTCTGATAAATGCTTCATTTTTCAAATATATAGAGAACTAAGTCAAATTTGTAAAAATACAAATCATTTCCCAATTGATAAATGGTCAAATGTTATAGACAGTTTTTAGATGAAGAAATTAAAGTTATCTATAGTAATATGAAAAAAAAATGTTAATCACTATCAATATAGAAATGCAAATTAAAATTACTCTGAAGTATCACTTTGTGCCTATCAGACTGGCCAATATGAAAGAAAAGGAAAATGAAATGGATGTGGAAAAAATGGGATGCTGATTCATTATTGGTGGAGTTGTGAACTGATATGATCATTCTGGAGAGCAATTTGGAACTATGCCTGAAGGGCAATCAACCTGTGGATACCCTTTAATCCAGCAATACCACTGCTGGGTTTATATCTCAAAGGGATCATAAAAAAAGAAGAAAGGATCTACAAGGGCAAAAATATATTTTAGCAGCTCTTTTTGTGCTGACAAAGAACTGGAAATGGAGGGGATGCCAATGAATTGGGAAATGACTGAACAAGTTGTGGTCTATGATTATAATGGAATATTATTGTCCTATAGGAAATGATGAGTATGCAGATTTCAGAAAAACCTGGAAAGACTTACATTAACTAATCCAAAGTAAAGTGAACAGAACCAGGAAAACATTATACAAAGTAACAGCAACATCATATGATGATCAGCTATGATTGACTTAGCTCTTCTTAGCGATGCAACAATCCAAGACAGTGTCAAAAGAGATGATAGAAAGTACTTTCCACACCCAGAGAAAGAACTTATGGAATATAAATGCAGATTGAAGCACATTATTTTCACTTTCCTTATTTTTTTCATGTTTATTTTGTCCTTTTACAAGCTGTCTTTTGTTCAAACTGCTTCTTTTACAACATGACTAATATGGAAATATGTTTTACATGATTGCACATATACAGTTTTTTATCAAATTGCTTGCCATCTTAAGGAGGGAGGAAGTGATGGAAGGAGAAAATATGAACCTCAAAATTTTATAAAAATGAATGTTAAAATTGTCTTTACATGGAATTGGAAAAAAGAAAAACTATTAATATTTTTAAAGATCTGTATTTCTGTGTGTGTGTGTGTGTGTTTGTGTGTGTGTGTGTGTGTGTGTGTGTGTGAGAGAGAGAGAGAGAGAGAGAGAGAGAGAGAGAGAGAGAGAGAGAGAGACACAATTGGGGTTAATTGACTTGCCCAGGGTCACACAGCTAGTAAGTGTTAAGTGTCTGAGGCCGGATTTGAACTTGGGTACTCCTGACTCCAGGGCCAGTGCTTTATCCATTGTGCCACCTAGCTGCTCCTGTATTTCTTAATAACAAAATTCACCTGGAAAAACAAAAAGTCAAGAATATCAAGGGAAATAATGAAAAAAATGCACAGGAAGGTGGGCTAGCTGTACCAAATCTGAAGCTTTACTATAAAGTGGCAGTTATCAAAACTATTTGGTACTGGCTAAGAAATAGAGTGAAGGATCAATGGAATAGGTTAGGCACAGGAGACACAGTAGTAAAGGACTTTAGTAATGTACTGTTTGATAAACCCAAAGACTCCAGCTTTGGGGATAGGAACTCAGTATTTGACAAAAACTGCTGGGAAAAGTGGAAGATAGTATGGCAGAAACTAGGCATAGACCAACATCTTACACCTTATACTAAAATAAGGTCAAAATCGGTACATGATTTAAACATAAGAGGTGATACCATAGGTAAATTAGGAGAGGAAGGAATAGTTTACCTCTCAGATCTTTGGAAATGAGAACAGTTTATGACCAAACAAGAGATAGAGAATATTATGAAATGCAAAATGGATGATTTTCATTACATTAAATTAAAAAGGTTTTGTACAAACAGAAGCAATGCATCCAAAATTAGAAGGGAGGAAGAAAACTGGGAAACAATTTTTATGGCCACTACTTCTGATAAAGGCCTCATTTCTAAAATATATCAGGAATTAAATCAAATTTATAAGAATCCAAGTCATTCCCCAATTGAGAAATGGTCAAAAGATATGAACAGGCAGTTTTCTGATGAAGAAATTAAAGCTATCTATTGCCATATGAAAAAATTATCTAGATCCCTATTGATTAGAGAGATGCACGTTAAAACAACTCCGAGGTACCACCTGACACCTATCAGATTGGCTAATATGTAAAAAAAAAGGAAAATAACAAATGTTGGAGAAGCTGTGGAAAAATTGGAACAGTAATGCATTATTGGTGGAGCTGTAAACTGATCCAACAATTTTGGAGAGCAATTTGGAATTATGCCCTAAGGGCTATAAACTGTGTATATCCTTTGACCCAGCAATACCATTATTGGGTCTTTCCCCCAAAGAGATCCTATAAACAAGAAAAGGACCTACATGTACAAAAATATTCATACTTCCTCTTTCTGTGGTGGCAAGGAATTGGAAATTGAGGGGCTGCCCATCAATTGGGGAATGGCTGAACAAGTTGTATATGAATGTAATGGAATTCTATTGTGCTGTAAGAAACGATGAGCAGGAGGAGTTCAGAGAAACCTGGAAGGACTTGCATGAACTGATGATGAGTGAGATGGACAGAACCAGGAGAGTATTGTATAAAGTATCATCAACATTATGTGTTTATCAATTTTGATAGACTTGATTCTTCTCAGCAATACAATGCTACAAGGTAGTTCCAAAGGACTCATGATGGAAAAGGCTCTCCAAATCCCCCCCCCCCAAAAAAAAAGAACTGTGGAATATAGATGCAGATTGAACCATAGTATTTCTTTTGTTTTTGCTGCTGTTTTTCTTCTTTGAGGTTATTTCTTTTTGCTCTGATTCTTCTCTTATAACATGACTAATGCAGAAATATGTTTAATGCTATTGTACATATATAACCTATATCAGATTACTTGCTGTCTTGAGGGGGGGAGGGAGGGGATGGAGGGAAAAATTTGAAACTTGTAATCTTATAAAAACAAATGTTGAAAACTATCTCTACGTGTAACTGGAAAATAATCAAATACTCTAATCATTAAAAAAATCTGTATTTTTTTAATCCTTCAAGACAGGGACTTTAATACCAGGGTCCATGGAATATAGCTACATAGTAGTGGGTAGCAGAGATCCTTGAATCTAGATGAAAAAAAAATTATTTCACTAACCTCCAAATTAAATTTTTTATTGTTCTTCAGTTGTTTTCTTTGTGTTCACCTCTTTTGACTCAATTTGAGGTTTTCTTGGCAAAGGTACCAAAGTCATTTGCCATTTCACTCTACAGCTCCTTTTACAGATGAGCAACTGAGGTAAACAGGGCTAAGTGACTTGTCCAGTCACACAGCTAATGAGTGTCTGAGGCCAGATTTGAACTCAGGAAGACTTCAGGTCCAGCATTTTATTCATTGTAGTGCCACCGATCTGCCCTGACAAATGAAATTTAACAATTACTTTAATTATTGTGGGAAAATATTCTAACAAGTGCTTCAGAGGTTTCAGCAGACGGTCAAAGGGGTCCATGACACACAAATGAATATTAATAATCACCAGCTTTTACACAGCACACTAAAGTTTCCCAAACACTTTCCATATGTTATCTCATTTTGTCTTAGGATAAGTGTTTTGTAAAACATTACATATACAGGATCTTTCCCCCGGACACTTTTATCAGACTTGGGAGGTGAGAACTTGCAGAGTAGAACAGTTCAGTGATTTGCCCAAATCCTGTCAGGCAGAAAGGGCTAGAGGTGGGATGCGAGTCTGGGTTTCTCTGGATAGGTCTCTGGCTTTGTCCCAATTCTTCCACATACTCATTCAGCAGCTTTATGCATAGTCTAGCTTGTCATCACAACCACATCCCCATCATTACCTAGGGGCCTTTGTACCTGTTCTCTCCTACCAGGAATTCCCTCCACCTCATAAAATTCTCACCATGCATCAGATACCAGCACTTGAGACCCTCTGTCAGGGGATGTCCTCTGATTCCCCATCCCCCCGGTGGACTATTTTTCCTCAGCTTCTTAAATACTGAGCATTTGAATTTTGCCACAGGTATTTAAGATCTAGGAGTCATCAATCTGGGACTGAGAGAGCCTATAGAAGTCATTTAGTCTAAATCCATTTCACAGATGAGGTAAGTGAGGTCTAAGAAGTTTTGACTTGATAAAGATAAGAAGATATCTTCAATTTTTTTACATTCATTACAGTGCCTGACCCAGTAGCATCCACATAATCATGTTTTTAATAAAGGAGTTAGAGCCCCTTCCTCCCAGATTACCTTGACCTTGTTCTATGTTAATGTTCTATTACAGAATGTCCCTCTAGAGTCCACCCTTCATCCTGTATTTGGTGTGATCTCCAGAGGGTTCCTACTATCTTTGAGGAGCAAACTTTTGCATAGCTACTCCCTGAAGCTCAAATGCCCACACCAGTGTATTTTTCATTTAACAATCAGTCTGTGATTCCCATCGATAATTAGTTGATATAACTTATTTTAGCAGTTATTTACCAAGATTGTTTAGTATCTCCCCTGGGATTGGCTGGGAGGGAAGAGGTGGCTTCGGGGTCCCTTTCAGCTCTGCTATCCTGGCCTTCTGGGATTCAGTCACCAGGGAATGTTTACTTTTTGCTCCCCTGCCCCCTGTCTTAACAGAGCTAGAGGTGGAACTGAATTAATCATCAAGCCACTATGCCTTGTCTTCAGTTTGACAAGAGAAGAATTGGAAATTGGTGAATTTGCTAATATCTTGAATGGGGATGAAGCTTATTTGGATAAAAGGCAAATTACATCTTTCACAAAAATGATGGTTTTTGTTGAAGACACAACTCCATAATTCGATAATCTGGACCTTTGTGCTGTGGTTTAGTTTGTTGAAATCTAGTGCAGCCAGGACCATGACAGGGGAGGAAGTTGGGAGGTTCTTACTATTGCAACTGTGTTGCATTGTGTTGACACTGCATTGTGTTGACACAATGGATGGTGTGTGAGCACATTTTTTTAAATGTTGGGAATTTGCCATTCTGACTTGTTTGAATGCCTCTATTTGGAAAAAAAAATAACTAGCAAATGCAAGCAGAAGGGGAGACTAGTTTAATCTTCTCATATTATTGTGCAAGTGTTCTAATGGTACAAATTCATTTAAAAGGCATCATTTGTGCTGTGATTTTGCTACCTGCTAAGAAAAGGTGAATGTAGAGGAGTGTGCTGAAGACTGAACTTTCTCCTTCAAGGGGACTCATCATTTTTCTTTAAAAAAATTGTGTAAATCATAAGATTCTCAAAGTTGCAAAGGTTCTCCCTGGAACAAAGACTTTTACAGCAATGACACTTAACATTTAATGGCTGAAAAGATTCACTAATACTGTTCTTCCTACTTGCTAATAGAGTGACTCAGCTGCTGTGAAGGTACAGTAATCTGCATCTCTCCCCAAGACTCTGAGTAACTTGTCGGGACCATCTTAACATGTTGTGATCTGTTCCCCAGCCTATGCCCAGCATAGATATCTGCCCTGGTAGGCATATTGAGAAGCCTTATTAATGCAGGAATTAACAGGAAATTGGAGAAATCCAATATTGCCTTGTACCAAAAGCCATGAATATTTAATAATTCCTTTATTTTTGTCTTTAATTTATAATACCATTACATCATAAACAGTATATAGAGGGAATGAATTTACATTATGTGTGAAAAATCAAATCTTGTAAATGATGAAAAATAAAAAATAATTTTCAAAAAGTTATTAAAACACCAGACTTCTTTGTGATTTTTGACCCACCCTGTATATGTCAATTAGAACGGCCCCTCCCTGAATATAGGACTAGGACAGGGAATGTCAATTGAGTGGCTGTGTCTGCCTGACTTAGGAACCCAGTCATGGAGGAGCCCATTGATTGTTTTCAAATGCTTTAGCGACAACATTGGGAAGGCTTTTTGAACTTAGGACAATATATTGCATTAAACATACATTTTGCCTTCTCTTGTTTGTGCATGAGAAATTGTCTCAAGTTCTAGTTCAATGCTTGGATAATTTGAGTCAAGCAATCAGATTACAGATGTGATGAGTCCTATTTGAACACATGGTGTTCATCATCATGTCATTATCACACAAAACTTTGTAGCTTTAAGTACATTTGGATAAAAGTTCTGGCTTTGCAAAGCACTATGTGAATTTGTATGAAAGAAAATTTGGAGGCAAGTTTATTTACTAACATCTGTGGGAGCAAAAGAACTAGTGCTAAATTGTATTTTGTTGTTGTTGAGGCAATTGGGGTTAAGTGACTTGCCCAGGGTCACACAGCTAGTAAGCATTAAGTGTCTGAGGCCAGATTTGAACTCAGGTCCTGCTGACTCCAGGGCCAGTGCTCCATCCACTGCACCACCTAGCTGCACCTAAATTGTATTTTAAACAATCAGTTTGTCATAGGTAGTAAGGTGACCATTCTGATTGCTACAAGGAGTTTCAGGTGTGTTTTTTTTAACAATTGAAGCAATTTGAAAAGGCATACCAAATTTATCTAATAAAACAAAAGTGTAATTTGTAGTATTTATATATATATATACATATATACATACACATACATATTCATATATATGAAACATTTTCACCACAAACTTGTTACATGATCTCCCACAATTATACTGAATGGGAAACAGAGTAGAAACGTAGAGATGAACTGTAGGGAAGCATCCATGCAGGAAACTCTAGTGTGGGATGGACCTCAGGGTCCTGTTACTTTGGGGATGGGAAGGCTTTCCTCTTTTTGTAGCCTCCTCCTTCTGGGTTCATAGAGTCTATTTCTTACCTCAGTTTGCCTTTTAGTTTTCAAGGTCTAGGCTCTCTGCAGTTACTTTCTCCTTGTATCTCTGACTGACTCTACTTGCTAACTTTAAAACTCTTTGTAAGCTTGGTTCTGGCTGCTCAGAGAGGCTACAGAATGATAAAATCCCTTTCAAGTACCTTTTACTAAATGGTCTTATAAAAGTCTCCATAGTTCAAAAATAATTCTGGAATTAATATTTTTGATAATAATCTGAACAAACATAGTTGGGGTGGGGGAGGTGTCATTTTATTCACTTCCAAAATTATGCTTAAACAATTTAACAAATAGGAAAAAAAAATAGATCCTGGGTGACTAAAATTTGTCTTGGTGATTATACTTGTCCAAAGACAATGACAGAAAGAAAATCTAGTCTCTTCCTTCAAAGGGAAAGCCTGATCCCTACTAAGCTCCCAGAAGCCATGTTTCTCTCCCTAGAAGGCACAGGGAGCTGAGATTAACAGGAAGTCACACACTAAAACTTCAGGAATGAACAAAATTATAACATATACCCCATTGGTGCAGTATTGAGGGAGCTGGGTCTCTGGTCCCCATTTCTTGCACTAATGTGCCCTTCTTGTAGTCCTCAATTGGGGAGCAATGGCACTAGGGCTCGGTGGCTTGGTGCATTTGTAAGCTCCCTCACTCCCCCAATAAACTGAACCTTTGCTCTGAACTCGCATGAAAAATCTAGACTTAATCCTGGGGGGAAGAAGAAAGAAGAGTTAAATTCCACTATCAAACCATTCCATATATGGGGAATCCCAATGGAATCAGAACTCATCACCTACCAGGACAAGCAGAAGAACTTTGAAACAGGAAAAAAAACCTTAGAAAATCACCTCCAAGATGTCCATCTTCCCAAAGGGACAAAGCACTTGGGACTCAGACTGAGGACTATCTAGGCCATGAGGCCCACTTCCCCAAGGTCCCATACAAGGCAAACAGTCTCCTGCTTAGATGCTAAATATGAACCAAAGAAAACCAATGAAGATCAGTGGAATCCTGTGGTGTGTGCAAGGCAAGTTGCTGGGTGCCAGCATTCTAGGGATGCACAGTCTACACTGTTCATGTTAACATGCATGCTTATAATAGATGAAGTCATATAACAGGTACATACCTAAGTGATTCAACTAAAATACAGTGGTCTGGCTAGTAAGGGAAATGGTCAGAAAATTGGCTAGCAATTAGAATCTTTTTTTTTAATTAATAAAGTATTTTATTTTTTTTCTGTTACATGTAAAGATAGTTCTCAACCTTTGTTTATACAAGCTTTACAATTTCAGATTTTTTTCCCTACCTCCCCTCCCTCTCCCCTCCCCTAGACAGCAGGTAATCTGATATAGGTTATATATATATATACACACACATATATATATGTATATATGTATATATATATACACACACATATATATATGTATATATATATATACACATATATATATGTATATATATATATATACACACATAATAACATTAATCCTATTTCTGCATTGGTCATGTTATAAGAGAAAAAAATCAGAGCTATGATGGAAAACCTCAAAATAGAAAAAAACAACAGCATCAAAAACAAAAGAAATAGTATGGTTCATTCAGCATCTATATTCCGCAGTTCTTTTCTTTTTTTTCCTGGATTTGGAGATCCTCTTCCATCACGAGTTCCCTGGAACTCTTATGTGCCATTGCATTGGTGAGAAGAATATAGTCCATCACAGTAGATCAAAACTCAATGTTGATGTTACTGTGTACAATGTTCTTCTAGTTCTGCTCATCTCACTCATCATCAGCCCACGCAAGACCCTCCAGGTTTCTCTGAACTCCTCCTGCTCATTGTTTCTTATAGCACAATAGCATTCCATTGTATTCATATACCACAACTTGTCCAGCCATTCCCCAATTGATGGGCACCCCCTCAACTTCCAATTCTTTGCCACCACGTAAAGAGCAGCTATAAATATTTTTGTACATGTGGGTCCCTTTCCCCCTTCCATGATCTCTTTGGGAAAAAGACCCAAAAGTGGTATTGCTGGGTCAAAGGGCTTTATCGCCCTTTGGGCATAATTCCAAATTAGCAATTAGAATCTTAAAGAGAAATATAAAAAAGAGGGGGGAAGGAGAGACTGACTTTTCTCTAGGACACCAATGTAAAACTTGGGTGGTAAAGAAAGGTTCAGCTGGCCAATCTCCCCAAGAGTGGCTGCATATGTGTCCAAGCCCTCAATAGTCCATGGATCCACCCTCCAATGTCATGACTGCCCCAGGGTTTTCCTCTAACTCATAATTACACTTGGGGATGGCCATTAGTCCCTGTTTTCACCTGCAAGTGTTGAGCATCAGTTTGGAACAGGGGAGGATCCTCCTTGGAACTGATGGGCTGCATTTTTCTTACCTGTTAGAAGTACCTTGAGTGCAATGAGTACTTCTAGATCAAGTACCCTTCCATAGTCTGGTACATGATAAGTGCTAAATGAATGCTTATTTAAGCATTGACTGAAGAAGGCGTGAGAGACATATTACCTGGCTTATGAAGGACTCACTCTACTAGGCAGTAGGAGCCCAGCACTCACAGTTGGGTCCTAAAATGTGAAGCATTATTGGAAATCCAAATTCCTCAACTTGCTCTAGGAGTAAGGTGTCTGTAAATGGCTTGACTGTGGTATTTTTTGTTTGTTTGTTTGTTTTTTGGTGGGGCAATGAGGGTTAAGTGACTTGCCCAGAGCCACACAGGTAGTAAGTGTCAAGTGTCTGAGGTCAGATTTGAACTCAGGTCTTCCTGAATCCAGGGCCAGTACTCTATCCATTGCGCCACCTAGATATCCCCTGTGGTATTTTTATTTTTTGTTTTTTTTTTTTTTGCAGGGCAATGGGGGTTAAGTGACTTGCCCAGAGCCACACAGCTAGTAAGTGTCAAGTGTCTGAGGTCAGATTTGAACTCAGGTCATCCTGAATCCAGGGCCAGTGTTCTATCCACTGTGCCACCTAGATGTCCCCTGTGGTATTATTTTTTGTTTTGTTTTGTTTTGGTTTGGTTTTTTGCAGGGCAATGGGGGTTAAGCGATTTGCCCAGGGTCACACAGCTAGTAAGTGCCAAGTGTCTGAGGCTGGATTTGAACTCAGGTACTCCAGAATCCAGGGCCGGTGCTTTATCCACTGCACCACCTAGTTGCCCATGTGGTATTATTTTTAACAAAGATTCAAGGAGTCCTGAAAGGAGGCGAAAGGAGAATGAGCATGAGGAAACCTTGCCCACATTGGTCGATGTGCTGTATTGACCCAAAATGTTCAGGCCCAGCTTCTTATGGCTCTGAAAGGACTTTACAGTCTCTGTTTCTAACCCAGGACTGATGAACACAAACCCGGGGGAGGACACCATGGTTAGCTCCTGGCTAGTGGTGCCTATGGGGCTCAATTCTGAATTCTTTTAATTCATCGTCAAACAACCATCTTCCTTGCCAGTTAGGATCATTTTTTGCCTCAAATGCTTTTCTTTCTTCTAGTAGATGATCTAGTGTGGAAATGCTCAGGATTCTTGCCTTTATTCTGCAGCCATTTCCCAGGTGACCAAGTATCTGTTGTCTTTATTCTCCAGGACAAGTCTAAGCAAAGTGTCATATTTTTACTGCAAGTTCCTGGGTCTGATCTTCTGATATTTTCACAATTTCTACAGAGCAACTTCAATTGGCCTCAAAGGACTTCCAGCTCTTCAGGAATCATGAAACCATGCTTGCCTTGCACAATGAAAACCTACACTGCACTTAAGAGCAAAGAATAGATTTTGCCTAATCTGATTGCCAGTTGAAGAATATCTAACATTGTAAACCCATCAACAAAAGAAGCTGCTGTTTCTCTCTCCACATTGACCCAAAGGTAGAGCAACCCCTTCATTGCTTTGGAGAGTATAATTCTCAACATGTTCATTGTCCTACATAAGAATTCAACAGCCACCAGACAGCAATCTTCATTTTAATACCACTTTGTTTTTATTGTTAGCATCATTAAGAGACTGACTTGTCAATTGAAGATTAAGTTAACTGGTTGAGTCCTGAATACATCTCAGTCATCTCAGATTGAGGGAGAAGGATGTGTAAAAGATAAGATCATTAGTGCCTGAGTATCATGTTCACATCTTGTGGCTGGCATTCTAATGCCCAGCTCCTACTAGTGTAGATGTTGAACTATATTCTTCCAAAAGAAATGGCTTCTAACACTGAGAGAAGGCACCTTAATGATGTTGGCAGAGAACCTCTCCAATGAACAAACATCCCAACCTATGGATGGTCTTGGATTAGATATCTTGGCTAGCTAAAGAGAGAACCCCTCTTTAAGGAGCTATAGCAACAAACAAGGAGTTAAAGGCCAAAACATCCTCTGGGAAAGAAGAACATTTCCTATCACTAAGCTGGTGGCTTCAGAACATTTAGCCTTGTCAACTGGTTGATGGAGGAGCACAGTATTGTTAATTTCCAATCTTGACAGAATAGTCTTGAAAACCATCCAGAAGGAAAACTCTAATTTGGAACATGTAATAGGTACCAGACAGGCATCTCAAAGCAAAAGTCTCTGCTTTAGTCCCCAACTTTTTTTATTCCATTCAGTAAGGGTTGGTCACTGCTAGGGTGAAACTCTAGGAGGTGTGATATATGAAACTCAATGAAAAAAGAACAGAAGAGTGGTTTTAAACTGCCAGCCAGGCTCATTCATTGTAGAAAACGACCCTGACAACTAACACAAAACACCCCCAAAATCAAACCTTCATCAGATCTCTACAAAGAAAAACAATGTTCTTTTTGTCTGGTATTTGTTTAGTAAAAAAATCTGTGTTTCAATCCATCAATCCCTGCAGAATGATCTCTAGCATCCACATATATGCTTCTCTGTGACTGTAATGCAGAAGTGCTGGCTGTCCTCAGAGGATGTGTGAATAATCTCTTGAGACAGTAGCAATAGTAGCCTAGGAGACTTCCTTCCTGTGGGCCCTGTAGGAGAGCTGGAAAGGTGTGATGCCACCTCCCCACCCACCCACCCCACGCCTGCGCCTGCTGAACAAATCGTTCACCAAATCCACTGATGAGGAGGGAGCTCAATTTCATGCCAAGGACAGACTTTTTCCAAAGGCACTTAATTACCATCAGCCCACGCACTATTTCTTTATTTTTCACAAAAATGCTGAGGAGGGGCTGCAGTGTAGATTCGGCAGATCAGAGACAGTTGGTGTACTGATTTCTGGAAGTTATTTAGAATACTGTCCGGGGGTGGCTGGTGGGATACAGAGGAAGGGGGGAGAAAAAAATCCCTCTGGATAAGGTCTTCCCTCCACAGAGTTTGAGCACCATGCTGCCCTTTGAGATTGCTGAATAGAAAATTGGATACACTGAGAGAGAGACCACTCCCCCTCATCCATACAGTCATTATTTTGTGAATATTTCTTCCTCCCCCCACATGACAGTTATCCTTTTCCTATATGGAAACTGCTTCCATTCAGTGTCAGAACATTCGCCCATTTCAAAGACTCTCTCTTCCTTCCCCTGATTCTGTTCATTCTTTCCTGTTCACTCAGGACAGTCTTGACTTCTGTCCCATCTTCATAGCCTGTGACTTACCACTGCCCACCTCACTCTCCCTCTAGCTGATACAAAAGGCTGCATAGCCTCTGGCCACGAGCCACTCTCTTGCCAGTGCCAATTTGACAAGGCTTAATGAGATTCCCCAGCTACTATAACTTTAGTGATAAAGCTGAATTCCCCCAAAAGAGCTGGAAACTGTAAGTCACTCCCTTCCTTGAGGGGGAAGGGGGACACTATTTGTGTGTCACATTTCATACACTGCCACACTTGGATGATGTGTTTAATAGAGTCTTGTTGGATTCACTTGTTTATTTGTTTTTTTCCTTCTTTCTTATTTACTGTAACAAAGGGTATCTCTCTTGATGGAGGGGAAGGAGAAGATATGTGTGGAAATGAAGGGGATATAAAAATAAAAGATATCAATAAAAATGAAGAAAGATCATAGCTCACATCTTTCTGGGAAGTCAAAATGGGCAAGCTGTCCTGTGATGGGAGTTCCTGCTATTTCATAAAATCACCATTTATGATGTACACTGGTAGTGGTTATAGGGGAAAAAGCAAAGCCTTAAGGGATAGTCCTATATCCTTCCCATAAACGAAGTCATAAAAGCTACCAAATCTTGATTTTACAAGTGCATCGAGACATATGTCTGCTCACATGAACTGGGGTCATAGAAAGCAAAGTCAAGCAGATGAATCAGGTTTAGGCCTAATCCACTGAACAATCAGATACATGGGAGAATGAGATCTCTCAGCATGAGGGTAAATGGCACTTCGAATCAATTAAGAGACTTTCCTATCAGAACCCGTTACAGAGAAGGATGTCTGCTGGGTGTAGCATTAACTTACCCACAGTCTACTTCTTGACTGCAATGAGCTACCAGTCTAGTTGAAGAGAGATTTGATCATCCTTTTGTTATGGATCTACTAGATCCTGGGTTTGAATAAGATGGTAGGATGAATGTGTGGAAAGAATTCAGTAAGACAAGTCTAAGGGGAGGGGGACAGTGATGAATGAGTAACTCCTGCAGGCCTGTGCTGTCTCTGAGTACTCCCCACTGAAGTGGCTCATGCTGCCTTCTCTGGACTTTAGGCCACAGAGAATGTGAAGGGGGCATGTCTGGAGGGCTCCTGACCTTGCTGGTCACCTCAGGCCCATATCTGACCATGCTTATAACCAGGACTGTCGAGTGAAGGCCTTATGGCTGCTTAGGCCTGAACTCTTCTCTCTGTCTCTTTTGTACAGCTCTCCCTGGCACTCTCCATTTCAATACTAAGCTCTGGTCAGAAGGACCAGAAGGAACCCAATTTTGGAGGAACTATTTCAGAATAAAAGTCAATGAATGTTCATTAAGTGCCTACTATGTGCCAGACACTATACTAAGTGCTGAGGAGACAAAGAAGGGAAGGCATAGGCTGGTCTCTGCCATCAAGGCGCTCTGATCTAAGGAAGGAATCAAGACATCAATAAAAGCTGCAAATGGGGGGTGTGGAGGAAGGTTACTGGGCACAGCATAAGGAAGTCTCTGGAAGCCAGCAAGGGAAGAAATGATTGAGGAGGTAAGAGTTTCAGAGTTGATTTCATCTTGCAGAATGATGAGTTTCTGTACATCAGGAAATCCAGGTGGTCAGCCAGGTGGGGAATGACAGCATCTGTGGTCCTGGTCTCTCTCATTCACTGTGAGATAGAAGAGATGGAGAAGAGGATATCCCAGGTCTGTTTCCAAGGCTTTCCTTTGCTCAACCTGCCAGGATATTGAACTACACGATACTGAATATTGAATTCACTCACTGGACGACCAAGGTCTGTGTGGTAGACTTTGCGGGAGTGCCTGTAGTTATAGACTAGCAGTGACTCTGACTCCCAACCCCTCCTTGCTTTGATTTGGGACTTAAAGATAGCCTTCCTCAGCACAAGCTCTTTGGGAGACTCTGTCACCACTGCAAGGACAAGGGGGGAGCTACAGAACACTGGCCATGAGACTAGGAATGGAGAGAATTGCTGGGCTATACTCACTGAAGTGATTGCAGTGTTTAAGCTTTCAATTTCACATCAGTAAATTCATTTTAGTTTAAAATTTTGAGGAAATAGGTGGCACTGTGGATAGAGCCAGAATCTGGAGTCAGGAAGACCTGATTTCAAATCCTGCCCAGGACTTGCTAGCTATGTGAACTTGGTCAAGTCATCTAGCCTGTGTCTTCCTCAGTTTCCCTATCTCCAATAAAAGCACTTACTTGCCAATATTGTTATAAGGATTCAATGAGATCATATCTGCAAAGTGCTTTGTAAAGCATTATATAAATGTTATTTTACTACTGTTGCTGCTGTTAAGTGATATTTGAATTCTTTGGGTCTATGTTATTTGAAGTTATGATTTTTTTGGGGGGTAGGGGGTAATTCATAACCCTAGACAAAGCTTTTGACCCATAGCACAAGGAAGTGTGTGGAGGATAAAATCGTGGGATTATCTGTGCCCATGCTCAGTTGGTCTTGAGCATGTGTATTGTTGTCTGTCTTTTGTTTTCAAAGAGGACCAATAACATCATGGGTGACATCTTGACTTGTGCCTGAATTGGATTGAAGTGAGACACAATTGCACAAAGTCATCAGGCTCACTCTCTCTTTTTGATCACAAGTCTGGTGGTATTCTATCCACAGCACCACCTAGCAGCTAAAAGTTTTCCCTAAATGGGTAAAATGTCCAGGAAGTTTTCAATGCCTTTGGGGTTGGGTACTGTTGAAAATATCTGAATCTCAAAATATCTCAGTCAGAATTCTTGCAAAGTTTAGAGATTTGATTTGGTGATGCCAACAAGAAGGAGGTAATAATCCGTGTCCCTTGCCCTTATCTAACAGCATATAGAATATGGTTCTATGTTGTTCTCTGTCCTGGGCACCAGAGTGTAAGAAGGGCATTGCTAGTCTATAGAGTATCCACAGAAGGATAGAAAGCTGGTTAAGACTCTTGAAGTCAGGGATTATGAGGATACCTGGAAGGAAGGGGGCATGTTTAACTTGAGGAAAAGAAGGACTAGAGACATACAAGCTGTTTTCAAATATCAATATGAATGGTAATCATGGGACAGCCAAACTGGGAGCAAAGTATGCTGGGGGGAAGGGAATGAGGAAATTGCAAATAAACAAATTGAAGCTTGACATCAGGAAAAACTTTCCATCTGCTAGGACTTTCCAGCAGAGGAGTGAGGTTCTTTGAAAGGTAATCTTTTCCTGACTTTGAGGTTAGCTCTCTTTCTGCCACAACACCCTGCCTCTTCCTTTCCCTCTTCCTCTGTTCTTAGACAGTGATATTAATCAACATCAACATTGAACGATGCTGCATCTGTTGCCCAAATGTCACCTGTGTACCAAATGAATGGAGTGGTTTACTGTCTCAGGAAGCTATCTGTGAGAAGCCCAAAGATCTCCACCAGACACAACTTCATTTTCTACTCTCTTATGAGTTGCAAACATACCATGAAAACAAAATAAACAAAAGAAAATGAAAGAAAAGGTGATCATTCAAAGCCCTAGTCTGACTTACAATAATGTCCTTCTAGAATACAATATCTGACAGTGGTCTTGCATGGTAAGCCCTCCCTCTGCATTTGTCTTGTTGAGTGCCCTAAATCCCAAATTTGCATGGGAACACAGGAAAGCAGTAAGCAGCTGGAAGGAATTTGGGAATAAAATACACAGACAATATCGTGGAATAACACCATGAAAAAGGATTTCAGCGTCAATTTGCGAGTGTAATTGAACAAGAATCCATATTCCAACATCCTCGTCAAGTGAGCGGCCTTTTAAGGAAAATTTCCAGGGAAAGGAATCTGTTTTCTCCCAAGGCAGCACATTCCACCTTGTGATAGCTCCAGTTGCTCAAAATGTTTTCCTTCTATTGAACTGAAATCTGACTCTCTAGGCTTCTACCCATTGCTCCTGCTCGTAAATATCTGAATATTGAGGTAAGGTAGTACACTAGAACAAGTGCTGAGTCTAGAATTAGAAGACAGTTGAATTCTGACTTGACTTTGAATAAGTTGTATGACTTTGGGTAAGTACCTTCTTCCTCTAATCCTACATTTCCTTCTCTGTAAAATGAAAATTTCCAATCTGGAAAGCATAAAAACCTGATGAATATTTGATAAATTAATAGTGTAGAGAGGCTGTATGAGTTCAAAGAAGGAGCTTGCTATGTGATAAAGGGAGAAGACTGCATGTTGGAAAAGGCGGATCATTCAATGAGTCTTGAATGGTGGGTAGAATTTGACTAGTTGGAGAGGAAACGACATTCTCAGTGCCTAGGGAAGATTTAACCCAAAAGTCAAAGCACAGAGCATACTTGGCTTTGCTATCTCAAGTGCAAAGAGTTGGGCTACATTAGAAGTCAATTTATGTACAATACTATTGGGTGGCACCATTCTCCAACAATAGGCTGAGTCCAGTTTTCAGATGGTATTGTATGTCAGGCCATAGATTTTAACTTTTATTATATGGGGAAACAAGGATAGCTTTGGAGCAGGGAGACTGTACAATTATCAGTGGTATTTCAGTATATTTGCTCTGGCTGTAGTATATGGGGCAGAGACCGGAGGCAATGTGAAGTTTAGAATCAACCTCAGCAGCCTAGGAGGGAGATGAAGGCCTAGAATCTATAAATGAAATGTGCTATGGTAAAGAAAAAGAGAAATGAATCCATTCAAAGAATTTTATGTAGAAAGAACAGACCCATCTAAGACGCTGGCTGAAAATGAGCATTGAAAGAGGTGTCAAGCATAACCTTGAAATTGTGTCTCAATGACTAGGAGAATGGTATTATGATTTAGAGAAAAAAGAAAATCAGAGTCACCTTTTCCCTGAATGTTTGTTTGAAGGTATGTATGTGTATGTGTATGCACACACACACGCGCACACACACATATATATGCATATGCATATATGTGTGCTTTAGAGAAGAGGAAAATGATTCAAATGTGGAAGATGAGATGGCTAGTGTTATAATGAAAGAAAAACTGAACTCAAAGTAAGAAGCTCCTTTGGGAGTCTAACTGGCTAACTGTATCATGGGAAATTCCACTTCCCTTTCTATGCTTCAGTGTCCTCATTTATAAAACAACCATACAAGTACTTGAATATTTTCTATTTATTTTATTTTATTGTTTATTTGTCTGTTTATATTTATTCAATATCTTTAAAATGATATAATTATGAATGTATGTGCTAAATGATCTCTGAAGTTTCCTTAACTCTGTCATTATGGATCAGAGGAAGCAAGAGGAATTATTTCCACTACAATAAGTAGCACAATCTCTGGGGTGGGGACCTCCTCTACCTACCAAGATCTCAATATCATTAAGAGATGAAACTTGTGAGCCATTGCATCTAACAAAACCAATGCAAACAGAACAACAACAAAAACAACAACAAAAGGCTTCTGAGTCCATCTTTCTGCTAATGAGCTTATCCAGACAGGGCTTTAGATGAAAAATCTTTAGTCTGTCACCATTGGTAATGGCAGGAGCCCCTTTAAACTTGGAGTCCAAGGACAGCGTCTCTGAGAGGAAATGGTAACTTCCCAACCTAGTGAACCATCAGAAGAAGATCAGAGAGGATGGAGAATAGGGAATCCCAGAGAACAAAGACAACATGAACTAAGAAATGTGAACCAATGGTCTTTAAGATCTCTAAACTCTGGAGATACAGATGTAAAAGGTTACAACTAAATTTCTAAGAGTAGATAAGATCTTTAAGGGAGACTGAAGAATAACTATACTTCTGAGTATCGAGTTACCCAGAATGAGTCTACTTAGAAAGAAATGATAAATATAAAGATCATGGATTAGAAGGGATCTCAGAGATTCTCTACCTGAAAAATATTTTTTTTAAAGAGAAAGAAACTGAGGCACATGGGGATTAAGTGAAGTGTCCAAGGGAACTAGTTGTAGGTTGCATTTCTATAGCATTTTAAGTTTTGTACAACCCTGTAAAAATCAGCTTGTTTGATCTGCACTACAACCATGTGGAGGCAAATACTCTTGTTATCCTCATTTTATAGATCAGGAAACTGAGGCTACAAGAAGTTAAATGACTTGTCCAGGGTCACATAATGAGTGAGTGTCCACTCTACATCTATTGCTCAGCCTGGTATTTTCCAACCCCCAGGAACAAGATGCCCCTCCCAGGTTAAACCATCATCCATAATCTCATCATTATGCTGATAACTCAAGTCTTGAGCCACCTTTCTCCTTGATGGAGTACTCAACTCCTCCCAATGTCTTCCTTTATAGAAGGTTGGATTTTTTTGACTCACTCCATTCAGCATCTGCTGGCTTATCTGTTTATTTTCCCAAATTCATGAAACAAGATACTCCCTGGTGTCCTATCTCCTCTATTTTTCTTCCTCCTTTTATGTGATGTTTACTATAAAAAGAATTTGTAAAGTTCTCTAGGGCATGGGCCATTTTTCTTTTCATTAATTGTATTCCTAGCATTTAGCACAGTGAATGGTACATGGTAGGTACTTAATAAATGTTCATGGGATTTCATTGGAATTCAGGTCTTCTTGCCTCCAAGACCAGCATTTATTTTTTTAAATGGGCCACCTGGGTGCTCAAATCATATACATGATAATCCCCAGAGGTCAGATTTTGACCTATATATTCTAATTACAGAATTTGTAGTTCCAATCTATCACGAAGCAAAGCAGATAAATGTTGGGAGACTTCACTGATACAGGAGGAATTGAGTAGAACTAGGAGAATGTAAATGATTAATACAACAAAGTAAGTAGGGAAAGCAAATAAATGAAACTTACACAGATCAATTGTAATGAATAATCTTTGATCTTAAAGAGAAATAAGGAAAAAAAAAACTTTTCCCTTTTTCTTTGGAAAAGTTGGTTCCTATGGATTCAGAATGCAGCATACTTTGTCAGATGCTTTCTCTCTAATATATGGTTTTCTCGACTGTCCTTTATTTTTAAAAAATCCTGATGAGATAATAAGTCAGTGGGGATACGGTGCAGTGGTAGTTAACAAGAATCATAGCCACATATTAATATGGGATGGAATTTGGGGTCAAATTGATCATGAGTCTTCCCGAAAAAATTACAAGAATCAGTGACTCGGTTTCCCAAGTTTTATTGCAATACTGTGGGTGACCACAGGGAGAGAACCAGAATAGTGGAAAGGTATCTCTCGAATAGTGAAAGGAAAGACAGTTATATTTATAGTATAGATAAATTGATTTATCATTCTCATTATAATAATTTCCTTGGGGAGGTACAGGGGAGGGCCTGTCCAACTCATTATAATATTCTCCACCTTGGGGAGCTATAGGGGAGGGCTTATCCTAATTTGGAGTTCCTGGAGTCCTAAACCTACTCCAGAAGCAGGTACCTTTTTTGCCTCCTGATGTAACAACAAAGATTCTCTTCCAACTCTAGATCATGATCTTATTGAGTTCTTCCCCCCAGTCCCTGCCAAAAACAAACAAACAAAAAAAAACTTCAAAGAAGGGGACAAAGAATGCAATAGGGGACAAAAAAAAGAGATGGAGAGAGAGAAGGCAGGCAGGCTGGCAGGAAGGAAGGAAGGAAGGAAGAGAAGAAGGAAGAGAGATAAAGAAAGAGAGAGAAAAGAACAGATTAAAAGCCTCCATGGAAATATGGCTCATGCTAACTGGCATGATTGAGCACTGTATTGTGAATGACAGGCAGTTTTCCTGTGTTGTTTTGCTCATCCTGATGTAGGAGGCAAAAAGGGGTTAATAGAAAAACCTAAGATCCAAGCTTTAATTCAGATATTAGCTCCAAAAGGGAGTTAGATCCCAGTTAATGGATAACTTACAAGTCAAAATGCTAGGCTCTTGTACCCACAGTGATCAGCATCCATAATGGACCAAAATGGGTCAGGTCAAAATAACAATAAAGGAAAAGACAAGGGTATAGAAATTCTAAAGAAAAATGATTATATTTTGAAACTAGCTATGGGAATCAGAAAGAGACATGTGCAGAAAAAGCCAAATTTGTCCAAAAATTCACCTTATGACGTGTAAACCCCAAAATACACCTCCACTGACAAAGGTACCCACCTCAGGGGTTGCCTTAGGACCCCAGGAACTCCAAATTAGGATAAGCCCTCCCCTGAAACACCCCTAGGTGGAGAATATTATAATGAGTTGGACAGGCTCTCCCTTGTACTTCCCCAAGGTGGTGATTATTATAATGAGATTGATAATCAATTTATCCATACTATAAATATAACTGTCTTTCCTTTCACTATTCGAGAGATAGTTTTCCACTATTGTGGTTCTCTCCCTGTGGTCACTCACAGTATTGCACTCAAGCTTGGGAAACTGAGTCACTGAGTCTTGTAATTCTTTCAGGATGACTCACAATCAATTTGACCCAAAATTCCATCCCATATCAATCCTTCCAGGAAACATTTCATGAGCTCCTAATCTGGGCCAGCCTTTGTCACTTCCAAAGGGACACAGGTGTTTTATGCCAAAATTATGGGGAAGGGAGATCAACTTGATCTTTCTTCTTGCAGAAACAGCTTGGAATGTCCGCTGTGTGAAAGGTGAACTGAACATGAGGCTTCCTGGCATTGGCTATGTTGTAGTTTGTATAATGCAAGGTTTTATGCAAGGTCAATAGTATATGTAAATTTCAACCATTCAACAAGGTTCATTTTTCATGTTTTCCTCTGGCAGTAAATAGTTATGAGCAAGCTGTTTTAAATCACCAACTTGTCTTATTTTCATAAGTAATCAGAATCTTGAAATAATTGGCCAGAATCTTAAAAAATGTATATACAAAAATGAAATTTTTATAACAGAAATAATGGGACATCATCTTGAGCCTCCTCATGCCAAATATCCTGCTTAATTTAATTCCATCAGTCTCATTCTTCTTTGGTTCATCACTGTCAAAACACATCATTTTATCATTTTAGCATATATTATTGTAACAATAGGCTGCCAGAGCCATGTCAAATCATTCCTCTACAGTTGGGGTGAAGATGTATCTTCTAGTACAAAGAAGAAATCAGGGTGGCTCTTTTTCTGCTTAGTTCCTTACTGATTGTGACTTATTCTTTCCATGAAACCTCGGAGTCATCCCTCCTGACAAGACCACATGCTTGGTTTCAGTAAGGAATTCATTCCTCTTTCTCCTTTTCTACCCACTACTGAGTCACTGAAGTAATTTCACATTGAGCACAGAAGACAGAGGAGAAGGAAATAGCTCTCAAGGGTTGGTCTGACTAGCCATTTTCAAATTATTTCCTAATCAGCACTTCTTCTGGAGAAGGGTGTGAATCACTGGCCTAAATACATCCCAGGAACAGAGGCAGCTTCTATGTTTTAAGTGTGCCTCACTCCAGGAATTCCTAGTACTGTTTTTCATCAGGCCTGGTGTTCAACATTTCATTCTGAATGGCTAAACACAGGCATAGGGGTTCCATCAAACTGAAAGGTCAGCTCAGCATTAGGTACTTCAGTAATGGGTGTATTATTTGGGATATATTATAACACACAGGATTTGCACATGGTTTGAACCCCACCTCTGATGCTAACTGAATGACCTTAGGTGGGAAAGTTATATATGAATCAAGGGGTTTAGATCAGCTGTTCCCTCAGCTCACTTCTTGCTCATCTCTGCCATAAGTGATATATCTTAGTATACTCTGCTGCCCTCATTTACTCCAAATGTTCAAAGGGCAGAAACAGACACTCTATATCCAAAGATGGTTGCCTAGGAAGCCCATTGGGTACTGAAAGATGTAGGAACAAAGAAAGATACCACTGTATCTTCAATATCCAGAATGGGGCTCCAGCTAATGGAATTGGTGGGCCAGTCACTGATGCCATGATGTCCAATTGCCTTTGTCATTGACTGGCCTGATGTGAATGGAGGATCAAAGGAAAAAGATATGAAAAGTCCTTTGTAAACTTTGAAGCATTAGATTAATGTTAGCTGTTCTTGTCATTGTTATGATTTTATTACTTTTAGACTTACTGGCAATTTATTCAGCTCTTTAAGGGCAAGGACTGTCTTCCTGATTAGATGTGCATTCCAGGTGCTTAACACTGTACTTAGACACAGTAAACGTTTAATAAATTCTACTTTCAACTTGTCATTTATAGGTGGATAGTGACTTGATTATTGTCATCTTACACATGAGAAAACTTAGAGAGGGGAAGTGACTTCCCCAAAGTCATATTAGTTAGAAGTGGAAGAATCAGAACTTAAACCTAAAACTTGTTTCTCCAAATCAAATGTTCTTTCTATGATAGCTCATGACTTATCTGTTAAGTTCCTCCATACTGCTCATATTCCCATTGCTCCATCCACCTTCAGTTCTGCCTTAAAGGAGAACTTGGACAAATATAGCACCCTTATTGTCAGTCGGTTAACAACAATTCATTATTTATTATTGGAACTGTTCCACCAAATTGGGAAATAATCACTGTATTAGCATCATTCTTGAAAGAAAGAACCTAGGTGTCATCAGAGTGGAGAGAGGACTGTCCTTAGAATAAGTCAGGAAGATCTTGAGTTCAAATCCAACTTCGGACACTTACTACCCATGTGACTTTGGGCAAGTCCCAAAGATTGCTCTGTTTCCCTCATAGTCCTCAATTGTAAAATAGGGCGTGTGGGGGTGTAATGATAGCACCTACCTCCCAGAACTGCTCTAAAGCTCAAATGAGATATTTTACAAGTTCTTAGAATTATTCCTGGCATAAAGTAGGTGCTATATAAATGCTAGAAGCTTTATCATCATCCTCATCATCATCATATGAGGAGATATTGTCCTATCAAATTAGTCCATTATTACCTGGTGTCAAAAGTAGGAACCCAAGAGAATAGGGCACACTCATGCTGATTGAAGGTCACTGCTAAAAGTTGTAGATGGGTGGTAGATTTAGGTAGAATGTTGGGAATGAGCTTTTCTTGGATAGGGCTGAAGCAGCTCTGAACCCAGCTCTGGACCCATATCTGTAACCATCTCTACCCAGCTCTGCTAGGAGAGTAGCATGCACTTGGTACTTGACAGATCACAGGGGAAATAGCAAGACAGAGAAGATGCAAGAGCATAGCCACAAAAGCTCCAGAACTTCAGAGAAGTCCCAAGGTCATCCAGTCCCATGTCTTCATTTTATAAGGGAATAAACTGAAGTCCTAAGAAGAAGTGATGTGCCAAAGGTCACATGGGCAGTGAGAAACTGAGGCAAAATAGACGCTGGGGGCTCTGAAGAGGTCTCTCTCCAGGCCTTCTGTAGACTAATGAAAAAAAGATAAAAAGTGAAAGAGAGGGGCTGGAAGCTGAATATCACCCCAGCTAGGGCTGCCTCAAAGCCTACAGGAGATTGTTGTTGGGTACCTCTAGACTGCCTAACAGAAAGCACAGAGGCCAATGAGTGGGGAGTGGCCAAAGTCAGAAAGAGTTGGGACAGTCCTCATTGAAGTAGAGCTTGGGATGAGGTGTGTGTGTGTGTATTGGCGGGGGTTGGGGAGGCGGGATCTACAGCAGCGGAGCTCCCAGGGCACGTCCCAGGAAGAAGACAGCAGATGTCCTGAACACAGTCAGTTGTTGGACTTCTCTAAGAAGCAACAGCTAAACAAATAACCAAAGCAATCAGGGAAATGGAGTACAAAGTTCCTGGGCAGTGTAACTGAGGCAATGAAGCATGGAAAAAGACTTCTGGGTCTGAAGCCAGGAAAGTCCTGGGCTCTTTTTCTGCCTCCAAACTAACTTGTCATTGGCCTTTGCAAAGTCTTTAACCTCTCTAGGGTGTATGATTGTAAGAATGGATTGTAGCATTCTGGGATGTCTTTCATAGGATTATTACCTGGGGAGGTAAAACTTAGAAAGTGCTCACCCTAAGACCAGTTGTTTCTAGGACTGCCCCATCTTCAAGTTATGCAAAGCTGGGAGGGGGCAGCCCACATACTAAATGGCAAAAGTCGTCTCCTCACACACCCAAAGGATGTGCTGAAGCTCCACAGATGAAAGATGTTGTTTATTTTGATAAAATGCATTAGCAACAGAGCTGAATAGAAGGTTATACCAATTAAGGTAAAAACCCAAAACTCAATGGCAAGGTTCCAGCATGAAAGAGGCATCACTAGACTAGATTTTTGTGTAAAAAATCTCTAAGGATTCCCATTAATCACATAGTCAAGAAGAGTCACCAGAGCATCATGGCAGCCCCCAAATGGCTCCATCTTAGGTTAATCCAATCCAAGTGCAGCATTCAGAATGACAGAACTGGGACCCTGCCCTTGTCAGGCAACCTGTGGAATCTTGGGAAGAGCTGGAACCATTGTATTTTAGGAATGATATTGAAAAGCTGGAGTGTATTCAGGAGAGACCAATTGGTCAGGACAATGTAGAAGATGATATATGAAAATCAATCAAAGACATTGGGGATGATTAGCCTGGAGAAGAAGATTTAGGGGGGTCCATGATAGAGGGCTTCAAGTAATTGAAGAGCTGTCAAGTGGAAGAGGGATTATGCTTGCCCTGCTTGACCCTTGAGGGCAGAAGCAGGAGAGTGGGTGGAAAGTGGAAGAGCAGTAGGTTTCTGGTTGATAAAAATAAGAAACTTCTAACACTACAAGCAGCCTCAAGGCAGAATGGGTTGGCTCAGTAGGTCATGGGCTTCCTATCACCCTGTGCCTCCTAGAGGAATCATAATCACTGACTTGCAAAATCAAATTGTTGGAAGGGATTTCTGAGGCCACCAACTTTAACCACTGCCTGACTTCCCTCTAGAAATGCCAAGGAGCCATTCAGGCTTGGCTTGGATATAGCCCATGGGTAGCCACTGTCCCCCAACCCAGAGACCTAGTTCATATTCAAGTGCTGCAATTGCTTGGTGGACTAAGTTGGTCACCACATTTCAGGCTGCCTATTTGTGTTTCTACGCTATCTCTCTTACCTATTGTTCTAGCTTCAGTCATCAAATATTACCTTATTGTTATGATTTCGAGAATTATGAAGAGACAATGTTAGCTAACCACCCTCTGGACCACCTCATGAGTCTTGTGACTTCCCCAGACACTCCTTTCCCAGGTCACCTTGAGCCCCAGGTGTTATCACAAATTTTTAGGATGTAAACAAGGGCTATTTCACTTTTCTGTTTTTATTCCTATCCATAAGCATAGTTGCCGAACAACTAATACTTTTTTTATCTATCCATCCACTCTAGTTTTCCCTCTGGCCAGATCCCTCTTCTGTGTGTCTTTCAAACATCTGCCACATATTCTACTCTCCAGACTAAGCATTCCCAGGTCTTTGATCTACTCTTCTTACTCCATCTTCATATCCCAGCTAGCCATGTGCCAAGGCTTTTCACCAACTTCTTGCTATCCATTGTCGTAATTATCTCAGCCAGATTAGCACCTAACTCACTAGACCTGAGTCCTGCACCTCCACATTTAGTTCTTCTGTTATCAAGACCCCAGACCCTTAAAAAGTGAATCCATTTAGCCAGAGCTCCCATCCTAGAATCCAAGCCAAATTATTGATGATATAATGGGGAAAGCAGCCCACCTGGCCCACTGTATCTACTGGCTGACCCTAGACACCAGATCTTGCTTCAGTTTTACATCCCCATCACCCAAATTGCTTGCCATTTCTTCAGAACAAAAATTTCTCCTGGTCACAATTCCTTATATGTGCCATATTCTCCTTATTGAAATGCAAGCTTCTTGAAGACAAGGAATGTTTCCTTCCCTCCTTCTTTCCCTCCTTCCTTCTTTCCATTCTTCTTTTTAATTCCTCAATGCTTAATACATCATGGTACACATTAAGTGCTTAACAAGT
This sequence comes from Dromiciops gliroides, assembly GCF_019393635.1. Taxonomy (NCBI): domain Eukaryota; kingdom Metazoa; phylum Chordata; class Mammalia; order Microbiotheria; family Microbiotheriidae; genus Dromiciops; species Dromiciops gliroides. Next base: position 3,419,362 of record NC_057862.1, on the reverse strand, counting down.
ATTTTTTCTTCTTCTCCTCAATCATGCATTCATATTTCTAAAGCACAATTTTGTGGCCCTGGACCATACTGGGTGCCCTCCTCTCTATCATTTCCTGATATCTCTCTCTTCTCTAAGTTGTGATATCCATAATTCAACATGGTATTCATTACACCCTCTAACTATACAACCATTGTCTCTAACCCTGAAACAGTGCTCTTTTAATTATTTGAGTTTCCATCTGTCATGTTGTAGACATATTAAATTTCCAACTTCTTTTGTTTTTCCTACCTTATACACTGTTATAGCTTATACATTGATATATTCATACATATACATTGATATACTCATACACCTACATGATATACTTATAACTCTCTTATATTTTGGTTGTGAAGATAAGGCTTTGAACCCATGGGTAGAAAATTACATTTATCCCTATCGATTATATCTTACTTGCTTTAGTATGTTATGCTAAACTGTTGGAATCCTTTTGTATTCTGATTCTGGGATCAAGTGTGCTAGTTATTACTTCTTCCCACCTTTTTGTCATCTAAATATATGACAAACATATCATTTATGGATTCATCCAAGTCATTGTAAAATGGTGGCTGGATGACTACTTTTCAGCTCATGTCTTCATTGGCCTTAACAATATCTATGGTCTGGGGCAGCTAGGTGGCACAGTGGATAGAGCACCGGCCCTGGATTCAGGAGGTCCTGAGTTCAAATCCAGTCTCAGACACTTGACACTTACTAGCTGTGTGATTCTGGGCAAGTCACTTAACCCCAATTGCTCCACAAAAAATAATAATATCTATGGTCCCTTCTACTTCTATCATTCTGTTTTTGTTCAAAGAACTTAGAATGATTAAGTCCATATTTAAGGTGGGGCAGCTATATGGCACAGTGGATAGAGCATTGGCCCTGGATTCAGGAGTACCTGAGTTCAAATCTGACCCCAGAGATGTAACACTTACTAGCTGTGTGACCCTGGGCAAGTCACTTAACTCCAATTGCCTCACAATAAAGTCCATATTTAAGGCAATTTTATCACAAATATATACATATATAATATGCCTGATTAAAGCCACAAGATGAGCACAAACAAACTTAGGAGGATAAATGGTGATGCTACAGACAATAAGAAGAATTGAGTCTGTCACTGTTTGGCTCTGGCCAAGTAAGTGCTACAAGAGAGAAGGCAGAGACCAAGACCCTCAGGCAACATAGGAAATCTGAGAAGGTTCAGCAGTAGACAATAAGAAGTTAACATCCCCTGACGTTTGGTGTAAGGAAAGCTGAATGAGGCTTTCTACCAAATTCCATAGGGCTTCAGTAAAGCTCGGCATCCAATGGCAGGGAAATATTCTGAAAGTGCCCCATCAGTGAGGTCTGGGGACATGTCAAAAAGATTTAGGTTAAGAGCAAACAGGATCCCAATGTCTAGGACTAGGCTTGTTGTTGTTGATGATGATGATTCTTTGTTTTCCAAAAGGACGAGTGATATCATGGAGTCATGCCTTTACTTGTATGTGAATTGTCCTTAAGTGAGATAGAGTTGTGCTAATTCATCAGCTTCACTATCTCTTCCTGGGTTACCAAAGGCCAGTGACAGGACAAAATTCAAGATGACTGGCAATGGCCCAAGATGCAGTGGACGACTTTGGTGTCTTTGATGCCTGGCCATTCTCCAAGTGCTGCAAAGTGCCTGTTTCATGCACTTTCATGGCCATTGGAAAAATTGTTGTCATCTTTCTATCCTTCTGGAGGAAGTCTACACATGCTTGAGGCAGACAATCCCCTAATTAAATGACAGTTTTGAGGTCTGTCAGTTATCCTCAGCCTGGTTTATCCTATCGGCTAAGATGGTTTAGTGGGGGTATGGCTGCTGTGCCTACTACAGCTTCTTGGAATTACAAGGGAGATTTGGATAACAGATGGATACCAAAGCTGGGTAAGCTTCTCATAGGACTGGTGTACAATTTGGTGTTGAGAATGAGGTAAGGAACCATTTGATAGAACAACATAAAAGGTCTAAGCAAAGTCAGAAATAATTCACTTCTCTGAGAAACCAATTTGATCGAATAAACTTGTTGAAGCACTTACTGTATGTGTGGAATTGTGCTAATATAACCATGTTTCCAATCTTACCTGGTACATTATGCATAAAACTGCTCATAAAAAAGAATACATAACTCCAGGTTTGCAGAGGAAAATACTAAGACTACATACCTGCATAAGGGATGGAGTTGAGGACAGAGCTTCTTGCAAAAGAGACACATGCTTCCAGACATTTTCCAGGGAAGGAAAAATGGGCAGAGGATTCTACAGGGAGCACAGAGAGAGGAAGACAATTTTGGTAGCTGCAGTCTTATGGGGGAAGTTGGCTCTCCATAATTTTCCATCATGGCTCCTTAGAGATTCCAGACAGAGAACTTTTCCCCACATTGAAATCAGCTTCTCTCTTGGCTTAAGCTGAGATTTCTTTTCAATCTCAGTTAAGAATTCATACGCTCTTCTATATTATGTAGCATATTCTACACTGCATAATTTATCCAATTGCTATTTGCTTGACTAATAGAAGCTAAGCTTTTCACTATTGTGATGATATTTTCTGTGGCTGGTATTTAGTGTGATAGGGCCAAGCTGGCAATGACAACATATGTGCTACCCTATTTCTTACGAGCCTTTCCATCTGAACACCTAAAATCACACATACACATATGTATGTATGTATGTATGTATGTATGTATGTATGTGTATCAGATAAATAGAAATATAATTCTAGTCTTCTATTCTTTTCAGATGTAAGGACCAATTTTTAATTGGGGAGTGTTAGCTATGCAGCTTGCCACAATATTGGGGCAAGGAAAGAGACTGACAGCCTCCCTCAAAAACAGAACGGGATTTATTAACAAGAATGAACTTAAAAACACAAGCAAGAGGACAGCTAGGTGGCCCAGTGGATAGAGCACTGGCCCTGGATTCAGGAGCACCTGAGTTCAAATCCAGCCTCAGGCACTTAACACTTACTAGCTGTGTGACCCTGGGCAAGTCACTTAACCCCAATTGCCTCACCAAAAACCAAAACAAACCAAAACAAAAAAACCCACAAGTAAGATCAGAAGAATTAAGGGAAAGGAAATAAAATGGGGGAAGGGATATGATACAACCTTAATAACACCACCACCCAGGAATCAGCTGAGAACACATGACTGTGTCCTGTTGCCTTCCAGCTTCAAGCTATAATGGCAAATCTCTCCCTTCTTCTTCCCAGCAGACCCCAGGCTGACCACACACAGCCCCAAGCAAATTGGCTGGCAGCCCTGACTGACAGTCAAATGACTGCCCTCACTGGGCTTCCAATCATTATAATTTTACCAGGCCCATGTAGGCGTTGGTGAGTGGTGATGACGTGAGGTGCCAGTGCCATTGTGACAGCTACAACCAGTGGGTGAAGCACCGTGCTGTTTGCGGAAGCGCTGCGCCTGAGCCACAGGCCAGTGCACACACCACGGTTTTTAAAATTCTAGCCAAAAGATGGGGTCATAAACACCTCAAATAACAATTATTTTGTTATACAGGGAATGGACAAAAGATTGTCCAGCTTTGTAGAGTGACTTGGGCCTGCCTTCTTCCCCTGCCCCAAATTCTTTCCTGACTTTTTCCCTCATATCCTAGGTTAGCTTACTGTCAGAACAGACATGACCCCTGGCTCTTCTCTTTTATGTAGCAGTGCATCAGATATAAATCTATGCTAACAATGAGCTACATTTATATATTTCTATACCATATACAAGGCACATGCATATCCTCTAGTAGGTAGACAATGAGGTCATTTAATTAAAACATAGTCCATTACCTCTTGAATCCTATAGGTTCATACCATGCTAAGGCCCCAAGTGAAAGAACATTAAAAACAATATATAGTGCCTTATGATAAGGCCATGAGGGCTGGGTAAAGCCAAGAGCTGTGTAAAGTCTAAGGAGAAAGGTCATCATGGACCATGGATATTAGGGGAGGATTCATGGAAATGGTGTCATCCTACCTGGGCTTGAAGAATAAAATTTCCTCCTGATTGAGGGGAAAGATTTACATGTCACCAAGATAATGAAGAAAAGCAGCATCAGCAAAATCTTTCCTTATACTGTTAGCGAGAGGAAATAAATAACTAAATTACTTTGGGAAGCTTAAATTTCCCTTTGGCTTTTATGGAGGAATGTAAGTTATCTTAATATTATTATTATTCCATAAATCAGGTTTTGGTAAGGTGAAGTTAATATTAAAAGAAGACAGGCTTTTAGTTAACCAAAATTTGCAGGAGAAATAGCCCTAAGCCCCAAATAATAAAAATTAATAAAAGAAATTTTTTTTTAAATCCCTCAACAACAGATATAGATAGGCATTTTTATTCCTATACAAAAAAAGAAAATAATAGGAAATAAAGGATTTTAGATTGCTTACAATTATTTTCAATATTGTAATATTACAATATTTTAAAATGCCCCCCCTCACCTCCACCACCACCCTTTTTTCTTTGTTTTTCTCTGTAGGTGCTCTTTTCCTCTCAGACATTCTAGTGCTGCTATTTTCCTGATATAATTGTTCTGGCAGCTGATACCTTAATGAACTAGTAGTTGTAAGGGGGAAAATGCCAGCTGCATTTGGAAATCATACAAAGACCTAGAATAAAAGAAAGATGATACAAATAGGAGGCAGAAATATCAGAGATATGAACTTACCTAGGAGACCATACACTCAAAGTTTGTGGACTAGTGGTGTTAAAGGATCCTACCCCCCTTGGCCTGGCAGCCCTCAGAGACTTCCTTACATCTAGAGACCTATAGAAAGGAAGAGGTACTGAAAGTGGGCATTTCCTTTTTAATATAGCCATTGTTCAGGCCTACCAGGAAATTCATTTTTAAAAAATCCTCATATATGACAGGAAATACTTGAAGAATATCTGCAGTTTCTCTGAAATGGATGATAGTGTCCTTCCATCATTTATGCCCAAGGAAATTCTACACAGGCTTCAAAGGAAGAAAGAGACACTTTGAAGACAAACTTTGTAAGTTCATTTGTTTGTTTTGTTTGGTTGGGTTTCTTTTGGTGAGGCAATTAGGGTTAAGTGAGTTGCCCAGAGTCACACAGCTAGTAAGTGTCAAGTGTCTGAGGCCAGATTTGAACTCAGGTCCTCCTGAATCCAAGGTCAGTGCTCTATCCAGTGTGCCACCTAGCTGCCCCACAAGTTCCTTTGATAAGAGACCTCTCTGCATGCTCTATGCAGTCTAGTATAAATTGAGCTGGAGCAGCAAGGTGTATGTATTTGCTGTATTCATGACCATGCTACCTATTACTGGTCTACAAAGTATTAATTTTTCCTGAATTTATTCTGAGGGCCCCTCTCCTACCTAGTGATGTCTAAGCCACATGCTGAATTTATGTTCCAAATCATCGATTTAAAAGTAATATATAAGTGTCTATTTTATACTTTCCAGTTCTTGGCCTAATAATTTAGTATACTGATTTTGTTTTTTAATTCATATAGTCAGGGAGCTCAACTAATTTAGGGTTGGAAGGTGGGCTGTGGGGAGGTAAAATACAAGATGAACACAGGAAATCCCAGTGCAAACTAGGAAGCCAAGAGACTCCAGAAGATCTAAGAAGCAGCTCACATTCTAAGCCTCAGACCACCTATGATCCAGGATGGATGTGCTGTCCAGTCACTAGTCCTGGACATCTTTCAACAGAGGCCTGCTGTAGCAAAAATTCTTTCTTGCTTTTACTATGCTGCCTGGAATATATCCACTGACCTTTCTTTCATCAGTGTTGCTGGTATCTGTGATTTTTATATTAACTGAGTGTTCCTTGGATGCAAACACTCTCACTTACCACCCACTCCCAGCACCTGGATCCTTCCAACAACTTCCAGCAACCTTATCAAGCTATCCGGCCCTTCAACATGTTTTATATTGTAATGGGGAAAGACGACATGGACAGAGAGTAGTGAGACATTTTGAAATAAATAAACATGAATTTCAAGGAGAAGGAGAGAGACAAGGCAACAGTTGCCATCCTCACACCCAGGACTGAGAATGAACTTGGCATCAGCAAAGCTTCCATGTCATAAAAACTTCTTCCCCACATTGTCAGATTTCAGGCATTCTTCCTGAAGCAATTAACAACGCTCCTCCTCCTCCTCCTCCTCCTCCTCCTCTTCCTCCTCCAATGGATTAATTTGGTTTGTTTTCTTTCCTATCTCTTCTGAAGCATGGACAAACATTTGAGGAATCCTAGTTCTTGAAGCTTCTATAAAAATGTAATAAGGTTGGTTGTTTTCAGTCTGTTGATGACTTTTCTCAGGATTCTTGATGAGTCATTTGTAGGTCTGAAACACACCATACAAGTCCTTGAAAGTAGTGACTGAAACCAGTGACTACCCTCCCTCCCGACAATCCCATTGCTTCTATGGCATAAAGCTGTCAACAGGACCCTTGAAACCTCTTGGCTACTTTAACTGGTCTCCAAGCACAGCGATGACAACCAGGCAATCATATATTCAGAGAGGATCCTAGAGTTGAAAGGGACTTTAGGGCTGTTTCAGTTGGCACTTCCATAAGGTACATCCATCTTTACAACACACCCAAGAGGGGCTGACGTACCTCTGCAGGAAGACCTCCAGTGAAGGCAGTGATGAGTTAGAGGGGGAAGCAAGAGGATGAGGTCCTCTATTCCAAGGCAGCAATTCACTCACCCTTGTAATTGCTGCCTTTAATTAGAAGTAAGGTTTTCCTTAAATGGAGGTGAAATTCAACTCATTGTCTCTTCTCCCCATCGTCCTTATGTGCCAAGCAAAATCAACCTTATCCCTCTTCTACAGTCTAGTCTTTCCGACATTTGAAGAGAGTTCCCATGATTCCCCAGACCCACGAATCTTCTTTTATCCAGCCTGTGGATCCCCTTCTCCTTTCACAGACCCATAGGACATGACCTTAGGGGACCCCTTCTCCAGCCCATTTGCTTTCCGCAGATGCTCTCCAACTTATCCCAACCCCTTCCCATCTGTGGCATTCGGTCCTCAATATCATCCTATTCCAACTGAGACCTGACCAAGGTGAGAACAATGAGACTCTCCCCTTCCAAGTCCTGGGCATGGTGCCTCACTCGTCCTATCTATGTTTTCTCAACCTGTGACATGCTTGTTTATATCACCTTCCATCCTCCCCCATGAAAGAAATACGCCAAACATTGATAGAAGCATCTAGCTTCTAACAGTGTGTGTCTCTCAATGTAGCATGGGACTTGAGGCCTTGAGTCCTCAGTCAAATTGTGAAGGTCATCACAATGGATGATGAGTAAGGAGAGATCATATGTGTGTTTACATGGTGCCTGAGGCATCATATGTAGCTCAGCTGGACTTTCAAGGCCTTGAAAGGTGGTCAAGAAGATTTTTACTGAGGCTCTTTGAGATTAAAATCACATTTCAGCCCTGAAGTCCGATGACTGAAAATTAAAAGTGAGTCCTTTTCATCTGATAGAATTGCATTTCTTTTTGTTGATGAGAACATCCAAGAATATTTTGCTTCTGGACTTTAACAATAAGATTAATTTACTTCTTGTGATGAGTTGGGGTCATTTTCAGTGTTTTTTCTTATGATGGGAGAGACCCCTACTGAATACCACAGCCATTGCCTCTTTCTTATGGATAATCACACTCTGGGCCTGGATTGGCTCCTTCTCATATCACCAATGACAGGTCTTAATCGCCTTTCCTCTGGATGAGTCTGTGTCAGCCTTGAGGGCTCAGGGTATCAGTGCCAGGCAGAGCAATCCCTATCAGAGAAGAGTTGGGGTACAGCAGTCAACAAACAGAAAGGAACTTTGCCAGAAGAGATTGACTTTGTAGACAGAGATGCAGCAGCTTTCTCAAGGGCATCAGGGGCTGGCTTCTCCATGCCTGAGGGTGGACCTTGGGGTGGGGATGTAGAGGGGAGGAATTCAATTTGCAAGCAATTTCCAAAGTAGATTTTTAACTAAAAGTTAACAATAAAATGTTACCTTTTCTCCCTGCCTCCCCCATCCCATACCAGGTGGCTAAATAGGGAGAGAGATCATTCTAGCTGGCAAAAAACTACTAGATCCAGTGGGTTGAAATTCTGAGTGGAATTTCTGATCTAATGAGGAGAGCAGAGGGGGAAAGGGGGCTCCAAAACCAAAAAGCTTCCCCCACTCCCTCCTTAGAGCTGCCCCAACTTGGACCAAGCTGTCTCTGATGGCAATGTGCTACCCCTACACATATCCATAAGGGTGATGCTGCAAGGGGGATATGTGGGAGATCCACTGGCAGCTCCAGGCAGTGTCCTCACCATCTGGGAGATTCTTGGGCCCTGATTTAATTTTGCTTCCCTCCAGTCTCTACCTAGTTTAGCCATCTGGAGATGCTAATAAATAGAGTGGTGGCTAAAGGTCACTGAAGAGCAGCCCAGAGGGAGGAGGCTGTCCCAGTACAATCAGGGGCTGAATAAGGGAGAATGGACTCTAGCCCCTCTTTCGTGATAGACTTTTCCTGGCCTGTTGACAATCAGGACATGCCATACATGCTGTTCACATTAGGATGTGCTCATCCTTCAGCACTGGGAAGAGATTCCTTGGGGTTACATTTTAATCAAATAGAGCAGACACAGGAGCCATGGGAAAGCCAGGCTAGATGGGCTTTTATCAGAGGCCACCTGGAGAGGTGGCCTCTAAAACCTTGCTGTTGCCAGTGTAACCAGTCACCTTCTCCCATCACTCATGGCTAAGCAACCCCTGGAGACCTCCTAGTCCAATTTCTCCATTTTCCAGATGAGGAAGCTGAGAGCCAGAGATGAGGAAAGATCCACAGGATAGTTCAAAGGAAGCTGGGACTTGCAATCAGTACCCTGAAGTCCTGCTTCAGAGCTCATTCTGGGGCAGCCTGAGACTCCCTTCCCATGGCAGTCTGCTGCTGGCCTCTGGAGCCAGAGAGCTTAATGAACAATGACATTCTGTTCATGCTCCTTAGTCGTATTCAGAAAGGGGTCCTAGAAAAGGGGCCTTCCCATTTTAACTTGAGGAAAAGGCCTTTGTAATGTCCTGAACTATATGTTCTGCCTAATCACAACCTAAAAGCAGTGACAGGAGCAGTGATTTCATTTGGAGAGAAACTTCTGGGCTGGCACAGTCCCTAGAGCAGGGCAGGTCACCAGCTTTTGTGCAGCTTTATGAAATGATGAAGGGCACTGGGGTATAAAAGACCAGTGATGAAGATCACCAGGGTCTTAAAGGTTAGTGATGAAGGGCACAGGGAGGTTAAAGGTCAGCTGGTGTATGTCACAGGCAGGCCTTGACTCGTCTTGGGCTGGGTGGCTGCTCTGTTCATTACACCAGGCTGCCCCTCTAATTACCAATTAAAAGTGGCCAGTGAAAATCATTTAATTAAAAATAATCATTTCTGTAATTTCCATGAAGTATACAAAGCATTGACTTTATAATAGCCTTATAGAGTAGGAAATGTTCACATTAATATTCCCATTCTTCTGAAGAGGTCATAGAGGCTCAAAGAGGGCACACATTGTCCAGAGTAACCCAGTCACTAAGTGGCAGGAGAAGGATCCAGTCTAAGGGCTCTTGAGGCCAAGATCAGACCTGTTTCCAGCATAGGACCCTGCCAATAGGAGGTTGCTGGGTTGCTCAGTGGGTAGAGTGCTGGACCTGTAGGCAGGAAGTTGTTGTTGTTCATTTAGTCATGTCTGACTCTTGTTGATCCCAAAGACCATAGTATACCAATAATATTGATGGGTTTTTCTTGGCATTTCTGTTTTCAGTGGATTAAGACAAAGGTTGAATGAACTACCCAGGGGAACACAGCTAATTAGTGTCTGAGGATGGATTTGAACTGAGGTCTTCCTGACTTCAGGCCCAACGATCTGTCCATTGAACCACCTAGTTGCCTCCTGGAGTCAGAAAGACTTAAATTTAAATCCAGCCTCAGACACTAGCTGTGTGACCCTGGACAAGTCACTTAACCTCTATTTGCTTTAATCCATTGGAGAAGGAAGTAGCAAAGTACTCTAGGATCTTTGCCAAGAAGACTCCATGGACAGTATAATCCACTGAGTTGTGAAGAGCTGGACTTGACTAAACTACAGAACCACAAGACCTTGCCAATAACTGCTTCTGGCACTGGACATCCTTTCTCCTCAGAATGCATTGACAGAGGCTTATTGTTGGGAATGAAGCATTATTAGTAGAAATCATTCAGCAGAATCCTTGACCAAGATTCTCACCTTGTTTCTAATGATGATATGGAGCCAGAAGGGGAACCTTCAGCATCCAGAACAGAAAGAGAGCATGGGAGGCTAGAATTTAAGAACAGAGAAATGAAGGAGAAAGATGATATTTTCTAAGGTTGTTTAAAATAAATCAATTACAGCTCTGTTTCACTGGGGAAATGTGTCTACTCAGCACACCCGTCTTCATTCTCTACATTAGGAGGATATTGCTGATTCAGAACATCTGCTAAAACTGCCAGCAAAACCCATCGCTGCTCTGATGGACTTGTCAGTTACAGAAGCAGCAGAGGGCCCATGGGTGGTCTTCTCCTTTTCCATGCCTTCTCTCACCTCAGCCCCGTTTATGCCTAATGACTAACCTGTGGGCAGCTGCAATGGAATCTTGATTTCAGCAGCACACTGGCGTGTCCCTTTGGATCAAAGGAATAGTTTTGTCCAGCTGGCACTGACTTCTGCTTGGAGAATCATCTTGGTTAGTGAAAGGACCCACAGTCTCTAGTGGTTCACCCCTTATGATCTTAGTCTTGATATTGTCATACCAACAAGCATTTATTTATCACCTAAATATGTTCCAGACATTGGGCTAGGCATGGAGGATGAAGAAAGGAAAAACCAGGCCCAATCCTTGAATAATTCCCAGTCTGATGGGAGGACAACATACAAAGAACTCAATAGAAACATGATATACACAGGCTATATTGAGGGTAGTCTCAGAGAATGGTGCCTATGATTTCATGTTGTCCTGAGGACGAATTTTCCATATCCGACATCCAGGTTAGCATCCTATACTGCTGATCCAGAGACAAGGATATTACAAAGGAAGACCTAAAGGCCACCCCACCCCCACTCTCAGTCTTTCTATTTATAGGAAAAAGCCCATAGCATCATGCCAAGGTCCCAATGACAAGGATTCACCAATAATTACCTAATGTCTCTAGGACACAAGTGGTCAGTTGATTGGTTATGAATGAAGTAACTGGATTTATTTAGCTTGAAGAAGAGAAGGCTCCCAGTGACTGTCTCCAAGTATTTGAAAGGCTGATGTATGGGAGACAATAGAATTGTTTTTCTTGACCCAGAGGACAAATTTAGGATTGATGAAAAGATTGAATTCTCTTCTTCCTGACAATTAGAGTTTTCCCAAAGTAGAATGGCTTCCTTCAGGAAATGGTGGTGCTCTCCCCTTCCCCTCCCCCACCTATCTAGCTAACACACACACACACACACACACACACACACACACACACACACACACACACCACTGACATTGCAGAGGGTTAAAGGATGGATGTCTCCTTTGAGGAATGTTTTCTAGGAAATTCCTGCTCAGGGATAGCAAGGGTTGGGTTGGGAGTCATCTGGGATTCTTCTCAACACTGTGATTCTGAGATCCTGAGTTGATCAAAGTGAGAGCTAGAGATAACTCCTTTACTGCTGCTTCTGTAACCAAGCCAAACAAGGTGAGCAAACAGTGACAAAGGTTTCCTGAAATGGACTTTTAAGGGCCCTGCTTCATCCTTCATTATCTATGATTAAGCCAAAAGAAGAGTTCTCTGATGAGCTTACTTTGCCATCCCATCTAGCTTGAGTAAAGAAGTTTGCTGCCCAGGTCTCTTAGTTGCTTGGCATGCATGTGTGCAGGGCTCAGCAGGGTCTCTTCTTCAACAAGCTTGATTGCCTCTTCACCCAGTGCCCACAGTGCTGAGATGTCCTTTTGGAGCTGAGAAATCCAAGTTTCTGTAGGCATTCCCAAACACATAATGTTTCTCCTCTCCACAAATCCTAAGTCTTAAGTTAGTCTTTAGGAAATGTCAACAAGTCCCAGGACCAAAAGTGCTGCATTGGCTCAGATGTCTCTATCCATGGGCCTGTGGAAGCAAAGAAATTATCTGTCATACTGCCTTGGCTAGCCCTGCCTCCTCAGTATGATAGCTTTATAGGGAAAACAGTTGGTATCTGGTATCTCAAGGAACATATTAGTTAGCCTTCTGCCTTAAGGGCAAAGCTTCTCTTGTTTACTTGTATCTATAAGCCTAGTGATTAGTACAGTGATCATACAGTAAGCACTTACTGAGTTTTTTTTCATTCCTTTATTTATCATATCATGCAGAATATATTGAAGGCAGTTAAAAGCCAGGTTCTTTGGAAGGGGGAGTGCAGCAGCAGTTGGTACCAGTTTTACAAAGAAGTAGGTAGGAGAAATCCATCACCTCTACCCCCAAAAATAAAGTGGGCTCTAGTTCTCCCCAGCATCCATGGTACTTTCCAGCTGACTGTATCCTTCCTCTAAAGGTTCTACCCTTTGCCTTCACGTGGAACTTTAGCAGTGATCTCTCATTCATGCCAGCCTCCAAGCTCCACAGAGCAGGGCAAGGAGACATCTGATCTTTCTAAAGCTGACTTTCATACTTAGTTTTCATTACGTATGCAGAGAAGTTTGCTTCTCCTTTCTTGGGATACAGCAGCAGCAGCTGGTGACCTCAGGCAACAACAGAGTGACCTCTAACTCTGATCTTGGGATCTTCAAGAACCAACTGAGCCACAAGTCCACACTGATTTCTCAAGGGGTTTCCCACAAGAATGTATAGCTCGAATCTGGAGCCGAACCATGAAGATTCATTCTTTTCTATGCCTCTCCCTAATGAGTATGATCCGTGGAGATTGGCTTATCCCTGCTGGCCTCCTCTGTTACCCAGCAAAACTTCTGAGGAAAAAGTACTGTTTTCTGTCCTGCCCTTCCCCCAAGTATACTCCTTACTCCCTTCCTCTTTCTGACTATTTGACAGGTCAGACTCAAATGGCCATTTGAAAGATGTGCCCCCTTGACACGCACTGCTATGCATCTTCTCATAGATCAATGATCCCCAGTGAATATCTTGAGTTTTGTCTTTGTACAACTTCTTTCCTTTCCATGGATGTGTGTGTGTGTGTGTGTGTGTGTGTGTGTGTGTGTGTGTTAAGCTTGGGCCTACTAAGTTATATAAGTATATATTTTTACTTGAAAGGTACCCCACAAATGGAATGCCTGTTAACATGAAATGGGAATATTAGTACTTGATATGGAATTTTTAAAATTTAGATGAATTGTGGTGAGTTTCTTACTTAAAAATGGCAACAACAACAAATAATTTTCTTCCATATCTCTTGGGCATTACGAGTGGTTCTATGACTATTCATGACTGACTATGCTGAAATGTTTTATGGAAACAGTAATACACCCACATATACATATATATATATATATATATATATATACATGTACATATACATATATACACATACAAAAATACATACATACATACATTCATATAAACAATATATTAGATGATAGACAAATAGATGAAACAGAGCCAGAGTCAGACAAAAAGTTTCTTCCCTTTATAAAAGAATGCTTATCTGGGTTTCTTCAACCTATTTTCAGTACAAGTGTCAACTCTCATTACTTTGATCCCTGATTTGTGACCCACCTCATTGATTAGGCTACAATAGTCACCCAATCTCTCCTCCTCAACCTAAGTGATGCTTGTCCACATCTTTCCATGAAGAAGACTTGCTACCAATTGATGAATATTTGAGTCATGGCCCCCTGTACAATAATTAGATCTTCTATTGACCTCACAAGACAATTTGCCTACAACTCACTGATGAACAAATAAGAGGAAGATGTCTCTTGCACTAGAGTGAATCCTCTGGTTAGCTCTTAATTTCTTCTATAATCTTTTTCTGAGTGACTATCACATCCTTATTTCATATAATTCCCTTTCTTTGTTGTTGTTCAGTTGTGTCCTACTATTTGTGACCCTATGCACCATAGTATGTGGGACCGTTCTATCCTCCACTATCTCCCAAAGTCTATACAAGTTTTCATTAATTGGTTCCATGATAGTATCTATTTATCTCCTCCTTTGCCACCCCCTTCTCCCTTTGCCTTCAATCTTTCCTAACATCAGTGTCTTTTCCAATGAGCCTCATGTTATCAGTATGTGGACAAAGTATTGAAGCTTCAGATTAAGAATCTGACCTTTTAATGGATAGCTTGAATAAATTTCAGTAAGTGTTGATTAATTTGATGTCCTTGATGTCAAAAGGACTCTCAAAATATTCTCCAGCTCCACAATTCAAAAGTATTCATTCTGTGATGCTCAGATTTCCAATTCTCACAAGCATATATTGCTACTGGAGGAAAAAACCAACAACATAGCTTCAACTATACAGACCTTTGTTGGCAGGGTGATGTCTCTACTTTTTAGTATGCAGTTCAGATTTGCCATAGTTTTTCTGCCAAAGAGAAACAATTTTCAATTTCATGGTTGCAGTCACCATCTGCAGTGATCTTTGAGCCCAAGAATGTAAAATGTTATGTTGCTTCCATTTCTTTTCCCTCCATTTGCCAGGAAGTGATGGGACCAGTTGCCATGATTTTAAGTTTTTTTTTTTTTAATGTTAAGTTTCAAGATAGGTTTTATACTTTCTTCTTTAACCCTCATCAAGAGGTTTCTTAATTCCTCTTCATTTTCAGTCATCAGCATGGTGTCATCTGCATATCTGATATTGTTGATATTTCTCCCAGCAACTTAATTCTAGCATCTGGTTTGTCCAGCCTGCATTTCACATGTTGTACCCTGCATATAAATGAAATTAATAACATGAAAATATACAGCATTGTTATACTCCTTTCCTGATCTCAAATCAATCAGTTGTTCTATGTGCAGTTCTAACTGTTTCTTCTTGGCCTGTACACAGGTTCCCAGAGAAACCAGATGATCTGGTACTCCCATCTCTTTGAGGACTTACCACATTTTTCTGAGATACATACAAAGGCTTCAGTATATAGGTAATGAAGTAGAAGTAGATTTTTTCTTCTGGAACTCCTTTTCTTTCACCATAAATGTTGGCAATTTGGTCTTTAGTTCTTCTGCCTCTTCAAAAATCAGCCTGCTTTTCTGGTAATTCTTGGATCATAAATTGCTGAAGCTTACCTTGCAGAATCTTAAGCATAAAATTGCTGGCATGTAAAATGAGTTCAATTATTTAGTAATTTGAACATTCCTTGGCATTACCCTCCTTTCAAATTAGGACCTTAACTTATCTGATGCATCCAGTGGCCACTGATAAGTTTTCCAAATTTCCTGGTATACTGAGTGCAATATTTTAACAGCATCATCTTTTAGGATTTCAGATATCACAGTTGGAGTTCCATCACCTCCACTAGCCTTACTGATAGCAATGATTCCTAAGAGCCATATGACTTCATTCTGTAGGATATATGGCTCTACATCAATAATCACACCATCATGGTTATCTGAGATGTTAAAATATTTAATGGTTCTTTTGTCGATTCATGCCATCTCTTCTTAATTTCTTCTACTTATGGTATCTGTTTTTATTTTTGACCATAACTATTTTAACATGAAAGGTTCCCTTTATATCTCTCATTTTCTTGAAGAGATTTCTTTATATTTCCCATCCTATTGTTTTCTTCTAGTTATTTGCATGGTTCATTTAAGATAACTTTATCTCTCTTTTCTATTCTCTGGAATATTGCATTCAGTTGGGTAGATTTGTCCTTTTATCCTTTTCATTTTGGTTTCCTTCCTTCCTCAGACATTTGTAAAGACTCATCAGATAGCCATTTTTATTTCTTTCTCTTCTTTTCCTTTGAAATGTTTTTTTTGTTGTTATTGTTGCTGCTGCTCCCTCCTTACAGTATTATGAACATAGCTATGTACATATATCTTCAGGCTTCTTCTCTTTCATACCTTCCCATTTTTAGTCAAAATGACCTACCTGATTGATTGCTTATCAACAGGAACCAAATAATTTTTTATTTTAGAATTGTTAACAGAGATTGTTCTCACATTCTGGAGAGCAATTTGGAACAATGCTCAAATCTATAAAACTGCGGATACCCTCTGACCCAGCAATACCACAAGGTTTGTATCTCAAAGAGATAAAAAAAATGTACCTATATGTACAAAAATATTTATAGCAGCTCTTTCCGTGGTGATAAAAAATTGAAAATTAAGGGGCACCTAGTAATTGGGGAATGGCTTGTTTCTCCTTCATTCTCAAAGAAGACCATGACATCAGGTGATGTCATGACTTGCAATGAAATGGATTTAAGTGAGGCAGGGCTGTGCAAAGTCACCAACCTCACTCTTTCCTACAGAGACATCTGAGTCCAGTGACAAAATATATATCAGGATGACTGGAGATGTCCCTGGATGTTTTAAGGCAAGTGGGGTTAAGTAACTTGCCCAGGGTCACACAGCTAGTTAGTGTCTGAGGTGTATTTGAACTTCTGGGCCAGTGCTTTATCCATGGGCAACTTACCTGACTCTGGGGAATGGCTAAACAAGTTGCAATATATGATTGTAATGGAATACTATTCTGCTATAAGAAATAACAATCAGGATGGTTTCATAAAAACCTGGGAAGATGAACTGATGCAAAGTGAAGTGAGCAGAACAAGGAGAACATTGTTCAAGTAATAGAAATATTGTATAATAATCAACTGGGAATGACTTAGATTTTCTCTGCAATACAGTGATCTTTACTGAAAAATATTATCCATTGAGAGAGAGAACTGAAGCACTCTAAATGCAGACTAAAAATAATTTTAATTTTTTTTCCTTATTTTTTTTGTTTATTTTTTTCTTTTACAACATGGTTTTTCATGATGGCACATGTATAACCTACATAAAATTGCTTGCCTTCTCAATGGGGGGTTGAAAAGAAAGAAGAAGAGAAAATTTGGAACTCAAAATTTTAAAAAAAAGAATGTTAAAATTTGTTTTTACACATAATTGGGAAAATGTATACTGAAAATGAGATATTTTTACCCCAGTGGTCCTCCTCAGATGCCCACTGCCCAGATTTTATGTGACCTAAATTAATGGGAACTATCAAATGCACATGTATACCCAATGTGAAAAAAACTCTTCTTAATAAGAGATTGCACACACCAGATTTCTAGCTTTTCAGCATCTCAGAGTTGGCAAGATCCTTCCTACCTTCTTTGCACCTCACACATCACACACAGGGGTTGAGGTAGATTTTCAGTTGATAAACAGTCTTCCAAGCCATTAATTTTCAAGAAACAGGCTATTTCCTGAAGGGAAAGTTATGTGCTTGATTAAACTCCTGATTCTCATCTATGTTTGAATGGAATTTTCCTTTATGCACGCATCACTTCCCATAACCATAAAGCCAAAGTGCTGAGACTATATTTTAAAAGGGCCAATGAGGTAAGAAAGAGTCAAGCCAAGTCACTTTTAATGGGAATGGGTTTGAGTCTCCAGTAAAATAAATTATGTTTTTGGGGAAACATTGCGTCATCTTTAAAATTATATTTTAAATGTCAGCAACTATCACCACTACCTCCACCTCCACCCTCACCCCTACCCCCATCATCATCATGCTTTTCAGCCACAGCAGTATTACAGTTATTGGCTTCTCATTTTCATCTTTTTTTTTTCTATAAACCTTTGAATGATTACAGGGATTGTTAATTTGGGGTGTGTGAACTAATTTTTAAAAACATATTTTGATAACTACATTAAAATAGATCCAGGTTGCTAAAGATGTCCAGGAAATGTATACACACAGAGACACACACACAAAGAAAGAGAGAGAGAGAGAGAGAGAGAGAGAGAGAGAGAGAGAGAGAGAGAGAGAGAG
Source organism: Dromiciops gliroides (assembly GCF_019393635.1). Lineage (NCBI taxonomy): Eukaryota > Metazoa > Chordata > Mammalia > Microbiotheria > Microbiotheriidae > Dromiciops > Dromiciops gliroides. The sequence continues at coordinate 3,401,386 of NC_057862.1, read as the reverse complement.
TAAGAACTCATGAAAAATAAGGAAAAGAAGACTATCTTGGGACATATCTCTATCCTGGTTTTCTTTTATGCAGCAAAGTATAAGTGTAGCTTCTAGCCTTAGCTGCTTCTGGAGTGCTCTGTATTTAATGTTTCATGGACTACTGCACAGATAGAGAGAATAACTTCTTTTTAGGTGAATATAAGTCTTAGGGTATCCACTCCTCCTCTAAAGGCTCACTGTAAGTATCTTCAGCACAGCTCCTGCAGCACAGAGGAAGACCACAGGGAGGATATGCAGCTCATCTTCAGAGAAGGTTATTAGAGATAAAGCTGGAAACCATTTCAGAGAACATTCAGAAGGTTAAGTGATTTGCCTGAGGTCTAACTGTGAGGAAGAATCAGAGACAGAATTTGAATCTACCTCTTCTCATAACAGAGCCAAGGCTCTTTTCCAGGCACCTTCCTTGTGTGAGTTCTCTATAAAACAGTGTTTGAGGCAAGTGTATGTTTGGCCTTTGAAAAATGTGGTTCAACCAATACAAAGGACACAATATTAAGAAGCACTCACTTTAGTAGTAGCCAACAAAACAGCCATATGTCAGTAAAGAAAAACTCGTATAGTTTGGAGAAGGCTGGACCTAGAAACAGGAGATCTGCAACTGGAGTCCATCGTGGATATTTACTGATTGTTAGACCATAAGCAAGTGATGTGAGATTCCTGAGGCTGCTGATTTGGTTTTAAAAAGGAGATAATGGGGTCAGGTTAGGACAAGGAGCAATCGTAGAAGTCACCCAGTCCATCTCCCTTTTCTTGAGGCAGAACTACGATAGAGAAAGATGGAATGCCTTGCCCATATCCCAAAGGAGAAAAGTAGCAGAGCCAGATGGGAACCCAAGACCTCTGACTCCACCAAATCCAGCCCTCTTTCCATAGTGCAATCATACTTATACCACATTATTGTGAGGACAGTTCTATGAAAACATTAAAACTAGAAAAGTGAGTTATTCTTATTATTGTATACAGAATAAGGCACTGATGGTACAAATTTGAGACCAGACTCAGTCCCTTCTTTCAATAAGGTCACAAGTCTATGAGGGAGATCACCAATTTTGGACATAGCTGCAACCTTCAATAATACATGCCAAGGGCATTAGAAAGGCAGCATAGGGGCAGCTAGGTGGCGCAGTGGATAAAGCACTGGCCCTGGAGTCAGGAGTACCTGAGTTCAAATCCAGCCTCAGACATGTAACACTTACTACCTGTGTGACCATGGGCAAGTCACTTAACCCAAATTGCCACACAACAAAAAAAAGGCAGCATAAATATGTATCATGGAGGGCTGTAAATCGTTGCTAGGCCAATAGTACCAAAAACCCATGTTTTCCACTGGTACAATAATAGGTCTTTGAATGTGCCCATCACCTGAACTGTTATGAAAATATGAGCATCCCTCTTTCTGGCGCTGAGGAGGTCAGTGCAACAGGCATCAACCAGGCTCGGTACCCCTGGTGGGTGAGGGTGTAGCTGCATTAAAAATGAAAGCAAGAAACAAGGTGCCCACTCTTCTGGTTAAAGAAATGGCTTAAGGAAATTCTAGGCCATCGAGATCATGATATTTTAGAATTTAGCCCTAGCAAGAATGAATGAGTGAATGAATGACTGACTCAATGAATGAATGAATTAATGAATAAAAAAGACCCACACATTTAAGTGCTTTCTATGTACTAAGTGCTAGGGGAACAACTACAAATGAAGTCTGATCTTGTCCTAAAGATCATGTATGCTAATAGAGGAGGATAATACTTAGAACTGGAAAGAGTGTATGTATGTGATAATCTGGTGTGAAAATGGCAAGGAAGTGTGAAGTGTGATACCTGGATTTCAGACAAGAAAAGGCAAAGGCTCACCCAGCATAGACTCAGTGCTAGGAGAAAAATCCAGGTTCTGGTGGGAAGAAGATGAGGAGGAATATACTTAAAGAATATCTAGTCACCCTCATCATTTTGTCAGAAGAGGAATCGGAGGCTCATAATAAGGAAGCAACTTGTTCGAGTAACCAGCTAGTAGAACAATAAAGGTTGAGGATCCCATCTGTGTACAGGGAAGAATGAGTGCCAGGTTGCCAGACCCAGACTGGAAGAAGGCAGGGAGAGGCAGAAGTAGGGAAGTGGTCAACCAGACAGCCAAGTGTCAGTGAAGCTTCCCTGAAAGACTGTGCCTGTTCTACTTACTGTGTGACCTTGGGCAAAATGCTTCACTCTTAGTGGATAAAGCATAGGTCCCGGAGTCAGGAGGACCTGAGTTCAAATCTGGCCTCAGACACTTGACATTTACTAGCTGTGTGACCCTAGATAAGTCACTTAACCCCAATTGCCTCACCAAAAAAAAATGCTTCACTCTCTACCCCTCAGTTTTCTCCTTGCTAACATGAGGGTGTTCGACTGGAAAGACTTCTTGGAATTCCCTTCCAGCTCTAAGTGGAAGAGCCCTAGCAGTCTTAGAGGGTATTTCTTTGCACAATGTTTTAAAACTTTCAAAATGCTCCCATGCACAATGATCTTCCTCATGCCTCAGATTCAACCCACAAGAGAAGTGTGGTCAATATTCTTAAAGGAATATTTAAGATGAGGAAAATGCAACCCAGAAAAGGCTCATGACTTGTACCAATCTCCCAAGCTAAGGTGTGACAGAGCCTGGACTGGACCCCAGCCCTTTTGTCCCTAATTTTATGCTTCACGATACTTCTTGAGACAAGAGCAAAGAGATACCAGAACTTCTTTCTTCATGGCTATAGGACAGTATGACATCCGTCTTTGCTGTTGTTTCTCCTTTACAACAATGGGAGCTATCCATCAGTGCTGAGCTTCTGAAAGTCAGGGACTGTGTTTTGTTTTGTTTTTTGTCTCTATCTCCAGAGCTTATCATGAGCAGGGTTAAGTACATAGTAGGGCTTAGTACAAAGTCTGAATAATCAATATGCTTAGACATCTATGATATAACCTGACCTTCCTCATCCCCCTTCCACAAACCCATTGACCCTAGGCTAGCTCTCAGCTCTGAAAGCTTGGCTTCCACTTGATCTTGACCAGAAGTAGACCTCAGTGCCTCTTTTCTGCATTTCTAAATCATGGCATTGTTTCTGCTTCCCACTTCCTTTCATCTCCCTAAAATATTTTCTTTCTTAATTAGAATGTAAAGCCCTTGAAGGGCAAAGATTATCTTGTTCACTTGTATCTGAATCCCTGGGGCCTTGCAAACAGTAACCACTTAATAACTGCTTAATCTTTCAGCCATTTATTGATGACTTCATACCATAGTAAGTAACAAGATGTTGGGAGTTTGAATTTCTACCTTAGGATGTCATTCTGGAAGGAGAGTAGGATCAGGGTCAGCCTTAGGTATAAACTGAGTAGGTATATGCCTATGCTGTAAATTATCAAAAAAAAAAAAAAGAAAGAAAGAAAAAGAAAAATTCCCCTGACTCCAAAGTACAGATATCATGTTAATTGGAAGGCATATTATATGAAATGATTACACAATAGACTTAAAATGCAATCTTCTGCCCCTTTCCACACTTCCTCCCATGCCAAAACATGGACTTATACTCCATCTGAAAGACTGATATCATTGACATTACAGGGAGTAGGAAGCAGAGCAGGGGAGAGATTCAACAAGTATTGGGCTTTAGGGATGGGGTGTGGTGAAAAGGTTACCAGACTTGAGGTATAAGACAAAGCCTGGACAAGTTGTTTATGCTAGTACCAAACTACTTTTTGGAGAGGGGCAGTTAGGTGGCACAGTGGATAAAGTCCTGGACCTGAAGTTGGGAGGACCTGAGTTCAAATTTCACCTCAAACACTTATTAGCTATGAGACTCTGGGCAAGTAATTTAACCCCAGTTGCCTTAAAAATCATCCAGGGCTATCTCCAGTTGTCTTGATATGCATCTTGCCATTAGCCCCAATTGGCTCTGGAGAAGAGCATGGGGTTGGTGACCTTGCACATCACTGTCTCACTTAAATATAATTTAGTGTAAGTCCTGACATCACCCTGATGTCATGGTCCTCTTGGAGAATCAAGGACAAAGAATAATATTTTTTGGAGAATTCACTGTGTCTTGGAGCCTTCTTATCTTTTACTAGGATACACCTGGCATAAAACCTTAAGAAAGTTAACTGCTTAGTAAATGTTTCTGAATTGAATTAATTTGGTTAATTGAATTTTTAACATCTTAAGTATGAAGATTTAACCAGCTCTTAAAATTGAAAGACAGGTTGGTTAATAGATTTAATTGTTTTTTTTTAAACTTAATAACATTTAATCATCTATTGTCACACATGGGTTGCCATGCCTGACAGTAGGTGATTAAATATTAATAATTTTAAAACAATTAAAATCTATAAACCAAAAGGGGCAGCCCATGAACTTCACTGGTATCCATGCAATGTCAAGAGACTGAGAGGAAGGCTCCCACCCAGGAAGTTCAATGCACCCCTTACAGGAAGTTGACCTGAAGGCAGGGATGAAAGTGACACAGGGTCAGCAGTTCTGGAGGTCTGTGACCTGCATCATTGAGGGGTAAATTCACATTACTGCCATCACATGCATTGAAGTTCCAAAATATCCATAGCCAGATCAAATGAGATGATATTTGTTAAAATAAACAAATAAATAAGCAAACAAACTGAATGAATGAATGGTTGAATAAATAAATAAATAAAGCACTTGGCACAGTGCCTGGCACAGAGTAAGCACTTTTGAAATGCTTATTCCCTCCCCCTTTCCCCCTTTCCATATTATATTCCTTTATCCCTTTTATACTTGTGGAAGATGCTATGCCCAGAAGAATCATTTCCACTTTCTTATCTTGAAAAGTGACCCAAATTCTCAGGTCACTGATGGTGTCCAGAGGCTTAAGAAGGTAGCTTCCATATTAATAGACTGTTCCCCTCAAGCTTGCACTGGTCTGCAAAAGCAAGACAGATGGGTTCTCCTGCATAGAAAACAAATATCGTTTTCATCTCTTGCAATGAGCACTCTTCCCCCAAAGCATAATAAATGTAGGAACATACGTTTCATTGCAATTAACTCCCTTAAAAAATTCCTTACCCAATTGCTAAACCATGATTTTTTAATTACTGGAATACTCTTATTTTTGTATTATTAAAATGGGATAGGTTAAATGAGTTTTTTTCTCCTTTTCCCTTAAGCAGCCCCCAAATATACTTAATTTTAATTTTAATAATTGAATTTCTCTAAGTTTTGATTAAACTTTTATCCAAGATGTTAATGTATTAAATGAAGAAAAAAAATTAAATGGAATGGCATTTGAAGAGCATTGTTTTAAAATAGCCAGCACATATGAAGGCACAGTTTATAATCTTGCAAAATCCATTTTGGTGAAATTTCCATTAAGGAAAACATTGGTCCAGGATCTACCAGCAGCTGAGCACATCCCTGTGGTGAATCTCATTCTGGCCTGCTGAGTGAGATGCTTAACTTCCTAAAGAGTCAGTCTCAGGAACAATTATTTAATACAGCTAGAATATTTAGATGTGCCTTTTGAACCTTGAAAGTGTAGCCTTTAATTTTAATATTTAATGTTTCCTGTATAACAGTGAAATCTGTTGGTTGAGTAATGCTCTCTTTATTTCTGATTCAGTTGGTTCTGAAAATAGTTTTGTGATATTTTAACTTATTAAACTTATTTATTTATTTTCAATAGACTGGCATGTCTTTCCCTGTTTCAGAAGGTTTTCTCAGTGCTTGGAATGATTTTATTTCAGGAGCTTTTAAAATGTAGTCTTATCTCTGTATATAAAAAGACCTCCCTTAAAAATAAAAGGGGGGGCAGCTAGGTGGCGCAGTGGTTAAAGCACTGGCCCTGGATTCAGGAGGACCTGAGTTCAAATCCAGCCTCAGACACTTGACACTTACTAGCTGTGTGACCCTCGGCAAGTCACTTAATCCTCAATGCCCCCCAAAAACAAAATGAAAACAAAAACAAAAATAAACCAAAGCTCTTCTTCTCTCTGGCTTTTACTTAAGAGAACTGCTTAAGGGGACTTTTTTCAGCTCTTCCCTTAGCACTTTCTCTTACCCCAAAGAAATACCCCCTGCCCTGCCCCCCCTTCCTTTCAAGTCAAGCCAATCAAATTCCCATTGTCCTGGGAAGGTGTGTCAGGACTAAGGTGGGAATCTTCAGTCTTGAAAGCAACACCAAGCTTGGGCAGCTTTGCCACAAAAGTCTGTGTAGGCCTCCTCCTGAATGTGTCTGATCAGGACAGCCCCGAGAGATATTCAATGGGCCAGGGAGGTCGAGGAGTTTGACTGACAAGCCATTGATTTTTTCCTGTGTCTCCAGCTCTCTGCATAGTAAACAGGAGATTATGTGGTTAAATCTCCTATTAACAGCTGCCTTATGTGATCTGCTCCAAGGGGCTGCCTGATCCTCTGGGCTGATTGTGGAGTGAAGTAAACAGGGAACTTCCCCAAACACAGTTTTTTGGGGATTGGAATAAAGGGAGCTGTGTTATCTGTGATCTTCTCATCCCCTCCCTCTTTTTCCTTGGGGATGCCTCTGAAACCTCTCCTGGGGAGGGGAAGCGAGGGAGGAGGAACAGGGAGGGGGGAATCTCCCTTTAGAATTCCTGAAGCCAGTGAGATGCAAAGTAGGATGATGTTAAGGCTCAGGGTAAGCTTGACCTGGTGGGATGGAACACTTCTCTAGGTCATCTGGTAATCTTTCCTTGTCCTCTGGGTGGCCAGTTCCTCAGCTCATAATTCCCTGTGTGCAGATCGGGGCTTTAACAGACTGAGGCTATTTAAAAAGGTCTAATTAGAGTCTTTAAGGAATATACTAAGCCTCCTTCAGTCCCCCATTGCCAGGACTCCAGCGTCTAGCCTGGTCCAACTTGAGGAACTTTACTAATAGTGTCACTAAGTCCAAATACATGCTTCTTTATGAGTCACAATTGCTCCAGTTCAAAGGGCCTGGACATACTCTGGACACCTGCCCCTTCTTTCTCTGAGTCATCTATTCCAACCTAGGTGGAATCTAGGAATTTCAGTTCTAGTTCATTTTTCCTTGGTGGCACCTGAGAATCCCTGCCTCTCCTGTAGGAAAGCATTTAGCTTCCCTTACAAGTACATTGAGTTTATAGGACCTAGCACATGACTTGTCATAGTATTAGGTGCTTGATAAGTGTATAAGAACTCCTAGGAGGCTCAGTGGACAGTGTACTGGGTCTAGAGTCAGGAAGACTCATCTTCCTGAGTTCAAATCTGGCCTCATACACTTACTAGCTGTATGTCCCTAGGCAAGTCACTTAACTTTGTTTGCCTCAGTTTTCTCATCTGTAAAAGGAGCTGGAGAACAAAATGCCAGACCACTCTGATATCTTTGTCAAGAAAACCCCAAATGGGATCATGTAGAGTTGAACACAAAACAAATGACTGAACAACATCTATGAACAACAATGTCTAAGTTGATAAAGACATCAGATATATACTCGGTTTTGTTTACACATGTAATAGCCTCTGGCAAGGAGTTAGCTGCCAACAAAGATGCTGGGAATTCCATTTTTCCCAGTTGAGAAGAGAAGCAATTAATATGAGATCACCCCTCAGAAGAGACTAGAAGTTTTTCACATATACATTATGGAAATTTTGAGGAACTCTCAGGAGAGAAGAAGGAAAGAAAAGGGGAGATATTTTATGTGTCTCCTGGTAGCCAACCTTCCAATGTAGTAGGTGTCTGGGAAGTCTGCAGGTCTCTTCTTCAAGACCATGAGATTTGACCTCCAATTAAGCAGTTAGAGAGGTGAGCTATTTGTCAGAGACATTTACGCCAGTAGCAAGAGGGCTAAGATAAAACCAGAAATGATCTGGGTAGCATTTAGACTTCCCTGACTTACTTCCAATTATGTATTTTTAATTCTGTTAAAAATGTGTTTGCCATTTCATTTTAGTTTTCAGTTTTTGAGACTCAATGACTTCTCAAATCCATCAGTTGCCTCTCCCCTACAATGGAGGGCTATAGGGAGGAGTATGAAATTCTTCCGAAATCTTCTTTTCTAGATGGCTCAAAACTTTCCAAATGATTCTCCATTATCCATCAATAGGTCCGTTTGGTTCTGCTTCATAGAATATCATACTTTTATGCAGGGAACCTCATGGTGTCCCTTCCCCCATTTTTCAATTTCCTTTGGTTATTGTAAGCTGCTTGAAGGAAGGGACTGCCACTATTCTGATCATTGTACCCCTAGTGCTTAGCAGAGTAGCTGACACATAGTGTGAAAGTTGAAAAGGTGTGAGGCCATCACGTTACTAATAAAAGGAAGGTCATTTGGCCACCCGTCTTAGACCAAATTCAATCATGGCTGTGAGCTCACACTTTATATACCCTTCAAAGAGGGACTGAGAGTGACATCATGTCATCCTTGGACAGAGAAACTATCTTCATACTCAGACCACCCCCAGCCTTGGGTTCTCTACCCAAGCTTGAGTAGAAAGCAATGGGCTTTCCCCTCCTTAGATTGAATTCTTTGTAAGGTTGGGTGGGGTCTGACCAAGATCTAGGAAAGTTAGTTCAATCTCATTATCAGTAATGTTCTTCAAGAGACTGGACTTAAAATCAGAATTTTGGAAGAAAGGGAGAGCTCTGCATCTCCCCAACATATTGGTTATTGGTAATCATTTCTCTGAATAGTAGGCACTTACTAATTGAATCAAATGTCTTATATCCACCTGTTATTGACTCTCTCCTTCCTTTGTTGCTACTATCTCTTGGTTTATGGCATGAGACCCCTACCAGAGAAACTGTCCTTTCCTAATTCAGGACTTGGAGCTTCTCGGTTCCCCTGCTCAACTATCCAGAGTTAGCGAGTTTGCCTTCTAACTTTGGCCTTTACCAGGAGCATGTTCATAGAGACATTATGCATAAAACACATATCACAGTGCAGGCACATGGCAGCTGCTTAATAAATATGTGTTGCCTCTTCTTCCCCACTTCATTAACATACTTGCAAGTTCATATTTAATACAAATTCTGGCCATTAAAAAAGAAATCTGCCTCATAAACAAGAACCTAAGAATAACAGGATGTTGCCTCTAGAATGGACTTTCATATGAACACATAAACAATAAATTTTCCCCATTACTCTTGTGAGTGGACTTCCACTACCCTCTAGGGAACCAATCTGACCATTTTATGCACCTCAAGATGTAGCCTCCTGAAAGAGATAAATACTCCAGTTACCCAGAGTCAAACAACATTTTTATCTTCCAAAAGATGGAACCAAAAAAGAAAACATCAGGCATGGTGGTCTTTTCCAACTGCAATTCTAAGGTCATGAAAATGATGCATGTTCCTGGTACATGTGGTGCTGAGTTCTTTCCAGAGAGGTCAATCTATTTATTCACCTTCTGAAGTAAATTGTTTTGAAGATATTGTGAAATGTACCTTTGTTATCAATTCCTTGCCCCTAGATTAAAATATTATAGACTCCATGAAAGTTCTTTTCCTTCATAATCTTGCCATTTGCCCAACTTGCCCCCAATAACCTTGTTCCAAGTCTTATCCTTAGGAGTAGCTGGTTACAAAATAACCTCATGGGATTCCCTATATGATCCATTTCTCAGAATATCAGAATAATGATAGCTACATATAAATTAGTGTGATTATCTACATTAAAACATCACAGAAGGGGCAGCTAGATGGAGCAGTGGATAGAGCACCGGCCCTGGAATCAGGAGTACCTGAGTTCAAATCCAGCCTCAGACACTGAACACTTACTAGCTGTGTGACCCTGGGCAAGTCACTTAACCCCAATTGCCTCACTTAAAAAAATCACAGAAATCCCCAAATCAGGAAGGAACAATGTTGCTATTTTATGGGAAAGTCTTTTTTTCACATGCAGTGCAATTAAGGTGGCTAATGATCCCTTCCTCTAATCAATATTAAATTGGATGAGTGACCCCTTTAAATTTAACAGTAAGATCAAAGGGCAAGAATATTTGCACTCAGGATAACAATAATTCACATACCTATAGTACACTAATGTCTCTGAATAGTGCCAGAGCTCAAGACAAATGATCCATCATAGGGGGCCTTTCTGAAATTTAAGTGGTGGAATTGAAGATCAGGCAGAGCCTAAACAACTTGTTGAGCTATTTTCTATTGAGAGACATTGCCTTTCTTTCCAGCTATTTGTTACCTGGTGGTGATTGTTTGGTTGTCTTTTATTCTTGAAGAGGACCAAAATGACATCACTATGTTGGGGTCAAGGTACAGTGTGTCTGACACAGGCTGATCAGACCAACATGAGCTCAGAAGGCTCTACCAGAGGTCAGGCACACATAGTGCATATGAACATTTGGAATGGAGATGATTCTAAAATTGTACATCTCATGTTTTGAGCTACTGCAATTCTGCTTTGCTCCTAGAGCAAAAAAATGCAGGCATGCCATGTATCACAATTGATTCCAAAATTCTTCAAGGTGACCTTGAAAGTGTCCTTGTATTACTTCTTCTGAACTCCATTTGAACACTTGCTTTGTGTTAATTCCTCATAAAATAGTGTTTTGGCAAATACACATTTGGCATTTGAACAACATGGTTATCCCATGAGAGTTGAGTTCTCTGAAGTAGAGTTGGAATGCTTGGCAGTTCAGCTGAAGAAAGGACCTGAGTATTAGGTACTGTATCTTGCCATGTGATCTTCAGAATCTTCATAAGACGATTCAAATGGAAGTTATTTAGTTTCCTGGCATGGGATTGGAATACTGTCCAGTTTTCACAGGAACACAACAATGAAGTTGGGACAATGGCTCTATAGACCTTCAGTTTGATAGGCAGTGTAATGATTCCTCTTCTCTTCCATACTTTCCTTTGGAGCTTCCCAAACACTGAGCTCGCTCTGGAAATATTTATGTAAACTTCACCATCTATGTATAAGTTCCTAGAAAGTATACTGCCAAGAACCAGGAGAACATTGTACACAGTATCAACAACATTGTGTGATGCCAAACTGTGACAAACTTAACTCTTTTCAGCAATATAATGATCCAAGACAATGTCAAGATGCTTATGGTGGAAATGCCCACCACATTCAGAAAACAAACGAACAAACAAACAAAAACCCTATGGCATCTGAATACAAATTGAAGAATATTATTTTACTTTTGTTGTTGAGAAGAGTGTATAATCATCTGAGAATAAAAAGCCATGTGCAACTCTCCCTCCACTTTAGTATTAGCTTGTAGCCTTTTCAAGTCAAATAATTTATCATCAGTGTGTTAGCTGATCTTGATGCCGTTTTCATGGATGTGAATATTTTGATTATATGATATTTTCCTAGGTGTCTTTGAAATCCAAGGGTCATATACCACTCAAGGTTTTGAATTGTTACAAATAAGTTACTCTCAACATGTTGTTCAGTCATTTTCAGTCTGACACATCATGACCTCATTTCAGGTTTCCTTGGCAAAGATACTGGAGTGATTTGCCATTTCCTTCTTCATTTCATTTTATGAATGAGGGAATTGAGGCAAACAGGGTTAAGTAACTTGTCCGGGTCACATACCCACTAAGTGTCTGAGGCCAGATTTGAACTTAGGTTTTCCTGGCTCCAGGCCAGGCCTTAACCCCAATTGCCTTAAATATCCAGGGCCATCTCCAGTCATCCATATATATATATATATATATATATATATATATCTTGCCACTGTATATATATCTTGCCACTGGACCCAGATGGGTCTGGAGGAGGGAATGAGGTTGGTGACCTTGCACAGCCCTCCCTCCCTTAAATGCAATTCAGTGAAAGTCATGACATCATAGTACTCTTTGAGAACAAAGGACAAACGACACCACCAGGATAAAACATAAATTCCACTATGTTGTTTTTAAAGTCCTTCATAACCTGGCCCCGACCTGTCTTTCTAGACTTATTCAGGTTCCCCTTTCCTGCAATCTAAAATCCAGTCAAACTGGCCTTCCCTTTCTCTTCCTCACACATGGAATTCCTTCTCAAATCCTTGAACCTTTCCATTGGCCATCTTAAACTCTCTCCTTACTTCTGCTGCCTTCAAGATGGTTCAGGCATTGCCTTCTACACAATGGTTTTCTTCAACTTCCCATTTGCTAATTTCCTCTCTCCCTAACTCCCTACTCTTTACCTATATTCCATTTATTTTGTATCTACATATACAAACATACATGCATACATTTACACACACGCACACACACACATACTCACATACACACACATACACACATTTACATATATGGAGAGAGACAGGGATAAAGAGAGAGTGGAAAGAGGGAGAGTAAGAGTGATAATAAGAAAGAGGAGAGAGAGAGAGAGAGAGAGAGAGAGAGAGAGAGAGAGAGAGAGAGAGAGAGAAAAGGTAGCTGACAAGAAGTTATATCACATCACCCTTCTCTCCCCAGGGTGAATAATTCACCACAACTTGAATTGTTATTCATAGATCTTTGGAATTTAACCCAGAATAAGGGCTGTCTATAGTCATTTACACTCCTACAATTTACCCTCAAAGTATAAAAGGACAACACTGTTTTGAAGCTTCTCCCCCTCTCCCTCTCCCTATTCCTCTCCCTCTGCTTTCTCCATCTCCCCTCTCTTTCCTCTTCTTTCTAAATCATGTTGTCTCGTTGGTTGTTCTGTTGTATTATACCCATGGGGTAATTAACATTTTCTAGCCCTCTGAAGGGTTTGGCATAAGCCAACCATAACAATCACTGGTAGAGTCAAAGGGGAAATCCAAAGTCTTATCAAAAATTCACCCAATTAGGAAAGGAAGTGAATCATTGATGGATGTTAAGCTAGAGGACCTCCTGATGGCATCTATAATGACTCAAGTTACTTAGAGATACACACAAAGTCCTCCAGTATATTGAATGGCCCCTTTGTGGAATCCCTGGACATGAGTCACACAGGATAATGAATAGACAGGTTGAGGTCAGCATCTATGGCATGCTTTCCCTCTTCAGGGAAACCAGAGATCCATCAGGATATCATAGCCTTTTCTTACTAATGAATCCACACAGGCAGTTCAGCTGTCCAAAGGGTGTTTGGGGGAGTGGGGCTGTTAATATTGCTTTCTAATGATAGTCAGTAGACAGAGTAAGAAAAAGAGTCTTCCTGAATGCTCCTACTGTCTGTATAGAATCTGCCTTATCCACTCTGATATCACCACTTGAGAGAAAAATCCACTCCCCATCACACATTTCTCAAAACAGGAATAAAAATCATATTTTTGTATTGATGTGTAGATTGATGTGACCCCTAAACATTTCCACCACTTCAAAGCTGCAGTGGGCCAATGTTGCTGGATTTCAGTTTTCTTTAAAAAATAAAATAAAACAGCTCCCTTCCAGAGACATAGCTGTACAGAGGAGATGTACTGCCTCAGGGAGCCTGAGGTCATTGAAGTTGCAGCAGTAGGAAGAGGAGACAGTCTAGGAGAGATGTTGTGCAAGGGCCCAGCTCACTTGTGGAGTCTCCAGCATCAGCCAAACAAAACAAACTTGTAAGTCCCTTTTCCACAGGACTGTTTGGGTCTCACTTTTCCTTTCTTTTTTCCTTTCTTTTTTTTTTTATGGGGCAATGGGGTCAAGTGACTTGCCCAGGGTCACACAGCTAGTAAGTGTCAAGTGTCTGAGGCCGGATTTGAACTCAGGAACTCCTGAATCCAGGGCCGGTGCTTTATCCACTGTGCCACCTAGCCGCCCCCTTTTTCCTTTCTTTTTAATGAAAGTCTTTGATTCCCCTGAGACACCAGAAGCCTTGGAAAAACATTGTTTCTCTGCCATAGACAGAGTACAGCCACCCTCCTGTTTCACTTTGAATGTGTGCCCCCAACAATCCCCCAAGCTCCATAGAATAAGCTGAAGAGCTTCTGGCTGAGAGAGTCCAATGGTCCATTTAGTTGTTAGAACCCACAGCTCCACAGTAAATATAGGTATATACATGACTTTGTCTCTGCCCTCTTCATCCTTCATATCTAGTAGGAAGATTGCTTACAAGAATAGAGAATTCATACACTGAGCATAGAATGGGACCCACATTTGTCCCTGCTTTTGCATACAATCTTCCTACCAGACTATAAGCAAATGAGAACTGTGTCTTAGTTAGACCCTGGGTCCACCCCAGGAGATCCCTACACAGGCAGGTCAAGTCCAGTCTCCAAATTGAGTTAACCTAAGTATTGGAGTTAACACACACATTGGCAAGGTGCAGAGCCCAGGGCTCTCTGAGGGTTAAGAATCTGGAGGGCTGGAGGAAGCACCATTTGATTTGGCTTCTGAAAGCTGTGTAGGAAGTCAACAGGTCACATGAGGAAAGAGGGGGATTTCAGGCATGGGGAACAGCCTGAATGTGGAGTTAAAGCCTATGAAGGAGGGAGGAGGGTTGTCCCAGGCTTCCTCCAAATTCAATCCAAGCCCAACCTTCTGCAAAAAGCTTCACAGCACCTGCCACATAATACATCTTAGTAAGTACTTATGAAATGCCTGAACCACAAATGAGGCAGGATGGAAAAATTAAGTGATGCCAGTCTGGGGAAAGCCACGGGTACCAGGCAGAAAAGTTTAACTTTTCCTCAGTAGGTAATATGGATACATGGAAGATATTGGAGTAGTAGAGTAATTTGAGTACTTGGCCGTATGGGACAGAGCTTCTTAAACTATGGTTCAAAACCCATATTGGGTCACATAACTGGATGTGGGGATTACAAAAAATTTGGCAATAGGAAAAGGTTATGCAAACCTATTTTACATACCTATATATCTAGGGACACATAAAAATTTGGGGGGCAAAAAGGAGTCATGAGTAGAAAATGTTTAAGAAGTCCTGCTCTAGGATATCTTACATCTTTCAAATCACATGATCTTAGAGATCATCTTCAGGATCATGAATTTATAAGATCAAAAAGGAGTGTGGTGTGGTGTGGTGTAGTGTGGTAGACAGAGCCCCGAAGCTGAAGTCAGAATGATAGATTTGAATACTACCTCTGACCCTGCCTTGTTCTCACTCATAAATGAATTTTTTTCTCTGTTCATCAGTTCCTTCATCTTGGAAAGAACAAGCAGCTTACTCCTGGAACCTCAGTCACAGGGCTCTTGTGAGGAGGCACAGAATGGCAGCAATGTGTTTTGTAAATCTTTAAGCACTATGGACAAGACACTTCCCAGTACTGGATTTAGGGCTTGTGGGAACTAAGGCCCTTGCTAGTGACCTGAACAGATTACTAAAGGACCCCAGAGCCTTCAACCTGCTTTGCATCATTGAAGGTAACAGTCACCCAGCCTCTGTCTGAAGGCTCCATGCAAGAGGGAGCCAACTGTCCTTCAGAAGGTGTCCAGGCCACAATGGGAAAGTCCTCAGTTCTCGGAAGCTTATCCTGACATCAAGATTAAAACTACTTCTCTACAATCAGCCAAGCATTTGTTAAACACCTAATGTGTGCATGGCCCTGTGCTAGGCCTCGGGATACAAGTACAAAGAATTAAATAATCTCTACTCACAAGGAGCTGACTTTTAAAAAAAAATTATCAATCACTAATTTCCTTTTGGAAAAGAAATAAAAGAAAACCCCCCAAACTCTTTATAACAAATAGAATTTTCAAGCAAATCAAATTGCTACCGTGCCCTGATGATATCCAACATCACATGTTCTTTCTACACAAGAGTCCATCACCTCTTGGGTGGGGTGGGCAGCATGCTGTACCCTCTGCCGTCTGGAACCATAGTTGTTCATTTCATTGGTCAAGGTTCTGGAGTCTTTCTTAGCTGATCTCTGCACCAGGTCCTGGGAGGCTCAGACATCTCAGAAGCTGTCCTTTTCAATCTCTCTTGTGACACAGTAGTATCCCATGATGTTCATTTACCACAAATGCATTACCCCCCCTCCCGACATTTTGCTTAAAATGCTTCCTAGCCCCCAAATCCTGCCTCATCACCAGCCTCACTTTTGAGGTTGATTTTTAAAACTTCAAAGACAGAAAGCCCCATTGAATGACTGTTATATAGATTTAGGCCTAAGTGTTACCTTATTATGTTCTGTTTTGGAAACCAGACTGCCATGCTCCATTTATTGCCCCTTCTGGCTTTGGGTTCTTTGTAGATTTGATCACCCTGCTATCTGTGCCTCTAGCCAAGGTGATGATTAAAAAGATAAATGATACTTAACCAAACTTAGGTCTCCTGAGGGGACTCTGCAAGTCAAATCACCTATATATTAAAACACATTTATAAAAATTGATTGAAATAATGTGCTTTTTAAAAAAAATATTTTATTTTATATGATGGCAGGTTTATCTGCCTTCTTTAAGTTTCTCTCTATGCCAATCCATCCTCCACTTGTCTATCAAAGTGATCTTCCAAAAACCCAGGTCTGACCATGTTACCTTCTTACCCCTGCAAATCCATAGACTCTAGTGTTCCCTATCACCCACAGAATCCAAGAAAAACCCTCTAGATTTTCTAGCTCTTTGTAAACTAGCCACATCCTTCATTTCTAGGCCTTTCATACCTTACTCTCCTCCGCGTACTCTGCAATCCTCTGATGCTGGCTCTTTTGCTGTTTGGTAGCCAAGGATGCTCCATCTCTCGACTCAGGGTGATTGCATTGACTGTCCCTCATGCCTGGAATGTTCTCTCTCTCCAGCATTGCCTCCTAAGTTCTGTGGCTTTTCTCCCAACTCACCTCATAGCCCAGCTTCTCCAAGAAGCCTTTTCTGGTCTCTCCCCTCAACAGCCAGTACCTAGCCTCAGGAATGAGTCCAATTCATCCTGTAAAGCAATCTTGCAGATACAGATTTATTTGCAGGTCTTTCCCCCCACGAGTCCATGAGATTCTTGAAGGCAGCTGATTTGGGCTTTCTTTTTAACCCTAAAACTTCAAATTCTCACCCACAGCCCCAAGAAGCTGTAGAACGTGCTGCAGTCATCCACAAATAAAACCATCTTGTCAGATGGGCTAAACAAGGTTGAGGGGAAGATACAGGCCTTGTGTCTATCAGGGAGTTAGGGAAGTGTTTACCCCGAGCCTGTGGAGACCTCCCTAAGTGGAATGGGCACAAGGGAGTAATGTGTTCCAACATCCATGAAGGCGGCTGAAGCAAACACTGTGACATCCTTCGAGTCTGGTCAGACATCAAAGCCATCACGGTCATCTACTGCACCTTGGGCCACTACCAGTCATCTGGACTTCTGTCAAAAAGAGAGAACGAGGCCGGTGACTTTCCACAACTCCGCCGCACTTAAATCCAATTAATGCACAAGTTGAGATCTCACTCCATGATGTCATTGGTCTTCTGTGAAAATGAAGGAGAAAGAACAATAGCATTTAGCAATGGGTTTTCCACTTAATAAATTGCTTGTCGTCTGACTGATTAACTAACTGAAATCACTGACCTTTGAGCAAACAAGTAGGAAAAAATGGTGTCTGAATTAGATCTCTGGTCCTCAAGCTCCAAAATCAGTGAATGGATACCTGAACTCTGCTTCCCAGTAGATAGAGCACTAGACTTGGAGTCATTCAAACCTGAGTTCAAATTTGGCCTCAGATACTAGCTGGGTGACCCAGGACTCATTATTTAACCTCTGTCTGCCTCAGGTTCCTCTACTGTGACATGATATAAAAACAGGACCTACCTCCAAGGTTTGAGTGAAGGTCAAGGGAGAGAATATATCTAAAGGGCTTGAAAGTGGGAGCTATTATCATTATTGATGTCATCATCATCATTGGCCTTATGAATTATCAGTCATCGTCCTCAATCATCATTATTGTTTTCACTATGGCAATGATGATCCTGATTCTCCTTGCTAGTTCTTCATATCACCCCTCCCCCAAGGCAGGCATGGGACATTCTTACCCTCTGTGACTAGGCTTGGGATGGGTTAGAAAGCTACTCTGTAAACTCTGCCCTCCCCCCCTCCACCCATCTCCTAGGATAACTCACTAATTTCTTCTTCATTTTGATCTGTGGTTATGTGTGTGCTGAAGTTATCATGTGCAAATATACTTTGTTAATAACCAAAAGAGAGAAGGAAATTAAGAAAAAAGATTTGGCAAAGTCTCAAATGCATAAGAACAGGCATGAAATGTAAATAAATATGTTTTAAAAATAGGAACCTACACAAGGAAAAACAACAAATAAGCAAAGGAGAGTGAAATAGGGCTGAGGATCCCCCCTACCCACATGCACACATGGTTGCCTTATTTTGCAAACCCATTGAACAAGAAATTCAGTTTCCAGAGACACTGTGAGCTTTCCCTCTGCCATCTGGTCAGGAAAGATCTGTAGACCTTAGGGAAAATTGTTGAGCAGATGGTTGGAAAGAATAGGAAGTGGCTTCTGGAGCCTGTCTCTATGGAAGGTGGAAAGGTAGTATCTAGTGACATAGCCATAGGTGCTGGGCCAACAAAACCATGCACGGCATCCACCCATGGTGTTAACAAACTTTCTCATGACACCAGTTCTCAGCTCTGCCCTCACTATGAGTCCAAATGCCATCTTGGTACATTATTGAGATAGCACCCACTGTGCCTGAGCTCAAAAGGAGACAAACTAATAATTTCAGTGGAAGCAGAAGCATTTAAAATGAAACTAGTCACTCAAAAGGTGTAAATCTTGGCACAGAAGGATGTTCAGTAGGATTTGCTGACCAGAGCCTTGGGCAAACAGAGAAAACCAGCAGCTTCTTAGTGACTGGCATGTAGAGGTGGGAGAAGGATGCACCCTCAGGTTACAAAAGATGCTGTCCTGCATGCAGAGGCATTGATGTAAGCCCAGCATCAGTGGGCATTCTACCCTGACCTAAGGAGTGGCCTCGGGAATGAGGGTCCTTGGGTTTAGTCTTAAACTGAGAGGATTAAAGTGAGTCTTGGGACCCTAAGAAGGGTTTTCATTCTGTATCTGATTCTTATTGCCTTTACGAGCAGAGGAAGGTCTTTGAATCTCTCAGATAACTTTATTTTTTTTTATTTTTAATTTTATTTATTTATTTTTGTGATGGCAATGAGTGTTAAGTGACTTGCCCAGGGTCCCACAGCTAGTAAGTGTCAAGTGTCTGAGGCTGGATTTGAACTCAGGTCCTCCTGAATCCAGGGCTAGTTCTTTATCCACTGCACCACCTAGCTGCCCCCTCTCAGATAACTTTAACACTCAAAGCTCTAGGAACACAGTCTGTTTTCTCACTGCAGCAGGGGCTGGAAGCCTGCTAATTATTGAATTGCCTCTAACATTCTGAGATATGTGCAGGCTATGGCTGAAATTTTCCCATGAAATGGCAGCAATGGGACACACAAGCCTACGTGAGTCCTCTGAGTCTAAGTTGTGATCATTTTTATTCTCCTGGCCCTTTCTTTCTCCCTCCTTCTGGACTGGAACTTGACACATTTTACTCTCTCTTTTTTAATCGTAAAAGTATTTTATTATTTTACAGTTACATGCAAAGATATTTTTCAACATTTGTTTTTATAAGATTTATAGTTTCAATTTTTTCTCTCTCCCTCTCTTTACTTCCCCCTTCCCAAGATAAAAAGCAATCTAATATGGGTTATATATGTACAATCACGTTAAACATATTTCTGCATTCGTCATGTTGTGAAAGAAAAATCAGAACAAAAGGGAAAAAGCTCAAAAAAACCACTAGAAAGTGTACGGTTGAATCTGCATCCAGATCCACTGCTCTTTTTTTCTGTATGTGGAAAGCATTTTCCATCATGAGTTCTTTGGAATTAGCTTGGAACATTGTATTGCTGAGAAGAGTTAAGTCATCACAGTTGATCACCACACAACGTTGTTGATACCGTGTACCATGTTCTCCTGGTTTTCCTCATTTCATTTGGCATCAATCCATGTGAGTCTTTCCAGGTTTCTCTGAAATCTGCCTGCTCATCATTTCTTACAATACAATAGTATTCCATTACATTCATATACCACAACTTGTTTAACCATTCCCCAATTGATGGGCATCCCTTCAACTTCCAATTCTTTGCTACCACAAAAAGAGTAGCTATAAATATTTTTGTACATGTGAGTCCTTTTCCCTTTTTTAATGATCTCTTTGGGATATATACCTAATAGTATTATTGCTGATTCAAAGGGTATGCATAGTTTTATAGCCCTTTGGGCATCACACTTTACTCTCTTAAAAATTATAGAGCCCCCTCCCCCCAAAAAGAACTTTTCATTTATATGTATCATATCTATTGATATTTACTATATTAGAATTAAGATGTCTTACTGATATTCTGAAAATCTCTTTACTTTGCAGATCCCTTGAATGAATCTTATACATTCCTGGGGTCCCTGGGCTCCTCTCAAAGAAAAGCTGCTCTAGATGAAGACCACATATTTAGAGCTCGAAGAGAATTGGATAGTGAGTCCTCAAGATGGGAGGTGACTGACCAATGAACCCACGTGGAGTTAGTGACCAAGCTGGCTCTATTTTTTAAACATATGACTATACATATATTTGTTGATTTTTAATCAACATTTTTATTTAAAGTTTTAAGTTGCAAATTCTATCCCTCCCTCTCTCCTTCCCTTCTTCCCCTGACCCCTCCTTGAGTTAGGAAGCAATCAAATGTAGGTTATACATGTGCAATTATGTAAAATTTTGCAATGTTAGTCATTTTATATAAAAAATCAAATAAAAGAAAACAATGAGAGAAATTGAAAAATAGCATGCTTCAGTCTGTGTTCAATCAATATCAATTCTTTCTTTGGAGGTGGAAAGTATGCTTCATCATTAGTTCTTTCGATAATTGCGATGCTGAGAATAATTAAGTCATTCATAGTTCTTCATCAAACACTATTGCAATCCAATACCACTACTAGGTTGATATCTTAAAAGCGATAAAAAAGTTGAATTCGAAATTGGGTGATGCCCATTAATTGGACAATGGCTAAACAAATTGTGGGATGAGATTAAAATGAAACACTATTGTGCCATAAGTAATGATGAGCAGGATATTATCAGAAAAACCTGGAAAGACATACATGAGTTCATGGAAAGTGAAATGTAATGTATACAAAATAACAGCAATATTGTAAGATGATCTCCTGTGAATGACTTAGTTATTTTCATCAACACAATAACCAAGACAGCTCTGAAGGACTTATGAAAAATACAATCCATCTACAGAGAAAGAACTGATGGTATCTGAATACAGATTGAAGTATATATTTTTTGTTAGTTCCTTTTTCTAAATTTTTGTGTGTGTGTGTTTTCTTTCACAACCTGACTAATGTGGAAATGTTTTGCATGACTACACAAGTATAACTTATATTGAATTTCTTGAGTTCTTAAGTGGGGGAGTGGGAAGGGAGGGAGGAAGACAATTTGGAATACAAAATTTTAAAAATCAATGTTAAAATTTGTTTTTACATATAACGAGGAAAAATAAAATTCTAAAAAATAAAAAAATAATAATGTAAAAAACACTATTGCTATCACTGTGTATAACATTTTCCTGGTTCTGCTCACTTCACAACACATCAGTTCATATAAGTTTTTCCAGGCCTTTCTGAAATCATCCTGCTTGTCATTTCTTTTGGAATAATAATATACCATCACAGTCATATACCACACCTTGTTTAGCCATCCCTCAGTTGATAGGTATCCCTTTGATTTCCAATTTTTGAGGCGCCAGAAAAAGAGTTGTTACAAATATTTTTGTACAGGTAGGTCTTTTTCTCTCTTTAGGATATCTTTGGGATATAAACCTAACAGTGGTATTGTTGGATCAAAGGGTATGCACAGTTCTCTGGTCCTTTGGGCATAGTTTCAAATTGCTCTCCAGAATGATTGGATCTTTTCATAACTCCACCAAGAGTGGATAGGCATCCCAGTTTTCCCACATCCTCTCCAAAATTCAATATTTTCTTTTAGTTTGTTATAATAGCCACTCAGAGAGGTGTGAGGTGATACTTCAGACTTGGTTTTTTTGTTTTGTTTTTTTTCTGCATTTCTCTGATCAATAGTGATTTAGAACATTTAGACAGTTTTGATTTCTTTGTCTAAAAACTACCTGTTCATATTCTTTGACCATTTATCAACTGGGGAATGATTTGTGTTTTTAAAATTTTACTCATTTGTCTATATATTTAAATAGTGAGACTTTTTTCAGAGATATTTGTTGCAAAATTATTTCCTAGTTTTCTATTTTTTAAAATAATTTGGGTTGCCTTGGTTTTATTTGTACAAAAGCTGTTTAATTTTATATAATTGCAATTATCTATTTTACATTTTGTAATGATCTCTATGTCTTCTTTGATGCTAAATTCTTCCCTTATTCATAAATCTGACAGATAAATTATTCCATGCTCCTTAATTAACCTATGTATCAACTTTTATGTGTAAATTATGTACACCTTTTGACCTAAATTTGGTAGATCTATACCTAGTTTCTGCCTTGCTGTTTTCCAGTTTTCCTAACTTCTTTTTTGTCAAATGATGTGTTTTTGTTCCAAAAGCTTGGATCTTTGCATTTATCATATTCTATATTAATATAATAATTTACTGTAGTGTAATATTTATCTATTTTTTCTTTTTTCTTTTTGTGGGGGAATGAGGGTTAAGTGACTTGCCCAAGGTCACACAGCTAGTAATGTATATATATTCCATTCCATTGATTCACCATTCTATTTCTTAGCCAGTACCAAATTATTTTGATAATTAATGCTTTATAATATGGTTTGAAATCTAGTACGACTAGACTACTTTCACATTTTTAAATTGATTCCCTTGATATCCTTGAGCTTTTGTTCTTCTAGGTGAATTCTGTTATTTTTTTCTATATCTATAAATTATTTGAATATGGTAGAAACTAGGTATAGATCTACTAAACTAAGGTCAAAATGTGTACATGATTTACACATAAACGGTGATATCATAGGTTAATCGAAACCATGGAATAATTTATCTGTCATATTTATGGATAGGAGAAGAGGTTAGGATCAAAGAAGACACAGAGAACATCACAAAATGTAGGATAGATCATTTTGATTAAATGAAATTAAACAGCATGGTTTGCATGGCACTAAATAAATAGATTAATTTAGGTAGGATTGTCATTTTATTATATCGACTCAGCCTACTCATGAGCAATTAATATTATTTCCAATTGTTTGCATCTGACTTTATTTGCTTGAAAAGTGTTTTATCATTCTGTCCATATAGTTCTCGGGTTTGTCTTGGCAAGTAGACTACTAAGTATTTTATATTGTCTACAGTTATTTTAAATAGAATTTCTGAACTGGCTCTTGAACCCAGATCCTCTGAACCTTAATCCAGTATCCTTGCCACTGTCTCCCATTTATGCCCAAGAGGAAAGAGAGAGAAGGGTTAGGTGGAAACCACAAGTTCAAAGTATTGGATTCTTGGGTTCCTTCATAACTAGAGCAAAACAATCTAGAAAAGTTAGGTCACAATCTGCTTGTGTGTTCATTGTGACCTCATTTGAACTAGAGCTGAAAAGTGTCCTGGCTCTGACCCTAACTATCTATATCCTTGGGCCACCACTGAGGCCTCTTTAGGCCTCAGTTTCCTTACCTGTCAAATAATAAGGGTTAGCTTGCTCTCTCTAATGACCCTTCCACGTCTGAAATTATGGGTCAATGTCACTAAGAAGGAGATATAGGTCCAGAGACACCTTCCCTGTCCATTGCCCATTGCTCAGTGTCTGAATAGCCTCACTGTGTACTGCTCTCCTGATCTGAGAAGCAGTTTCTGGTTCTTTGTCCACATTTCGAGGCTGGGCTGGAAGCTCATAATGCACACACAGCTTCTTAGTGCACCTATGTGTGTTTTGAATAAACCTATTCTGTTTCATATATGCTCTGGGAAGTGATATAAATGCTTTCAAGCTTCCTTCCCAGATGAGTTAATATCCACCTGGAAGGCTGATAAATAAAATACTGGAAGTCCAAGTTAACAGGCATCATCTTTGTTGTCCTAAAGAGATGCACCCCATCCCTCCCCCAACCACAGAGAGCAGGGAAAGATCTCATCAGAGCATGGTGAGGGGCCTGTGAAGAGCTGCCCTACTGGCCCCATCCCCAGGAAGACCATGAGCAGGAAAGCTTCCTAAGTCCAAAAACTGAAGGACAAGGACTAAGAATTCTTTTTCCAGCTCGGTATAGGGGCATTTATATAACACAAGCTTCCCTCAGCCTCAGCCTGGAGACAGGGAGAAATGGTCTGGAAAGGACAGAGGGGCTTTGCTGCATGTTATGGGACTTCTGTGATGGGAAAACCAAAGAATGAGAGGGGAAGGACCATTCAAACAATTGTTGAAATTTGTAAACTATGGTTTCCATGATGGAAATTCTCATCCCTGATACCTAGATGAGGGTTGGGAAGGTCAAAGGTTCAGAAAGGATCAACTCTTGCACTTGTCCAGCTGGTAAAAACCGACTTCAAAGGTTCACTCATGTAGTTGAGCCAAGCTTGTTCAGTATTAGAAGTCTACAAGTGAGATGCCTGGGACATGCAAGCAGGTGAGATTAGCCCACTCTGCTGCAGTGCATAGGCAGTTGGATCACCCCAGAGAGGTTCCCAGTGCCTTGTACCTGATGTTCTAATCAGGGCTCACTCCTATTTCCTCCATCACCAGTCAGGTCGACATTCTTACCCTCAGACTCAGAGACCTGGCCTCGCTCACCAAAGGTAGTCATCTTTGATGGACATGGACAATGACAACAGCAACAGCATAAATATAACATTTTAAGATTCACAAAGAGTTTTACAAATATTATTTCAGTTTATACTCACAACAGCCTTGGGACGTAAGTTTTGTTATTCTCTCCATTTTCATGGTAGAGGAAGCTAGAGGAAGCAGAAGTTAAGTGACTTGCCCATGGTCAAATTCCTGGTGTCTGAGGCAGGATTTGAACTCAAGTGTTCCAGAATTGTTCTAATGCATTCTCTGAGAGCATCTGATTCAGATACTCCCTTTACTATATACTATATGAATGTGGAAGCTGCTAGGTGGCACAATGGATACAGAATCAAGCCTAGAGTAAGCAAGATCTGAGTTCAAATCTGGTCTCATAAACTTACTAGCTGTGTGACCCTGGGCCTCAGTTTCCTCATTGGTAAAATGATCTGGAGAAGGAAATGGCAAACTCCTCCAGTATCTCTGCTAAGAAAACCTCAAATGATGTCTCAAAGAAGCAGACACAGCTGATATGACTGAACAATAACATAATAATGTGGGGAGGACAAGGTGTCCCAAATCACAACCTGCCCTAGTGTCTGGTCATGCTGGGTCTAGAAGCCCACTATGTGTTAATCTAGAACTGGAAGGGCCCTGAGAGATCATCTGTCAAACCTCTTCAATGTATACCAAAGAAAAAACATATAGCAAAGGGGAGGGAGTAGCATAAGATGACAGGGTGAGTGGCTGAGACAGAATCCAAAACCAGTTCTTTCATGACAAAGCCAAAGCCTATTCACATCAAGCTTTCTTCATTGCCTTCACATGAACACAGGGGCCAGGTCCTCATGGTTTTTAAGGTCTGTCACCTCCCAACACAAGGTTCTGTACACAATAAACCAAGTTTATCATCATCATCATCATCATTTTGTGGGGCAATGAGGGTCAAGTGACTTACCCAGGGTCACACAACTAGTAAGTGTCAAGTGTCTGAGGTCAGATTTGAACTCAGGTCCTCCTGAATCCAGGGCTGGTGCTTTATCCACTGCACCACCTAACTGCCCTGGCACAAACTCTCTTGAGGGAATTTAGATCTTTCTTTCCTCCAAAGAGAAGATGTCTGGAAAACACAAAACCCTCAAGGTTGAAATCCCCCTTTTCCCTAAAGGGAAGAAAACCAGAGGAAGATGATGCCTGTGAAATTAAAGAAAGGTGTTTATTAAGCAGGTAAGTAAAACATGCCCATGGGTTCTGTCAACCTTTGCCGACAATCCAGCAAATAATGTATGGGGAGAATTTATATACCTTTTAGACAAAGGAAGGTAATGAATTTGATGGAAAGGTGGACTTATAAAGGAATTAGTCAGTGAGCCCAATGCCTGAGGTGTGGTTGTTGGTGGTAAGAATTCCACATGTCAAAGCTGTGGCCCTTTGATACACAAATCAGAAGGCATCCTTGGTGATAAACAGTCCATAGTTCACGGTTTGATAAAATGTCTCCAAAAACAGGATAATTCCAAGAGCCCCCTAACAAAGTTAGGGGAGTCTCTGGAGACAAGGTTGTCTCTAAAACCCATAAAGTCTTTGAAGATAGCAGTGTCTTTTGAAGGTCCCTAAACCACCAAATGTCTCAGGGTCTGCTTCAAAACTGGTATGAGCTTAATTGGCTTTTAGAGTTGCTGATTTTCTGCAAGTCCAGCTAAGTTTACTTTTAGGCACCACAAAGGATTGCTCATATGGCAAGTCAATACAACCAGTCTTCATACAGTTCTGGTTACCTGGAAAATTGTCAGGGGGGTGGGGGGAGGAGGTCAAGCAAATAGAGGTATCCATTTTTCCAAGTTACTTATGAAATGTTTCTTGTATAAATGGTGATTTTTTAAACATAAAAGTATCTCAGGTATTAATCTTCTTTGTTAAAACAAACACAACCCCACCTTTTTCCTTTACTTTTCCTGCTTTGGCTGGAGTTTGAGAGAGCATCATTCTGTGGATAAAATCTTTTTGGCTACATTTCCCACAATTTGTGAGGCCTGTGAATGAACCTACAATGCAGCTATATCAAAGACTAGGAGTAGTTAATAGTCCTCCTCTGTCAATTTTATGATTAGAGAAATGTGTGTGTATGTGTATATGGGGGGGGGGGGAGTGTGTAAAGAGGCAGGGACTAAGGACGCAGGGAAAAGGCCAGAACTGGAGTGATGGATAGAGTGAGAAAATACATCTCTCCATAAGGAGGAGTGTTAGTGGTTATGTAGTTTTCACTATCCCAATGAAGTCACAATGGCAACTGGAGAGCTGAGACCAAGCTTCTTGGTGCCACTCCTCCACCCTACTCAGGGGATACTTTGGGAAGTTCAAGAAGCCCCAAAGCTTATTGGCAGCCTAGAGAGCTTGAACAAACAAGGACTAAGCACTTCCATGGAGCTATATGTTAAAAGAGAGATTAGAGGGGGCAGCTAGGTGGTGCAGTGGATAAAGCACCAGCCCTGGATTCAGGAGGACCTGAATCAAAATCTGGCCTCAAACACTTGACACTTACTAGCTGTGTGACCCTGGGCAAGTCACGTAACCCTCATTGCCCCACCAGAAAAAGAGAGAGAGAGAGAGAGGAGAGAGAGAGAGAGGAGAGAGAGGAGAGAGAGAGAGAGAGAGAGAGAGAGAGAGATTATAGAGATAAGCCCAGTTCTACCTATCCTGGAGATGAAAGCCCTCTGCCCCCTTTGTGGATGACCACCAAGAATATTTGAGTTCTGGCCTTTTTTGTTCATGCTCCCGCTAAGGGCCTGTTATGTCTCTGCTAGCTGTGGCCATTGAGCAATGCATGACATCCGGGTTCAGCTGTGGTTTGTAGAATTATTAACCCCAAACAGCCACACTGGTTTTGAGAGAAGCTAAGGGTGGTGATTGAATGAATGTGGAAAGAAAGGTAGGGCCATGTCATTCTTACTGAGAGAAAAGCTTATTAAATAACCAATTGTTAATATTGGGGAGATCCAGGATTTTCTCTTTCCTCATTTGGAGTTTAGATCAAAATTTAGTTCTCTGAAGGAAAAGGCAGATGACGACATGAAAATTTCAAATTATTACCCCACCTAGCTAGAAAACCTTAGAAAGAATTCAATCTAAGGTGAATTCAGGCCCATTGTGTTCTACTCCTGCAGGTTTGAGCCAGGGTAGATCCTTTGTCTAGACTGCCTGAGGCTGGGGGTGGTCTACAGTGAGAGTAATCAGAGTCAGGTCCCCAGACCCTCATTAGAGCGGGTCCCCATTCATTATAATATTCCTTCTTCACATTCATTTATGAGCAGATTCATTGTCACCTCCAGGAACACCCACTACCCAAGGGCATATTATTGAGTGGGTTCCATGAAGGAGTCTTTGGCCTTGGAGGGTTCCACTGGCTCCTTTTATTAATTATATGCTAGCATGATTAATACAACGATTAATTATCCAGGAACTATGTCTCTCAAACTTTGTGTATGTCACATTAATCAATCACTTCAGATACAAGGAAAGGTGAAAAACAGGGCCCCTATCCTCAAAGAGCTAAACAACTAATGGGGGAGGGCAGCTAGGGGGCGCAGTGGATAAAGTCCCGACCCTGGATTCAAGAGGACCTGAGTTCAAATCTGACCTCAGACACTTGACAGTTACTAGCTGTGTGACCCTGGACCCTCATTGCCCCGCTAAACAAAACAAAACAAAACAAAACCCCTAATGTGGGAGGCAAGAGCTATGTATTTATGTCCTTACATGTGTCAGTGCAGGGTAACCTCAGGCGAGGAGGTGAGAAACACTGTCCACATAAAGGGTATGTTGCACCTTGGTGACAGTCATTGATTATCCACGTCTGTATTTGTCTCTAAATTGTTAAGTGGCTGTCATTTGGATAAATTAATTCAGAGGTTTATATGACAAGGAGGTTCTATTGAACTCTGGTTGAGAATCAGCATAGAACCAGGACCCCCTTCCTTCACTCCCCCACACATTTCAAATAAAGAATTCTAAGACCTGATTTTCACTAGGTGCCAAATGTACCTTGTTTATTCCGTAATGGTGAGTAAGACTGGGATACCCAGTGCTTCGCACAGTGCCTGTCACACAGGAAGCCTCAATGAATGTTTATTGACTGATAATTCTTCACCTAAGCCAAGAAGTCTGTATTGGCTAAGGGACTTGGTGATATTACCTGTGACCTATATATGATCATTGAGATGATTGAAACCATTAGAGATCTTCAGGCTGTGACAATGAAAAGTTAGGACTGGAGATATCATTGGGTGAGCACTAAAGTGCAGTCCATCTAGGGGCACCTGAGAAAGTGAGAAAGAGCCTTGAAGGTTGAGCAAGGGCAGATATCTAAGGGTGGGATATTACTGTCCTCTTGGAACAACCCACTCAAGCTTCTGCTCCTCTTGTGCCCATGCTCTCAACTGCAGAGTATTGGTCTGGGAGAAGGTGGGCTCTTTGGTCCATGCCCCTCCCAGGCACTGTCTAGCCATACATACAGGAAAGTGCAGTACTACTTATTGATCCCAATGCTTCCAGTAACCTAAATCGTGCCTCTATCAGGAAGAGACTGGACATCATCAGAGATAACTATAAATGTAAATCAGAGAAGAGACCTCCCTCCATGCCTTGCTGCATGTTACACATTTTCCTAACTGTGGGCTCACAGTGAATGGTGAGGCTTCATAATTTATTGTTTAATAAACAATCCCTGAGACCACACAGGCGACAAGACAGAGCTGAGTAGCCCATCACACTGCCCCTCAACTAGACTCAAATGGAGTAACAGGAATTTACAGAAATGAGACACATTTCTTTTATTTTTAATAGGATTTTATTTTAGTTTTTCCAATGATATGTAAACATATTTTTCAACAGTCATTCTTGTAAGATTTTGAGTTCCAGATTTTTCCCCCTCCCTCCATTCCCTCCCCCCTCCACAAACAATCTGATATAGGTTTACAGGACCATTGTGATAAACATATTTCTGCATTAGTCATGTTATGAGAGAAGAAAACAATTTGAAAATAGGCAAAGAAGGAGGCCTACAATATTTTGCTGATACTTAAACCAAGAAGAACCGAAACCGAGAAAGAAAATTATAAACAAATTTCCTTAATGAATATTGATGGGTAAATTCTAAATAAAATATTAGCAAAGAGATTACAGCAATTTTCTCACCAGGATAATATGCTATGACAGGTAGGATTTATACCAGTAATTCAGGTTGGTTCATTGTTAGGAAAACTATCAACATAATCAACCACATCAATAACAAACCAATTGAAATCATATTTTACCTCAATAGATGCAGAAAAAACTTTTGACAAAATACAGCACCCATTCCTATTGCAAACACCAGAGAGCCTAGGAATAAATGAGGACTTTCCTTAAAATGAGAATCACTATCGATCTCAAAACCATCAGCAAGCATTATATGTAATGGGGATAAGTTAGAAGCATTCCCAGTAAGATCAGGGGTGAAACAGGGATGTCCATTATCACGTTTATTATTTACATTGTGCTAGAAATGTTAGCTTTAACAATAAGAGAAGAAAAGAAATTGAAGGAATTAGAATATGGTAAGGAGGAAAATAAACTATCACACTTTTCAGATGATATGATGGTGTATTTAGAGAAACATAAAGAATCAACTAAAGGAGCAGCTAGGTGGCGCAGTGGATAGAGCACTGGCCCTGGAGTCAGGAGTACCTGAGTTTCAAATCCGGCCTCAGACACTTAACACTTACTAGCTGTGTGACCCTGGGTAAGTCACTTTAACCCCAATTGCTTCACTAAAAAAAAAAAAAGAATCAACTAAAAAAACCCAACTACTTGAAATAATTAACAACTTAGGAAAGTTGTAGGATATAGAATAAACCCACATGAATTATCAGCATTTCTTTATATGACCAACAAGTCCAGTAGCAAGAGATAGAAAAAAATTCATTTTAAATAACTATAGACAATATAAGTATTTAGGAGTCTACCTGCCAAGAGATGCATTTCTTTTAAATCATTGGCTGATTTATCACTTTATAGTTATTGTTTATTTAATTATAGGGAGAGTGGGTTTTAAAGCTATAATTCTTAACATATATTTTAAAAGTTGTAATTTATAAATTTTCAATAAAAACGAGACCATCAGAATTAAAATAAATGAAATACCTCATATCTGACAGTAAGAGGTAGCTAGCTAGGGGGCACTGCAGTGGATAGGACACAGGCCTGGATTCAGGAAGACCTACCTTCCTGAATTCAAATCTGGCACCAGCAGGCTTTTCATTTATTTATTCATTCATTAAAGGTATTTTTTTTTCTTGCAGTACCACTCCCTCATTTTTAAGAGTAAGAAACTGATCCAGACAGATTTGGTGACTCACCCAGGGTCACACATTTAGTAGTAGTTTGAAGAGAGATTTAGTCTCTGGTGTACCTCTCATCTTTTATGCTCCCTTGTGGCTTCTCTATCTTCCCCAAAGATAAAGGGTCATTCTCCTCTCTTAACATGAAAGGCACAGTTGTGCTAGAGGGTAACATTAAATCTTTTTTTTCTGATTTTTGTTTGTTAATTTACTGAGACAAATCAAGAATTGAAATGAAAAGATTTGTTTCAACTCTTCCCTGATCAATTCAGTGACTTATTAGTTTACCCATTTCTGGTTAAAAATCCCATTTAAAATTGAGCAAATGATCTTCCCTCTGGAGCTTAGCAGTAGCAGCAGATGAGGTCTATGTTTACTTTGAAGTGTGAAGGATGTTTAAAGCAGTCATAAAAACTTAATGAGAAATGACCCATTTTAATTCCTGGTATTAAGCTGGTTAATGAAGTAGACCCACTAGGTTTCTGGTCAAAGGCTCTGCAATGATGCCCACATGTTTCCTTTTCCCTATAGAGAGGTAGTTCATCAAGGCTGAAATAATCTGTCCCTCAGTGCCCAGGGAGGGGAAGGGAGATAGTGGATGCAAAGGGAAAAAGGAAAAGAGAAGACATGCCACCTACTGCAAAATCTATGCTATTGACGACTCTCTAAGACCCAGCTTCTTAAACTGTGGGTCATGGTAACTGAATGTGGGGGCCATGAAAAGTTTGGCAAAAGTAAAAAATTATGTATACCTATTCTATATACCTATATACCTGGGGTCACATAAAAATTTCTCAGGTGAAAAGGGGTCACAAGTGGAAAAAGCTTAACAAAACCCTGCTCTTGAGACCCTTGTATCTCTCAGTCATAAGAGAGGCTTAGGACAGGATACTAGGAAGGGGATCCATTTAGAGTCAGATAGCAGGGGCAGCTAGTTGGTGCAGTGGATAAAGCACTGGCCCTGGATTCAGGAGGACCTGAGTTCAAATGTGCACTCAGAGACTTGACACTTGCTAGCTGTGTGATCCTGGGCAAGTCACTTAACCCTTGTTGCCCCACTGCCCCCCACCCCCCCCCCACCCCCCAAAAAGTGATGGAGTCAGATAGGAAGGGTTTGACTCCTGGATCATTTGCTTACTGCCCTTGTAACATTGGATGATTTGGGGGACTAAGATAAATCCAAGATGTGGAAAAGATGAGACTCTTGAAATCCTTTGCTCTGGGTTTTCAAAGTAAGAAAGTGCAATGGAGGAAGATGCTGTATGATATCCAGAGCCAGAATTTGAACCCAGCTGTACTGCCTCCAAACCTGGATCTCTTTTCAAGAGCCTAATCCCTTTCTGTCTCCCAAAATCCCATGCCCAGTGTTGCTTCTAGATATCATTTGGATTTCATTCTTTCCTGACTCCAAATTGAAATCTGAAGCTATATTGTCCTGAGGGAGGAGAAGAGGGGAAAAGAAGGGTAAGGGCTGGGAGAAATGGAAAGCAACAGAGAGACAGTGCTTAGCATAGTGTCTGGCACACAATAGCCATTTCTGGAATGTTTATTGATTGAGAGAAACAGAGGGAGAAAAACAGAGAGGAGTGGAAGAGATCAAGAGAGAGAAAAAAATGTAGACAGACAGAGGCAGAGAGGGGAGAGAGACAGAGACAAAGAGCGACAAATGGAAAGAGATATGGATATGGATATTGGGAGGGAGAAAGGAGACAGACAGACAAAGAGAGAGAGAAAGAAAGAGAGGGAAAGACACACACAGAGAGACAGAGAGACATTGAAAACATTGAAGTTGGTGTCCATTTCACCCGATTTTACTAAGAATATGTAACACTCCCTTGGCTGATGTCCAATGTCTGTGGCACCAAGAGAATCCTAGTGAAAAGGAGACAGTTTGAGTGAAAGGCTTATATAGGATTTGGGAGGGAAGGGATTGAAACAAATAAGCAGGGCTGGGAAAATGAAGCAGAAATGGAAATGCTCAGTCCATTTATTTCTAAAATAACAATTAACAGTGTCTTGAAAATCCCATATTATCGATGTTTAAATCTTTGGGGTAAGAGCAGAAAAGGATAAGAGTCTTAGATTGGAATTATAGGGTAATGTTATTCATGAGCCAGTCTTATCACTTGCATCCAGACTGCATATATTCGTATAAAACTCAATTCTTTACCTATTCAAACTTATCAAGCCAAAGGATTCATGTTTTACCTCCTGGACTTCCTGGAATAGGTTCATATTCGTTGTGTGATAGAATCCTTAATTAGTCAAAATTTTCCTGAAGCCTTTATCACTAGTAAGTGCTAATGTAACATACATACAGAGGTGAAAACATGTAAAAACAATAAATAAATCAGGCCTTGTATTATGAGGATGCTCTGGCAGTATTCTTTTCAAAGTCAAATATCATGCTACATTCCCAACCCCAGCCCCAGCTAGCCACTGCATAAGCAGATGAATATAGAGGTGTTATCATACAGAGGTACATCTTACAGCTATTGTAAAGTATTGACTGAAAACATGTCCAAATTCATTAATAAACTCAGTTCTAGAAATTATACTGATTCATTTTTCATCCATTCTAACTTGTGTTTTTAAAATTATTTTCTTTAAAAAGTCCATCATGTGTGTCCTCAGTTTAGGCCCCAATTCTGACAAATCACTTCCTCCATGTTAGATATAATTGCTAACTCAGAAATGCTTGAGCTTGCTTGCTTTTTTATCTCTAATTTTTGAGTCAGATAATGTACATAAATCTCCATCCCTTCACTATAGTTTAAATGAGTTTTACAAAGAAGATGGCATTTGCCTGGAATTCAAATCCATGCCCAGAGGTTTTCCAAACTGTGGTCACCAAATTCCTACTGCAAGTGTCCCAAGGGTACTTCTCTTGTGATCTTAGGATCTCAGAGCTAAAGGGACCACAAGGTCCATCCAGTTCAAGCCTCTCTTTTTGCATGTGGGGAAACTGAGGTAGGCTAGGTGATTTGTCCATAGGAAACAAGTAGCAGAGGCAGAATTCTAACCTAGCAGAAAGGAAAAATCTTTAGTCCAAAAAAGCAATGATGACACAGGGAAGCATCAGCAGCAGTGGTAAGAATGGAAGCCAGGTTCCTGAGCCCAGGATCAGTGTCTTTCCTTTCCAATGGGCAGAATTTGCTGTGGGTTCCTACATACACATGTTCCTCATAAGTAACGTCCCTGACACAGTGATGCTCCATCTTCCTTTTTTCATTTTCCCCTTCCCCGAAGTCCTCCTTACAGTCAATCCTTCCTCCTGGTCCTGCCTCAGTCCCATGAGGATATATGCTCACATTCCACCTCTGCTCCTTCCTGCTACTTTGACCTTGTGTCAGTATCTCAGCTTTTCCAAATGTAAAATTGGTTCTTGTAAAATTGGTTGAAAAGAGATCCAAAGAGATTGCAAACATGAAAGTCAATGACTACATGATGCTGGGAACTGAAGTGGATTGTGGAGTGTACCATACACTAGGGAGCTTGTCTGCATGGTGTTATGGAGGCTTCTTTTGTCTGGTTCCTGTCCCAAGGCTTCATTTCCTCTTTGATCAATCTGTTGCTAACAAATTAATTAGTCTTCATATTAAAGTATAAGAAAAAATTACATAAAATAGCAAGTGTTATAAATTCAGGAAAATTCCTCACCAGCCACTATTTCTATCTTCCATGGCCTCCAGGCTAAGAGCCCAATGTCCTGTTAATCCCATAATGGCCAAAGGTTGTCAGTCTAGTTCAGTCCAATGGTGCCATTCTTATTTCCAATTCTAGAAAGGAGGGTTGGTTTGGTTTTGTTGGGTAGGGAGCAGAGCCAGATAGGTATGGAATACCCATCTGGTAGCTTTTGCCCTCAGGTGGTACTTTGTGGATTAATGGCCATGAGGGCATCCCAGGCCCTGGATGCTCTCTACCTTCCCATACCTCTGCACCATGGTACCATCCCCTCCCACACACCATCATCCTCATTCTATCTTCTTCTGTGTCTCTCCCACTCATGATCATCCAGCCTGACATCTGCATTTCTCATTGACAACTCCCTGCTGTCAGAGTACATGTTCACAGTGTGGAATTTGGGCTAATAAGTGACAGAGGCTATGGCCCACCATGGCTTTGTGGAAGCCAGTGGATAATATCACCTTATGCTGTCCAGCAGAATGATCACTTTGGCTCCTCGGATCAAAAGCAATGTTTCCATATACGCTGTCTTTTTCAAGGTAGCTATATCAGATCATCATGGCTGGCAATTAAATAAGACCCATCTGTGCAGATGGGCAAGGGAATTGGGACAGCTTTGTCAGACATCTGTATGGCCACAGATGGTCTGGGGTTCACAGAAAACACGTAGTACTTCTCTGTTACAACAGAGCATTTCATAAGCAGAGTTAGAGAGTAGATACTGGCTCAGATCTCAGGCCCTAGAGAGGCTCTGCTCTAAAATTTCTCTGTTCCAACAGACAATGATTTCCAGAGCTTTTTGGCTGGGGCATTTGCATGACCTCCTATCCCCCCCAGCTGTTATCTTCTAACTCTTCTCCCTGTTCTTGCCAAGCTCAGTCATCTGAAGTTGGTGCCTCCACTGACTCCTGCCTCTCACTTCTCAGCTATAGACTTCCAAGCCCATGCTCCCATACTGAAACTTCTCTTAAGGTTGCCACTGATCCTTAATTTTTCCCTAGTGATTCATTAAAATTTTAATTTTAACATAAACACAATTAAATGTGTATCAAACTACTGATATTTACTATATAACTATGTCAAAATCACAACAACTTTTCAGCCCCTTCAGCTAAGTATCCCCTAGGATTATTCTTGACTCTTACTTGTCTTAAAAGGCCACATTAAGTAGGTTACACTGTTTATTCTCATGGTATTGTTTGTTTTCCTTCTACT
This sequence comes from Dromiciops gliroides, assembly GCF_019393635.1. Classification (NCBI taxonomy): domain Eukaryota; kingdom Metazoa; phylum Chordata; class Mammalia; order Microbiotheria; family Microbiotheriidae; genus Dromiciops; species Dromiciops gliroides. The sequence continues at coordinate 3,365,429 of NC_057862.1, read as the reverse complement.
TTGCATTATTTCCTGAAGATCTTTTCCGTATCTCTTTTTATTCTTCATATTTATCAATCTGAATGTATTATCAGAAATCATTTCTTTGATATGTCACAAACTGCCTTTTTTTACTGTGGTATATCCAGTTTTGTTTTGTTCTGTTTTTTTTTTTTTTACTTTTTCCAACTGATAACAAACAATATGCATATGAAAACCTTTAAAATGATCTCTCTCTACCTCTCCTCTCTCTCTCTCTCTCTCTCTCTCTCTCTCTCTCTCTCTCTCTCTCTCTCTCTGTTTTTAATCATCCTCCCTTTCATTTTCACTCATTCCTCTGTTTCTCTCTCTGTGTATTTCTGTGTTTGTTCTCTGTATGTCTCTTTCTCTATCTCTTTCTATCTCTCTCCATATGTCTCTTTCTTTATTTTTGATACTGATCCTATCTGTCTGTCCAAGTAAGGAATTGATGAGACATGACTGATAGAATTTCATCTAGAAAAGACTTGGCAAAGGTGTTAAAGGGGATGAGTAGTTCCTGAGATCAAAGAATCAGATGGGTGAAGTGGCAGTTAAAATAGTTTACATGATATTAGATTGATTTTTGCCATTAGTCACAGTAGCATGAATTCAGCATCAGCTCTTGATCCAGAGCATTGTGGAGAACACAGTTTTCAGCCCCATCAGTGTTGGTTCTTGCCTAGGGGCAATGTGCCACAAAGGGAAATATGCTGAACCAGGATTCAGGCAAATTGGAGTTAGTTCTTATCCTACTTCTTTCACTATCAGTGTGACCTTGCACAAGTCACTTGACCTCAATGCACCTCCATTTCTCCATCTATGAAATAAAAGCTTGAACTAGATCCTCTAAGGTATCAGGCCGATGCTTATTTGAATTCTGCAAGTCAAAGTGAATGACCACATGTAGATAATGTTGAGGAAGGGATTCTGGCCAGACATGGATTGTAATAATAACTCCCACCCAGAGAATCTGAGATTCTGTCCCTTTCTTCTCTAAGATTTGGGGAAATTATCATTAAATACAGTAGAACAATTTCTTTTTTCAAGTGTTCTGTCTTTACAATGTTTTCTCATGTATGTTATGAGAAGTAATTTCTCAATTCATTCTCCTTAAACTACTTTCAATTGGAAATCTGTGAAGAGAAGTTATCTGTACCAGGATTCTCAGTGGTGTGGTGTGGAACCAAATCCCCAATGAAAAAAGCTTTTTGCTTTTGGAGTCCCAAGGCTCGAAGACCTTGCTCTGCTGGTTCCTATTTTGGAGACCTTGGATAACTCACAAAATCTTATGGAGCCTCAGTTTTCCTACCTAAAATGGAGTAAAAGACTGATCCCCACTGTCATTACCCCATGAGATGGTTTTGAGGATCAAATAAGACAAAGCCCAGTAAACTTGCTTCACGATGTGTCAAGGAACAGAGCAACAGAAAAGTGGATTGCTACTTTTCAGGGTACATCAAAAACGTAGCATAATTGTAAGAAAGCATTAAAGTAACAGATCAATCTAAGCCTCCTGTTTCTATTTTTCCCACTGTAGTAGAGATATCAATTTGATTACGTTGGCCCTTATTTCACAGCCTTTAAGAAACAAAGGTACTCTTCTTATGGGCTTCAATTCAATTCATGAAACACTGACTAAGTAGCTCCTTCATACCAAATGCTGTGCTAGAAGAAAATGTTATACACTGGGCAGGACCTTGGAAATGAAACCTTAGGATGACATCAGAGAACCACATGTTGATACTCTCATTGTATTAAAAAAGGGGTGGGGGGGGTCAGCTAGGTGGTGCAGTGGAGAAAGCACCAGACCTGGATTCAGGAGGACCTGAGTTCAAATTCGGCCTCAGACACTTGACACTTACTAGCTGTGTGACCCTGGGAAAGTCACTTAACCCCCATTGCCCCGCAAAAAAATGGGGTGTGAAGCTCTACGAGGTTGGCCTCTTAGGGCTGTGAAGCTCAATATTTGTTCTGGCTTTGAGACAGGTAAAGGTGTCCTTGTGGAACCATAATGATGAGCTTTTCCAATCTTCTTCGATGTCAATAAGCTTCAGTCAAACAAGGGCAATGTTCATTGACTTGAATTTTCAGCCCTTATCATGAATAAAGCCCTGCCTGTGGAGTCAGAAAGATGTTTTCGAATCCTGCCTATGCTTCTGTCTTGCTTTGTAGCCATGAACAAGTTACTTACCTGAGGCTCCTTATCTGACCAATTAAGATATTAGGAGTTTTCTGGTCTTCCTCCGAGCCTCAAAGTGAGGACCAGATAAGAGCCATCTTTATGGTGCTTTGCAAACCTGAAGTCACTCACTATATAAGTGGCCTTTGGGACTGGCCTCTTGGTCCTCTCACCTCACTCAGTTGGATTTACTGTCTTTGTCATTGTCATTATCATAATTCTGGACCATCAGTATATTCACCCAACTTCTCCCCTCACTTTATCAATAGCATGTCCCATAGTGTGGCCTCCATTTTGTCAAATAAAGTCATTGAGAAAGATCCTGCCAATTACTTCTTAAAGTCAGGATCACAAGCCTGTAATCCCAGCATTCACTTTTACACCCTGGACCAAAGCAGTGGGATTGAACTTAGGTTTTCAGGTGAAACCCTTCCATGAAATCTATGTTCTTTGGAACCATGAGGAAGTGTTGAGAGTCTCCATGGCCCAAGGTACTTATGTAATCAAACTAGCTTTACAGAATTCCTAATTCCAGACTTCCTATCAGCTTCCCAGGGCTCTCTTCTTTAAGGACTCTCTTTAAGAGATTAATCTTCAAACCCCATTGGAATTGATTCCCCTTGCAATGTCCTGTGGGCGACAAAATTTGAGCACTGAATGTGAAGGCATGAAGATTATTCATAAGTATGGTTGCCAGTAAAAGGCTAGGTGTAAAGATACCACTTAAACTAATTACTGTCTCAGTCATCATCCAAGGACAAGCTTCAGATTGAAGCATTTCAACACGATAAAACATGCCTTGCCTCCCTCACAGCCATATGTGAGAATGAGTGTCTGGGAAGGCTAAGCGTGCCCCTCCTAGAACTAGGTCCAATTAGGGATACAATTTTTCTTTCTGAAGTATATTAGGTAAAGAGATTCTCCAACTCTCCCTGTTCGAATGGCTTTTTAATGCTGGAATGGCTGCTATAAAAATTTGACAATCTTGCAACATTATCCTCTTGGTTCTCATTTCTAGCCATTAAAATGGAGGTGATCTCTAGAATCCTCTTAATGTATAGGGGCCTCCAAAGTTAAGCAGTCATCCTGGACCTTCAGAGGGTTTTCAGACAGCCTTTCATGTGACCACAGACATCTGCTTCTGGCCCAGAAAAGTAAGTTGAGGCTAAAATATAATCAGCAGGGTCACAGATCTCAAGAGCTGAGACATTCTCTGCAAGATTTCAGAAAACCTCTCCTGAGTAAACCAAATCTTATTTCGAGTCCCTCTGCCACCAATCTTGTTTGAAGGGAACAGATTCAATTAATCAACAATTCCTTAAGCATCTACCATGTGCAATGCCTATGTGATGACGAGAGACTAAGGCTTTTCCTGCTCTTACAAGAGTAGTAATGGTGGTGGTGGCAGCTTTAGTAATAATAATAACTACATGAGATCAAAGATTTAAAATTGGAGGAGCCTTTAGAGAGAATCGAATAAAGCTCTCTCATTTTACAAAAGATGGAAACTGAGGAACAGAAAAGTTAAATGACTCACTCAGGATCACACAATTAATATGGGTCTGAGGTGGGATTTGAATTCAAGTTCTTACTTATTTCAGGCCCACTAACCTGTGTACCAAAGTATGCTTGTTAACAGCCATAACCACTGACCAACAGTACCATGGAAACAGCCTAGTAAAAGTAATGACAGCAACCATTAACATCATCTCCTCTTATATACGGTGGATAGATGAGGACAGCTCCCAGGCCCAGACACTACTTTCAAGAGTTTACCAATTGTTCTTTACAATATGTCCATTTAATCCCATTTCATCAGAAAGTTCTTTATAGGTTGGATCTGCTTTGCAATATTTCCAGGAAGGATTAAGCTCTTTCTATTTCATGGTTCTGGGATTATATTTCTAGGCCTTAGTGAACCTGAAAAGAGTCTAAACTATTTGGGACCACTCCCTGTATAATTGTTCTCTGCAGTTCTTCCATTTCTATTCCTTCCCTCCCCCCTTCCCCTCATCCCATCCATTTAGAATAAGAATTATCCTGGAGACCAATGCTATAGAAGTAAATAAAGGACAAGGAAAATATTGCAAGAAAATAACAACAAAAATATGTCCATTGACGCAGAATCTCAGAAATTTAAAGTGACCAGCAAGCCCAACCTATACTTGAAATAAATTTCCATTAAAACCTACCTGACAGTTGTTGTCCAGCCTCTCCTGGAAGGTCTCCACTAAGTGGTGTAATGATTGGAATGATGCCACCTACTGGAGACTTGCTGTGGGAAAGCTCCACCATGAGGAAAATGCCTCAGAGGCATTGTGGCTTTTCCTTGGCGTCAGGAAATGACGTTTTCTCATGGGTGCTGTCTATCAAGGCTACCAGCCAATCAACTTGAGGAGCCTCCTATGGTCTGGGAGGAGACAGGAAGGAGGAAAGGGAGCCTGCGTGGAGAGCTCTGGGGCTTTTCGGGTTCCTGACTGGATGGTGGTGGCGACAGAGGACTTCACAGGAAATTTGAGGAAAGATAGGAATGCCAGGCTGTTGGAATTCTGTTCTCAATCTTTTTCTTTCTATTTTCCAATAAACCCTTAAAAACCTAAACTTGTTTTATCAGTGATTTAGTCAGTTTCCCCCAAAACTGGGGGAACAGATTAGAATCCACATTTACAATCTTAAATTATGCTCCACCATGAGGAAAATGTCTCAGGGGCATTGTGGCTTTATTCCAATCATTACAGTGGGAACCTCCCATCCCCCCACCCCAAGGTGTTTCATTCTAGTTTTGGGCAGCTCCCATTGTGAGGGAGATTTTTGTTGGTCTGTTGATATAGATTAATGTCAAGCCCTGATTTACATCTTTATAATGTCCACATATTTTTCTTGGTTCATAAGATCAGTGGATTACAAGGTCATAGATATAAAGCTGAAAGAGACTTTATGGATCATCTTAGTCCAGCTCCTCACTTTTCAGATGAGGAAAATTAGAATAAGTGACATGCCCAATGCCATGGAAGTATAAAGTGTCAAAGATGCTCTCCCCCCCTTATCTGGAACCTGATAGAACATCCCTTTCCCACATAAAACACTGGAGTTCCAGCTATGGTTCTTTCCCCCTCCCCTCTTACCACACATGCACACATGTGTATGCACACCTCCATATATATGTGTATGCATGCCTCCACGTACATGTGCACACACCACACACATGCACAAAGTACACACAGATACACATGCACACATGTGTGCATACCCCATATATGCATATGTGTGCATACCCCACACACATTCACAAGCACACGTACACAGAGTTGTTTTCTTCTCCAGGCTGAGTGTTCTCTATATCAAGATGGCTCCAAACTTCTGCCCATCTTTCATCCCTGCCATCTTCCTGTCATCCTTCCCTGTCATCATCCCCACTATGATTCTTCTTGTTGCACACTCCCAGATCAATTTCCATAAACCACATCCAAGAAGAGCTAAGACACTGCACTTTGGAAGAGTTCATCCACACTGGAGTGCCTGTTATCCTGATTCCTGGGAGCCTTTAGATCTAGATGGCCAAGACTCCTCAACAATGGTACACGTTAGCCCCCTCCCTATCATGCTAACATAACAATCAATGTCTATTTGAGAAAGTGCTTGTTGTTGTCATGTGATTTTTAAATTTTCTCTGGAAATTGTGCTGACAAGATGTGATATGAAGTCCAGCTGATTGTTGAAGGTAGAAGCCTATCCATTGGGAGCTTGGTGCCATCAGGGTGTGAGAAAATAATGGGGTTTGGGGACTCTCAGAGACCCCCTCACTCAAGGGCTTAACTGCCTGACCTCTTAAGGCTGGCCCAGGGGGCAGCTAGATGGTGCAGTGGTTAAAGCACCAGCCCTGGATTCAGGAGTACCTGGGTTCGGATCCGGCCTCAGACACTTGACACTTACTAGCTGAGTGACCCTGGGCAAGTCACTTAACCCCCATTGCCTTGCAAAAAAAAAAAAAAAAAAAAAGACTGGCCCAGAGTCAGCCAAGTAGGACCTGGGACTGTGAATGGGGATTAAAACCACACCCACCTGAAAGCCTTGTTTCTGCCAGAGAAGCCTTCTCTGGGCTCTGACATCAGCAACTGTGGTGAACCACCCTCAAATCCAGTGAACCAATAGATTTGAATGATGCTAGCCAATTAGTTTTAAGCAGTGTGGAAGGGCCGCCTCTCTTGCTTCTTCTCTCAGTGAGTTTATGCCCGCTGATCTCTCTCTTGGCCCTGGAATTTGGTGACAGCAGATATGGCCCATTTTCTCTCTCCTCACCTAGACCCTATCTGGGCTTTCCTATTTTTCAGAGCCATGTGCCCTCACTTTAATAATATTTAGTATGCTTTATTAAATGCTTAATGACCCCAAACTGGTGCAGTAGTCTCTAATTTCTAAGTAACAAATATATAAGAAACCCCATCTAATTTTCCCTTGATTTGGGACAAGTATAAGGACACCCCATAAGCATTTTTTTTAACCACAAGGAGGTAGGGTAGGCCTGCAAGCTTGTAGCTGTACACTGTTCCAAAGGATGTCTGCTCAGAGTTGTCCAAAACTCAATATTGCAGTCACTGTTATCTTAGACTCTTCAGAAAGAAAGAGAAGACATCTGCCCATTTTAAGAGGATGACCTGACTAATGACACTGGAAATTGTGGTACTTAAATGTGCCTGAAAATAGTGCAGGAGAACATCTTCTCCAAATTGCTTGTCTGCCAATGAGGCTTTCATATGGGACAGACTCATCATTTCCACTATAATGGACATTTTGCAAACAAACTTTCTTTTGAATAATAATAAAAAAGGCTGTGTGAGATATTGGATAAAGAGCTGGTTTTAGAGAAAGCAGAAATTGATTCAAGTTCCACATTTGACACATACTGGCTGTGTGTCTTTAGGTAAATCATTTCCCTCTCTAGTGAACTCTCTAAGACTGATTTAGGGAGGAAAGGGATCAACCAGTTTCTCCAAAAAGGAATTCCCTACGCCAATAATATCTGATCAAATCTACTCTCTGGCTTTCCCTAGGCTTTGTTTGATAAATCTTCCAAGGATTTTCTTTTCATAAGATCAGTAAAACTGATCAATGTGAAGTAAGATTTAGTGAAATAACATATTCTATATTTCCTGCCCATCTACCTGCCTCCTCCCCTATTCCCTACCCTTCAGAGGCAGCTAGGTGGCATAAAAGATAGTGTTCTAGACCTGAAATCAGAAAAACCTGAGTTCAAATCCTGCTTTCAACACTTGCTCATTTCATGACCCTGAGAAAAGAATAAGTTCTTTTACCTTATTTATTATTATTATTATTTGGTTAAGACCTCTGTCTTCCCCAGTTTCTTTATATGTAAAATGACAATTATAAGAGCACCTACCTCACAGTGTGGTTATGATGATCAAATGACATAATATTTAGCTTTGGCATATAGTAGGTTCTAAAGAATTGTTCATTCCTTTCTTCTCCCTTTTAAGTTTTCTAAGTTTCTGGGATAGAGACCTTCCTAATAGTATTAGGGAATATGAAAGAGAGATAGACAGACACAGACACACACACACACACACACACACACACACACACACATGCACACACACACACAGAAAGAGAGAGAAAGACATACAAAGAAAGAGAGCCATGGAGGGAGCTTTTACACTCTTCATAGGACTAGATATTTTTTTTTAATTAGAAGAAAATTTAGGGAACATTCAGCCAACTCCTTTGCCGCTCCACTCCCACATTCTCATACAAAAAAGATCTACACACACACACACATACACACACAGGCCCCTTGTCTCTTTTTGCACCTCTCTGCCTATTAGGGACTGAGGGAAGAATGACTCTGCGTCTCTGGGTGGGGAAGTTGGATGGTGGCTACTCTATTCTCCCACTTACTTTCCATGTACTCAGATAAACAATGGAAGCTACTGCAAACCTAACAAACCACAGCTGTATGGCTAGAATTACACTTTGGTAGCTCATGATCTTTCATAAAACAACAGACAACATATCCCCATGTTCCATTACATATCTCTGGTGATATCCTTAAGAATTCAACAAATTATCTGTTTTAGGAGCCAGGTGATTATAACCAACAAAATTGCTGCTGACAATTGCAAAGATATAACACTGGCATATAAAAATTTAAGCACATTTTCAATAACTGTCACCATACCAAATGCTCACAATCCCTAAGCTGTGTGTAACCAAATGCTTTTGATGCACAGAGACCTCCCAGAGAGATAAATCTGTGGGAACATGAGTTGCACATCATCCCCATCATGCTGTCTACTCCTAGAGTTATACTGAGGACGTTTCAGAGAGACTATAGATGAGCTGACATTTTGGTGCTTTTGCCAACTACGGCATGCAGGTATTTTAGCTACCAGTATAAAAGTCTAAAGGCACTAAGAAAAAAGGAATCACAGATTAATAGTATCTTTGTCCCAGGAAAATTTGCATATGGCACCATTGAAAATAGATGAGAAGAATGAGTCAATGATGATGGTGGTTGACATGACTTTAGTATTTTAAGGTTTGTAAAGCACTTTACAGATTTAAGATCAAGGTCCAAATTCTTACTCATAAATCCAGGACTTAATTACCATATTTCCCAATATTGCCTTATACAGAGCACAATGCTGTGCCACATAAACCCGGAAAAAAGAAAATGGGGCATAAATGAACATACCACATTGGTGTCTTTGTTGATAGTTCCTCACTAGAATGAAAGTCCAAAAAATTACTCTTTAGTCTCTCATTTAAATCACTTCACTCACAGGCTCCAATCCAACTTTCTAATCTGATTTCACAGGATTCTCTGTGCTGCACATTAAATTCTAATGAAGGAGAGGTAGAACCAAGATGGCAGAGAGAAGCCAGGGAGTTGCCTGAGCTCTCCTTCAATTCCGTGAAAGACAACATTGAATGAAGCCTCTGGATAGATTCTGAAACTAGAGAACCTGCAAAGAGACAGAGAGACACAGTCTTCTGATCAGAGATAATTTAGAAGACTTCAGGAAAAGTCAGTCTCACTCTGGCTAAAAGGAGGCACAGCACAGTATAGAGGGGGTCAAGGCAGGTCAGTAGGAAGCTGTAGGCCACAGCTGAACAACTGAGGTCTCTGGATCCTGGTTCAACAAGCTGGTGGCACAGCAGGCCAGTGGTGAAACCCAGTAGCACCAGGTAAGAGGACAGGCTTAAAGCTAGAGGGTTACCCACAGGACAGGCATGAGCAGGCCTGGCCATCTCAGGTCACATTGGGAGCAAGCCCAGGGCAGTGAGAAATACACAAGTCATAGAGGCCTCAGTGTAGAAAGCCAGTGACACAGCCCCTATACCCCAGTACAAAAAGATTGAAATATGAACAATGGTGCCCCCAGAGCAGACCTCAACTTTAAAAAAAAAATAAGCTGCAATATGAAAAAGAAACAAAAAAGAGCTCTTACCATTGAGAGCTTCTGTGTCAACAAGGAAGAGGCAAAGGCAAACTCAGATGAGGACAATACTCTCAAATTGCCTACATGTGAATCTTCAAGAGGGAAGATGAATTGGTCTCAAGAACAAAAAGCCTTCTTGGAAGAGCTTAAAAAGGATTTTAAATATCAATTGAGAGAGGTAGAAGAAAAAAATGGGGAGAGAAATAAAAGCAACACAAGAAAATTATGAAAAGAGAATCAGCAGCTTGGAAAAGGAAGCACAAAGATTGACTGAAGAAAACAATTCCTTTAAAATTCATTAGACAAAATGGAAAAGGAGGTGCATAATCTCACTGAAGAAAGCAATGCCTTAAAAACTAAAATTGAACAGTTGGAAGATAATGACTTTATGAGACAACAGGAATCAGTCAAACAGGATCGAAAGAAGGAAAAAAAATAGAAAAAATGTGAACTACCTCATGGGAAAGACAACTGACCTGGAAAACAGATCCAGGAGAGACAGGGTAGCGATACTTTTCTCATACAAGGCAAAGGCAAAAATAGATCTAATTAAAAGAGATAAGGAAGGAAACTACATCTTGCTAAAAGGTACTATAGATAATGAAGTAATATCAACACTAAACATGTATGTGCCAAGTGCTATAGCATCCAAATTCTTAGAGAAGTTAATTGAGTTACAAGAGGAAATAAGCAGCAAAACTATTCTAGTGGGGGATCTGAATCTTCCCCTCTCAGAATTAGATAAATCTAGGCACAAAATAAATAAGAAGTGAAAGAGGTAAATAGAATGTTAGAAAAGTTAGACATGATAGATGTCTGGAGAAAATTAAATGGTGATAGAAAGGAATATACCTTTTTTTCTCAGCAGTACATGGCACATATTCAAAAATTGACCATATATTAGGGCACAAAAACCTCATAGTCAAATGTAGAAAGGCAGAAATAGTAAATGTATCCTTCTCAGATAATGATGACTAAAAATTACATGTAATAAAGCATCAGGGGAAGGTAGACTGAAAATTAATTGGAAACTAAATAAACACATTCTAAAGAATGAGTGAGTCAAAAAACAGATCATAGAAGCAATCTATAACTTCATCCAAGAGAATGACAATAATGGGACAACATACCAAACTCTATGGGATGTTGCCCAAACAGTGCTTAGGGGAAATTTTATATCTCTAACTGCTTACATCAATAAAAAAGAGAAAGAAGAGATCAATGAATAGGGCATGCAACTTAAAAGGCTAGAAAAAGAGCAAATTAAAAATTCCCAATTAAGTACTAAATCAGAAATCCTAAAAATTAAAGGAGAAATTAATAAAATTGAAAGCAAGAAAATGATAGAATTAATAAAACTAAGAGTTAGTTTTATGAAAAAAAAACAATAAAATAGATAAATCATTGGTTAATTTGATTAAAATTTAAAAAAAGAAAAAAAAACAAATTACCAGTATCAAAAATGAAAGGGGTGATTTTACCACCAATGAAGTGGAAATTAAAGCAATAATTAGGAACTATTTTGCCCAACTGTATGCCAATAAATTTGTCAATCTAAATAAAATGGATAAATATTTACAAAAATACAAACTGCCCAGGTTCACTGGAGAGGAAATATAATCCTTAAATAAGCCCATATTAGAAAAAAAAATTGAACAAGCCATTAATGAACTCCCTAAGAAAAAGTGTCCAGGACCAGATGGGTTTACAAGTGAATTCTACCAAACATTTAAAGAACAATTAATTCCAATATTATACAAATTATTTGGAAAAATAGGTGAAGAAGGAGTTCTACCAAATTCCTTTTGTGACACAAATATGGTGTTGATACCCAAACCAGGCAGATCCAAAAGAGAGAAAGAAAATTATAGACCAATTTCCCTAATGAATATTGATGCAAAAATCTTAAATAAGATATTAGCAATGAGGGGGCAACTAGGTGGCCCACTAGATAAAGCACTGGCCCTAGATTCAGGAGGACCTGAGCTCAAATCTAGCCTTAGATACTTGACACTTAACTAGCTGTGTGACCCTGGGCAAGTCACTTAACCCTCATTGCCCTGCAAAAAAAAAAAAAATAGCAATGAGATTGCAGCAAGTGATCACCAGGAGAATACAGTATGACCAGGTGGAATTTATATTAGGAATGCAGGCCTGGTTCAACATTAGGAAAATTTTTAACTTAATCAACAACATCAATAAGAAAACTAACCAAAATCATATAATTATCCCAATAGATGCAGAGAAAGCTTTTGACAAAATGCAGCACCCATTCCTAATAAAAAAAACACTAGAGAGCTTAGGAATAGCTGGAGCTTTCCTTCAAATAATAAGTAGTATCTACCTAAAACTGTCAGCAAGCATTATATGTAATGGAGATAAGTTAGAGGCCTTCCCAATAAGATGAGGGGTGAAACAGGGGTGTACATCATCACCTCTATTATTCAATATTGTACTGGAATTGTTAGCTTTAGCAATCAGAGTAGAAAAAGGAATTAAAGGAATTATAATAGGCAAGGAGGGAACAAGACTATCACTCTTTGCAGATGATATACTTAGAGAATCCTAGAGAATCAACTCAAAAATTACTTGAAATAATTACCAACTTTAGCAAAGTAGCAGGATAGAAAATAAATCCACATAAATCATCAGCATTTCTATACATGACCACCAAAGTCTAGTAGCCAGAGATAGAAAGAGAAATTTCATTTAAAGTAACAGTAGACTCTATAAAATACTTGGGAATCTACTTGCCAAGACAAACCCAGGAACTCTATGAACATGATTACAAAACACTTTTCACACAAATCAAATCAGATCTAAATAATTAGAAAAAACATCAATTGCTCTTGGATATGCAGAGCTAATATAATAAAAATGACAATTATACCTAAATTAATTTACCTATTTAGTGCCATACCAATCAGACTACCTAAAAGTTATTTTATAGAGCTAGAAAAAATAATAACAAAATTCATCTGGAAAAATAAAAGGTGAAGAATATCAAGGGAAATAATGAAAAAAATGCACAGGAAGGAGGGTTGGCTGTACCAAATCTCAAGGTATACTATAAAGTGGCAGTCATCAAAACTATTTGGTACTGGCTAAGAAATAGAGTGGAGGATCAATGGAATAGGCTAGGCACAGGAGACAGTAGTAAATGACTTGAGTAACATACTGTTTGATAAATCCAAAGACTACAGCTTCTGGTATAGAAACTCAGTATTTGACAAAAACTCCTGGGAAAAATGGAAGATAGTATGGCAGAAATTAGGCATAGACCAACATCTTATACCTTATACTAAAATAAGGTCAAAAATGGGTACATGATTTAGACATAAAAGGTGATATGTTAGGTAAATTAGGAGAGGAAGGAATAGTTTACCTTTCAGAGCTTTGGAAATGAGAATAGTTTATGAATAAACAAGAGACAGAGAATATTATAGTAGTAGTAGGCCTCCACCAGTCGCAGATGACCATGGATCAGCACCTTGAAAAGCCAAAGGCCACAGTGGGGCTGTGAAGTCCGATATGGGAGCCGCAGCTCCTGAGTGACTTATAACCGGTAACTGCCACATGCTGTGTTGTATCTATCTCATGAGGAGTAGCTGGAGTGTCCACTCCAGGGCATTAGCCTGGGTGGATCAATATGGAAAACAAGCTGTTGCCCATGCAGCAGGTTTTCCCTCTCTGCCACATTGGTGGATCCAAAGGAGAGGCAGAGCCAATACAGTTTGGCACCAATGCCGCCCCAGGAGTTGCCAGAGGGATGTGATGTCCAACATCCAACTGCCTAAGGGACTCCAACTCCTGATTTTTCCTCAGGGATAATTCCTGAAGCCTTTCCCATATATAGGTATAGCCGCAAGGCAGTGGAGCTTTAAAATCAGGGTTTTCTTCCCCTAGGCGGGTGGCCTGCCAAGGCTAATGAGCCCCACCTGCCCAAAGCGACTGGTTTTAAGGCACAAGTGACTTGCCTTCACCCTTTCTCTTGTAAGTGGAAACAGTTCCACCATGAGAAGGCCAGGAGTTGGGCTTCAGTTGTCAGAGGCTATTTGAGACGCACGCTATTGGAGCATTTTATAGAGAGTGGGAGTTTATCCCCACTCCCACCACAGCATGACAAACCTTTGGATTTTGAAGTGCAAAATGGATGATTTTTGTTACATTAAATTAAAAAGGTTTTATACAAACAGAAGCAATGCATCCAAAATTATAAGGGAGGCAGAAAGCTGGGAAACACTTTTTATATCCAGTAATTCTGATAAGGGACTCATTTTTAAAATATATCAGAAACTAAATCAAATTTCTAAGAATCCAAGTCATTCCCCAATTGAGAAAATGGTCAAAGGATATGAACAGGCAGTTTTCTGATGAAGAAATCAAAGCCATCTATTGCCATATGAAAACATGCTCTAAATCACTATTTATTTGAGAAATGCAAATGAAAACAACTCTGATGTACTACCTGACACCTATCAGATTGGCTAATATGACAAAAAAAGGAAAATGACAAATGTTGCTTAAGCTGTGGAAAAATTATAACCCTAATGCACTGTTGGTGGAGCTGTCAACTGATCCAACCATTCTGGAGAGCAATTTGGAATTATGCCCAAGGGCTATAAAGCTGTGCATACTCTTTGACCCAGCGATAACACCATTGGGTCTTTTGCCCAAAGAGATCATAAAAAAGGGAAAAGGACCCACATGTACAAAAATATTTATAGCTGTTCTTTTTGTGGTAGCAAGGAATTTTAAATTCAGGGGTTTCCCATCATTTGGGGAATGGTTGAACAAATTGTGGTATATGAATGTAATGGAATACTATTGTGTTATGAGAAATGATGAGCAGGTGGATTTCAGAGAAACCTGGAAGGACTTGCATGAACTTATGATGAATTAGATGAGTAGAACCAGGAGAACATTGTACACAGTATCATCAACATTATGCATTGATCAACTGTGATAGACTTGATTCTTCTCAGCAATACAACAGTACAAGAAAGCTCCAAAGGATTCATCATGGAAAAGGCTCTCCAAGTCCAGAAAAAAAGAATTGTTTTATATGGATGCAGATTGAACCATACTATTTCTTTTGTTTTTGGTGCTGTTGTTTTTCTTTTTTGAGGTTTTTCCTTTTTGCTCTGATTCTTCTCTTATAACATGACTAATGCAGAAATATGTTTAATGTTATTGTACATATATAACCTATATCAGATTACTTGCTGTCTTTAGTAGGGAGGGAAAAATTTGAAACTAGAAATCTTATAAAAACAAATGTTGAAAACTATCTCTGTATGTAACTGGAAAATAAAAAAAATGCATTTATAATTTTAAAACATTCTAATGAAACTGGGCTACCTGTTATTTGTTAGACTTATCCTGGTCTCTCCTCTTCCCTAAATCCCTGATGCCTCCTTTCATCTTGAGGATCAAATATAAAATCCTGTTTAGCATTCAAAGACTTTTACAACCTGGAACCCTCCTACTTTTCCAGTCTTCTTGTACCTTACTCCTACTCTCCCTCCTCCATGCACTATGCAATGTGCTAACAGTGGCCTCCTTAATATTCTTAGCACAAGATTCTTCATCTCCAGAATTCAACCCCTTCACTGCATGTTGCTCACACTTGGAATACTCATCTTCCTCAACTCTACCTCCTGGATTCTTTGGCTTCTTTCAGAACTGGTCTAAAATCTCATCGTTTGTGAACAGTTGTGTTTTTTCCCTGTTTTCCCTTAATGTTAGTTCTTTTTTTCTGTTGATTATCTCTAATTTAGCCCATTATATCATGACTTTACATAGCTGTTTTTGCATCCCCCCTCACTTTGATTGTGAAAGCCTTGAGATCAGGCCCCAGATTTTATCTTTTTTTTTTTTTTACATCCTCAATACTTAATATGGTGTCTGGCACAAAGGAGGTTCTTACTAAATGATGACTGACTGCCTGACTCTACAGTCTCTTGGTATTTGTTCTACCATCTCCCATACTTAGGGTGCAATTGGTTCTGTTGAATTCCTTCGATTCTTTCACTCTCCTTTCAAGGACACAAAGGTCATTGGTGGGAGAGTATGACCTAGCTTAACAGGTTGATTATTATTTTGGTTATTCTTGATTATTCCTTCTACCTTCACTTGAATAAATACATATCCCTACTTTTGCTCTTCATTGATAAAATGTTCGTATAATTTCTATTTTTGACTCCTATTGAGTAAATGCTATCACTGATATTCTTCTTGCCTTCTTGTTTAGTGTTTCATGTTTAAGATAAAAACATTGTGACTACTTTGTATGAATGGAAAACCTACCAGTGGGGGCTAAGCAGATACAATGGTGAGTAATGAGTCTATCCACCTCTCAACACTAGGTTTACCTTTACAACTCTATGAGTGAATGGTAGAAGCATGGTAGCCATGATGAGCCAACCTCTTCTACCTGCCCTGGAATATTATGCTAGACTTGGCAGTATGAGTACAGGTTACAAGAGAGGATATGACCATAGAGTGATGGAAGGGTATGGACACCATGCTTGATGCCATAGGCATATACTATGGTGCTAATCTAGATAAGTCAATAGACACATTCATATTGCACTTGGGTTCTATTGACAAATTCTATCTAAACTGCTACTATAAATAAAAAAAAAGATTTTTAAGCTTCACTTCTTTGTAACAAATGCATATTTTATGAAATTTAAGTTCATTTGGCAAGGATACTATTGGTACATTTGACCTATCCTCCTTTCAATGTAACTATCCCACACTTTTAACCTATCATACATTTTTAAAGTAATAAACATTTTTATTTGTAGTTTTGGGTTCCAATTTTTATCCCTCCTTCCACACCTCCCCTGCCCCTCCATGAGGTGGTAAGCAATCAGATATAGGTTTTACATGTACAATTAGGTAAAACATTACTGAATTAGTCACTTTGTATGAGAAAATGAATTTTAAAAAATGAAAGAAAGTGAAAAATAGCCTGCTTCAGTCTGTGTTCAATCAATATCAGTTCTTTCTTTGGAGGTGGATTAGTATGTTTTATCGATAGTCGTTTGGGATTTTCTTGGATCATTGTATTGTTGAGAATAGTTAAGTCTTTCACAGTTCTTCATCACACAATATTGCTATCTCTGTGCACAATGTTCTCTTGTTTCTGCTCTATTAACTATACATTAGTCCATACAAGTTGTTCCGGGCCTTTATGAAATCATCCTGCTTGTCATTTCTTATAGAACAATAATATTCCATCACCATCATATACCACAACTTGTTTTGTCATTCCCCAATAAATGGGCATTCCTTTGATTTCCAGTAATTAGTCATCACAAAAAGAACTGCTAGAAATATTTTTGTACAAATAGGTCTTTTTCGCTTTCTTTTTTGGGGGATGCCTTTTGGATATAAACCTTGCAGTGGCATTGTTGGAATAAAGGGTATAAACAATTCTATAGTCCTTTGGGCATAGTTCCAAATTGCTCTCCAGAATAGTTGGATCTTTTCACAACTCCACCAATACTAGATTATCATCCCAGCTTCCCCACATCCATTCCAACATTCAATATTTTCCAGTTGTGTTGTATTTCTCACTCTGATAGATGTGAGGTGATACCTCAGAGCTGTTTTAATTTTAATTTCTCTGATCAATAGTGATCTAGAGCATTTTTTCATATGATTATAGATGTCTTTGTCTGAAAACTGCCTGTTCATATCCTTTGATCATTTATCAATTGGGGAATGACTTGTATTTTTATCAATTTGACTTAGTTCTCTATATGTTTGAGAAATGAAGCCTTTATCATAGATATTTGTTTCAACAATTATTTCCCAGTTTTCTGTTTCCCTTGTAATCTTGGTTATGTTAGTTTCGTTAGTGCAAAACCTTTTTAATTTTATGTAATCAAAATTATCAATTTTACATTTTGTTTTACTTCCTACATCTTCTCTGGCCCTAAATTTTTCCTCTGCCCATAAATCTGGCAGATAAATGATTCAATAATCTCTTAATTTGCTTATGGTATCATACATTTTCTTGAGAGCATAGCCCTATTCTTCAAATTGGTGATATGTATCTGGAACACTATAGGTGCTTAAGAAATGATGATTGATGTATGGATAAGTTGCAACATATACTCATCCGTTATATATGACTCCATTGTTTTTTATGAAATTCATTTTCAATTCTTTGTAGCTATTTTTTTCTATTTCTCATAACTGTACACAGCCTACTTATAAAAAAGATGATGACCTTTTATTTCTGAACAAAGATTGGGATCATTGAAGAAGTTTCATATTATTCTGAAGGCAATCTACCCTGCTTTCCTCCTCTCTAATTGTAACCCAATCTTATTTCCATTTTTCCCATAGAATCTGTATTCATGTAATTATGATGTTAAGAGATATTTAGGAAGGTGGGAGTCTGGAGACTTGGTGGACTCACTCTATGTGGCAGGCTTGTATAAGGACAGAGTGGCCAGGTAAGAATGGGTGGCAGTTTATAACCTTTGAAAAATGCCCAAATTGGTGAGTTCACATATCTATGAACTACAGTGGAAGTAAAAAGACATTTTTTCTTCCCAAAATGATTCCTTTTGTAACAAGAATCATAATTTTAAGGTGATTCTTGAATTTCTTGATTTTGTTTCCATACCCTGGGGATTATGAAGTTTCTATTTGACATTAATCATCTCATTAGACTGAGGTTAATAAGGAGATGCTCATATGAAGGACAGCTGAGTAGAACTATAGTCCTAGTAAAATATTAAATTTATTATAATAACCAGCTCAGTTAAAGCCAAGTCAGTATTTTGTTTGTACATTTTTTTGGTGGGGCAATGAGGGTTAAGTGACTTGCCCAGAGTACACAGCTAGTAAGTGTCAAGTGTCTGAGGCTAGATTTGAACTCAGGTTCTCCTGAATTCAGGGCCAGTGCTCTATCTATGGCACCACCTAGCTGTCCCTGTTTATACATTTTAAAATAAGAATATAAAATCATGGAGAAAGATAAAAGAAATGTAGTTAAATTGTTGAGATAATTCAGAAATCAACCTTGTCTTTTGGTAGGAAAACACATTAATTTATGTTATATTGGGTATCCTGTATAAGAAAATTTTCATTTTTGATATGTATTTGTTCACTTTCCTCTCTCCCAAGTTACCAGCAATCCCTTCATCACCAAATCCAATGGCTTTTCAGGACATCACTTTTTTGTTCTCTTCCTCATAACATGATTATTTCTTTCTAGTCTCTGTTATCAGATAATTATACTTGACCTGGGCTTGACCTGGGCCCTCTTCTCTCTCTACATTCTCTTTGTTGTCTATTCAATTCACAAGAACTTTATTATCATCTCTATTCAGAAACCTGCCTATCTTGTCTAGTCATGTCAAATCAACAAGTGTAAATTAAGTGCCAAATATGGGACAGTGCTGGCCTGAGCCCTATGGGACACAGAGTGACAAAAATCACCATGGCTTCAAGGAGCTAACAATCTACTGAGGGAGGCAATATGCCAACAGCCATGTGCAAACAAGAGATAGACAGGATGATGCGAAGGCGCTTTCAGAGTTAGGCACTAGCTACATGGTATGTCCAATCTTGGATCATCAGCTTTCTATTAGACATGGGGAACTCTATGTTGTGTAGGCTTTTCAAACTTAATGTGTCCAAAACAGAAATTATATTTTCTACAAGTCATTCTCTCATCTGTATTTCCCTATTTCTTTTGAGATGGCCATGATCCTCACTGTCATCCAGATTCCTAACCTCAGAGTCTTCCTCAATTTATCATTCTTATTCACTCCATATGTACAATAAGTTGCCAGATTTTGTTGTTTCTACTTTTATAACATCTTTCATACCTTTGTGTGGTTCTCTACTCTCACACATACACTAGTTAAGGGCATTGGCATCTTGTTATGGATGGAATTTAAAATAACTGGGGAAATAAAGTTTTGAACTTCCAAACATATTGATTTGTTAAGCAATACATGCCAAACACATAGCAGATCAAGACCAAGCCTCCTTAGCTTGGCACTGGACCCTGAATATAGGGGAAGGTGTATGTGTCAGATTTGTATGCATTAAAATACAGCAGTAAGCAGGAAACAAAACAGAATTATAATTAGGTAATTTAATTTCTAATTGGAAGAAAGATTAGGGGATTTCTGAGTTGGGAGGGAAAGAGCAAGTAGATACAGTTCCCTGAAATCAGAAAAAGAAGTGTCCCACTCCTCACTAGTGTCTATATTTAATCAAATAAATATGGATACAATAACTGATTGGTATGGGGCCAATTTTCAGATAAGACATATGGGTTACTTGAGATGTACAATTGTGAGAAAACACCTTGCATCAATTTTTGGATCTGATTGGGTTTCTGGTCAGCATAACCAAGGTATTTAGATAAGGACTTCTAAGCAGCAGGTAGAGGCAGTCCAACTTATGAGCTTCACAGGACTAGGTTCAAACAATACAATAAAGTTTACTCACAATTCCAGTAATTGAATGAAGTTTCCTCATGAAACAGAAATTGGACTAGACTCATAAATGAATAGGATGGGAACTGAGCTAGCTCCAGAATTGGGTCATAAGATGGAGTCAGTGTGATTCATTCAATTCCCACAATTCCCTTAACCTCTTGCCTATATCATTAAAATAGCCTGTTAATTGGTCTCCCTGACTCAAGCTTCTTCTCTCTTCAATCTATAGTAGAATTACAAAAATGATTGTTGTAAAACACAGGTCTGACCAGTTGATTCCATTATTCAATGAACTCTGGCAGCACCTTGTTACCTCTAGGGCCAAATATATACTTCTCTAGCTGGCATGTAATGCCCTTCACAATCTGGCTACAATCTATCATTCCAGTATTCCTATGCCTTACTCCACTTCCTACTTTCCTTGGCTCAGTCAAAATGCCCTTCCTGCTCCTCTTCACAAATAACACTTATGTGGTCCATACATGGGGAATGCTAGCCCATTTTGATATAGCCTAAGCAGATCCCACTGGCTGGGAAGGATGGGGTGGTTGAAAGAGTTCTGAGCACAGAGTAGGAAGAACAGCAGCATCCATGTCATAGAATGTGACCCCTTAGACCTTGTGTAAAGGCAAGTTATATTATCTTTGACACTCCATTTTCTCATCTCTAACAGAATAATAACCCACATGCTACATATATATATATATATATACATATATATATATATATATATATATATACATTTATGTATGCATGTTTATTGTGTGTTGAAAGTCAAATAGATTTGATTTCTCTGTGGCTGGATATTATCCACACCAGTGCTTCCCAATATTAGCAATAACTGAAGCCTAAGAGTAGTAGACTTATGATGTAATTGTGTCAACAGTGCATGAGATAAAGTGTTGGGCCTGGAGTCAGCAAGATGGGAGTTCAAAGCCAATCTCAGACACTTCCTAGCTATGTTACCTCTTGAAAGTCACCAAACCTCTATTTGCCTCAATTACTTTAGTTGTAAAATAAGGATCATAGTTGCATTTCCCTCCCAAGATTGTTATAAGGATCAAATGAGTTAATAAATGTAAAACATTTAGCAAAATGCCTGGCACATAATAAGCGCTTTACAAAATTAGTTCTCATTTATTAAACTTTGAGGTCCTTGAGGCTTGTTTTGTACCTTGAGTGCTTAGCACAGTCTGTGGCAAACAATAGGCACTTAATAAATGATTATTGATTGATTGAAGGGAAACAAGTCAGATATTCAAGATGAGACAGTGATTTCTTTAAAAGTCTCTAGAGAAAGAGACTCTCAAAGCTCCCTTGTTATCCCTATTGCAATACTATCATGAAATTAATCAGTTCATTATCTAGAGGGACTCCATAGCAAACAAGAACATTTTAAGTTCTGACACATGGTGAAATATGGCAGAAAATACAATTTGGCTACATTATCACCTCCTCAAAATAATATATTCCTATGAATTTTAAAACTCAAATGTAGATTGCATTATAGTACCCATGTCAGAATAACATTTTGGTGTATATTCTTTCCAGAGCTACCTATCAATCTCTCACTTGTATTGGTATTCTGGGTCCCCAGTGGGCATTGATCTCTATTCTGCCTCAGGGTTCTAGGAGTAGCACTTAGGAGCTAGTTGTTGTGTTTGTTGCTTTAATACTATTGCTTACAGGCCCCCTATGGTGTATTCCCCATCAAACTAAATTTGCTTTTAGAAAAAGTATTTACTTTTAACTAAGGATACTTGTTAAGAAATATATTTCCAAATTGGAGCTGTACTCTCTCCTTGTACCTACTAGGTTCCAAGGAAAAGTAAACTGAAATTTACAATGCACATGTGATTAAACAATAAACCAAAAACCATGTGTTTGCTTTAGTTCATTTTCTTTCTCTGTGGATACCTTATGAAGTCATAGTAGTTGTTCTCTGATCAGCTCTAAGGGCTACTAACATTGTAGAGTTTCAAAGGTATCTTTCTTCAGTGTGTAGATTTACTTTGCTGTATCCTTTCTCTAAGCTCCTGAGGCAGATCCTTCCATCAGCCAGTGGGGCTCTAGTGACATTGCTACTGGCTCTGGTGGCCGGTGATACTGACACCAATGTGAACTCCAGATTTTCTGACTGCAAAGTTTACAAGGTCACTACGTAGTCAATGGGAGTGTGGGTGGAAAATTCTTTCCTATCTCCCTTTCCTGCAATTTTATCAAGGACAGTCCCCAAATTCCTCTCAGAAATCCATTAAAGTTGGATTGGAACACCCCACAACTGATTTATTTCAGGAATAAGTGATTCCTAACCAGCTTGCTATGTCATATATAGGTTAAGACAGGTATATAATTCTTCAGCAAGACACAAGATATTTCTTTTTTTTCTTTAAATTTTCATTTTATTTAGTATTTTCCCCAAGTTACATGTGAAAAAATTAAAAAAATATTTTTATCACATTGATTTTTTTAAATTTGTGTTACAAATTTTCTTCCTCCCTCCCTCCTCAATCCTTCCTATGAAATCAAGCAATTCAATATAAGTGATTCATGTGCAGTTATGCAAAACCTCTTCACATTAGTAAGGTTGTGAAAGAAAATAATTTTATAAAGAGAGAGGAGCTAACAAATAAAATTATACTTCAATCTGTATTCAGATACCATCAGTTCTTCATTTTCTGATGGTTTCCATTTTTCATAAGTCCTTCTGATAGCATCCTGCTCATCATTTCTTTCACAATTACTATTGCTAACTGTATTGCCCTCCGTCTTATTCCCTCCCCTTGATATTTACTGTATTTTCTGTCTTCTTTCACCCTGTCCCTCCTTGAAAGTGTTTTGCTTTTTACTTCCCCCTCCTCCAATCTGCCCTCCCTTCCTTCACCTCCTGCCTTATCTCCTTCCCCTCCCACTTTCCCTCGGGGCAAAATATATTACTATACACACTTGAGTGTATTTGTTATTTCCCTTTTGAGCCAATTTTGATGAGAGTAAGGTACACTCACTCCCCCATGCCTTCCCCATTTCCTCCTCCACTCCATAAAATTTTTCTTGTTTCTTTTATGTGAGCTACTTTCCCCCAGTTCACTTCTCCATTTCCCTTTCTTCAAGTGTAGTCTTCTTTCCCCTTAACTTTATTTTGAAGATGTCATCATGGGTCAGCTAGGTGACACAGTAGACAAAGCACCAGCCCTGGACCCAGGAGGCCCTGAGGCCAAATCTGGCCCCAGGATAAGCCACCCCATCCTGCCTGCCCCACACACAAAAAAGGAGAAACAAAAAATACATGCTTTACAGATATCATCTCTTCATATTCAATCCACACCTGTGTCCTCTGTTTAAGTATATTCCTTTCAGCTGCCCTAATACTGAGAAACTTCTTATGAGTTATCAGTATTATCTTCTCATGTAGTAATGTAAATAGTTTAACCTTTTAATATCCCTTATGATTTCTTTTTCCTATTTGCCTTTTTATGTTTCTCTAGGGTCTTGTATTTGAAAGTCAAATTATTCAGTTAAAGTCTTTTCGTCACAAATGCCTGAAAGTCCTCTTTTTCATTGAAGTCCCATTATTTCCCCTGAAAAATTATACTTAGTTTTGCTGGGTAGGTGATTTTTGGTTGTAGTCGCAGTTCCTTTGCCCTCCAGAATAGCATATTCCATGCCCTCCTGTCCTTTAATGTAGTTGATACTGGATCTTGTGTTATCCTTACTGTAGCTCCACAATACTTGAATTCTTTTTTTTCCTGGATGCTTGCAATATTTTCTACTTGACCTGGGATCTCTGGAATTTGTCTATAATATTCCTGGAAGTTTTTCTTTTGGGATCTCTTTCAGGAGGTAATTAGTGAATTCTTTCATTTTCTATTTTACCTTCTGCTTCTAGAATATCAGGGCAATTTTCCCTGACAATTTCTTAGAAGATGATGTCTAAACTCTTATTTTGATCATGGTTTTCAGGTAGTCCAATGATTTTCAAATTATCTCTCCTGGATCTACTTTACAGGTCAGCTGTTTTTCCAAGGAGATATTTCATATTGCCCTATATTTTTTATTCATTTGGATTTGCTTTACTATGTTTTGGTCTCTCATAAAGTCACCAGCTTCCATTTGTTCAATCCTAATTCTTAGGCAATTATTTTCTTCTGAGAGCTTTTGTATATACTTTTCCATTTAGCTTTTCAAACTGTTGGACTTTTTTCTCATGACTCTTCTGCATTGCTCTCATTTCTCTTTCCATTCTTTCCTCTGCCTCTCCAAATCTTCCTTTGATATTTCCTACTTTCTCTTCAAAGTCCCTTTTGAGTGCTCCCATGGCCTGAGACCAATTCATGTTTTTCTTGGAAGCTTTGGATGTTGGTGCTTTGCCTTTGTTATTATCTTCTTCTGTGGGTGTATTCTGGTCTACTTTTTTCCCTAAAAAAAGCTCCTATATTCTGCTGCTTTCTTTGCCTATTCTTCACCCAGAAGCAGATGTCTGATTGAAATTTGATTCTCTATGGTCAGAAGCTTGGCATGCCTGTGCCCCTCCACCACTGAGATACCACCACTCTCTGAGTCAGCCCATTGGTTCAGAACCTGGGCACTTCACCCCAACTCCAGAAGAGACCTCAGCCACTTCACTCTGGCCAACCACTGAACCCCCTCACTGGTCTGTGAGTTGAGCCTCAGAAGAAGCTGCTGGCACAGAAGATTCCGAGGCCCTGGAGGAACTGTATGTCCCAGGCTGGGTCCACCATGTGTGCTAAGCTCCTCCCTTAGCCTGAAAAGCAGGTTACCCTAGTCATCTAATTAAGCTGTCTTTGGCTGGAAAATAGTCTCACTCTGTTCTTATGTGTGTTAGGCTGCTCTGGGAATTTTCTTATAGCATTATTTTTGGATTGTGTGGATGAGTTTCTTGGGAGCTTGGGAAGTCACAACCTTTCCTCTGCCATCTTGACTCTGCCCCAACTTGAGAGAATCTACCATTGTTTTGTATCACTTGCAGTATCTGATACAGAATCTTGCATATTCAAAAAATATCTTAGCCCCACTGAGAGCCATCACCACAGATGCAGGTGAGTAAACACAACATGCCAGAGAGATGAAAAAAAAAAGGACTTTCCACCAGGAAGTCAATTTCTGACAATACCAGTTTCCTAAAAGGGCCAACGAACAAGGAGAGGCTGATCCCATCTGGGCTAAATGAAGTGGTCCAGAACAAAGAGAGGAATAGCATGAAGCAACATTCATTCCTGAAGAATGCTCCTCAAGTGAAATGCCAGATGGGAGTATCTTTCTGGTGTTGTTGGACGGGACCCTTTCCCATACACAGCACATTCCACATTCCAGCAGCCTCAAAAATTACCCTGAAGTGAAGAGATTTGTTCCCTGTCTACTCCCTGTTCCCTCTACACCCACAAGGTATTTCTTGCATGACATCATCAGTTGTTATCCAATAATCAAAAGTCTCTATGATTCTTTTAAATAGATTAAAGATGTACTCCCATTTATCTTATACAATTTATTCTTTTGAAATGTCTGACCCTTATTATGATTACATTAATTGTTTTATGAGTGAAAACCCTCAACATTTCACATGGAAAAATATGGGGGATCCTTTCATTCCCCCCCAAATTATAGCCATTGATATTCACAGTTTGTTTTGGGTTGTGGTTTTTTGACAACGAGCTATCTGACAAAAGAGTGATATAAAATGAATAATTTTCAAAAGGGCTTCAAATTTCTCAAAATAATAAAATTAAAGAATATGTCCAAGAAAAAGCAAAACATTATAAAGGAAAAAGAAATATGGTGTTATAAAGGCTCCCATTCTTCATCACACTCTGCTAAAATATATAAATTGCAAACATTGATTCACCAGAAGCTAAGTATCCATACAGTATAGTAGGGTATTCTGTTCATGAAGTTTGTTTTCTTCATGGGAGAGAAGTGCCAGTAAAGTGTGTTGTTAATCAATCGACATTTATTGAACTCTAATGTCCAAGTGCTCTGCAAACCTGGGAGTTGTAATGAGAGTCAAATAAGAATAATTTGAGATCCTTGTCTTTCTAGAACTCAGGGTATGTCAGAAATGATATAAAAGACATAGAAAAGATAGGTAATAGTAAAAATTAATGTACAAGTTCAGACAAGTGGACTACAGGAAAAGGGGTGTGAGTGTGCTATACTTTCCAAGGTGTGAGGAGATCATTGTGGAAAGGATAGGGCATAAAAAGAATAGGAATTGAGATATAAAACTTGCTGCCCTTTTTAAGGGCAGAGTGCATTAGACCATAACCAGTCTCTGGCCATCTCCACAATAGAAAAATTTGAGATGGGAATTGACCAGATGCATAGGCAGTGATCCAGACTCCAATGACTGACTATTAAGTCAATATTAGGGAGAATTTGAGAAGATTAAGTAAGGAAGTCAAGTGTGATGGAGAAAAAAAAATCATTACCAGGAGACAGATAGATGCCCACAAATACTTTTTGGAGAAGATGCTCAAAGCTAAGGCATGATGATATTCCTGAGCATCCAGTATTCCTGTTCTGTGTGTAGGCACTCTGGAAAGGAGGAAAGACAGGGAGAAGTAGCTTGGAGGCAGTGAGAACCTGCTGGAAGGTCGAGTATGATTCTTTGATTCCTTTTACTTTTGTGAGATTTAAAATTGGATATTAGATCATAAATCTCCCCTATTTAACCTTTCCCTTAATTTATCTCCCAGACTAGTAAATGGAAGAAGCTTTTGGTTTTCTAGATAGACCTTTTATTGTTATGGTAGTCACAAGGTTATGTTGATTAGAAGGATAGGAAAGTAGAAACACAATACAAATCGTCTTAAGTCTAAGCTCATTCCTTATAAAAACTCACCAAAACTGAAAGCCACCTTTGGAGAGAGAGAGACTGTGTCAAGCGCGTGCTGCTGCTAACCGCTAGCCGGGCCCAGTTGAACTCTCATCAGCATCAGCCTGTGCAGTGCAGTCAGGAGACCAGCAGAGCAGGAAAAAAACCCACTTCCGTTCTCTCCTTGTCTTTTAAGCTCTCACCCAGGAAGTCGAATGCATAAAGCTGCCCTAGGTATTAGATAAAGTAACTTTGGTGACAAGCTTTGCTACTTGTCTGTGACTCCTAATTTAGATTTTATTGAACTACAATTAAAAAATGACCAGCAAAAAAGTTATATTTCAAATTCCTCTACTTGCTTTTGAGTATAGATGAAAGGAAGAGAAAGAATTTCTGAATTTAGAGAGATTAAATATTTGATACAGATGAGGGGTGGGGATGATTGTTTCTTGGAAAAGAGCCATTAGGGAAAATTGGTGGACTATTATTGGAACTTTACAAGCCCAGCAAAATAATTTGAAATGCTGACACCCCTAGATTTTTTTCAAATGTGATTTTTAAGGCATACACATTATTAGATAAAGCAAAAAACATGCATTTTTTTTCTTTCCTTGAAGCAGCCATTTGTCTCACTAGTTTGAATGGAAGCCATGCCCACAGGAAAAAATGGTAGCGAGCTGCTTAATAATGGAAAGCCATGCCCCCAAAGGGGAGTGAGCTGCTAGTTAGTCAATATCCACCCACACAAAAGGAGGAGATAATACATTTTCGAGGCATGCTCAGAGGGGTCCTTCGGCATATGATACAATTGACAGATCAGGAGACTTTGCTTACCCATATTGCTTGATAGTTAGAATTATTGATTTCTGAATCAGGAAACTGTCAGAAAATATAGCTTCCTTGGAAGCATAAGATTCTCAGAGGGCAACTATTAGTTATATTTATAGGAGGCTGAACTATTTTATCTTAAGATTTCCTGAATGCATGATATCCTTGATATGTGTAGTATCATTACTGGGGATGGATAGTAACCCATCCATCCTTTATCTTTCTGTGAGCATCTTAAGTATCTTCCTCTTCACCCCAAAACATGCTTCATAAGTGGGTGTGCCAAATGCACTGATTCCTTTTATATATTTGGACATCTTCAAGTAAGACTGGCTATTTCTATGTAGCTATGTTCTAGAGAGCGGGTTTTTCTTTGTCTAGGTGTGGACACTGAAGTACACTGCAGATCTTATATTCAGATTCTGACTCTCTTTTGTGGATATCAATGAGACACAATGAACCTTTATTCAACATGCAGAGTGTGCAGAGCACTAAGGATGCCAAGCAATATTTGATCCATAGGTCCATCAGACTGTCCCTTCATTATTTAACTGACTCAATTTCTTTTTTTTTTAATTTTTTTTTAGTGAGGCAATGGGGGTTAAGTGACTTGCCCAGGGTCACACAGCTAGTAAGTGTTATGCATCTGAGGCTGGATTTGAACTCAGGTACTCCTGACTCCAGAGCCAGTGCTCTATCCACTGTACCACCTAGCTGCCCCGGACCCAATTTCTTAATATCCATATAGTCCATTACTAATTTCTTTCATGCCTTTTCATCATATATGAGCACCAGCACTGGTGCTTTAGTACAGCCAATGATGCTTACTGCATGTCCTAATGCCCTGAAGATCTCCCTTCAGCTCTGCTACTTTTATGCTTATGCTGCTGTACAGGTGGCTACATATACCCAAACTTGGAAAATACTGAGAAGCAGATGCATAGGATCACTGAAGGAATTACATAGTTTCTCAAATTAAATGTTGCCTCTTCTTCCATTTTGGGCCTAAGTTTCTGGCCATCCAAAGTATCTCCAGGATACATCTGTATTAACGGACCAATTCAGTGAACTCCTAAATAATCCAATGACATGTTATCATCGTGGCAGAAGACATTCTTCATCTACTTCCTTTTTCTAGCATAGTTGGCTAGGTTCATCACTTTGGGATGAATATGTTTCTTTTTGAAGACTCTCTGTCATAATCCAGGACTCATTGCAATCAGAACTGCACAAACTGTCAATTCACCAAAGAAGATTTCCACATCCATAACGGCTCCAAAGGACAGTGACTGACATAGACCAATGGTTCTACTAGTTAATCAAAAATGATAGAGAGCATTTTTAGTCCTCAGGCTTACCTCCTCAAAGGGACTGTTAGACTGGTACTGAGTTGAATGGTAGCACCTACTAAATAATAATTCAAATAAGGAGTGTCATCTGGGTTCAAGATAATAGAAAAGTGAAATTTTCCTTTAAAGTAGAACATTCAAAATACAAAGATGCTACTTCTAGCCCTAGTAGTATATTGGGTATGACCAAAGTCATTGGACTTCCCAGTCTGAAAGGAACTGATGAGAGTTTATCACTAAATGAGTAGACAAACCAGGACATTATGCAATGCCTCTATATTTTCATTGTATTTGCAATATAATTTTAGAGCTAGAAGGAGCCTAACCATAATTTAGTCTTAGCCCTAATTTGTTAGATAAGAAAACTGAAATGCAGAGAAGTTATTTTATGAAAATAATTAACATATTTCTAATTATTTAGAATTTTATTTTCCCCAATTACATTTAGCATCCATTTTTAAAACTTTGTGTTCCAAATTCTCTTCCTCCTCCCCTTTAAGAAGGCAAGCGATTCAATATAGATTATAGATGTATAGTCATGAAGAACATTTGTATATTAGTCAGGTCATGAAAGAAAACAAGCAAAAACTCAAGAAAAATGAAGTAAAAAGAAATTACTCTTCAATTTGCATTCAGACACCATCAGTTCTTTCTCTGGGGACGGGCAGCATTTTTTCATCATAAGTCCTTCAGAGTTGTCTTGGATCATTATATTGCCGAGAATAGTCAATCATTCACAGCTGATCATCTTACAATACTGCTGTTATTTTGTACACAGTACATTTCACTTTGAATAAGCTCATGTATGTCTTTCCAGGTTTTTCTGAGAGCATTCTCCTCAGCATTTCTTATATCAAGTGTTCCATCATAATAACACAATACAATTTGTTCAGCCATTCTCCAATTTATGGGCATCCCCTCAATTTCCAATTATTTGCCATTAGAAGAGAGCTGCCATTTTTTTTGCACACATAGGTGCTTTAACATTTTGTTTTTTATCTCTTTTTGGATTCTGACCTAGTAGTAGTCCTGCTAGGTCAAGGAGCAAGCATAATTTTATAGCCCTTTGGTCATAGTATCAAATTGCTCTACAGAATGTTTGAATCAGTTTACAACTACACCAACAGTTCATTAATTTCTCACTTTCCCCACATGACCTACATTTGTCATTTTCCTCTGCTGTTCCTATTATCCAATGTAATAGGTATGCAGTAGTAGTACAGAATTGTTTTGACTTGAATCTTTCTTTACTTTTTTTTTCCTGTGCGATGAGGGTTAAGTGACTTGCCCAGGGTCACATAGCTAGTAAGTGTCAAGTGTCTGAGGCAGGATTTGAACTCAGGTCCTCCTAAATCCAGGACCAGTGATTTATCCACTGGGCCACCTAGCTTGCACCTGACTTGCATCTTTGTAATCGATATGAGCCAGAGCATTTTTTTTTCATATGGCTATAGATAACTTTGATTATTTCATCTGAAAATTGTTCATATCTTTTGATCATTTATCAGTTGGGGAATGGCTGTTATTTTAATAAATTTGACTCAGTTTTTTATATGTTTGAGAAATGAGGCCTTTATCAGGCAAACTTGATTCAAAACTTTTTTTTCACAATTACTATTGCTAATGGCATTTCCCTCCATCCTATTCCCTCCCCACTCCATTTACTCTATTCTCTATCTCCTTTTACCCTGTTCCTCATCAAGAGTGTTTTTCTTCTGACTGCCCAATTCCCAAATCTGCCCTTCCCTTCTATCACACCTCTCTTTCTTATCCCCTTCATTCCTACTTTGCTGGATGGTATGATAGATTTCTATACCCAATTGAGTGTATATGCTATTCCCTCTTTAAGTCATTTCTGATGAGAGTAAAGTTCATTCACTCCCCTGCCCCTCCCCCATCTTCCGATCCACTGTATAAGCTTTTTCTTGCTTCTTTTATGTGAGATACTTTATTCCATTCCACCTCTCTCTTTCCATTTCTCCTAGTGAATTCATCTCTCATTAACTAATTTTATTTTTTAAAGATATAATCCCTTCACATTCAACTCACATCTGTGCCCTCTGTCTAAATATACTCCATCCAATTGCCCTAATAGTAAGAAAATTTTAATAAGTTACACGTGTCATCTTCCCATGTAGCAATATAAATAGTTTAACTGTTTTTGTGAGCCAATTGGGTTTAAGTCACTTCCCAGGGTCACACAGATAGTAAGTGTCAAGTATCTGAGGCTGGATTTGAACTCAGGTTCTCCTTACTACAGGGCCAGTGCTCTATCCACTGTGCCACCTAGCTACCCCTAATAGTTTAACTTTTTAATATCCATTATGATTTCTTTTTCTAGTTTACTTTTTGTGCTTCTCTATTCAGCTCAGATCTTTTCATCAAGGATGACAAAAAGTCCTTTCTTTCTTTGAATGCCCATTTCCCACCCCTGAAGGATTATACTCAGTTTTGCTCGATCCCAATTCCTTTGCCCTCTGGAATATCGTATCTGAAGCCCCCTGATCCTTTCATGTAGAATCTGCTAAATCTTGCGTTATCCTGAGTGTAGTTCCACAATACTTAAATTGTTTCTTTTTGGCTGTTTGCAATATTTTATCTTTGACCTAGCATCTCTGGAATTTGGTTATAATATTCTTGAGAGTTTTCATTTTCTGATCTCTTTCAGGAGGTTATCAGTGGATTCTTTCAATTTCTATTTTACCTTCTTATTTTAGAATATCAGGGCAGTTTTCTCTGAAAATTTCTTGTAAGATTATGACTAGGCTCTTTTTAATTTTTTAAAAAAATAATAATACATATAATACAAATAAAGTTACATGTAAAAAAGTACATTGATTTAAAAAAAAAAACTTTGTGTTCCAAATTCTCTTCCTCCCTCCCTCCCCACCCCTCCCTAAGAAATCAAGCAATTCAATATGTTATAAATGTGCTGTCATGCCAATCATCTCCACATTATTCAGGTTGTGAAAGAAAACAGACAAAATAACTTTAGAAAGAGGAAGTAACAAAAATGTATACGCCAATCTGTATTCAGATACCATCAGTTCTTTCTGTGTAGATGGATTGCATTTTTCATAAGTCCTTTGAATAGCATCCTGCTAATCATTTCTTTCACAGTTACTATTGCTAACTGTATTACCCTCCATCCTATCCCCCCCTTGATATTTACTCTATTTTCTATTTTCTTTTACCCTATCTCTCCCCAAAAGTGTTTTGCTTTTTACTGCTCTCTCCCCCAATCTGCCCTCCATTCCTTTACCTCTCCCCCCCACCCCTTATCCCCTTCCCCTCCCACTTTCCCACAGGGAAAGATATATTATTATACCCATTTGAGTGTGTATGTTATTCCGTCTTTGAGCCAATTCTGTTGAGTACAAGGCTCACTCACTCCCCCTCTCCTTCCTCACCTTCCCCTCTACTCCATAAGCATTTCCTCATTTCTTTTATATGAGCTACTTTAACACATTCCACCTCTCTCTTTCCCTTTCTTTTGGTGCATTCCTCTCACCCCTTAATTTTATTTTAAAGATGTCACCATGGGCCATGTAGGTGACACAATGGATACAGCACTAGCCATGGACCCCGGAGACCTTGAGCCCAAATCCAGTTCCAGACACAAGCTACCCCACCCTGTGAGCCCCCCTCCAAAAGAAGGGGGATGAACAAAAAATAAATGCTTTACAGATATCATCACTTCATATTCAATTCACATGTGCCCTCTAAGTATATTCCTCTCAGCTGCCCTAATATTGAGACAGTTCTTAAGAGTTAAAAGTATCATTTTCCTATGTAAACAGTTTAATCTTTTGGTTTAGCCAAATCTTATTTTTAAGGCAATCTGCTTTTCAGTTTATTTTTTTTAGTGAGGCAATTGGGGTTAGGTGACTTGCCCAGGGTCACACAGCTAGTAAGTGTCAAGTGTCTGAGGCTGGATTTGAACTCAGGTACTCCTGAATCCAGGGCTGGTGCTTTATCCACAGTGTGACCTAACTGACCCTTTTCAATTATTTTTTGCTCCTTTGTTGTCATTTCGCCAATTTTGTTTTTTTCTTCAGTATTTTTGTGCTTCTTTCACCTATCAGTTGAGACTCTTTTCATAATCTCCCATAACTCATTTCTTTTCCAAATTTTTCCTATTATATATGTATATATATATATATATATATATATATATATATATATATATATATATATATATATAGAGAGAGAGAGAGAGAGAGAGAGAGAGAGAGAGAGAGAGAGAGAGAGAGAGAGAGAGAGAGAGCATTTCTTGGAATTTCTTTTGTTTTAATGACCAATTCACATTTTTCTTTGAATATTTGCATGTAGCTGTTTTAATTGCATTGTCTGCTTTTGAGTTCATGCCTTGATCTTTCCTTTACCATAGTAACTTTCTATGGTCAGGTTCTTTGTTGTTGTTTTTGTTTGTTCATTTTCCAGTGTATTGCTTGACTTTCAATGTTATGTTAAAGTTGAGTTCAGTTCCCAGGGTAGTGGGCATGCTGTTCCAAGCATCAATATTTTCTTGCTGCTGTTTTCATTGTTAGCTCTGGGTCTGTAGTGGTATTATTGAATGAGAGGGGTGGTAATTGACCTCCTGGACTGGGCTCAGGACTTTTTTCAGAAGTGATCTTGTTCCTGAATGACAATTTAGTGACTAGCTATGCTTTTTGTGAAACAACATCTGGTCAAGACAAATTCTTCATTTGGGCTGTGGATGTTTCCTCTACCAGGCTCTTCTCATTTGAAGAAAGGTAGTTAAAACCCACTGTCTATTAACCACATCAAGATCATATTGTTAGGGGGGTAGCTAGGTGGTACAGGGGATAAAGCACCTGCCCTGGATTCAGGAGGACCTGAGTTCAAATCCAGCCTCAGACAGTTGACACTTATTAGCAGTGTGACTCTGGGCAAATCACTTAACCCTCATTGCCCCGCAAAAAAAAAAAAAAGTCAAAACAAAAACAAAACAAAACATCATATTGTCCATGTGTCCTGAACCAATTACTGGATGAGAGAATCTTAATGTAATTGAAAATGCATTGTAGCTCATAACCTCCAGAAATGGATAGTTTAGAGGAAGAACCAAAAGAGAACTATCTTTAATTTTGGAGTAGACAGTGAGTAGATCTTTAGTTCAGTCACTGATATTATCCTGGAATGAAAATTATCACAGAATCCTACGAAATGTGCAATTTGTTTGTTGTTTGTCCTTTGTTTTGGAAGAGGACCATGACACCAGGGAGGTGTTGTCATAACTTGTAGTGAATTGGATTTAAGTGAGGAAGGGCTGTTCAAAGTCACCAGCCTCACTCTTCCCCTCAGAGGCCACCAGAGTTTAGTGGCAAGATATATATTAGGATGAATGGAAATGGCCTGGATCAATTCAACCTTTTAATAATCCTCATGATTTAATTTTCCTGTTTACCTTTTTATACTTCTCTAGAGCCTTGTATTTGAAAGTAGAATTTTCTATTCAGTTCAGATATTTTTATCACAAATGCCTGAAACTCCTCATTTTCAATGAAGTGCCATTATACTTCGCTTTGCTGGGTAGGTGCTTTTTGGCTGTAATCCCAATTTCTTTGACCTCCAGAATATCATACTCCATGCCCTCCAATCCTTCAATGTAGAAGTTGCTAGATCTTGGGTTATCCCGACTGAAACTCCACGGTACTTGTATTGTTTTTTTCTAGCTGCTTGCCATGTTTTCTCCTTGACCTTGGATCTCTGGAATTTGGCTATAATATTCCTGGAAGTTTTCCTTTTGTGATCTATTTCAGGAAGTGATCAGTGGATTCTTTCAATTTCTATTTTACCCTCTGCTTCTAGAATATCAAGGCAATTTTTCCTGACAATTTATTGGAAGATAATATCTAAGCTCTTATTTTCCAGGTAAGCTATTTTTCCAATGAGATATTTCACATTGCCCTGTATTTTTTTATTCATTTGGATTGGCTTTATTGTATCTTGATTTTTCATAAAGTCATTAGCTTCTATTTGCTCAATACTAATTCTTAAGCAATGATTTTCTTCACATAACTTTTGTACCTCCTTTTCCATTTGGCCAATTTGGCTTTTCAAACTGTTGACTTTTTTTTCATGACCCTCCTGCATGCCTTTCATTTATCTTTCCATTTTTTCTTCTACCTCTCTTAATTTTACAATTTACAATTGCATCTCTTACTTTATCTTCAAAGTACTTTTTGAACACTTCTATGGCCAGAGACCAATTCACATTTTTCTTGGAAGCTTTGGTTCTAAGAGTTTTGACTTTGTTATCTTTTTCTGAGGGTATATTTTGATCTAACTTGTCACCAAAGATACTTTTGATGGTCTGAACCTTTTTCTACCTGCTAATTGTCCCAAGCTATCTCTTGGTTCTTAACTCCTTCTTAAAGTGGGGCAGTGCTTCCAGGATGCACTATACCAAACTTCAGGGGGTCCCAGGTGGTACAATTTAAGGAGAGGCTCGTTCTCAGCCCACCTGGCCTGTAAGTAACCATGTGCCTGCTTGCTCTTTATCCTTGAAGTAGAAATTTGATTCTCTTTGGTCACAAACCTGACGTGCCTTTGCCCTCACCCACTGGGCTACTACCCCTCAAATCTGATTCCTGGGCAATACAACAATGCTCTGCCTCAGTTCCAGCAGAGATCCCTGCTATCTCCCCCCTGGCCAACCACTGGACCCCTTCACCATTCTGTGAGCTGAGTTCCAGAAGTAGCCCAAGTCTCTTCAACTCCCAAATCTAATGCCTTCCCCATTCTACTACTTTGCCTCTAAAAGTATAGCTAGAGACAACCTCTGACACATTGGCTGTGAAACATGAGGCAACCCATTTAATCTCTCTGAACTCTGATTTCCTTATCAGTCAAGTAGAGATTTTATACACACACACACACACACACACATATACATACATACATACATACATACATACATACATACATACATACATACATACATATATACATATATACCTGGTACATACTTCATAGAATTGTTGAGAATCTCAGAAAATAAATCATTGATATAAAACGATGTATGTCCCTTAAAGCTCTGTATAATAGTTAACAATTACAGTATTATTAATTTTCTTTTGGGTCCTCATCTTCTTGGTGGAATTCTAAATTTTCCTACTAAAATCCTAAAATAATACTGAAATATTATAAATAAAAGCCTAAGAGCCTGGAACATTAAAAATCTAGTGTGTGGTCAGCTTTTTCCTTTCCCTAGTTTAGGGAAAACTAGTTAGGGTTTACTTACAAAATAGAAGACTTAGCACCAAGTTTGGCATTAAGCATTTATTAAAGAGTAAAGAGAGAACACATGGAGTTCATAAAGATAGCAAAGCCTATCTACCCTAAGAGTTCAGCCTGGCCTCCTTCTTCTCCTTCCCTTCTGCCACCAACACAAGGTTCCAGACACCAAAAAGGGCCAGAGAGCCGGCAGCCTTTCTTACTTCCTGCCTCCCTCCAACAGAAGAGGCCGTCCTTCAGTGTTACCCAAATCCTTTGTTTCACTGGACTTGAGGGTAATCTTGTTTGTTGAGTTCAAAGTCCTTAGCTTCTGAGAACAATAGCTTCTTAAGGGCGTCCAGGTATGGTTTCAATTTAATTAACTTTAGGTGGGTTAGTCAATCACTCTCAGTCAGTCTCACTTAATTCAATCAATCTAGATCAGTCACCTCTGGTTGGGGCCTTTGGGTGTTAGCAAATCTCACAGATTTGATGATGTCTGCATTCTATATTACATTGCATCATAGATCAAAGTTCCTTAATGTATTTTGATGAACACAGAAGCAGATGTTGGATATTAGTGTTTTAATCGTGCTTTTAGAATTATAGGATTTGAAACTGACATGAATTTGTGAGGTCATCTCATACAACTCCATCATTGATCAGATCAGAAAATTGAGGCCTGCTGGTATAAGGCCATACAACTACAAAATAGGATGTTTGGGAATCACATGCAGGTATATGAGTTCCTTCTATTATGCCAAGTTTTATCTGGCTTTTCCATGATTTGGCCACAAGCATGCCGGCAATTAGAAAAGAATTCTGTCATACTCAAGCACTCAAATCCATTGGGCACCAGCCACAAACACTATGTCTGTAGCAGAAGAAAGAAGGGCTGGTCCTTTTGGTGTCAGAGCTTTTACACTTATCACAGGTTGGTATGTTGCTTTGCTTTCTGGTCCATTCTCTTAACTATTTAACTACTCTTCATCTAGCTACCAATCAAGCACTGGGCTAGCTTCAATACATATTTGTAAGTAAGTCACCTACTAGTTTGGCTTCGCTAAATCTGGGGAAGGAATTTGATTTGATCCAGCCCTTGACCTCTGCTCAGAATTTTCTTAGTGTTATCAGTTGTAGACATTGATATTGCCTAATTTTCGTTTTCTACCTCTCATTTGTCCAGTTTGTTTATCAAGATTGTTGTATCCTAACAGAATTAGGAAGAATGTCATGCATTTCTTTCCTTCCTTCCTTCCCTCCTTCTTCCTTATTATATATGTATGTGTATGTATATGTATTATGTGTGTATATACATATATATGTATATATATATATATATATTTCTATGAATGTCTGATCATTTTCATGTTGGAATCTATTAGGTACTCATGCCTTTATAGTCAGCATGTCATTTTGTTTTCTTTATTTAGGTTATCTACTCCTGTTTTGTCCACTCATTTTATTTAGTTTATCTATTCCTGTTTTGTCCACTCAGATATGGACACGTATTGATTTATTTGATGTTCTCAGTTCTACTGGCATGTGATCATTTGTGGGTCATTATGGATTTATTGATCATTTACAACCACATACACATGTTGATATCCAATTTTTGTACTTTTCTGCATTCTTTTAATCTCGTTTTTTCTAATGTATGGTTCTTTTTATATCTCACATTTTTCTCATATTTATTATTCAATCCAGTCTAATAAGATTTTGTAAAAATCAAATTACTACTAATTAGAGTTTCCTAAGGGGAAAGAGTAGCCTCAAGGTTTTATTGGCTTCCATCTTTGAGGTTTTCAAGTAGGGAATAGAGGACTTTATTGTCCATTATCTTATTGTGGTGATATGGTTCTGGGTTATACTAGGTAGTTTCTAAGACCTCTTCAAATTTACATTGCATAATGCTAGAATTCTGGCATGTCAGTTTTATTGCTTTCAAAAACTATCTGTTTTATTTTTCCAATAAATTATTCTTTTACCCTCTAATTTACTAATTCATGTTTTATTTGATCAATTATTTAATTTTAAGAATGTCCTCCTTTAAGCTTGCCTTGGATATATGATTTCCTTTTCTAATGCAACTAAAAATTCAATTGATTTTATTTTCCTTTCTTGTTAATTTATATTTTTAAGTTTCTACATTTTCTTTAAAGACTGCTTTTTGCTCCATCCCTCAAAATATATTATTTAAATGTATATCCTAACATTTTATATCCTAATTTCTGCTTAAATCCAAATATTATTCAGAAATATTTTAGCATCCTTTAAATATGTTCTTAGAAAATATATTGCTAATTTATTAGCATTTTATTATATTATGATTTATAGAAGAAACGTAGAGATATATGAAGAGAGATGAAAAACATTTTCCCCATCTGAACATATATATGTATGCATGTATACACACATGTATATATATGCATATATACACATATGTATATGTTTATATCAACTAAGGTTTTGCAATATTCTTTACAAACATTAAATTTCTTTCTTGTCTAACAACTTTTTTGTTTGATTTATAATTTTCCCTTGGTGAGTCATTGAAATCTCCCACCATGGTTGATTTTCTATCTAATCCTGTTTGTAATTCAGTTAAGTTTTCTCTTACAAATGGAATTGTTTTAGAATTGGCTGCATGGGGCCCTGATATTTTTATTATTTTATTGACCGTATTACATTCCAATACAATATATTTCGCCTCAGTAATAAGTGTGTTCTTCATGGGCCAGGTGTGCCAGCCCTCCTTTGTGGACCATTAAGAATGGCTGTTCCCATTCTCATGGGGTGTGCCTACACAACCAATCCACCTTTCATGTATGCCTATGTCCTTGTTTATCTACATCAAAGTTATCTAATTAAGTTCCAATTAGTCATATGTAATCACTTTTTATTATAATTTGTGTAAATTATAATCTTCTGCAATTATAATTTTCTGGAATTACCTAAAGAAAAACAAATTTCAGGACAAACTATTGTTTTCAATTGATGCACAGCACTTGGTATTAGGTATCTTTCTTGTGTGGGATAGTACTTATTGATTTGGGTAGCCAAGGGGCACCACAGTGGATAGAGTTTCTGGACTGGATGCAGAAACATTGATATTCCTCAATTTAAATTTGACCTCAGCCACTTACTAAATGTGTGACCCTGGACAAATCACTTAATCTTGATTGCCTCAGTTTCTTCATCTGTAAAATGAGCTGGAGAAGTAAATGACAAACACCCCAGTATCATTGCCAAGAAAACCCTCAATAGGGTCACAAAGAGTCAGACATGATTGAAGAGTGACAACATTTATTGATTCATCCTAAAACTTCCCATATATATAAATAACAAATAAATAAATAATACATAAACATACAAATAGCATATAAATTATATATGACTCCTTTATGTCATACAATTCAATTCATACATGTGCATATATGCCCATTATACACACATCTGTGTGTATATGTGTGTGCATATGTATATATATATATATATGTGTGTGTGTGTGTTTGTGTATTCAGAAGCAGAGCTGGAATCCATATACATTTGTGTATATGTATATGTATGTATGTTTGTATATATTCCATAAGTAGGGAGATAATAAGAGAGTTTGTGTATACCATTAAATTATACCTTTTGATTCTAAATGAAGTGACAGTTGTGATTGCTGAGTCATAGTTAGTGATCTTTGAAAGATTAAGTATCAAAGGAGATGCTACAAGCTGGAGAACAACAAATGTCTTCCTGATATTCAAAAAAGGGAAGAGGGGGAAGCTACGTGGCGCAGTGGATAGAGCACTGGCCCTGGATTCAGGAGGACCTGAGTTCAAATCCAGCCTCAGACACTTAACAATTACTAGCTGTGTGTGACCCTGGGAAAGTCACTTAACCCCAATTGCCTCATCAAAAGTAAATAAACAAACAAACAAACAAACAAACAAATAAATAAATAAATAAAAAGGGAAGAGGATGGAGTCTGAAGACCAGTAAACTTGATTTGAATCCTGCAAAAGTCCTTTGGAAATATTCTTGAAATGGTTACATAAATCCTATTAAAGGAAGCAGTGACAACAGGGGGCAAGCATGGCTTCATCAAAAAAGAAACCTTCCAGCTAAACCACATTTCCTTTTTTGGCAAGCTTCCTAAACCAGAAGGCCTGGGCAATGCTATAGATACAATCATCTTCCATTACTTTAGCAAAGCATGTGACAAATTATTCCCTACAATTCTTGTGAAAATAGATCAGTTGGATAGATGTAAAACTGGAGATGAGTTGAATAGACATGAAACTCATCAACAACCCAGAAAAAAAGTAAGCATCAGTGATTTCATGAAAGGTAGGTAAGAAGTCTCCTTCAGATTTTCCCATGAGTCAGTCTTTGCTTGTGTACTCTTCAACATTTTTATCAATGATTTGATCATATGGTAGATATGTTTATTATATTTACATAGAACACAAAGCTTGGTAGTACACATAACACAATAGATCAGAAAAACAGTTTCTCAAATTATATTTAAACAACTAAAAATTTGGGCTGCATCTAAGTCATTGAAATTTTTTGGATAAAGGTAAAATCTTGACTTGGTATAAGGAATCAGCTTTAATGTATAAGAAACATGGCAAGATAGCCATTGATATGAATAAAATCTCTGGAAATGAGATTTTAAGGGTGATATGAGTTACCATCATAATATGAGAAAGAAAAAATGCTAATGTCACTGTGTCCTAGATAAAGATTAGCATAACTTTCAGTAATCCAAAGTGCTAATTCCATAATTGCTTTTATCCCACCACAGTGTAACCACAGGTGGAGTAGTGTTTTTACTTCTGGTTAACTCATTTCAGAAAGAATATTTATCATCTGGCAAGCATCCACAGAAGAGCAGTTAGAACATGAGTACTGGTTGATAGAATCTAGGCTTGATGTCAGGTAGGATTTCTTAAGAATTAATGTACCTATAAGTAGCCTGGGCCAACTTCAAATAGTAGATTGCATCTCTTTATTTATTTATTTATTCATTCATTCATTCATTTATTCATTCATTTATCTATTTATCTATCTATCTATTTATTTATTGGGGGGGCAGGGCATTGAGGGTTTAGTGACTTGCCCAGGGTCACACAGCTGGTTAAGTCTCAGGTGTCTGAGGCTGGATTTGAACTCAGGTCCTCCTGAATCCAAGGCCAGTGCTTTATCCACTGCACCACCTAGCTGCCCTAGATTGCATCTCAACAGAAATATCCAAACAGAGCTAGGGTGAACTCTTGTCAGGTGTGATAGATATGTTGTGGGTTATTTTTCAGGTATAATTTGGACTAAATGGCCTTCACACTCACATGCAACTTTCAAATTCTGTGATTCAGATTCTCTTTTTTTTTTTTTTTTTGGTGAGGCAATTGGGGTTGAGTGACTTGCCCAGGGTCACACAATTAGTAAGTGTTAAGTGTCTGAGGTCAGATTTGAACGCAGGTCCTCCTGACTCCAGGGCAGGTGCTCTATCCACTATGCCACCTAGCTGCCCCTGATTCACATTCTCAATGAAAAATATTGATTAAGCATCTACTATGTTCCAGGCAGTGTGCTAGGCACTGAATAATTCATTATTAAAATATACAATATGTCAGAAGGGAACATAATATACCAAATCCCAGTAATACTTATCCTTTACTAAAATTAACACATGAAAAAATACTTTTAAAAAAGAGTCCTTTATGTCATTTAATTAAATTCATACAATATGTGCACATATGCCCAGTATACATACAAACATACATACATGCATATGTGTGTATTTATACACACACAAACTGTTCAAAAAGAAACTCACTCCATAGTAACCCACAAACCAGAGAGAGGAAAAGTCAAAGACTAAGTGTTTCACAAATCAGAGTGACGAATATCAAAAAACAGAACAAAACAGACAGAGCCCCATGAAACAGAGTGAAGGGCAATTCAATAACGTAAGCACCCATATTCTGTACATATACATGCATGGGAGCTATTATCAGAGAGAATCACATGCTCTAACTTGGAGAAGGCAGATATTTAAAAAGTTGAAGGGGTGTGGGGGGGGGAGGTGTCATGCTGTCCCTGGACAGTTAATGATTTATTGATATGTCAGTTAGGTCCAGCTTGATTAACTCCCTGATTTGCAACATGACCTTAATTTCATTTATATAATGCAAACACAGGATGTGAAGTCTTTGGGAATCTTTGCAGATAAGAGAGTCTTCATAAACTGCCAAATGGCTTAGGAAGGGAAGTCTCTGAAGATAAGGAAAGTCTCTAGAAGGACCATAAATTTCTGAATGTCTGTGGGTATACTTG
Organism: Dromiciops gliroides; assembly: GCF_019393635.1. Classification (NCBI taxonomy): domain Eukaryota; kingdom Metazoa; phylum Chordata; class Mammalia; order Microbiotheria; family Microbiotheriidae; genus Dromiciops; species Dromiciops gliroides. The sequence continues at coordinate 3,322,734 of NC_057862.1, read as the reverse complement.
GTATGGGTTTTTATTATCCTCAAGATTTCTGATATGTTAGGCCAGGTTTTTATACAGTTCCTCTGGAAAATAAGGGAGTTGTATAACACACATAAATATATACACACAAACACATAACCACATACAAACACATAAGTACTTATAAACACATTCACATACCTGTATATCTCTACAATTACTTTATTCAGGCAGGAAAGTGAGACACATTTATTAAGCACTTACTATATGCCAGGCTCTGGGCTAAACTCTGGAAATACAAATACAAACTACAGGAAAACAATTCCTTCCCGCAGGGAGCTTACATTCCAATGGATGAACATGATATTTGAAAGGAATCTAAAAAGGGGATAAGGGATTGGGTGTCACAGTATTGAAACCTGAAAGTCAGAAACACCAATTGGAAAAGAATGAAGCCTGACAGGCCTAGACAACTCTTCAAAAGGGATGGGGAGGAACTCGTCAATGTTAGAAGGGAGCTGGGATGGCAGATGAATGTTGCAAGGTGGGGAGGCCCCCTTATATGCATTTATCTGCTTTTGTTTTTTCTCGTTTCCCACCCAGATCATTTATTAGCCTTACAATGTCTGACTGGTCCCTTTAGTTGTCTCCATACTCCATTTGAATTTAAACTCCTCAAATGAAGAGATTTTGCTTTCCTCTCTTTGTTTCCACTCAGTTCAGTGCAGTTGCCTGGCATATAGCAAATAATTAATTAATGTTTTTCCTTCCTTCCTCCCTCCCCCTATATTTTCTGTAAAAATGATACTTTCATTTCTTTACTCTATCCTCCTTTTCCACTTAATCACAACTGTGTTATGTAATAGGTAACCAGAATAGTAATATTAATATATTTAATCTCCCCTTAGTTATTGTTTTGATCTCATGACTACTGGTTAATCACAGTTATTAAAACCCTTAGCATCATAAGACACTGTCTATTCTGAAACATTACATTATTAATGATTTTACATGTTAGAATGTTAGATTTTTACATGTTTGAAGTGTGGTTGGTATTTCCATCCATCAGTTGTTCAACTTTCAAATAATTTTGTTATTTCTAATTTGGAAAGGACCTCAACTTTTGATTAGTGGGGGAAATTATCTCTCTGTTAATGTATCAGATAAGTGGTCACCTAGCCTCTACTTATAAATCTCCAACTAGTAGAAGTCACTTCCCTCCAAAGGAAGCTCATTCTATCTATGGATAAATTTCATTGTTAGGAAAACTTCATGATATAAAGCTTCAGTTTGACTCTGCAGCTTTCCTCCATTGTTTCCAGTCATCCCTCAGGTCAAATAAAATAAGCTCTATGCCTTTAAAAAAATAAAGGAATCTTCAAGACAAATTGATTTGCTGCATAAATACACAGATTGAAAGGGAAACATGTTAGAGCATTTAAGTAATTACTATTGGCAATACTTTATGCCAGCTCTAATATGCCCCTTGAATGTTTTCTTCTTAAGGTTAAGTCTCCTTATAATTCTCTTCTTAGTCTGGCTCCAGCCTCTATAACTTGCTGTAGATACAGTGAGCAGATGAATGTTCAATCAAGTAGCCCAACTTAATAATTCTTTTGATGACTTTTGTTTTGCATCCATATTTAGGACCACATTCATCTTAGGGTTCTAAGGGTAGAATAGGGCAAAGGGGGCTCTGGAAACAATACAGGATCTTGTGGTCTTATGAGTTAATTCATGGACCAAGGTTCACCTGCTGGTTTCATTTAATGTCTTCTAAACCCCATATCAGAATTCATGAGCAGGGGAAGATTAATGAATATTATCGCTGTATATGTATGTTTATATACACACAAATACAGATGGTAGATAGATAGATAGACAGACAGACAGATGATATGCATGTGTATGTGCAGATATAAAATTAGAAATCTTTGGTTTTTGCAAGAAAGTTGGTCCACTATTGTATTCCCATCATTGTGCTAGCAGGGATCCATAATTACCTTGAAACTTATGAGAAGGCTCTCAGTGGTCAGAGAGATTTATCATAAGAGGGGAACTAGGCCATAGATAGATGACAACAGTAAGCTGCTATGTTAGGTCTAGGTTAGAAAGTTATGAATTGACCACCAATTTATAGGGCCATTATTCCATTAAATCCTTAACTTTTTCTTTGATTTTTCTTGGAAACTTCCAACTTCTAATTTAAAATTATTCAAGGATTACACTAGCCAAGTGTATGCTCTCACCAAATGGAAAACATTCTAGTTCAAAGGGAAAACCAAGACAATGAAAGAGTAGGTGATCGAGGTCCTCCACAGGTCAGTCAGCCCATTAGACCATTTTGGCAATCTATAAGATTCACCTGGAATTTATTTAACCTTGGGCTATGTTGTGCAGCATCCCCATGGAGTTGCTGTGAATTTCTCCTTTGCACGATGGGTTGCTGATTTGTTGGTATAGATGTTTTTTTTTCTTTTCTTCCATAAATGATATGAGATCATATAAATGATATTTACAGAACCAAGAGATTCTATAACAATCAGCAAGTTACAATGTTCACATTATAACAGAGTGCCATTACCTTGATAGCCTATCTTTTTTTAAAAACCATTAACATCACACCAATATGTGTTGTTGTTATTTTAATCTCCTGGTTCAGTTTATTTATTTTTTTATAATACACCCAGTTCCCAATTAGTGTGTATAATGAAATTAAGAGTATGAAGTATTCTAATTTTCATTGCATATTTTCATTGGGCTGGAACTGACAACCATATTTTATATATAATTATAACTTCAAAAATTGCAAATTAAAAAAATGCAGCAGCCTCTCTGGGCTCATCCTTACCACGAATAAGGGTGTAGCTGTAACAGCTCACATTTATGTAGTAACATGGTAGGGTTTCTAAGGCACTTTGAGTATGACATTTGATCCTCACAATAACCCTCTGAACTAGGTCTTAATATTATCCCCATTTACAGATGAAGAAAGTTAGGTTGAGACAAGTTAAGTGACTTCTCCTGTCACAGAATTAATAAGTATTTAAGCAGAAGTTGAATAGAGACCAGCACTCACTGCACTATGGTGTCCTATAGCAACCTCTCATTATCTCCCCCCCCCCCCGAGGTTTCCACACCTCCTTCCCATTCATGTAGAGCATGATGCCCCTTCATTCTTAATATATGTAACAACAGTATCAAGGACTCCCATTAAAAATCACAAAGATAAAAAGCTGACATAAGACTTTATAAGGAAATTATTAGACAGATCAAGAAATGGAAAAGCTCTTGTTAAGATAAACAAATTGAACTCAGGCTTATGATGGGGTTGTCCTGTAGTTCTTGTCCTCTTTTCAGATGGGGGATGAGTATCACCATGTTTAATAGCAGAATGGGTGACAAAGGGCCTAAGTGGGTCTTTTTATAAAAGAAAAAGATTCATTATTTATTTGTTTTAACTTTTTTTTTGAATTTTTAGTTCTTAATACTCTCCCTTTCTTTTACCTGTCTCCTACACACTGAGGAGGCAAGCAACATACTAATTGTACGAGTGGAAATAATGCAAAACTATTTCTGTATCAATCATTTCATAAAAGAAGAAAAAATGAGAAATGATACTTCAATTTGGGCTGAGAGTTTATCAGTTTCCTCTATGGAAGGGGAAAACATTTTTTCATCACGAATCCTTCGGAATGTTCTGAGAATATTGCATTGATCAGAGGAGCTAAGTCTTTCACAGTTAATTATCATTACAATATTGATATTACTGGCTACAGTGATCTCCTGATTCTTCTCACTTCATTTTGTATCAGTTCATATAGGTCTTCCTATTCCCCTCATCATTTATTATAACACAACAGTATCCCCTCATAATTATATGCTTGTTTAGCCATTCCCCAAGAGATGAGCATCTCCTGAATTTCTAATTCTTTGACATGACCAAAAGAGCTGTTAAAATATTTTTATACATATAGATCCTTTTCCTTTTTCTTTTATCTCTTTGGGTTATGGAGCTAGTAGTGGTATTTCTGGGTCAAAGAATATGCAGTTTTGCAATCCACTGGGTATAGTTCCAAATTATTCTCTAGCATGATTGGATCAGTTACCAACTCCATCTAGTTTACTAGTGTACCTATTTTCCCTCATCCCCTCCAGGGTTTGTCATTTCTGATAAATGTGAAATAGTATCAGAGAGTTGTTTTAATTTCCATTTGTCCAATCATTAGTGATTTAGAACATTTTTTCATATGACTATAGATAGCTTTATTCTTTTTTTCTTCTGGAAACCGCCTGTTTATATACCTTGACCATTTATTACTTGAGGAGTGGCTCATTTTTTTATATAAATTTTACTCTGTTCATTACCTATTTGGGAAATCAGGGCTTTATTAGAGAAAATTACTGTATTTTTATATTACTTCATTGTATATGATGCATTTTAGCAACATATCGTTTCCCTGAGCATCTCTTTTAATTAGGTCTATTTTTGTTTTTGCTTGGTCTGAGATGATGATTAGGACTCCTGCCTTTTTTTTAACTTCAGCTGAAGCATAATAGATTCTGCTCCAGCCTCTTCTTCTAACCATGCACATCTTTCTGTTTCAAGTACATCACTTGTAAACAACATATTGTTCCATTCTGCTTTCTAATCCATTTTTCTATCTGCTTGTGCTTTATGGGTGAGCTCATCCTATTCACATTCACAGTTTATGATTAGTGTGCATTTCCTTCCATCCCATTTTCTTCTGTTTACCCTTCTCTCTTTTTAACCTGTCTCTTCAAAAGTACTTTTTTTTCCTCACCACTGCGTCCCTTAATCCACCCTCCTTTCTATCACCCCCCCCTTTTCTCTCTCCCTTCCATACCTATTTTTCTGTTGTATAAGATTTATATACCTAACTGAATGTGTATATATATGTTCTTCCCTCTTTAAATCAGTTGTGATAAGAGTGAGGTTCAAGCCTTGCTTTCCACCACACAACATTTCCCCCCTGTTGCAAATGCTCTTCCTTGTGTCCCTCTGTGAGAAAAATCTCCCCATTCTATCTGTCCATTCTCCCTTTTTCTAGTGCATCTCTTTCTCATCACTTATTTGTATTTTTTAAATCATTCCATCATAGCCACCTTACACCTGAGATGCCCTCTTTCTATGTAGACTACTTCTAACCACCTTAATGATGATAAAGTTCTTAGGAGTTACATATATCATCTTCCCATATAGAATTGTAAACAGTTTGACCTTATTGAGTCTCTTATGATATCTCTTTCATATTTACTTTTTTAGACTTCTTGTAAGTCTTATATTTGAAAATCAAATTTTGTATTCAGCTCTGGTCTTTTTATTTGAAATGTTTGAAAATCCTCTAATTAAATGTCTATTTACTTCTGAAGCATTATATACAGCTTTGCAGGTTATGTTATTCTTAGCTGTAATCCTAGCTCCATTGCTTTCCAGAATATCCTGTTCCAAACCCTTTGTTCCTTTTTAACATGTTACTTGCTAAATGTTGTCTGATCATGCCTGTGGCTTCATAATATTTGAATTATTTCAGTCTGCATACTTGCAATATTTTCTCCTTGACTTAGGAGCTCTGGAATTTGATTATAATAATCCTGGTAGTTTTCATTTGGGGATCTTTTTCAGAAGGTGATTGGTGGATTCTTTCAATTTCTATATTACCCTCTGGATCTAAGGCATTGGGGCAGTTTATATATGTATATGTATATGTATGTGTATGTGTATGTATATGTGTATGTGTATGTGTATGTGTGTGTTTATATATATAAATATATATATAAATATATATATGTATATATATATATATAATTTCTTGAAATATGGTGTCTAGGCTCTTTCTTTAATCATGACATTCACCTAATCCAATAAAGCTTAAATTATCTCTTCTTGATCACTTTTCCTGGTCAATTGCTTCTCTGATGATTAATTTCACATTTTCTGCATTTTTTTCAGTATTTTGACTTTATTTTATAGTTTCTTGATAACTAATAGAGTCATTAGCTTCCATTTGCCCAATTCTGGTTTTAAGGAATTATTTTTTCTATTCGGCCAGTTCTGCTTTTTAAGGAATTCTTTTCTTCAGTGAATTTTTGTTCCTCTTTTATCATTAGGCCAATTCTTTTTTAAAGTTTTTCATAAACTTCAATATTTTTGTGCCTCTTTACCAAGCTGTTAATTATTTTTCTATAATTCCCTTTTATCACTCTCATTTCTTTTTGCATTTTCCTCTATTTTTCATCTCTTTCTTTAACTCTTCCAAGAATTTTTGTTGGGCTTATGCCCAATTAGCATTTTTTTTTCTTTAAGGCTTTCCTTGTAGCCTTGTCTACTTTGTTGCCTTCTGAGGTTATGTCTTGATCTTCCTTGCCACCACAGTATCTTTTTATAGTTAAGTTCTTTTCTTATTATTTCTTCATTTTCCCAGCCTATTTCTTGATTTTGAACTTTATGTTAAAGCTGAGCTCTGCTGATGTAGGGACAAGTTCAGGCTTTTTTCATGCTGCTGTTTTCTCAGCTAGTACTGGGGGGGGGGGCAGTTCTGTAAATTTTTAGTACTTCCAAGGTGGTGTGATCTGGGAAGAGGGCTGGTCACTGCTCTCCTGGTCTGTTCTCTGATCTTTACCCGGGAAGGTTTCATGCTCTTCTGAAGCCACAAGTGCTAGCACTCCTCTTGGCCCTTAACTGTGATTATGGCCTCTGTTCTTCTGAAATGACAAGCATTAGTGCTCCTTTCTGCCTTGGGGATGTTTCTGGGCTAAGGGTTCATATAGCTATGCCATTGCAGCTGCCTCCAAACATACTGCTAGTTTTGTTGTCTTGTGTGCCTTGAGTTGGCTCCTATTCTGGTGTCACAGTCCTTTCCTTCTGATCTCCTAAGTTTTCCTAGGCTGTAAAAATACCACACCCCAACATTTTGTTCTTTCTGCTTTCCCAAAATTTGATATGAGGAAATATTTAAAGTTTTTTTGGAGGAGAACATTGGGAGAGTTCAGCTGGCTTGTTGCCTTTCCTCTGCCATCTCTGCTCCATACCCAAGTGAGGTCTTTTCCAATGATCTTCCAGGTCATCTTTTTTTCCCCTCAATGTACCTGAAGTTCAGTTTCCAGCCTCTGGGAAGAAGAAGCTTTAACATCCATCATTAGTCTATTATCCTAATCTGAAAACGTATTATAGACAAATATGTGAAGATGATCAACTTTTTCATAAGTTGGACTAATTTCCCAAAACTATGGGGGGGGTAGGGGAAAGGGAATAAGCATGTACTAAGTGCCTACCATGTGACAGGAACTCTCTCAAGCACTTCATTCATTTTCCCTTTATTGTTCATCAGACCAACCCTGAGAGTTAGTTGTTATCATGATCCCCATTTCACAGTTAAGGAAACTGAAACAAATAGAAATTGTGAAGTGATATGTCCAGGGTCACACAACTCTTAGGTATCTGAGTTTGGATTTGAACTCAGGTCTTCCTGCCTCCAGGCCCTCCTGCCTCCAGGTCCAGCGAGCATTCTTTCTATCTGTGCCATCTATCAAATGGGACAGGTAGGGAAATTTTGTTAATAAGTACAGTACTTATTCCTAATTGAATTAAGCTCCACGTTTTCCCATTTCTAATAAATCATACTGTCATACTTGTTTTCATTTAATCTCTTCATGTTATCATGGAGATACTAGAAAGAATGACATAGTAAGAGATGATGTCAGTAGGAGTTGAGATGATAAGGAGCAAAGAAGAGGGACCTTACAAGGAAGTATCCATTTTTCAGTTAAATGTGAGACAAGGTCCTCAGTTGAGAAGGTTAGTGGGGCAGAGGGTACTATGGGAGCCATGATGAGAGAACAGAAGATTTGGAATAGCTGTGGTTATGAGTGGGCTAGAAGATCAATGGGGAGTAGATGAGAGATTCCTTTCTTGCCCAGTTGAAATGAGAAAACCTAAGTTGATAGTAAATCCAAGCAGCTCAGTTTTGTGACTTCCTGAAGTTCAATTTAGCATGAGCAGAAGAGAAAGATCAGATGACAGGAATAACACAGGGTGAGGATATAGCAAGGTATAAGAGCTTATAGAATAAGGGAGCAAGAGATTTGAGAGGAAATGACAATGTGGAGTCCAGTCCAGTTTGCTTACTAAGGACAATTGGTTTGCTAAGGGACAAACAAAACAGGAAGGAGAGTGTAGCCAGAGCTGGGGTGATAGCCTGGGAAAAAAAATGTGGGTAAAGAAATTGACAGTCATGGTAAGAACAAAGAACACAATTAGGAGTGCTAAGGCAGAGAGAAAAATGGAACGATACCCTGGGACCATATTGGATTTGCGTGTTTTGTTATAAAAAGGTTACAATTGGTTATATCCACTATAATCATTTCTCAGCTGGAGATTACCCTTTCTCTGCCCCATAGGGTAAAAATTAGAGAGTTCTTACTGCCCTTATTGAACCTTGTATTTAGGACACCTGGATCTAGATTGTGGCTCAGAAATATAATAGCCAATTCATTTATTATGAAGGGCCTTTTTTTTGTTGTTGTGTTGTTTCTTGGTGGGGCAATGGGGGTTAAGTGACTTGCCAAGGGTCACACAGCTAGTAAGTGTCAAGTGTCTGAGGCCGGATTTGAACACAGGTCCTCCTTAATCCCGGGTCAATGCTTTATCCACTGCACCACCTAGCTGCCCCCTAGCCAATTCATTTATGTGAGTCTTGGTTTCCTCACCTATAAAAGGTCTAATGATATTGAACTAATTACATCACAGGGGTGTTTTGTTTTGAAGAAACTTCTTGTGAATCTTAAAGTGACAGAATATTATGAGGTTATAAGAGATTGACCCCTGACCCTGTGGGCATTAGCAGAGTGATGTTCACGTGGTTCCCCATGTGAAAGGGCTTGAGGAGTTTGTTTGGGGGAAAGAGATGCTATTTGGTAATGGGAGAGACTTTGGAACATTTGTAGGCATTCTGAGCCTGGTCCCAGTCTGGTAATCATGGATTAAATAATATCCTCTTGACTATCTACAGCTTCAGAACCAGAAAGTGGCTGGAATGGGAGGGTGGGAGATAATTCAAAGGCCTTACTCAGTGCCCTCTTTTGATTTCTTAGTATCTAGAGCTCTGGGTCACGCTTAGGAAGACATGAAATAAAATCCAGCCTCACCACCTCTGTCTGCCTCAACTTCTTCAATTTAAGAATGAGGATAATAATGGCAACTACTTTACAGCATATTTATGAGGATCAAATGAGATATTTGTAAAATGTTTAGCATCAAACCTGGTATTCTCAATAAATGTTCCCTTCCCCTTGTTCTAGTCTCTTCCCTTATATTTGCTGCCTTCTTGAGTAAAGCTGGAAGAAGGTAAGAATTCAAAAAGGCCTCAAAGCCTCAGTTGCTACCTGTTCACATCCTTGATATGAAATGTGAAGAAGATGCACAAGGGAACAGCATTAGAGTTAAGGAATATTCCCTAGCTTAAGCATCATCCATAACATTTCTTACTTAAGAACTGAAAATTTGCTTTAAAAATCATTTCAAAAAGGACTTTATCAAATCCAAAAATACCTTAGCTATAGACAAGGAAATGAATTTATCATCATTTCGGCCATACTGCAATTGCTATGATTCACTACCTTTAACTACAACATGAGTGTATAAAAGTGTACTCTGAGACATAATTAAAAGAAAGCCCTGTGGATGAAAGGGCCATTCATTCAGAGATGATTAAAAAGAAAGTCAAATTTTGTGAAACTACCAGAAAAAGAAATTTCCTATTACCTTGTACAATGCACTTTAGGACAGGACATCTCTGTGCAGGGAATGTTCCAAGTGAAATTTTCACCTCAAACAATAGAAACAATCGCAAATATGTATGGAAGGGACGACCCTGAAGTTAAACCAAGAACAGGAAGTGAAATTGACCACAGCTACAGCCTCTGGGGAGGGCTCCCTCCTCCTCAAGGAAACCTGACTTCATTTTAGGGTATTGAGCCTTAGTCTGAAAGCCCAGTCCTAAAAAGCTTGCAGTCGTTGGAACTTGGGGGAAGGGGGTGATACTCAAAAACAATCAGTATCATCCTTCATCTCTGTCTTCTATCTATAACACATGTTATCTACCTCCCTGCCCTTGATTCTGACACACATACACATCATACCATTTGATCTTCACAACAGTCCTGTTGGGCCAATGGCAGCAGCAGCAAGCAGCATGACAACCATGACTATTATCACATCAGCATCATCAGCATCATCATGACTCTTGCTAAATGGTACTTATGATTTTATCAGTGTCGGCGCTCCATGGCAGAAACTGGAAATAGGTATCCCTGTCCACCATTTACTCTTACTGGGTTGCTTGAGGCAGTGAGTAATCAAATGACTTGGCCCGCTTCATCCAGTATGGATTACAGCAAGGCAAGATCCCAGAACTTCAGGACTTTTAAGCTAACTCAATCCATTATGCTACCCTGTTGCCACAATAACAATTAGTATCATTCCACTTTTATAACTGGGGAAAATGAGGACCATAGGATCTCAACAAGGGACCTAAATACATACGTGGTAAGTGGAAAAAGAGTAAATGGAAGCTGGGTGATGGAGCTGTGGCTACTGTGCTGTTTCCAAGAGTATAGCCCCACTGGGCTTCGAGAGAGTACGAAGAGACCGGAAGTGTTACAGGAAGAGTATAGGACCAGAATTTAGGCAAACCAGACTCCATGACAAAAAAAAAAAAATCTCTGGGACCTTGAACAAGTTGGCTTTGTTTCCCTGGGCCTAATTTTCTTGCTCATTAAAATGACTACATTGGATTTGATGATAGTCAAGGTCCTTTCCAGCTCCACCAGTCTTTACTAAGGCTTACAGTCCACTTTGTTTTCTCTGCTGCCAAGGACACATCTGCTTTGCTGTTGTACCCCCAAGCCACAATAGAATTGAGGGGATACATATTTGTCTCTGGCCATATATGAACCATCTGGTCCATTCAGCAGCTCAAGACAAAAGTCACCCAAGGCAGCTTTGTGCCATGTAGACAAAAGAACATATAATTGATTTTTTAAAATTCTGTTGGCAGCTTTGACATCAGATACACACAAAGCTGTTCATGTCTCAAAACCAGCTGCCCAGAAAGATGCTGACCCAAGTTTTCCCAAGCAGGAAGAGCAGTGAAGGTTTAAAAGAAGGATAACTATGTAACTGAGTATGACCTGCTCTTTTCTTATGGGGAGTTTCTATCTACTAAAAGAGACAAAAAGAGGACATCTGTGCAAGAGACACAGGGAAGTGCAGCTGAAGTAGGGACAAAGATAACTCTGAGAAAATCTGAGGGATAGCCACGCATCTCTGCCCTCAAGTGGTGACCTATGGCTACAGTGCTTTGGTTAGCAGTGGCTAATTTCTGTGGAAATATACTGAAGACTTCTCTGATTTTTTTTTTCTGGGAAACTTTGAATCAATGAACTATTTAAAGTTATTGGACAATTAGGGATTGACCTGAGAGAAATGTGGATTTAGGGTTACTCAACATAAAGTAAAGGTGGTTCCCATAAGATGAATCATACCAATTCAGAAGTTAGGAATGTAGAAACCAGTAAGAGAAAGTGCCTAGAGAAGCCAAGACATCAGCAGGCAGAAGACAAATAACAATAGGGAAGCTGATGAGGTTTAGAGGCCAATGGAACAGAGAACCTGACAGAAGCAAAGCTCCTCTGAGACTTGTTGATAAGAAATAGCCTCTGCAGGTGATCTGGGAAGTTTATCCTAGTAGAGGGAAGTTCTGTTGTTGGGAGAAGATTGACGAAATCAGCATACTCTGGTTTTTGATCCACCACTTAGGAAAAGGATGTTTGACCTTGATCTAGGGCAGGGTCAGGGATGGGGGCATTGAACCCTTAGAGCATTGCATCCATTGCCCTGCTATTGCCCTTTATAGCTCAAGAGGATAATCTCTTTGACTACTATTAATGAATATTAAAGAGAAAAAGAGATATTTTAGCAAAGAGAATACAGATATATCCCCTCAAAAATTTTCAGTATGGCAAAGTTGGATTTATAACAGACATGCCAGGATGGTTCCACATTGAAAAACTATGATAAAATAAATTTGTAAAAAGAACATAAAAATGTGATCATTTACATTAATTCAGAAAAAAGCATTTAGAAAATGCAGTATCGGAGCAGCTGGGTGGCACAGTGGATAAAGCACTGGCCCTGAATTCAGGAGTACCTGAGTTCAAATCCAGCCTCAGACACTTGACACTAGCTGTGTGACCCTGAGCAAGTCACTTAACCCCCATTACCCCACCAAAATTAAATTAATTAATTAATTTTAAAAAAAGAAAATGAAGTATCCATTTATATAATAAATCATAAGTTATTCAACATTGTATCAAAAACCAGGATCTAGTATTATATGAAAGCTTTCTTAGTGAGCACAAGGATAAAGTAAGGGTGCTTCTTTTCATCACTATTATTTAACATAGTTCAAAATACTCTCACTATAGTACTAAGACATAAGAAAAAATGAAAGAGATATTCACTGGCAGGGAAAAGGGAAAATTTATCTTTTTAGAAGCTGTGAGGGCTTATTTAGAAAACTCTAGAAAACAGTGAAGTTAATTTGTATAAGTAAAACTTCAGTGAAGTTCCACTGTTAATTAAATAAGACATACCCTGTCATCCAGTGTTTTCCAAATCCCTAAATCCAAACTACTAGGAGGAAGAGAAAACTCTATGAGGCACTAAGTACTATGACTTCTACAAAACAACTAGATCCAAAATAGATTTAACATTACATTTTGCTACATTTACCAAAGTAAACTCAAAATGTAGGATTTTGTATTGTTTAATTTTTAAATATAAAGTCGAGAGAGAGAATATGAAAGGAGCAACCATTCACAACTAAGCCAAGGCCAACAATCCATAACCATATGAGGGTCAGAGGGGGCATTCAAAGAGAATATAGACAAGATGAACTACAAATGATAAAAAAACTACTTTGAATGAATAAAACCAAAGTACTTAGAAAAAGAAAAGAAAATGCTTACTGGTTAAAAATATGTTTTTGAATCAACATACCTGATAAAAACCTCACATCCAAAATATATTTGGAAGTAATATGAATAACAAGACAGATAGCTCTTCTCTAAGAGGAAAGGTTGTGTGTGTGTGTGTTTGTGTTTTTTAAAGGACAACCTGAATAAGAAGAAATGCAAAGTATTGAATAGCATAAAAAGTTCTAAATTACTAATAGTAAAAGAAAGGTTAACTAAAATAATTTTGAGATATCATCTCATATCAGGGAAAAAGGTGATAATAAAATGTGGAACATTGCATATATTATCAGATATGGTCAATTAATCAGTTAGTTTTTGCTCATTATTTTCTTCACGGAAAGATTCAAGGATAGGTATACTAAGGAAAGATTTAGATGTTAAAAGGGGATGTAAAATAAAATTTTGGAGAAGAGAAAAATCTATATTCACTAAATAAAGTTTATCAACATCATAAAAATAACATGTGTAAAAGTCTCTTGTATTGATCATTGGGAATCAATGAACTTATGTGAAAAGTATTCTTCAAAGTGTTGGGGGTGATGAGACTTCTCCCAATAATGTGGACAAGTGAATCATGACAAGTATTAACAAGCATGAAATTTTGGGAAATGCCAATGGTTATCACATCAATTTTATATTTCATCTGAAACAGATGTATGAGAAAATCAGTATATATATATATATATATATATATATATAAAGGGGGGGTGTGGGTGTGGGTGTGAAGTAATGAAGTAATTATATACCAGGAACTTTACTAAGTACTGAGGATACAAAGAAAAGTAAAAATATTCCCTGCTTTCAAGGGGCTCACAATCTAACTGGGGAAATGAGCAGAAAAAAATAACATACTTTGGGGCAGCTAAGTGGTGCAGTGGATAAAGCACAGGCCCTGGATTCAGAAGAACCTGAGTTCAAATCCATTTTCAGACTCTTGACATTAGCTGTGTGATCCTGCACTAACCCTATTGCCCTGCCAAAGAAAGAAAGAAAGAAAGAAAGAAGGAAGGAAAAAAAAAGAGAAAGAAAGGAATGAATGAATAAAATAACATGTACAAACAAGCTATAAAAGGATATATAGGAAACAATCAGAGGCAATGCACTAGAGGTAAGGAGGTTCAGGAAAGGCTTCTTGTAAAAGGTGGGAACAGAGAAAAAGAGCCCAGAAGAACAGAGAGGAAAAAGAAAAAAACATTCTATGCATGGGGATAGTCAGTAAAGATGCTTCAAGTTGGGATATAGAGTATTTCTTTTTTAGAGAAGTAGCAAATAGGCCACTGTCACTGGGTTGTAGAATACACAATGGAGGGTGGTTGGTGTAAAATGTAAGAAAAGTGGAAAGGTAGGAGTTGGGAAGGTTATGAAGAATGTTGGGCACAAAACAGATAATTTCATATTTGATCCTGGAGGGATACTGGAGTTTGTTTAATAGGGGACAGCATATGGCATAGTCAACCCTGTGTTCTAACATTATTAACAGCTGAGTGGAGGATGCACTGGAATTGGGAGAGGTTTGTGGCAGATAGACCGACCAAAAGACTATTGGAGTAGTTCAGGCATGAGTTGATGAGCACCTGCACTAGGGAGTTAGCAATTTCAAAAGAGAGAAGGGGGAGGCATATTTGAGATATGCTCTGTAGGTAAAATTAACAAATTGGATGTGGAGGGAGATGAAAGGAAATGACTTATTCAATATGACACCTAAGATGTTAGCCTGGGTTATTGGGAGGAAATGATATCCTTGATAAATAGGACTATTAGAAAGAGGGAAATGCTGAGTGGGGTGGTAATTCAGTTTGGGGCATGTTGAATTTTTGAGACATCTAGAAGACATGCTCAATAGGCCGTTGGAGATGTGAGTCTGAATTTGAGCAGAGAGGTTATGGCTGAATATGTATCTTTGAGTTCCCTTCTAATGCCCTGTCTAAATGCACACTTTGAAAACAGGGGGCCATGCTCTAAGTGAACAGTGACCAGAATACTGAGTTAAGATGGAAAGACAGAGGACGTTTTCAGTAAAACTATGTCATAAAAAAGCCAAACCCAAACTTCAGATTAAAGAGAGAATGGCAGATGCCAGCAAACACAACCTCTTTCAATGGCTGTCTTCTGTTGAATACCCTGTTACCAAGCAACGGGGTTCCCAGATATATGGCCCCCTGATGGCTCCTAAGTTGTTGTTTAAAATCAATGGTTCAGAGGCAGTTTTCTGATGAAGAAATCAAAGCTATCTATTCCCATATGAAAGAATACTCTAAATCACTATTGATTAGAGATGCAAATTAAAACAACTCTGAGGTACCACAACTGACACCTATCAAATTGGCTAATATGACAAAAAAGGAAAAAATAAATGTTGTAGAAGCTGTGGGAAAATTGGGACACTAATGCATTGTTTGTGGAGCTGTGAACTGATCCAACCATTCTGGAGAGCAATTTGGAGCTATGCCCAAAGGGCTAAAAAGCTGTGCATGCCCTATGACCCAGCAATGCCACTTTTGGGTCTTTTTCCCAAAGAGATCATAAAAAAGGGAAAAGGATCCACATGTACAAAAATAGTTATAGCTGCTGTTTTTGTGGTGGCAAGGAATTGGAAATTGAGGGGCTGCCCATTCATTGGGGAAGGGCTGAACAAGTTGTGGTATATGAATACAATGGAATACTATTGTGCTGTAAGAAATGATGAGCAGGAGGAGTTCAGAGAAACCTGGAGGGTCTTATGTGAGCTGATGATGAGTGAGATGAGCAGAACCAGAAGAACATTGTACACAGTATCATCAACATTGTGTGTTGATCAACTGTGATGGACTAGATTCTTCTCACCAATGCAATGGTGCAGGAGAGTTCCAGGGGACTCATGATGGAAGGGGATCTCCAAATCCAGAAAACAAACCAAAAAAAGAAACTGTGGAGTATGGATGCTGATTGAGCCATGCTATTTCTTTTGTTTTTGGTGCTGTTGTTTCTCTATTTTGAGGTTTTTCCTCATTGCTCTGATTCTTCTATAAACAAATGTTGAGAACTATCTTTACATGTAACTGGAAAAAATACTTTTATCAGAAAAAAAATAAAATCAATGGTTTTGGGCAGCTAGGTGGTGCAGTGGATAAAGCACTGACCCTGGATTCAGGAGGACCTGAGTTTAAATCCAGCCTGAGACACTTGACACTTACTAGCTGTGTGACCCTGGGCAAGTCACTTAACCCCGATAGCCCCTCAAAAAAAAAATCAATGGTTCTCTTGCTCTTTCTCATGATTGATGATTTTGAAATTGTTTAACCAAAGAAAGATTTTGAAATCGACCCACTGAACTGAGAAAGGTTTTTTTTTTCTATTTAAGATAAAAAATAATATAATAGTGTATATTGTCTGAGGAAAAGCAAATGATCTCCTTAATTCCAAGAGGAGTTGTTTAAAAAGTGACAATGATGAAGGAATTACTTGCAATTGCTTGAACAATTATAATTCTTATACAAAAGTAATTAAATGTTGTGTCTAATTTGACTCTTGAGCAAAAAGGCCATTACTGTGACCAGTTCTTTCCCAATATTTGAATAGCACTCATTTCAGATCCTTCTGGGTGCTATGGAGCAGAAGATGACTTAGTGATTCAACAATTGGTACTTTGTAGAATTTCCTGTGTGATGTTTAAAATCTAAATTGTGGTCACCCTAAATCAGAAGCTTCAGCTCCAGTCTAGCCTAGAGTTCCAGCCTGGTTGGGTTCTTCCTAAAGTCCTCCTCCACGAGCCTGCTTTAATCAGGAACACACTCGAAAGCTGTTTGTGGAAGCATTTTATAGGTCTGGAACAGAGGCGGTCCTTACACACCGCTTCAAGGTGATTGGTTGGCGTCATCGAAATCCATTGGCTTTGAAGGTGTTCTTAAGTTGAGTTCACAGTCTAGTTTCTGAGAACAATACCTTCTTAAAGGATAGCCAGGTGTGATTACAATCCAATTAACTTGAAGTAGGCTTAATCAGCAGTCAATCACTCTCACTTGTTTCAATCAGTATAGATTAATCTCCAGGTGGGTCTTTGAGTATCTGCTTAATCCCATTATTTCATCACACATTCTTACACATTCTCTTGCTCTTCTTGTGACTGAGGCCATTCTGCGGTGTCTGCTAGCTGAGGAAGGCTAAGCGCTCTCTCTCTCTCTCTCTCTCTCTCTCTCTCTCTCTCTCTCTCTCTCTCTCTCTCTCTCTCTCTCTCTCTCTCTCTCTCTCTCTCTCTCTCTCTGTAGGTAATGTAAGGCTTCTGAACTCTACTTTGGAGCCATGTGCCCTCTCTCTCTATGGGACAGGAGGAAGGGAAAGGAAGAGTAAAGGAATATACCTCAGTTGTGAACTTGGATAACATTAAGAATGGTGGTGCCCTCCACGAACATAGTAAAGGTTACAGAAAGGGATTGTTAAGGAAGGCAATCTGATTTTGTTTTATTTAATTTTAGGACTGGTAGGACTTGAGAATATTTGTAGCTGGCAAGGAAGAAGATAATTTGAAGAAGAATTAAAATATGAGCTCCCAGAAGAAATTAAGTGGGGTTCAAGTTATATTGGTATATAGTAATCAGAATTGATTGTTAGTGATATTTTAAATTTAAAAAATAGAAAAATGGGGCAGCTAGGTGGTGCAGTGGATAAAGCACCAACCCTAGATTCAGGATTACCTGAGTTCCAATCTGGCCTCAGACACTTGACACTTACTAGCTGTGTGACCCTGAGCAAGTCACTTAACCACCATTGCCCTGCAAAAGAAAAAAAAATAGAAAAATGGAACTCGCTAGACATACAAAATATGCAAACAAGTAAAGAGAATAGCACAGTTTTCAACATATGAAAGACTTGAAAAGTCTTGAAAGTACTTGAAAAAAATGATGAATTCAAGAACTACTGGGAAAGTGGGAAAATATTTGGGTGGAAAGACAGGGAAGAATAATCATCTTATACCACTGATTGCTAGAGGCTTCAAATGGTGCTAACATCTCACTGTGAAAGGGTACCAATTTTTTATACATCCATGGATGCCTAATCCTATTCATATGGATTCTCCTCCTTTGTTGTGAATAAAAATCCATCTGTGATTTCTTTTCTTTTCTTTTCTTTTCTTTTCTTTTCTTTTCTTTTCTTTTCTTTTCTTCCCTTTCCTTTTCTTTTCATGAGGCAATCACAGTAAAGTGACTTGCCCAGGGTCAGTAATAAATTTAGGGTAGCAGCATATGCCAAGAAGGAGATAAAAGGTAGACCTGAAAAGGTCCATCAATATTCCCACAATATCAAGAGAGTTAAAAAAAAAAAAAAAACTTGCTTCAGAATGTGGAATGGAGCCCCTGTGTAGGAATGATGAAAGGACAAGTATAAGAGGGAACAAGATAGAAGTATCACAAATAGGGACAATGAGTTTGAGTGGATAGCACATAGATCCTGGAGTCAGGAAGACCTGAGTTCAAATATGTCTTTAAACATTTGACATTACTAGCTGTGTAACCCTGGGTAAGTCCCTTAACTGTGATGGCCTCACAAGAAGAAAAGAACCCTCATCAAGGTTGTCATGGTGGGAGCATAGGAACTGATGATGGTGGTATGGCACTTTCCTGCAAATAGCAATCACATTGTCACGAGCCTGCTATTCACTTCTTTCGGGAGGCATATGAGTTTGTTGACTAGATTAATTTTGATTGCAAAACCTACACCAGATTCATGGTGCTCCTCTTCATTTAGGCCACTCCAGAAAAAAAATGTATCCAGATCTGATTTTGGGAATCTGGTCTACATTTGCCAGCCTTGTTCCACTCAGGGCTGCTATTTGGATGGGATACCTAATGAGTTATCTTGCAACAAGCGGTCTACTGAATTCTATGTTGTCTGGAAGTGAGAATGTATCTCATGAATGGATGGAGAGTAGGATTATCTTTGCAGAAGTTTATGTACTTGGTGTGTGTGTTTTGACCACATAACGGGATCCCCAGCTGCTGTGGTGATCAGTCCATGGTTGGTAAGCAGACATTTGAGGGCACCTTTTCAGACCCCTTCCTCATGCCAGGAGGTGAGCAGTGAGTTCCTTAAAAAGCTCAGACACCCAGGGGCTGCCGAATCCCACTGCTGCTTCCAGTGAGAAGATGACATGATGGCCTGGGTCCCCTGTGGCTAGGGTTGTGATTACAGCTCCTGGTGTGTCCGCACCTGCAGCTTCATCCTTTGCTCATCACTACAGGGATTTGAGAGGTAAAAATCTTGAAGTGCTATGGGTGCTGTCTGTTGACTTGTGCATCAATGGGATTTAAGTGAAGCAGAGTTGCATGGAATTGATGGCCTTACTCTCTCTTCCAGAGTTATCACAGCTCAGTGGCAGGACAGTCAAGATGACTGGTGATGGCTCCAGATGCAGCGGATGACCTTGGTGGCTTCGATGTTCAACCAAGTTCTGAGTGCTCTATAGTGACTATTTCATCTGCCTTCATGGCTGTTGGAACAAATTATTCTCATCCACCCATTCCACCAGGGGAAGTCTTCATATGCTTGGAGTAGACACCCCCCTAACTCAGCAATGGGTCTGAGATCCTTTGCTTACCCTCAACCTGGTTTAGCCCATATGGCAAAATGGTTTACTGGGGTGTAACCACTGTGCAGGCTACAGCTTCTTGGAACCACAGGTGAGAGGTGGATCAGGTAGACAAAAATGGTGGGAAGCAGCCCTGAGCAGCCCTCAGAGCAGAGCTACTAGTCTTCCCTGGGCACACCTTGACCCCCAGACAAACACACACACATATGCATATATGTGTATCCATGTGCATGTGTGTGTGTGTGTGTGTGTGTGTGTGTGTGTGTGTGTGTATTTGGATAGGTTCCTATGGAGTTGATCTATCAGTGAGGGGAAGGGAAGCCAGCATTCATGAAGCAGGTTCTATAGACCAGGATTAATGCTAAGTGTTTTCCAAATATAATCTTATCAGATCCTCACAACAACCAAAGGAAGTAGGTACTATTCTTATTTACATTTTACAGCTTCAGAAAGTAAAGCAAACAGAAGTTAAGCTTCTTCCCCAGGACATAGCTATGAAATATCTGAAGAAAGATTTGTGCTCAGGCTTTCCTCACTCAAGCGCCAGACTCAATCTACTGGCTCACCTGGCTGTATGTTGCAGTAGGTACATCTTAGACATACCAATGGACTATGACTTGGGCTCCAATTTGAAGGAGAAGAGAATCTGCCTTGCCATTGGGGAAACTGCAGAGCTTCTTTCCTGTCCCTTAGCTTTCCAAGCAAGCAAGGCATATCCTTTTTACTACTAATATTCAGCCAGAATTTCTTTATGGCAGCAAGAACAACTGCCTCTGAAGCAGTTAGTGAATATTGCACAGAAATCAAGGGAGAGGTTCCTAGTGGGTTTCAGCATTGCAACCTAAAAACAATGGAGAAATATGAAGAGAAACAGAGCAACCAGTAGTACCAAGGAGACGTGTGATGGCAAGAAAAGATGCCCTGGTCACAGTGGGAGGATGAGAATAGCCAGTGTAACTTGTCAGTTTGGGAGAAAGGAAAGAAATACCCCCTCTAGGATATTGAGTGATGCCCCTCTACAATATTGATGGGAACACATGAAAGAGGCACAAATGGAGAGTGAAGCAAGGTGGAGTGTGATTTCCATTATTGGAAGGAACTTCTGAATATATGAGAGCAGAGAACCATTTGATTATCAATTCTGTTAAAACAGGGTTAATAAAACATTTTAATTATAATGTTTTCAACATTTTGAAAGGGCTGCCTCAGGAGACAATGAGTTTCCCTTCTCTGAAGGTCTTATTCCCACTCACCGACTATGCTGTAGAAGCAGATTGTTGTTCAGATACAGATTGGACTAAGTCCCCCCAACCCCTGCCCGAGGTCCCTTGGGGTACTGAGAACCTGAGATTAAGTGGCTCTGATTCTTGGATTGTGTGCTGTTGAGAATGGCTGAAGCTGTAATTACCAAATTACTGTGATGAACTATGATGGCTAAGGCCTTTCCATAATTCTTAAAGGAAAAGAATTAGTAGATAAATCCAGGCATGGAGGAACAAACAAGAAATTAACGAATGACAATGACAATGACAGCCAAACAAGAGGGTTGGGAATATTCTGAACACATCTCGGAGAAGATAGATGAGCCTGGCTGCTAGAGAAGCTTAACACTGGGGAGTAAATGGCTTTATGTGACATTTAAGGCCTCCTAAAATACTTCCCTTACCCTAGGTTTCCAAGATTGTTTTCCTTCCTTACATTGATACTCTTCACATCATCTGTGGTCCAGCCACCTTAGTCTCCTAGCTGTTTACCAAACTTGACATTCCATTTCCCAGCTCAGTGATTTCATGTATGCCTATCTCCCCATATTGAGAATGCACTCCCTTTTCAGCTTTATCTTTCTGAATTTTTCTCTTCAATATTCATGTCAGGCACCATTTCTTCCATGAGGCCTTCTTCTATGTTCCTAGCTAAAAATGTTTTCCCTCTTTCTAAACCATGTTACATGTATCCTTTTTGGCCTGCCTTCTTCCTTACCTGCCTAGGAGAGCAGGTCTCTAGAGCATGTCCAGAGTGCCTCAGACAGCCCCTCTCCAGCCCCTCTCCGTGTGCAGAGGGGGATGACACTGTTCTGAGAGAGAAATGGTCATGTGCAATGGAAATGCCTTGGAGAGCCTATGGAATATTTGCAGACACTTTGTATCTGGTTCTCTTCTGCTAATAACATGGTGAAGGGGAGGTTCTTTGAATTCAGAAACATACAATTTCCTGAGTCAACCTGAGCCTACTTTCTTCAACAGGTCTTTTAATTGCTTTATTCTTTTTTTTTTTTTTTTTAGTGAGGCAATTGGGGTTAAGTGACTTGCCTAGGGTCACACAGCTAGTAAGTGTTAAGTGTCTGAGGCCGGATTTGAACTCAGGTACTCCTGATCCTGACTCCAGGGCCGGTGCTCTATCCACTGTGCCATCTAGCTGCCCCTAATTGCTTTATTCTTGATTCTACTCCAATGCTTAAGGCATCCAATGAGCCACAATAATGTAAGAGATATCTTGGGGTCTTCCCTTCAGTGAGGCCCACAAAACAGACCTTAGTCCTTGGCTTAAACATTTATTCTGCTCTGTTCTGGGTGAAGGGAGTGGAACTCCTCATCTTGTGATTTTTGAAAGGTCAAGCAGCAGCCTATCAGTGCAGGTGTTCTAGAATCTAGATTTTCTGTCAATGTGACATCAATGCCATAAGGAGTAAGGAGGGATTTGGACTCCAGGTAGCAGGTGGCTGGAATGAGGACTCATCTGACAGTCATGGTACAATTGGATGGGAATGGGGGAACAAATGTGCAGTACATGAGTTAATAATGCTTCCCGAGTATGTGGAGGAAGATTTGTAATTTATTTTTGTTATAGCTTTGAAGTAATGTTAAGTAGTTAAATGGAAATGAGGTGGTAGTCATTGGGACCTAACTCTGTATGTGCTAGTGGGTCACAGATGGTGGGTGTTTAAGCTGATGTCAGAAGAATAAGAGGAACTTCCTCACCCCCCAAAAATGTTAGGGTCCACACCCCCAACCTTGAGGGGGAAGTTGTAGCCCACTTGGCTTTTCAAGAGCAACTCAAAACAATGCTCACAATACTGCTATGTATATTTTTTGCATGGTGATTGTTCTCTTCCTCTGTCTCCTTAAACATATTAGAAATTAAGATCCTTCAGGGCAAAGATCTACCAATAAAAAAATTCTCTGTAGTACCCAAAGCCTAAAATAATTCTGGGTACATAGCAATTGAACCCATGTTGAATTGAATTGAAATGAGGATATAATGATAGGTTGGGATCCACTAGGGGAAGTCTACAAGCTAAGGATGATGAATTTGAGTTTTACCTACTAGTCAATAGACAGTCACAGACATGTGACTTGGGGTTAAAGTAATACCATAATGTATACAGTCTTTTTAGGTAATAAGTCACTGGTATATATATCATTTTTTGCCATGAACACTACATTTGAGGCAAGTAAGGTAGGTCATTATCTTTGGCTTTAGTCCACATGTTCATAGTAAGCATTTGAATTTGGGATGGTGGCTGTGAACATGACAGGAGAGAGAGATATGCTCAAAGAAGACTGAGATGGGATAAGTGACTTAGCCATGGCCAGTCACACATTTGAGAAGTATCTGACATAGGATTGAGATGCATATTTCCCTGATTCTGAGTCCAGGGCTCTATCACCAACATGATGCTGGATATCTTTAGGATAAAGTTCAAGAAATTTGACTGGTGAGTTAAAAGGCATGGTCAGATTGAGGTAAGGTTTCTTATGGTAAACTTCCAGATTGTCAACTGTCCCTAATTATTGTTCCAACAGCACTGCCACAGAGTATCTTGGACCCAGAAGTCCTGTCCACACCAAATCTTGCCATTTTAAGCTCCTATATTATACTTCAGCATGGGATTATAAAGCGGTTTTGGATTTGCACTTTTTATCATTCAAGAATTTGAGCATCTTTTCATATGGTGGCTGGTAATTGCTTTCCCTCCTTAAAACATAGCCTCTCTAATCATTTATATAGTACATATTTTAACAGGTATCTGGATTAGTAAAACCATCTTAATCTACAAATCCTACTGACTATTTGTATCTGTTGCCTTGTCCACTAATTTTCTCCCACAAAGAGAAAGCTCTTAGATTATTTTTGGTCATATTCTAAAATGATTGTAATTACTCAAAGGTCTTTGCTCACTTTAAGATGTCATAACAATTATAATATATAATCAGAATATTACAAAAACTCTTCCAATCTCCTGCTTATTTGTTGAACTTTTCCTTTATGCTCTTTTCCTAGGTCTCATATTTTAAATATACTTTATGTGAAGCCAGTGCAATTTTGAGGGGGGAAAAAGTAAAATTGTGGCAATTGTATGGGTCAGTGCATTTTAAAAAAGCTTTTTTTTCTGGTAGATTTCTTATTTAGATTGTGCACAGCAGTAATGGCCAAAAATGACTATATAATAACTGCTTGTGTGCTCAGATCTCTTTGGTTTGGCTGCATGACCATATTTTAGTTGACAATCTTAATATTCTTGGAGCTTGAGGCCCTGTTTTCTTTTATTGATGTGTTTTGATTTTTATATAACAATCACTTTCTAATAACTCTGCTCCCTAATAGTCCTCCTTCCTATTACAGCAGCAAACAGCTGAAGAAACTCTTGCCATGAGATGACTGCAGTAACCCAAGCTTGCCCTACCTCCATTTACTCTCCAGTGTCCCAAGAAGCCTAGTGATCATGGGTATCCCTGCCCTCCATCTGTTTCCTGCTGACCTTCTGCATTGTCTTGGCTCACTTTGTTCTTACATTTATCATTCTCCTGGGGCTGTTTTCACTGCTGTAGCTTCTTCATCCAATATTCCTCATGTTTCTCCCACATGTTCCTTAAAATGAGATAGCATCCTTTCCCATTATATTCAGAAGCCACAATTTTTCAGGAAATCTTAAGCTTAAAATATTCTGTTCCAAAAAGTTCATTTCTAATTCAGTAATTCAGAACATAAAGTACATTTTCCCTTTAGGAACAATCGTATAAAGAGAATCTGAATTCTCAGGCTACCCCGCAAATACAATTCAAAATCACAAGAGTGTAAGGGCTGGGCTTTCAATTGTATTTGTCTAGGGAGCTCTCAGGAAAGCACAACCCCCCTGCCAAGTGAGCACAACACCTTCTTCTGTTCACTTGGCAGTCTTTGGTGCCTACAGCATTGGGAAGTGAAGCTGCCTAAAGTCACAAAGCCAGGGATATGTCAGGAGAAGAGCTTGAATCCCTATCTCCCTTCCTTCATGACTAACACTGTATCTACTATAGTTGTTGTTCAGGCATGTCTGAACTCTTCACAACTCCATTTGAGATTTTCTTGGCAGAGATACTGGAGTCATTTTCCACTTCCTTCTCCAGTTCATTTTATAGATGAGGAAACTGAGGCAGAGGTAAATGACTTGCCCAGGGTCACACAGCTAGCTAATGTCTGAGGCCAGATTTGAACTAAGGAAGATGAGTCTTCCAGACTCCAGTACCAGTACTATCCACTGTGGCATGTGTGTGTGTGTGTGTGTGTGTGTGTGTGTGTGTGTGTGTGTGTGTGTGTGTGTGTGAAAAAGAGAGAGAGAGCTTGCCTCCAATGAGTTTATTCTGTAAGCCAATGGAATATATAAATCTGTAAAAACAAGGTATTTTAAGGAAAAAGATCGACGTAATCCAATATACATCTATTAAGCACCTATGACACAGTCAGGCATTGTGCTAAGTGCTGGGGACTAAATTGATAAAAAGAAAAACAGTCTCTTCCCTCAAGAAGGTTACAATCTAATGTGAGGAGACAACTCAGGAAATGAGGCAGGAAAGGGAGGGGAGACACCAGACAACACCTTGCACATAAGCATCTTAGTGCTTATGGAGTTGAAACCAGGCAGAGCAGCAGATTCTGAGCAGGGTGAGCAGAGAAGCCAGGTGCTGGCCTTTATAAGGGAAGGCAGTAATGAGACAATAACAAAAATCTTGGGCTGAGCAAAGAAGACCCCATGAATCCATGACCTTTGAGCAGAAACTCAAAGAACCGTAAGGCTTGGAATGGTGAGAGGGAGGAGGGTATTCCAGGAACTAGAGTGTGTGAATGACCTGGACCTGGGAGATAGTAAAGGTCAGTTTGGCTGGAGATTGGGGAGGGAAGGAAGAAGCATGGCTGGCTACTATGTGACAGGCACTGGGCTGAATGCTTTATAAATCTTGTGATCTTCACAAGTCTGAAAGGGAGGGGCTATTAGCCTCATTCTACAGGTTCAAAACCCGAGGCAAAGAGAGGTGAAGTGCCTGCCCAGGAGCACATAGCTAATGGCAGAGGCTGGGTTTTGGCTCAGCTCTTCCTGACTCCAGGCCACAAACTTTATCCACTGAACCAGAATATAGATTGTATCTATGGAAGTGATTTGAAAGAAGCCTGGGAAAGTAGGATGGAATGGTCTTGCCGAAAGGAGGGGGAATGAATGATTCTGGTTTGATCTAACCATCTCCATCCTTAATAGGAGGAAGCAATATGTCAACATAAAAAAGCATGGATCAAAATTGAAAAAATAACCATCTGCCAGGAATCCTCATGGAACCTTTGTCAAAGCCACAGTTATGGTTAGATCATATCCCAACTCTTGTTCACATGCTTCAGACTTCTCTCAGCTACATTCACAACCAAGTCAAAGTAAGTTTGAAACTAGAAGGGGGTTAAGCACCAACAGGCCTTCACTGGTTTCTTCCAAGACTGCTGACAGTTACCAATTCCTGCTTTCTATCCCCACTATGGTCCCCATCCTGCAGACACTTTTTTTAATCTGATAGGAACTTACTGCATCCAAATAAAATTTAAAAGTGTAATTAATTATATGTGGTTGAGATAATCAGCAAGGTCCCTGACCATTGATAGTCCTTGGAGTCTCCCCTGAACAGTTCAAGCAGGGTTTATACACTTCAATGGGGAAAAATCAAGAGACATGCACTCCTGGGGGGCAGTGAGGGGCTCCTTATTCCCTTGTTTTTTTCAAGCCACAGCTAAAATCTCACTTTCTATATCTTGATTGACTGCCCTTAATTCTTATGCCTTCCCTTTGGGATCATCTCAAATTTATCCTATCAATATTTTGTTTGTACATAAGTGAAGGGTGGGGAGCCAAGATGGTGGAAAGGAAGCAGCAAGATGCCTGAGCTCTCCTTCTGTTCCCTCAAAACGAACATTAAATCAAGCCTCTGGACGGATTCTGAAACTACAGAACCTGCAAAGAGACAGAGAGACACAGTCCTCCAACCAGAGATAATTTAGAAGACTTCAGGAAAGGGTCGGTCTGACTCGGGCAAAAGGGAGGCCCAGCGCAGGGCAGCAACCCAGCGCCAAGGGGGTCGGGGCAAGTCAGCAGGAGCTGCGGGCCACAGCCGAACAACTGAGGCTCCCGGAAAGTGGTTCAAAAATCTGATGGCCAAGAAGGACAGTGGAAAAACTTACCTGCACCGGCCGAGAGGGCCACGAACGGGTCAGGCGGGATCAGACGCCGGGGTCTGGCTCCTGGCTGGCCGAGCACAATCAGACAGGAAGTGCAGGGCGGGGGATCTCCACACACCATAAAGGCCTCAGAGTAAAAGCCCGGTCACACAGCACCTATACACCTGCACAAGAAGCCCAAAACAGGGACCCTGGTGCCCCCAGAGCAGACCTCAACTTAAAGAATAAATAAATAAGCTGCAATAATGAGTAAGAAGCAAAAAAGAGCCCTCTCCATTGAGAGCTTCTGTATCAATAGGGAAGAAGCCAACACAAACTCAGATGAGGACAATAGCCTCAAATTGTCTACATCTGAAGCCTCACGAGGGAAGGTGAATTGGTCGCAAGAACAAAAAGCCTTCCTGGAAGAGCTCAAAAAGGATTTTAAAAATCAATTGCAAGAGGTAGAAGAAAAAATGGGGAGAGAAATGAAAGCAAAACAAAAAAAAAACTATGAAAAAAGAATCAGCAGCTTGGAAAAGGAAGCTGAAGGAAAAAAAGCCTTAAAAAAATTCATTTGGCCAAATGGAAAAAAAGCTGCATAATTTCACTGAAGAAAACAATACCTTAAAAAATTCACTTAGCCAAATGGAAAAAAAAGGTGCATAATCTCACTGAAGAAAACAATACCTTAAAAAATTCAATTAGCCAAATGGAAAAAAAAAGGTGCACAATCTCACGGAAGAAAACAATGCCTTAAAAATTAAAGTGGGACAGTTGGAAGATAAGGAATCCATGAGACACCAAGAATCAGTCAAGCAGAATAAAAAAAAATGAAAAAATAGAAGAAAATGTGAAATACCTCATTGGAAAGACAACTGATCTGGAAAACAGATCAAGGAGATACAATTTGAGAATCATTGGACTGCCTGAAAACCATGACCAGAAAAAGAATCTAGACACCATATTCCAGGAAATTATTAAGGAGAACTGCCCTGATATCATAGAATCAGAGGATAAAATCATCATTGAAAGAATCCATCGATCACCTCCTGAAAGAGACCCCAAAAGGAAAACTCCAAGGAATATTGTAGCCAAATTCCAGAATTATCAGGTGAAGGAGAAAATACTCCAAGCAGCCAGAAAGAAGCAATTTAAATATCATGGAGCCACAGTCAGGATTGCTCAGGACCTGGCAGCTTCAACATTAAAGGACCGCAAGGCTTGGAATATGATATTCCGGAAGGCAAAGGAGATTGGATTGCAGCCAAGAATCTATTACCCAGCAAAAATGTGCATTTTCTTTCAGGGGAAAAGATGGACATTTAATGACATTGGGGACTTTCAATCTTTCCTGGTGAAAAGACCAGAACTAAATAGAAAATTTGATCTCAACATACAAGACTCAAGAGAAGTTTAAAAAGGTAAACAGAGGGGAAAAAAAAAGTTACCCTATTAGGTTAAACTGTTGTAAATGTATTTGGGCAGAGAGAAGGACTTTATATAGAGCGTATAAATATAAATTGTCTTTGATGTGATGATACAAAAGAATTAAGGGGATAAAAAGGGAGTCTATGGGGAGGAGAGGAAAGGGGAGGTGGAATGGGATGAATTATATCATATGAAGAGGTGGAAAAAAACGTATTATAACAGAGGGAAAGAAAGGAGGGGGGAACATGGTTTCAACCCTATTCTCATTAGATTTGACTCAAAGAGGGAATAACATATACGTTCATTGGGATAAAGAAACTTAACTCATTCTTTAGGGAAACAAAAGGGGAAGGGAAAGGGGGGACTGATAGAAGGGAGGACAAAAGCAAGGGAGAAAAGGGTAAAGAAAAGAGAGGGGGGTGATAAAAAGGGATGGCAGATCGGGGGAGGCAGGGGTAAGAAGTAAAACGTCGGTGAGGAGGAATAGGGTGAAAGAAGGGGGGAAAAGTACAAAGGGGGTAAATAGAATGGAGGGGGATAGACAGTCAGTAATAATAACTGTAAATGTGAATGGGATGAACTCTGCTATAAAACGGAAGCGAATTGCAGAGTGGATTAAAAACCAGAACCCTACAATATGCTGTTTACAAGAAACACATTTGAAGCAGAGAGATACACACAGAGTAAAGGTAAAAGGCTGGAGCAGAATATATTATGCCTCAGCTAAAGTAAAAAAGGCAGGGGTAGCAATCCTTATCTCAGACAAAGTGCAGGCAAAAATAGATCTCATTAAAAGAGATAAGGAAGGAAATTACATCTTACTTAAAGGTACTATAGATAATGAAGTAATATCAATATTGAATATGTATGCACCAAGTGGTATAGCATCCAAGTTCTTAGAGGAGAAGTTAAATGAGTTACAAGAGGAATTAGATAGTAATACTATACTAGTGGGGGATCTGAATCTCCCCCTCTCAGAATTAGATAAATCTAGCCAAAAAATAAATAAGAAATAAATGAAAGAGGTGAATAGATTACTAGAAAAGTTAGACATGATAGATGTCTGGAGAAAATTGAATGGGGATAGAAAGGAATATACCTTTTTCTCAGCAGTACATGGCACATTTTCAAAAATTGACCATGTATTAGGGCACAAAAACATCATAGTCAAATGTAGAAAGGCAGAAATAGTAAATGCATCCTTCTCAGATCATGATGCAATAAAAATTACATGTAAGAAAGAGCCAGGGAAAAGTAGAATGAAAATCAATTGGAAACTAAATAATTTCATTCTAAAGAATGAATGGGCCAAACAAGAAATCATAGAAACAATCAATAACTTTATCCAAGAGAATGACAATAGTGAGACAACATACCAAAATCTATGGGATGCAGCCAAAGCAGTGCTTAGGGGAAAATTTATAGCTCTAAATGCTTACATGAATAAGAAAGAGAAAGAGGAGATTAATGAATTGGGCATGCAACTTAAAAAGCTAGAAAAAGAACAAATTAGAAATCCCCAATTAGACACTAGAGATCCTGAAAATTAAAGGAGAAATTAATAAGATTGAAAGCAAAAAAACTATAGAATTAATCAATAAAACTAAGAGCTGGTTTTATGAAAAAAACAATAAAATAGATAAAATATTGGTTAATTTGATTAAAAAAAAGAAAGAAGAAAACCAAATTTCCAGTATCAAAAATGAAAAGGGTGATGTTACCACCAATGAAGTGGAAATTAAAGCAATAATTAGGAAATATTTTGCCCAACTGTATGCCAATAAATTTGACAATCTAAATGAAATGGATGAATATTTACAAAGATACAAACTGCCCAGGTTAACTGAAGAGGAAATAAAATCCTTAAATAAACCCATATCAGAAAAAGAAATTGAACAAGCTATTAATGAACTCCCTAAGAAAAAATCCCCAGGGCCAGATGGGTTTACGGGTGAATTTTACCAAACATTTAAAGAACAATTAATTCCAATATTATACAAATTATTTGGAAAAATAGGTGAAGAAGGAGTTCTACCAAATTCATTTTATGACACAAATATGGTGGTAATACCAAAACCAGGCAAAGCAAAAACAGAGAAAGAAAATTATAGACCAATTTCCCTAATGAATATTGATGCTAAAATCTTAAATAAGATATTAGCAAGAAGATTACAGTAAGTGATCACCAGGATAATACACTATGACCAGGTGGGATTTATACCAGGAATGCAGGGCTGGTTCAACATTAGGAAAACTATTAACATAATCAACCACATCAATAAGAAAACCAACCAAAATCATATGATTATCTCAATAGATGCAGAGAAAGCTTTTGACAAAGTACAGCACCCATTCCTAATAAAAACACTAGAGAGTTTAGGAATAGGGGGAGCTTTCCTTAGAATAATAAACAGTATCTACCTAAAGCCATCAGCAAGTATTATATGCAATGGAGATAAATTAGAGGCCTTCCCAATAAGATCAGGGGTGAAACAGGGATGTCCATTATCACCCCTATTATTTAATATTGTCCTAGAAATGTTAGCTTTAGCAATCAGAGAAGAGAAAGGAATTAAAGGAATTAGAATAGGCAAGGAGGAAACAAAACTATCACTCTTTGCAGATGATATGATGGTATACTTAAGGAATCCTCGAGAATCAAGTCAAAAATTACTTGAAACAATTAACAACTTTAGCAAAGTAGCAGGATATAAAATAAATCCACATAAATCATCAGCATTTCTATACATGACCAACAAAGTCCAGCAGCAAGAGATAGAAAGAGAAATTCCATTTAAAGTAATGGTAGGTAATATAAAATACCTGGGAGTCTACTTGCCAAGACAAACCCAGGAACTCTATGAACACAACTACCAAACACTCTTCACACAAATCAAATCAGATCTAAATAATTGGAAAGATATCAATTGCTCATGGATAGGCAGAGCTAATATAGTAAAAATGACAATACTGCCTAAATTAATTTACTTATTCAGTGCCATACCAATCAGGCTACCTAAAAATTATTTTATACAGCTAGAAAAAATAATAACAAAATTCATCTGGAAAAACAAAAAATCAAGAATATCCAGGGAAATAATGAAAAAAAATTCACAGGAAGGTGGGTTAGCGGTACCAACCTGGAGCTTTACTATAAAGCGGCAGTCATCAAAACTATCTGGTACTGGCTAAAAAATAGAGTGGTAGATCAATGGAATAGGCTAGGCTCAGGAAATGCAGTAGTAAATGACACTAGTAATGTAGTGTTTGATAAACCCAAAGACTCCAGCTTCTGGGATAGGAACTCAGTATTTGACAAAAACTGCTGGGAAAACTGGAAGATAGTATGGCAGAAATTAGGCTTAGACCAACATCTTACACCTTATACTAAAATAAGGTCAAAATGGATACATGATTTAGACATA
This sequence comes from Dromiciops gliroides, assembly GCF_019393635.1. Taxonomy (NCBI): domain Eukaryota; kingdom Metazoa; phylum Chordata; class Mammalia; order Microbiotheria; family Microbiotheriidae; genus Dromiciops; species Dromiciops gliroides. The sequence continues at coordinate 3,290,847 of NC_057862.1, read as the reverse complement.
AGAGGTGATACCATAGGTAAATTAGGAGAGAAAGGAATAGTGTACCTATCAGATCTTTGGAAAGGAGAACAGTTTTTGACCAAACATGAGATAGAGTATATTATAAAATGCAAAGTGGATGATTTTGATTATATTAAATTAAAAAATTTTTGTACAAACAGAAGCAATGCATCCAAAATTGGAAGGGAGGCAGAAAGCTGGGAAACAATTTTTGAGGCCAGTGCTTCTGATAAAGGCCTCATCTCTAAAATATATAGGGAATTAAATCAAATTTATAAGAATCCAAGTCATTCCCCAATTGAGAAATGGTCAAAGGATATGAACAGGCAGTTTTCTGATGAAGAAACCAAAGCTATCTATTCCCATATGAAAAAATGCTCTAAATCTCTAATGATTAGAGAGATGCAAATTAAAACAACTCTGAGGTACCACCTGACACCTATCAGATTGGCTAAAATGACAAAAAAGGAAGATAATAAATGTTGGAGAGGCTGTGGGAAAATTGGAACACTAATGCATTGTTGGTGGAGCTGTGGGCTGATCCAACCATTCTGGAGAGCAATTTGGAATTATGCCCAAAGGGCAATAAAGCTGTGCATACCCTTTGACCCAGCAATCCCACTTTTAGGTCTTTTGCCCAAAGAAATCATGGAAGGGGGAAAGGGACCCACATGTACAAAAATATTTATAGCTGCTCTTTACGTGGTAGCAAGGAATTGGAAGTTGAGGGGGTGCCCATCCATTGGGGAATGGCTGGACAAGTTGTGGTATATGAATACAATGGAATACTATTGTGCTGTAAGAAATGATGAGCAGGAAGAGTTCAGAGAAACCTGGAGGGTCTTACGTGAGCTGATGATGAGTGAGATGAGCAGAACCAGAAGAACATTGTACACAGTATCATCAACATTGAGTGTTGACCTACTGTGATGGACTATATTCTTCTCACCAATGCAATGGTACAGAAGAGTTCCAGGGAACTCATGATAGAAGAGGATCTCCAAATCCAAGAAAAAAAAAAGAAAGAAAGAACTGTGGATTATAGATGCTGATTGAACCATATTATTTCTTTTGTTTTGGGTGCTGTTTTTTTTTTTTCTCTATTTTGAGGTTTTGCATCACTGCTCTGATTCTTTCTCTTGTAACAGGATTAATGCAGAAATAGGATTAATGTTATGTGTATATATATATGTGTGTGTATATATATATATCTATATGTATACGTATAGAGATATATAGATATAACCTATACCAGATTACCTGCTGTCTAGGGGAGGGGGGAGGGAGGGGAGGGAGGGAGAAAAATCTGAAATTGTAAAGCATGTATAAACAAAAGTTGAGAACTATCTTTACATGTAATGGAAAAAATAAAATATCTCATTAAAATTAAAAAAAAATATTTTGTTTGTACAAAGTTGTTTGCATGTGGTATCCCTCATTAGATATTAAGCTCCTTGATTCTCTTTGTGTGTCCACAGCTTAGCTCAATGCCTGGGACACAATAGAAGTTTAATAAATGATTATTGATTGACTGAAAAAAGTAAAATTAAAGAAATAGAACAATTAAGGTAGTCTGAGGAAAAAAATCCATTTCCATGCAAATATATCATGCAATGAGATCATTTCAACTAAAAATCAAAATAAGGAAAACTTTTGTTATAATGACAGCCAGAAGCCTCCAAAAGAAGATGGAATGACTATAAAAGCCCCAAATATGGACAGAAGTCCTCACTTAAAAAAATAAATGTGGGATGAGATAGCCTAGAATAGGCACTGAGAAAACTTTTTGAAGTAATGGATATCAGAGCAGAGAATTTATTTAACAAATCCAAAAATGTGATAGTAAAGCATGACTTATTAAAATATAACCAAAATCACCAAAAAGCCAAAAGTAGATCATATCTATTATTATTTTTAGAATTACTAACCTGGTAAACAGGTCCCTGATCAGTAATTAATGAATCTCTGAAACCTAAAAAACAATAAGATAGCATATAAAAGTCATTGAATGCTAAATTTCAAGAAATCTTAAAATAACAAATTTAATATATTTCAGCATAAATGGTAAAACTATAGACTGACACAACTATTTACTCATTATGCACTAATTATGCATTTACTTTGTGTCAAGCATTATAATGGGGGCTAAGAATGAAAATCTAAGCAGAAAGAAAATTCCTGCCCTCTAGGAGCTTATGAATGGGATAGGACAATGCATAAAAGGAAATTGCAAAGGAGAAAGAGTAACTCAGCATGGATACTTGATATTAGTAGGCGATGAAGCCTGGAGTTAAATAAATCATCGCTGGTTTGAACATCCAACCTAAATGGAACTTATGAGAGGAGCCAGCCAATAGGGATGGTGGGTGGTGGCTGCAGGAGCTGCATGAATGCTAGAGCTCCAATGAGCTTTTATGGAAAAAGTTAATAGTGCAACCCGGAGAGAAATGAATGCAATCCACAGGTCACAACCAAAGAGAAACCCCATATAAACATGCTTTCATTTGTATATTGTTGTTCTTGCTTTTGCTGCTGCTGCTGCTGCTTTAACATCCTATAATCTCAGGTCAAAGGAAAAATACACAACTGGTAAGAGAATGATAACATATTTCTCAACACCATTTGTGTTGTACAAAATTATGAATCAAGTATGAAAAAGGCAAGACAATTTTGAAATAGGATATAAAAAGGTAAAGGAAAATGATTTGCAACAAAGACCAGCTTATCTAACAAACATGAGCAGAATCTTTGAGAGACAAAGATGTCACGTTAACAGAATGTATGACTTCTAAACTCAATCAATAAATACAGATGCTTGTAGAGTCCTCAAAATACAAAGTCAAGAAACAAAAAATAAACTTAAAAGTTATGATCACATTTTCCTTAAAGGAATAGAAAATACTATTGTACCTTCTTATTCTTATTATCTCTAATGGTCAGTGGTAAAGAAAAATGTTTACAATATGGGCTTAGAAATTCAAATAACAAACAAATACAAGTAAGGAACACCTAAGGAAGAAGGGGAAAGGAAGAGGGATCTACTTTTTCTTTTAATTGAGTTGTTACAGGAGAAGACAATTTACTCATAGAGATGAGAATAAGAAAGATCTTGGGAGCCTAACTCTTATTGTAGCTAGACATGGAAAGTTACAAAAAAAAAAAAAAAACTTATTTATTAGAAGTGCAATGACAAGCAAGGGCATGCTAGGGAACATTGGGGGGAAGAAGGGATATTTGAGAAAAATGGTATAGACAGGGAAGTCCCAACTGAGGGCCAATTATGATTTTTTTTTCTCCCCTATGCCCTGGATGTCATCATTCCCAACCCTGGAACTTGGAAATCATTAATTTCAGTCAGTACTTTACTGAAATGCCACCTTGTGCAGGAAGGCTTTGCTTCCCCACTCCTAAGATAGAGCCTTTTCCTCTACCTTCCATCTACTGTCTGCATTTCATATGGAGCAGTTAATGCACATGTTCTCTCTCCAATTAGAATATCAGAAGCAGAAAGGAAGGAAAGGGGAGGAGAGGCAAAAGCATTTTCTCTACCTTTCTTCTACCTCTCCTGCTTCACCTCCAAAAAGAAACAAAAACACTTGTAATCAATAGGAATAGTCAGTCAAAGCAAACTCCCACATTCTTCATGTCTAAAAATGTCTTTCTTCTGAATCTTAAATCTGTTACCTCTCTGTCAGGAGATGGGTAGCATGTTTCATTATCCATACTCTGTAATTTTGGTTGGTCATTATTATTTTATTTATTTATTTATTTTTGCAGGGCAATAAGTGTTAAGTGACTTGCCTAGGGTCACACAGCTAGTAAGTGTCAAGAGTCTGAGGCTGGATTTGAACTCAGGTCCTCCTGAATCCAGGGCCGGTGTTTTATCCACTGTACCATGTAGCTGCCCCGGTTGATCATTATATTAATTAGAGCTCTTAAGTCTTTGAAAAATTTTGTGCCAAGGATTGAAGGGATATTTTCAAATGAACCTAAGAACACTTATATGAACTAGAGAAAATGAAGTAGGCACAACCAGAAGAACAGTTTATATAACATCAAGACAAATTACTCAAGACTCTAAACCAAGCAATTTGTTGTTTATAGGGCACATACTTAAAGCATATTGATAGAAAGTTAAAATGAGGGACCAGAATGGAACATATTAAACCTCACCTAAGTAGAAAATAGCAGAGGTGCCAATCATGACCTCAAATTCATTTATTATGCACCAACAATATATCAGGGAGTATTAAATCCATGTGCTAGAAACTAGTGATGCAAAACTAAAACATTCCTTCCTTCCTTCCTTTTTATGACATCCTAATTAAAGGTACAGCAGGTACATTAAATATAAAATTCCCTCCTCAATAGTTATGACATGCATACATTTAAATTAATAAAATTAGATACAGGGTAAAACAAAATAATTTCAAGAAGGAGAGAGCTTAACATGAGGCCACAGTAAAACTAGCAACTGTTAACAGAGAAAAATAGGGAAAACCCAATATTTTCAAGGACACCATAGATAATGAAACAATATAAATAACAAATATAAAATTGGAAGGTAATACTGCACTAGTCAAAATTTGAATGTTTCCAGAGATAGTGTACATTACCTTCCTCTAGGTCTTTTTTTTTTTTTTTTTGCTGGGCAAGGAGGGTTAAGTGACTTGTCCAGGGTCACACAGCTAGTGTCAAGTGTCTGAGGCTGGATTTGAACTCAGGTCCTCCTAAATCAAAGGCAGGTGCTTCATCCACTGCACCACCTAGCTGCTCCCTCATTGTTAGTTTTAAAGCAAAGGCTGGGTAAGCATTACTAGATTTTATAATGTAAAGAATTAATTGTTATTTGAGGTTTTTATGCAGTAGCTTGGGGCTCCGCAAACCACAGGGTGCTCCACCCACTGGTTGTAGCCTTTGCCAGGGCTCTGGCACCTCACATCATCACCACTCACAGAAGCCTACATGGGCCTGACAAAATTATAATGATTGGAAGCCTAGTGAGGGCAGTCATGTGACTGTCAGAGCGGCCATCCCATTGGCTGGGGCTGTGTGGGGTGTTTCTAGGTTTGGGGGAGGAGAATTGGGCATTCAAGGGGGAAGGTGGAAAGTGACAGGCATTCTGCTGCATATTTTCAGCTGATTCCTGGGCGGTGGTATTTTTTTCGATATTATAATTTCCTTTTCCCCATTTTATTTCCTTTCCCTTGATCCTACTGATTCTGTTTGTGTTGTTTTTTTTTTTTTCTTTAAGTTCGTTCTTGTTAAAATAAATCTTGTTCTGTTTTGAGAGAGGCTGCCGGGCTCCTTCCTTGCCCTAATATTGCAGCAAGCCGCTTAGCTAGCACTCCCCAATTAAAAATTGGTCCCCACAACATATATGTGTATATATATATATATATATATATATACATATATATGTGTGTGTGTGTGTATATGCATATGTATGTATATGTGTGCATATGTATATTAAAATATTATATATGATTCTCTTTTGCTTGTGAGTTGGACTTGATTACATATATTAATATTGTGCTATTATATTAATAACAAAATATTGATTTGTTATCCAACCTTTTCCTTCTATTTCTGTTAAAAACCCAAGTCTAAAAGTCTGAAAAACTCAGTCAGTCTCTGAAGGGCAAGGCTGAGTGATGAGATTATTCCTGGTCTCTAAGGCATATACTGATCAACAAGGTTGGACAGGACCCCACCCAAATAGGAAAGTTTCTCTTTAGAGCATAAACACAAAGCAGTCTGGGTGATCCTTTGCCTGAAGGAGAAACCCCCTTTCCTTGATCTCCTTCATTAGAGTTTAGAGCAACCCAGCTCATGAAGGAGAAAACTAGACAGAGGGTCTAGATGTAAATGGCTTCTCCTTCCCAGATGCCTTGAGGCTGATGAGTCCCATGATTAACCCACATTCTCAGCAGGAGGAGCTGGAGACTTTTAGCCCACCTCCTCATTAAATGTCCACCAATCAGGGTTGAGTTTCATTTGTCAGGGGAATTCCCTTTCAGAAGGTACACATCTGATTCAAAGTGTTTCATAGTCTCTCTTCTAGTCTTTAGTTAACAAGAAAAAACTGTGACCATCAATTTCTTGATTATTAGCAACCCCAATTAATAAATTAATTCTTAATTTCATGGAGACTTTGTCTCTCAGGATTTTATTCATCACAATAACCATAAAAGTTCTTTTCTATTGAAATTTAGACATTCTGTGGAATATAAACGATTATCAGTAATGGACTTTGACACAATAATTTGAATAAAATCTTAGCAAAGGGACTAGAGAAATATACTAAAAAGAAATCATCAAAGTCCAATTAAATTTATGCCAAGAATATAAGAAAGGTTCAACAATATGGGGAAACCCAGACACAATCGTAATGAAATAAGCAGCAAATGACAAAAAAGTAACAACAAAATGGCAAAATCACAAAAATCAAGTGATTATATCCAGAGACACAGAACCTTATCTATCTGAAATCCTTCAATAACATTGGCATCAAAGAGATCAGACTGGATGTCAAAATTATACTGGTAAAATGTTAGTCTAGGGGGCAGCTAGGTGGCACAGTGGATAGAGCACCAGCCTTGGATTCAAGAGGACCTCAGTTCAAATCCGGTCTCAGACACTTGACACTTACTAGCTGTGTGACTCTGGGCAAGTCACTTAGCTCTAATTGTCCCACCAAAAAAAAAAAAAGCTATTCCAGCATGATCTGAAATATGGAAATATTGGGAAATTTGCCACAATGGAGAGTAGGAAATCAAGGATGATCCTTGTTTGACAAGGTTCTTGAAATACTTGTCCTAGAAGTAAGAAAGGAATAGATGAAAACCATCTCTATTTATAGAAGACATTTTCTTTAGTTAGAAAAACCTAGAAACTATATTAAGGAATTAATTATGGTTAAGTAAGTTTAAGTAGAGTAGCAAGGTACAGAATAAATACACAAAAGTAATTTATGTATTACAAAGGAAAAAATGAGGTTAGAGAAAATAAATTCCATTCAAAAATCACATCAACATGCATAGAAAATCTGAGATTCAATTTACCAAGACACAGACACAATATATAACTTTAGATATAGAAATACTAAATAATATTTAAAACAATAACAGAAGTAAAAAATAGGCAGATATATAAGGTTTATGGTTGAGTCAAACAATATCTTTTAAATGATTATGTGGAATTTATTAACAAATTATTATACAAATTCAACTAGTAGTTACTAAAACTAAACAAAACATAAAAGTCATTTCAGAAGCATAAAAAGGTATAGAACATCAAGGAAAAGTAATAAAAATAGGAATTAAGGAAATACAACATAAGAGTTCTATGGATAGAGAAAGACAGTATTAAGTACTTAGTATGTTATGGGCAGTGTGCTACATTCTGGGGATATAAATATGTGAGCAAAATAGTGCCTACCCACAAGGAGTTTTTATTCTAATGTCAAAATGTAACATATAAAAGTAAGATGAAAGTGTGTGTGTGGCGGGGGGAGTACAACAGCATTATGAGAACACAGCAGGGAAGTGACCAGGACATCTTGCCCCCAAGAAAATAAGTCTAAAGTTCACTGATGAGAACTGGGGAACTACAGAGGTAGAGTGAATATCATTAGATTTTACTTATTATTGGATCTGATTATAAATCACTGACCCTCAAAACTAATGGGTACAAATTTAAAAAAAATAGAAAAGTAGATCAGTGAAAGAGACTAGGTAATAAAACCCCCCAGACAATCCACTACAGAAGCCCAGGATGTGACAAAACTAAGAATAAAAACTACCGAGAGGAGTTTCCTATTATTCAAGGAAACCTGCTGGGAAAGTAGAGAAGAGTTTATCAGGAAAGTGATTCCAGGTGTTCTTAGCAAGGGGCCTGTGAACTTTGATGGGAAAAATAACCCCTTCTTTCAATGGAATTGATTTCCTATTTTTTATTTTATCCATGTAAAAATATCATCTTGAGAAGGGGTCCATAGGTTTCTCCAGACTGCCTGAGGAATTTGTCTCTCTCACATGCGCGTGCGCGTGCGCGCGTGTGCGCGCACACACACACACACTCACAATGCACACAGAGGTTAGTAACACCTATATATGACAACTTTTAAATCACATAAAACAATACTCCCTAAACTGTTATGTTCTGGCATATACAAGTCCTTTTTTTTTTTTAATAAGTGAAGGGAAAGCTGCTCACAACTATGGTCCCAGGCAGAATTCATAACCAAATAAGGAATAGAGATGATCATGAAGATAAAGTAGATGACACAGAGAAAATGAAGCCACTTTTACATGAATAATGGTAATGGAGCTCTAATTAAAGTAGCAAGCATTGAAACAAGCATCTCTGATAAAAGGCTGAAATAGGTGATCTGGAGGGAATTGACACAAATAGCTAAAGCCCAAACCTATTGTCCTGAGGATTTCTGGTGGTATTCCAAAATTTAATTTGATAAACTTTTATTAAGCTCTTGATATGTAAATGAATGCAAACATGAAGGAAGGGGCACATTCACTATGATCTTATATGAATATGTAGCAGTGAGGTAATACAATGGATAGAATGCTGGCCTTGGAATCAGGATGACCTGAGTTCAAATATTGACTCAAACAATTATTAGATGGGCAACTATGATTCCTTTATTATCTGTCTGGCTCAGTTTCTTCAACTCTTCAACCGTAAAAAGTAAAATAAAAATTGCAAGGATAAAATGAAGTCATATTTGTAAAACACTATATAACTTCTAATGTTGTTATAGAAGAGTGAGACAGTACCTACCCTTAAGGATTCCCCATTTTATTTGTTGGATGAGAGGGTGGGGGTAGAGTCAGCTACAGAACAGATGGTTAAGTCCAGGATTACACCTGAAGATCAGAGGTGGATGCCTGCCCATGCATTGGCAGGGTAAAGTAACAAGGCTCTATTTCAAATGTTATGCTCTGCACTGGGGCCCGAGACAAAAAAGAAAAGTAAGCCAAGTCCTGACCTCAAGATAGATTACATTCTACTTGGGGGTAAAACATAAGTATAACAAGTAAATAGAAGTCATACAGAACTTTCTTTTTGAAAATTAGGAACATTAATACTAGCAAAGGCTTCTTGAAGTAGGTGATGCATGAGACATGAAAGAAGCTGGGGGCATGGGGGTGTCAAAGAGCCAGAGGAAGGTATGTAAACTTTTCAGGCACAGGAGACAGACTTTGCTAAGGCAACAAGACAGAACTGGAATAACACATGAAAAATACCAAGTAGATCATTTTGGATGGAATGGAGAATGAATGAGGTGAAACAATTATTCAATCTGTCTGGAAAGAATAACTAAAGACAGATTGTGGATTTAAGGATTTAAGGATTTAAATGTCAAACCAAGCTCTTTATATTTTATCCCACAGGCAGTAGAGAGCTATTGATGTTTCTTGAGTATAGGAGTGACATAAGCAGAAGTCAGCTTTAACAAAGGAACAAAACATTCTAAAAAGAAAATATTTAAGCCATCAGTGGTCATATGAAAGAATTCACCAAATCACTAATAATAAGGAAACAATAATAAAATATTCAAATGAAAAGAATTGTAATTATTTTGATCACACACTAAATTGGCAGATAATATAACAGATTTAAGAACAAGATTGGAAGGGGTGTGGAGACATCTGTGCATCAATACACTTTTTTTTTGAAGGGCAATGTGGGTTAAGTGACTTGCCCAGGGTCACATAGCTAGTAAGTGTCAAATGTCTGAGGCTGGATTTGAACTCAGGTCCTCCTGAATCCAAGGCTACTGCTTTATCCACTGTGCCACCTAGCTGCCCCTACCAATACACTCTTGATATATCTGTGATTTGCTCAGGCCATTCTGGGAAAAAAGAACACTTAATACTCTATAGTCCAATATTCGTACTGTTTCACATGGCCTCCAAAGAGGCCAGTGTCATAAGAGAATATGTATTTCTACCTCTCTCTTTATGTTATCCATCCAGCTATCTATATGTAGATGTGTAGATGCATATGTATTATATGTATATTATATATATATATATATATATATGATGTATTATGAATGAGTGCATTGTGATATATCAATCATGACTTTAGTATAGGAGCAGAAAAGTATGAGTTTGGTGGGGGATAGGAGAAGACATAGAATATGCTTCTGAGCCAAGAAGAGAACAGAACGAGGGAGAAGATGATGACTGTAGTGTAAATGAAAAGGACGGAAAAGATGGATGGCAAAATGAATTGAAATAGCTGTCCTACTTACCCAGAATTCACTCTCTCCTTACCTCTGCCTCATAAAGTCACCCTCATCCTTCAAATGTGGCTCAAGAAACACTTTTTGCCTGAGGCCTTTCTTGGTTCTCCTAAGTGTTAAGTGTTCTCCCTCCCAAGCTATAATGTATTTGATGACTTTGTAAATATACAAATTTATTCACTTTTTCATATCACTTGTAGAGATACATGTACTTACTATCTCTGCCAACAGAATTTAAGCTCTTTGAGAGGTGGAATTGTTTCGTTGTGTCCCCATGTTTACCCCAAGGATGCAGAGTAGGCATTTAATCAATGCTTGTTCAGTGGTTGATCAATCAGTGTCCGGGAGAAGAGGTGATGAAGCTTATGTCATTCCTTTCAGGTAGGAGGGGAAGAATAATGAGTATAAAATAGTGTAAACTATCTAGTTCTCACAATCAGAAAATGTTATTTAACATTTTTTATAACTAATCCAAGTTCAATGTGCTTAAGGGAACACCAATAAATCGGCTTGATTTTTTTTTGTAAAGGGCATCAATTACATTTTTTTTTTTTTTTAGTGAGGCAATTGGGGTTAAGTGACTTGCCCAGGGTCACACAGCTAGTAAGTGTGTGTTAAGTGTCTGAGGCCAGATTTGAACTCAGGTACTCCTGAATCCAGGGCCGGTGCTCTATCCACTGCGCCACCTAGCTGCCCCTACATTTTTAATATAAAGGAAGGCAGGCTTGATGTAGTCATGTAAAATCACTTCTTGAGCTCTTACCATGAGAAGGGATGGTAGGAGAAAAGTCAGGATACCATGTCATGAAAAATCTACAAAGAAGATTATTGAGGAGGCAACCTACTGCATCAAAAGGAGGAAGGGGAAAAAACTCATTAAATTTGTTAATTAAGAGATTGTTAAATGATGTTGTACAGATCAGTTTTTGTTTGAATTGTGAGGTTGTAAGCCAAGCTATAGAGGCAAGAGGAAAGTGAAAAGAAGTGGAGAGGAAAGGAAGTAGAGCCACCTATTAGAAAAGGGGTTTAGCTACAAAAGAAGACTTTAGCTAGTGGAGATCGATGGATCAAGTGGTTATTTTTGCTTGATTTATTTGTTTTTGAAGTTGAGAGGGACATGGGTATGTTTGGAGGCAATAGAAAAGCAACCAAATAGATAAGGAGGGATCAAAGGTAAGCGAGAGGGTGGACATCATGGAAAGAACAATCCACTGGAGAGCATTGGAGGAAATGGGATCACTCTTGTAATGGGGTTGGCTTTTTAAGGAAAAGGATCACCTTTCATATGAGTTGAGGGTGAAGAAGAATATGGGGACAGAAAGCATTTGGGTGATGTTAGAAGATGAAGTGAGAATAGGGAGCTCATCTATAACATATGAGCCAAATTTTCTAAGCTGAGAGTGGAAGAGGAGGTGGGGGGCTATGAGGGTTTGAGGGGAATGGAAAATTTTGGAAGAGCCCCTGCAGTGAGTTAATTAGGAAAGTATAAAATCTTGTGATTGCCATAATGAAGACCCAGCTGAGGTTATGTACCTTACATTTCTACTGGACACTTAAGCAAGTATTTTTTTTTATCTCATTCAGTTTTATTCTACAGAATATGAGTAGGAGCAAAAGCAATGCATGGTGGGAGTGATACAAGTCTGAGGTTTGTCAGGGTAAAATCAGTGATACAAGAAAAGGGAAAGGGTCTCAAACCAAGAGAATAGGGTAGCATTAAACTAGTTTACCAGGGAGTCAAGATTAGGGGGATAGGAGAATATAGCTTGTGTAGGGGTGATGGCATGGGAATGAACTAAGGGGTCAACGGATTGGAGGTCACAGTGAAGGTAAAGGTCAGGGTTAGGGGTTTCAAGGCTGAGAGAGATGTGGAAATGCCACTTTATGAAGTGGGAGTTGATGCAATTGTAGCCTATGGAAAAGCCAAGCTTAAGAACATCTTTGTGTTTGATAGAGGGGGGCGACAGGAGAATGCCATGGGAAATGAATAAGTTGAAGAATTGTGAAGCTCAGGTATATGAAGGAGTATCAATAAGTATGTTGAAGTCCCTCAGTATAAAGTTAGGCACTGAGGAGGAGATGAATCCTGTTAGCCAGACCTTGGACTCATTGGGGAATGAAGGGGTCCATATCACAGGTCACTGGCCAATAGCTCCCAAGTATTTGAATTGGGAGGTAGATCTGTACTGAGTGAACCCCAAAAGAAGCCATGGAAACTAAGAAGTCTATTGAAGCAGCAGAGCATTCCAGGCATGGGGGGGGGTGTGTGTATGTGTGCATGCACACAAATGTGTAGTAAGTATGTATAAATGTACATGTGGACATATGTTTGAATTGTGTGCATTTGTGTGTTTCTACATCAATGGAAGAGGCACAGAGATGAGAGATTAAGTGTGGTGTCCCACAAACTGCAGCTACAGCAGAGTAGTGTGATCAAAGAGCATGCAGAAGGAAGTTAGGACTAAGAAGGCTGGAAAGGTAAAAATGGGGCAGGTTGTGACACGCTTTCAAAGCCAGAGGAGTTTCTATCTGATGCCCAGATAAGAGGTAGCCATTGGAGCTCCTAGAACAGGATGAATGTGACCAGACTTATGTAAAGGATTAATTGTTATTTGAGGTTTTTATGCCTCAGCATGCACTGGCCTGGGGCTCCACAATCTGCAGGGTGCTCCACCCACTGGTTGTAGCTGTTGCCTTGGCACTGGCACCTCACGTAATCACCACTCGCCTATGCCTACATGGACCTGGCAAAATTATAATGATTGGAAGCCTAGTGAGGGCAGTCATGTGACTGTCAGAGCAGCTGTCCCGTTGGCTGAGGATTGTGTGGGGAGTTTTTTTTTGTTTGTTTTTTTGTTTGTTTGTTTTTCTGGCATTCTAGCTGGAAGCTGGAAGGTGCTGGAAGAGGCTGTGGTGTATTCTCAGCTGATTCCTGGGCGGTGGTGTTTTTTCAGGTTGTATAATTTCCCTTTCCCCATTTTATTTCCTTTCCCTTGATCCTACTAATCCTGTTTATGTTTTTTTTTTTCTTTAAATTCGTTCTTGTTAAAATAAATCCTGTTCTGTTTTGAAGGAGGCTACCGGTCTCCTTCCTTGCCCCAATATTGTGGCGAGCCACTTAGCTAACACTCCCCAATTAAAAATTGGTCCCCACACCTATACTTTAGAAAAAAGTTACCTTGTCCACTGAGTGAAAGACGAAATAGAGTAGAGAGATAACTGAGGCAGAGAAACTGGTTAGAATGCTATTGCAGGAGCCCAGGTGAAAAGTGAGAAGAAGCTCATGTAGGACTGTACTTGGGTGTTGGGATTGAAGGTCGGAAATGCAGAAGTAAGGAAAATTGAAATGACAATATTTGGCAGCATAATGGATGGGAAGGATGAATTGGGAATGAGAAGTCGTTGTTGACACTCAGGTTGGAAGCCTAGGTAACTGGAGAATGGAGGGGCTTTCAAAGGTGGTAAGTAAATTCATGGGGATCATGATTCAGTGTGTGAGGAAAAGGAATGAGTTTTGTTTTGATCATGTGTTTAAGATGCCTATGGGACATAGAGTTTGAAATGCCGATGCATAGCATACATGAACTCTATTCCTTTTCTGTACAATGAGAGAGTTGAACTCTTCTATGATCTCTAAGGTAACTTTTAGTTCTAGCCATCTATGAATATCCAGGAACAAGTTAGAGATAACAGACCACCAGAGTTTTGGAAAAAGGTTAATATCTTTAAATCATTTGGAAATCAGTGAGAGAAGAGAGAAGGAAAAAATTTTGAGAGTGGCTGGGTTCTTCAAAAGGGAAAAAAAGGATGGTCCTTGATGAATGTCATTTTTTGGAATATGGAAGGAAAAGGAAAAGAGACCAAGAAGTGGAGAACAAAGTGGTCAGTGGAGGTCTTGAAAAATCAGAGGAGCCAAGAGAAACACTTCCTAAAAGTATCGCATTGTACTTACAAGCAGCTCTATGCATTAGAATGTTTTCTTTCTAGTACCCCTGAATCTCTTTATTCATTCTCCTCACTTCTTCTAGCTCTACCCTGTGGGCCCCAGTGGAACAAGGCTGATCCCCCTTCCAATGACAGCTCTTGTTCCCTACCCCCAAGGTTTTATTTCCTGTTGTCTAAATATTCCATGTGACTTTCCGTCCTTAGCTGTCACAGTAATCCACAGTGACCTTGAATCTGTGACCACTTCCTCCCGTGTTTCATGGTTTAATTGGCTAAGCTTGGTTCTAATCAGTAACGTGTCTTCATCATAGGAGAATCAATAGTAAATTTAACTGTCTTTGGAACCTAAGTATGATAAAAGTTAAACAACATATTTTTCAATAGGTTTCCAGGTTACTTGATTTTTCTGAGGTCCCTGATGGTTTTGTAGGGTTTAGAGCTGTTGGAGGTCATCCCGTTCAAGCCCCTCATTCTATGTAGGAGAAAACTGAGGCTCACAGGATGGGGAGGCCTCTGGGCTACTCCCAAATCTGAGCTTTGGGGATTCTAGGAACAAAAAGGCAATGGTGGCCTTTTTTTTTTTTTTTTTTTTTTTTGCAGGGCAATGGGGGTTAAGTGACTTGCCCAGGGTCACACAGCTAGTAAGTGTCAAGTCCTCCTGAATCCAGGGTCAGTACTTTATCCACTGCGCCACCTAATGGTGGCCTTTTAATGCTTTCTTTCTGTTTTGTTTTTGTATTATAAACATTTCCAGATTATCTCAACTACCTTAGAACTTTCAGCAAAACTACCACTACAGTGACCTCATCTGAAAATGTGTAAATCCTACACTTGGAGAACCTACATTTAAAGTGATTTTTTTTTAATTAAAAGAAATTAGTTTCTCTTTCTCCCACCTTCAACTCATTAATGAAAAGAGTAAACAAATCCATTGTAACACATATGCATAGGCAAGTAACACCAATGCCCTCATTAGCTGTTTTCATAAAGATATATGTCTCCTTCTCACCCATCATCCCTCTGTGAAGAGCTGATAGAATTTTCCACCTCTGGTCTTATAGAATGATGGATGAATAACATAGTGATCAATTCTTTTAGAGTTTTCAAAATTATTGGTCTTTATAGGGTTGTTACTATATTATTATAATGATAATAACATGTATATAATGGTTTGAAAACCACTATCTAGTTATCTGTCTATCATCTATCCATCTTCTATTTATCTATCTATCCATCCATCTATCTGTCCATCTGTCTATCTATGTATCATCTATCTATGTATCTATCACTCATTTAATCCTCACAACTCCATGATTAAGATGTTTTTACTATTCCCATTTTACAGAAAGGAAACTGAGACAGACAGAACTTAAGTGACTTGCTGAGTTGAATATAGCTCATAAGTGTCTAAGGCAGGATTTTAATTTCTTTCTTTCTGACTCCAGGTCCAAGGTTATTATACACCATTCTGGTTCAACTCATTTCATTGTTCATCATTTTATAAAAGTCTTTGTGAAAATATTCCATATTAACGGTATTCTGTTAAGAAAGAAATACAATAACTTCTATGTGTATTCTTCTAAGACATTAATATTATATTTTGTTCTCTTTTTTCCTTTCTTTCCTTTCTTGTTTTTATTTTTCATGTGATAATATTAACTCATATTCTGTCCTACGTCCTACTTACCTCACTCTGCATTTGCTCACATAAGTCTTCCTATGTTTTTTGAAATAACAAATTTACACATTTTATAGTATAATTGTATACTATCACATTCATATATAACTACTTATTTCCCACTCCTCAATTGTGGATGCCCCTTTTCAATTTTTGATCTTCTTGTTTTGTTCCTAACAAAGAAGAACTGCTATAAAATTGACTATTCCTCAAAGGAATATCTAATATCTAATGGGATAGAAATGGGGTTTCATCATTAAAAGTTATGTGTCAAAATCATCTGAATGCCAAATTATATAAACTGGGTGACTACTTCAAAATGTGGCTAGTTGACATAATGAATATTAAAAAAGATTTTTTAAAATGCAAAATGATATTTTTGTATATATTTCAATACAATTTTTTTTTTGCTTTTTCCAAAGTGAAGTTGTAAGTTGGGGGTTGGGGGATGGATGCATAGAGCAATGCAGAAATAACAGATCCATGACAGGGGGAGGGTAGAGCTGTATTTCTGTTGTGGAAAATCACAGCAATAGAAGTTTCCAGACATTCTCTCAAGTCAGAAACAGGCCTTTTGCCAATCCCGCCTCCTCCCTCCCCCTTTTTCACTTTCAGGGTGTAAAAAATACTCTGACCTCTATCTTGTCTCATTGTTATCAATCTTCTTTCTTAGCAGGACTGCTTTCACCATTTATTTCATAACTGCCATTTTTTCTGCTTTCCCACCTCCAACCCACCTTGCAAACCATAGTTTTGTCGTTGCTTTCTCAAGGACATAGGAGTCAGATAACCATAAGTGGGGTTTGAATGATACTTTCTCTCTTTCCTACCTTGAGGACTTGGCAATATCTGCCCTTCTCTGAACCTCAGTATCTTCCTTTGGAAAAGCAGAAGCTTCTCCTGGTAGATTTGATGCTTCTGAGGATCCTGCTTCTTCAAAGTCTGTGGAGAAGGACTTTCCTGCTGACAATTAGGTAAAGAAAATGTTAAAAGGCTCTTTCTTCCCTACCCTTTATCTCCTTCCAAAAAAAGGACAAAATGAAAGCCTGCCCATCCCCCACTGGATTCACAGAATGTTGAGGAAGAGGTTGTTGCCTCCATGGCCCTCTGTGCTGTTCCGTACATAGACCAAGGATAACAGGCGTCACTCCTATCCTCAAGGAGCTGACATTCAACTTGGGAGCTAAGGCACGTTCATAAAGAAATATAATATCATGTGGAGCGTTATGAAAACAAAGAAATGCTTGACATATATGAAGTGCTTAATGGTTGGATTAATTAATTCATTCATTCATAGTATTCTAGTAAAATTGGAAGAAAGAGAACACTCCAATTGAGGATTGATGAAGACTTCCACGAGGAGAAGGTAACTGAACTAAACTTTGAGGAAACAGAAGACAACTGGGTAGCAGAAGAGAACAGTACTTATGTCAGCTATTGGGGGGCAGTACAGAACAAGCAAATGCATGGACACAGGAAATGGTGGCAGGAAAAGGACATGAGAGAAACACTGAGGGTGGTGAGACAGCCAAGCATATAAGGGTAGGAATGTAGCTAATATTTGAAGGAAGCCAGGGAAGTCGGGAAGTAGAGACAGAGAGGGAGAATGCATTTGAGTACATATTGGATATATAAAATATGAGTACTATGTGTTTATATCTCTTCATATATTAAAATGTATGTATTTGGATGCACATATAACCATATATATGGATATATAATTGCATCTATTAATTTACTATATGTACATATATACATAAAGAAAAAGTAAGAGAGCCAGAAAGGGGGAGACAGAGACAAAGACAGAGACAGAGAGATAGAGACAGAGACAGACACAGAGAGAGAAAGACAGAGAGAGAGAGAGATACAGAGAGAGGTGGATAAATGTAGGAAAAGATAGTAAGGGATGACAAAGTGAACAGTGATAGAGGGATAGAAAGAATACACATGTATCTATTCTATCTTCCTACCTTGTATTGGGGGTTGTGAGGACAAACAGCATCACTTCATCATGAAATTCCTATCTGACTGGGAAAATAAGAGAAACCCAAGGTGGAAAAACTGCACCCCCTGAAGTATTGAGTTTGTGTAGATCTGTTATGATTCCCCCTGTGGGGCATGGGATAAAAATCCAACAATAACATGGGGTTTGAGATTGATCTTGACAGAGGGATAGAACTGGGCTAAGCAGAGGAAATGGGAAGGTTAATACAAGGGAAAAAACAGTGGGAGCAAAGAAGCAGGAGTAGGGAAGAAGATACGGGGCACAGTGAAATTATTGAAGTGGCTGGTGGTCATCTTTTCCATATATTATATAAGATCATCAAACTGTCAAATTCCATGAATGACAGCTCCAGGTCTTAGCACAGTGCCCAGAACACACCTGGTACTTGATAAATACCTGTTAATTGGCTGATTGATCTCAGCTGTTATCTTAACCTCTCCTTGAAGAAGAATCTCTTCAATAAGCCACTCTCTCCATTTTCTGAGTTTCCAGCCTGTCTTTGGAAACTTCCAGTGAGAAAGAACCCATGCCATATAGAGGTGATTAACTATTGGGAGAGGGAGGGTTGTACATTATGTAGAGGTCTCCTTCTTTAAAGTCTACATATCCCTTTGTGGACCTCAATGAAGCTTATGCAGGTGGGTGTAGGGGTGCCAGCAGAATTAGGGCAGTATTGGACAATGGAAAGAATACTGTCTCTGGAGTCAAAAGGATTGAATTTAGATCTCACATCTGATACTACCTGTGTTTCCTTGGTCATCTGTGGGCATCGGTTATCTCATCTTCCATATTCAAACCTATAAGATGCAGGAAGAGAGCTACCATACTTAAAGTTACTGTGCTTCCCACCAAGTCTTCTCTTCTCCAGGGATGCAGGTGGAAAGTGAACACAGTGGATGGATCACTGGGCCTGGGGACAGGCAGACCTGAGTTCAAATCGAGACTCAGACACTTACCAGCTGTGTGATGCTGGATGAGTTACTTCACCTCTGGCTGTATTTTTTTCTCAACCATAATATGGCAGAATTTTAGTCCCTACTTCCCAGAGTTACTATGAGAATTGGATTAGAGAATATTTGTAAAGTACCTCGGACAATTACTATCACATAATTGTGTTTCCCTTCATCTCAGGCCACATAGCCCACTTTTCCCATATGGCATGGTTTTCTAGCCCTTCACCTTCCTGGTTTCTTCTTCCAAATGGTTTTCCGTGTCCTTCCCAAAATGTGGTATCCAGAACTGCCCACAGTCTTCCTTCTGTGGTATGAACAGACTAGAAACTAGATTCTCCACGGACCCAGGAAGGAGGTTGGGCCTGCCAGGGAGCATAATCGCATTATTGCCCTGGACTGTGGGCAGACTCCATGTAATTAATTAGCCAGAATGTAGCCATGGGCAAGTGTTCACTTCTCTCTACCTTAGCTATCTCAGCTCTTCAGTGGAGACACCAATAACTTGCATCAGGGGCAGCTAGGTGGTGCAGCAGACATTAATACCTGTTTCACAGGATGGTTACAAAGATTAATTATACAAGAGATATGAAAGAACTTTGAAAACCTCAAAGCTTTATGGAACTTCACAGTCTTCATGAATCTGTATAATCGTTTCATTAAAAAAAAATCGGTTTTCTTGCTTGCTCTCTCTAGTGTGATGCTAGATTCTGAACTCCTTGAGGACAGGGACTGTCTTTTGCCTTCCTTTGCATCTTCAGTACTTAGCACAGTGGCTAGTACATGGTAGATGATTCATAGTTGGCTGAGTTGCTAATAAAGATTTGTCACTCTGTTCCTTCCTCTTTGTGTTGTTGTTCAGGTCAGTGATTTCATCAGGATAGAGGCCTGACAATGTGGAAACACCCTCCACCACAGAGAATAGCAACTCCTATGTAATTTGTAGTCTTGTAGAGTGACTAGATGTTTGGTCAAATGGCAAATGCATATTGGAGACCACATGGAAGCCCATTTCTGCCTGTGTACTTGGTGATTTACCGTGATATCTCACAATTCTTTCTCAGATTCTTAAATAATAGAATCCTGTACATCCTAATTAGACACACAGATAGACCTGAATGGTCATGGAGTCAAAGGTCCAGTCCAATTTCACACCATATTTGAACAGGTCTTGTAGCATACATGTAAGACCATATACTATCTCCACAAGCTCATTGCAGGCTTTCACATTTTACCCCCAAAATTGACCATTCCCAGGGTTCTCCTGGTGGTTGGTGATATTTTATTTCAGCTGTTAATATTAATGGGGGTTGGGTGGGTGAATGGGATGTTCAAGGAGGAGCCCTTTTTTCTGAGGGCTTCCTAAATCCTTTTCAGGGATGCTCATCCACCTTTAGTGTCCACTTGTAACCAATTCTCACGGGTGGCTCCAAGAAGTTGTAGTAGCATGCCAAAGGGCCAAACCCCAGCAGAATGGTCTTGGCATATGTACTAAACAAGGTTGAGTTTTTGAGTCAGTGAGTTAGGGAGATGTGGACCACATTCACGTGAAGACTTCCCACAGAAGAAAGGGTGGCTGAGAACAATTTGTCTAGTGGCCATAAAGGCAGCTGAAGTAGGTGCTGTGGAGTGCTTAAAGCTTGGTGAGAAATCAAGACACCAAGTGACTGGAAAGACTGTATTCTGGGCCATCACCAGTATCCTGAATTTTGTCTTGCCACTGGACTTTGATGACTCTGGAAGAGTGAGGCTGATGACTCTGCAACTCTGTCCCACTTAAATCTGATTCACATTCAAGTCATTGGTCTTCTTCAAAAATGAAAAATGAACAACTATATCAGTGGGAAAATTACAAAAATGCAGATGACAAGCACATAAACAGAAGATAAATCTATATTATATTAAGATCTAAAAAGCATAATGTCAAATATCCAAAATATAGTGGGGCACTATAAAAAAGGATTATATTAATGAAGAGAAGACTTAATACCTATTATTTGAGCAATGAAAGGGATCTGAAAGGCCTAAGCAGGGTCACACTATTCTAGATCTGCTTTCTGGCTGCAATGGTCCAAGAAGCAAACCCTTTAGGCTCAGAGATATTCATCCCAGGGAGGCATCCTATCTTGGAATCCACTGGGAAATCAGTAGGCATTCACTCAGGTCCCTTCCAATAAGGGCCTTTTTCTTTCCACTGGCCTGGAATCCTGCTTCCTGGAGGGCTCCCCTCTAACTAGAGGATGCAGTCTCTTTGGCTTTAATATATTCATTGTCTCTTAGAACAGAGATCCTTAACCTGAGGTTCATGGACTCCAAGACATCGGATGAGAGATTTCAAGGGAGTCCATGAATTTGGAAGGGGAAATATATATTTTATTTTTGGTAGCCTCCAACTAAAACTTGATGTCTCCTTTAATTATTGTAGGTTACCAAGACTTTGCCAGACTATGCCAAGAGGGTCCATTACACATACACACACACACACACACACACACACACACACACACACACAAACACAGAGGGAAAAAAAAATATAAACTCCTGACTTAGAGTCTTTGTGGAAGAAGTCTAATTTATGACCACAACAACTTTATTTTTTCAGAGAGGGGGCAGGGATTCCGAGGTTTCCATTCATAATTTATGGATAGTTGGGAAGGGAATATAAGCCTTAGCAATACACATACTTCAAGGAGGGAGAGCAGAGAAGGAGTATAGTGGAGATGGTCCAAATTTGGGTTTAAGTAGGTCATGATTAGTGATAGAATAAGGAGTAAAATAATTTGAAGGAACTTAATAGTAGGTGTTTTCACAAGACAATGAAGAAGCCATTGAAGATTTGGAAAGGAGGAAACTAAAACCAGGGCAGATGATGTGACCCAGAAGGGCACTGAGGACTAGAATGTTAGGGTGAGTATGAAGAATATAGAGAGTAAGCACATTCAGGAAAGTATGTTCAGCGAGAAACTGCTCAGGGTTCTTGACTGCAGAAATGAAACTCTTACAGGGAATGATGATTGAGGGTATGACCATCCCTGCCTAGGTGTCACTGGGATGGAGTGAACTTGTAGGTTGTGGGAATTAAGGATGTTAATGAATTAATTGGGAATCCCAAGTATTGTATAGTATCTTAGTATGGATACTGAAGTTTCCAAGGTTAAGAATGGTTGGAGGAGAGGCAGCTAGGTGGCACAGTGGATAGAGCACTGGCCCTGGAGTCAGGAGTACCTGAGTTTGAATCCAGCCTCAGACACATAACACTTACTAGCTGTGTGACCCTGGTGTTAAGGGCTAAAATTCTAGCTAAACTGTCTAAAATATCTAATGAGTGGTCGCCAATAAATTATAAGCTTTAGCAAGAGTTAGACTTTTAAGCATTTATTAAGGAGAATAAGAATTTGGTAAAGAGAGAGAGAAAGGCCTAGATTCCTATCTATTAAAGGGAGAGCACATTTCTAGCTCCCTTCTCCACTAGCGTCCTCCAGAAAGACCGTGAGACCGACCGCCAGTCTCTTCCTTCCTCCTCCCACTAGCCCGCGTCACTTCCTGATGCCAAAGAAAAGACTCCTGGTCTTGCCCTCAAAGACCTTCGCTTCATGGGCAGAACTCTTCTACAGTAAGTCTCCAGCAGGTGGCATCATTCCAATCGTTACAGTCCCTGCTTTGTTTTCTCAAGAAACGGTACGTTTCCTTGATGAAACAGTCAAAAATAACAGAATATAATAACCTATGCTAACTAATAATATAACAACATAGAAAAGGAAGAGAGGAAATTTTTGTCCAGAGGGGTGACTTTTTGTCCTCATGAACCGATGCTTTGACATTGGTCTTGCAAAGGGAGGGCCTCTGCAGACAGTACATATTACAGATGGTGTATATTATAACAGAAAAAGAAAAGAGAAAAAAACAAAAACAAAACAAAACTGTTCATTTAAAGTCTCTGAAAGTCTTTTATCAGATGTCCTCTAGGTGTAGTCATGGAATGGAAGTCTTTTCAGGGGTTGATGTGTGGATGCTGGTAGTCAGCCAGGAAAATTTCCTACAAAATTGAGCTTAAAAATAAATCCACATAAATCATCAGCATTTCTATACATGACCAACAAAGTCCAGCAGCAAGAGATAGAAAGAGAAATTCCATTTAAAGTACCGGTAGATAATATAAAATACTTGGGAGTCTACTTGCCAAGACAAACCCAGGAACTCTATGAACACAACTACCAAACACTCTTCACACAAATCAAATCAGATCTAAATAATTGGAAAGATATCAATTGCTCATGGATAGGCAGAGCTAATATAGTAAAAATGACAATACTGCCTAAATTAATTTACTTATTCAGTGCCATACCAATCAGACTACCTAAAAATTATTTTATACAGCTAGAAAAAATAATAACAAAATTCATCTGGAAAAACAAAAAATCAAGAATATCCAGGGAAATAATGAAAAAAAATTCACAGGAAGGTGGGTTAGCGGTACCAACCTGGAGCTTTACTATAAAGCGGCAGTCATCAAAACTGTCTGGTACTGGCTAAAAAATAGAGTGGTAGATCAATGGAATAGGCTAGGCTCAGGAAATGCAGTAGTAAATGACACTAGTAATGTAGTGTTTGATAAACCCAAAGACTCCAGCTTCTGGAATAGGAACTCAGTATTTGGCAAAAACTGCTGGGAAAACTGGAAGATAGTATGGCAGAAATTAGGCATAGACCAACATCTTACACCTTATACTAAAATAAGGTCAAAATGGATACATGATTTAGACATAAGAGGTGATACCATAGGTAAATTAGGAGAGAAAGGAATAGTGTACCTATCAGATCTTTGGAAAGGAAAACAGTTTTTGACCAAACAAGAGAGAGAGTATATTATAAAATGCAAAATGGATGATTTTGATTATATTAAATTAAAAAATTTTTGTACAAACAGAAGCAATGCATCCAAAATTGGAAGGGAGGCAGAAAGCTGGGAAACAATTTTTGAGGCCAGTGCTTCTGATAAAGGCCTCATCTCTAAAATATATAGGGAATTAAATCAAATTTATAAGAATCCAAGTCATTCCCCAATTGAGAAATGGTCAAAGGATATGAACAGGCAGTTTTCTGATGAAGAAACCAAAGCTATCTATTCCCATATGAAAAAATGCTCTAAATCTCTAATGATTAGAGAGATGCAAATTAAAACAACTCTGAGGTACCACCTGACACCTATCAGATTGGCTAAAATGACAAAAAAGGAAGATAATAAATGTTGGAGAGGCTGTGGGAAAATTGGAACACTAATGCATTGTTGGTGGAGCTGTGGGCTGATCCAACCATTCTGGAGAGCAATTTGGAATTATGCCCAAAGGGCAATAAAGCTGTGCATACCCTTTGACCCAGCAATCCCACTTTTAGGTCTTTTGCCCAAAGAAATCATGGAAGGGGGAAAGGGACCCACATGTACAAAAATATTTATAGCTGCTCTTTACGTGGTAGCAAGGAATTGGAAGTTGAGGGGGTGCCCATCAATTGGGGAATGGCTGGACAAGTTGTGGTATATGAATACAATAAATACTATTGTGCTGTAAGAAATGATGAGCAGGAAGAGTTCAGAGAAACCTGGAGGGTCTTACGTGAGCTGATGATGAGTGAGATGAGCAGAACCAGAAGAACATTGTACACAGTATCATCAACATTGAGTGTTGACCTACTGTGATGGACTATATTCTTCTCACCAATGCAATGGTGCAGAAGATTTCCAGGGAACTCATGATAGAAGAGGATCTCCAAATCCAAGAAAAAAAAAAGAAAGAAAGAACTGTGGAGTATAGATGCTGATTGAACCATATTATTTCTTTTGTTTTGG
The DNA here is from genome assembly GCF_019393635.1 of Dromiciops gliroides. Classification (NCBI taxonomy): domain Eukaryota; kingdom Metazoa; phylum Chordata; class Mammalia; order Microbiotheria; family Microbiotheriidae; genus Dromiciops; species Dromiciops gliroides. Next base: position 3,266,154 of record NC_057862.1, on the reverse strand, counting down.
GTGCTGTTGTTTTTTTTTTTTCTTTCTATTTTGAGGCTTTGCATCACTGCTCTGATTCTTTCTCTTGTAACAGGATTAATGCAGAAATAGGATTAATGTTATTATGTGTATATATATGTGTGTGTGTGTATATATATATATATATATATATATATATGTATATATATATGTATAGAGATATATAGATATAACCTATACCAGATTACCTGCTGTCTAGGGGAGGGGGGAGGGAGGGGAGGGAGGGAGAAAAATATGAAATTGTAAAGCATGTATAAACAAAAGTCAAGAACTATCTTTACATGTAATGGAAAAAATAAAATACCTCATACATTAAAAAAAAATTGAGCTTAACACAACTTTAAAATAGCTTTGTCAATAATCAAATCAAACAATGAAAGTTCTCAAAAACATGTCTAAGGGAATTCAGAATCTTAGTTGTTACACATGAAACATATAATAAAACAAAAATTGAAACATTCTTTAAAATTATAATATTACTATAGTCCCCCCTTATGGAGAGTAATTGAGAAGACAGTTGCTGCGATATTAATTTTTAAAAAATAATTTTTACCTTTGTTTCATCACTTTTTGCATCATATGCCTAATTATCCTCATGCCATTATGAGAAATTCAAAAATCTAATATAATTGGTAACAGGTGTCAAGGCCAAATTCAACACTGTATTTATCATGACACCTGAGAAAATTATGGGGGTTACCATAAAAGAACAGAGAAATGATGGGATATGACCATTCCCACACTTGAGCAATATGTACTGCCCATACAGTATGCCAGGCTTAAAATAGGTGGATGGAATATATGTCCATGCCACCGAACATATTGGAGGAAACTGAGTCAGACTTAATCAGATGCATGGGATTGAGATGTCCATGGCATCAGGCATATAGGAGGGAGCATAGAAGCCAGGTGTAGAAGTGAGATGGGTGGGATGAATACTTCCAGCCATCTGTACAATATTGTGGGGAAAAAGAGAATAAAATATTAAACCAAGAGAATCCAACCTCAACATTTGTCAAAAGCCGTTCCCTTGGCCATACCTTGACTTCATGCATGTCTCCCCTCATGTGACAGTTCAGTGTCTGCTCTTCCATGTTTTCCTCTTGTGATTGGATGGCATCTTGGCCAACTGGCATCTGATAACTCAGAATAAAGGCAATTAATGTCTAAAATGATAAGTTCCCATAATCCAAGTCTCATATGGATTTAAAATTGAGGATAATAAATGATTGTAAAAAATGTGAATACATCTTGACTCAGAACATAATATATAATTATGCAACAATTTCAAATAATACCCCTTTCTTTAACTTAGTATACAATTATTTTTGTGAAAAATCAGAACATATTTAAATACAAGTTAAAGCACAACAGAATCTCAAAGAAAACTTTTACAAACGTCCCCCTCTTTTTTTTTTTTTTTTTTGGAATATGCTTATCAAAAATAATACTTCTGGAATCAATTTACACTTGCCATGGCAACCAATTTGCCAGGGAAATACTTTAAAGAATTTGATCAAATAATCAGTTGAGAAAAAATAAAAACAAACAACTCAGAATATGGGAGCACAATACTCCTAGAATTAACATTGTATTATGAAATCAAAACCATCTTGCAATTTTTAAAAATTAGATAAATGAATAGAAGAAAATACACATGGAACAACAAAAGACAGTGAAATTCAAACTAAGGAAATCTAAATGAGCATGAACTTAATATTAATAAGAGTATTATAAAATATAAACTTGATCACATGACTAAAAAGCTTTTACAAATATTCTCCTTGTTTTAAAAACTAAGTATAAGACATAATCTCAAAAGCATGAAAATCTCTATGAAAATAAATCCATACCATTAATTTCAAAATGTATATGTAATAGCATAGAAATCCTATGTAACCTCTGAACTGATACTATCACTCTGAGTGAATTCAGAACACTTTTGATCCTGATATCTAAAATCCCCAACACTCATATCAATACCTTGCCCCTTACTTCTACATTTCTGTACAATATATACCCTTCCATGGCAAAAGAAGCAGAGTCTTGAACTATGTTGATTGTCATTCTTATTCAGCTTAAGTTTTTCTTCTTTAACCCCTCTATATTGTCTGTCGGGTTTTTCACCATACAAATGCTTTATAAGATTACTAATTAAAGACAAAAGCAGGTTAGCAAAATTATGAATAAAACGAGCATATCTGGAATTTAAAGGGTTTTCTAAGGTTGTCTCAGAAGCACATCCAGGCTGGGGAAGGGCTGAGCCTGAAGCTGCAAATGCAGGTAGAAAAAGTTGAGCATGAGCATTAGATCTCTGGACTTCCCAGGCAGGGGAAGCAATGGGCTTGGCCATGGGAGGAGTAAAGGGTGGGGTCTGGAGAGGAGGGGAGGGACCAGCACAATTTGAATCAGACTTGATTTTGAACTCAGGCCTGGTTTCCTCTTCTCCCACTTTGCCTCCAGGTGCTAGGGGATTAAAAGCTTCTAGAGGGTGGGTCATTGCCTCCAGGCATGCAAAATTAGAGCAACAATTAGTGTTAGAACTGGGAAAAGCTGCAGGAATCTCTTCAGGTTTCCCTGAAAAAGCATGGTTGGGAGAGGGAGAGATATTTCCTTGTGTGAGTAAGTTGCTGGCTCTTTTAACAAAAATAAAAAGAAAAATAGAAAATCCAGAAAAACAAAGCATTAACATGATCTTATCTCCCATTTGTCTGGTTAAACAGACTAAAATCAAAAATAGGGTAATTAGAGAGTTTAAAATGTCCATTTGAAAAAATTTAAAGGGAAAACGCAGCCAGTACGCCAGTACTTAGCAGTTAAAGGGAGAGGGTAGGGGAAATTTCTTACCCAACCAGAAGATCAGAAGACTGAGGTTTAGCTTTCCTCTTCGTGGTCGCCATCTGTTAAGGGCTAAAATTCTAGCTAAACTGTCTAAAATATCTAATGAGTGGTCACCAATAAATTATAAGCTTTAGCAAGAGTTAGACTTTTAAGCATTTATTAAGGAAAATAAGAATTTGGTAAAGAGAGAGAGAAAGGCCTAGATTCCTATCTATTAAAGGGAGAGCACATTTCTAGCTCCCCTCTCCACTAGCATCCTCCAGAAAGACCGTGAGACCGACCGCCAGTCTCTTCCTTCCTCCTCCCACTAGCCCGCGTCACTTCCTGACGCCAAAGAAAAGACTCCTGGTTCTGCCCTCAAAGACCTTCGCTTCATGGGCAGAACTCTTCCACAGTAAGTCTCCAGCAGGTGGCGTCATTCCAATCGTTACACTGGGCAAGTCACTTAACCCCAATTGCCTCACTAAAAGAAAAAAAAAAAGAATGGCTGGAGGAAAACTGCGATACAGGTATTGAATTCTTAGTGAAAGGTGACAGAGTGAGAGTTCACTACCACTGAGAGGCTGGTGAGGGGCAATGGAAGAGGAGCAGTGTGAAGGGACAGTGAGAAACAAATGGTATATCATACTTCCTCTGGTTCAGAAACATGTAGTTGAGGGTATGAAAGAAGGCACATCTGGCAGTGGCAAGGATGTCCAAACAGTCAATATCTTCTGAGAAGGACTAAGATCTCTGTGGGATCCAGAATATCTAAGACTCACAATAAGAAAAGTTCTCAGATGCAGGGAAATTTGTTACCTAGAGAGGCAGAAATCCAGAAGGCACAAAGGAAGGGGAGGGCAGGACTATATCCAGATGTGGGAAGCATTGGAATGAGGTGAATGAAGATGATTACAGTGCGGGGTGGAGGAGGGCCTATTATCAAATTTGAAGTGGCCAAACTAAAGCTTCTCTCTCCTTCTGATGTTGCATGAGGGAGGCCATAAATGTTTTTTACAAAAGGAGTCTGGCAACAAGTGCTAAGGAAGATGAAACCCTGGCCAAGAAACTAAACACTTTCAGGGCACAGTTGGTGTTTCCATCACTGGTGCCAATTGAAGACACAGCTTTATAAGAGAAAAAACAAGACGAGAGAAGTCAACAGAAAGATGAGAAGATGGTGCCCAGGAATGGGATTTTATTAGCTTAAAATAGGAATGATGGGCTCTTGGCCCAGGTTGGAGTACACATAATGAATGTCAGAGAAGTATATATTTGCCTGTAATCTCACACATTTTATTAAGAGATATTTAAATTGCAAAAAGAAGAGGGTGGGAGAAAAAGCTACTTATAGCTCTCTACCAAGTCAAATAACACACAAAGCAGTAGCCACTACATCAAAGAAAAAACAGTAGGTGACGTCCAGAAATTTGAAGAAGAAAAACTATGAAAAAGGAAGTCAGAATAACACTCGTGACTGGAGGTCTTTATACAGGTATGTATAAGGCATAGTTTTCAAACAAGATGATTTAATGGCCCTATGAAGAGAAAGAAAATGTCTCCTTCTTAATATCTGATTGTTTGTGGTATGACTCTGAAAGGATATGCCTTATTCAAAGAGGAAAGAATAAGGTAAAAGAACAGCATGATGTATTTAAGAGACACATTCTTAGGTGAAAATCCAGGACCTAGAGGGGTAAAGTAGGGTGGGAATTATTTGAAGGAAGATCAGCAGAGACAGGAACTAAAATGCAATCATTGTAGTAGACTATTACACTCCATCTGGCAAGATGGAGGAAATAATTGAGGGTCTCATGGAATAGATCACATGTGTGGCCCAAGGGCATAACATGGTAGTGATGGTGGGCTTCAATTTCCTCAATATCTAATGACATTCCATCTCTGCCAAAAGCTAAATAGTCAGCATGTTATGTGTCTGCTTTAATTGCAAATTCATCCTTCCAGTGGTAGAACAAAGAAAAATGTGAAGGTCTATGTTGATTCTTACCAACAAGGAGGAATCAATTATTGGACTTAAAATGACAGAGCCTTAAGAAGCAGTGACCATTGCATCTTGTAGCTCTTGATGGAGAAAGAGAATTAAGTTGGTTATAATTTGGCATGCACACGACATCTTTGAAATGTGAATTTCAAAGCTGTTAGAGAGAGAACTATTTAGAGATTCAGCACAAACCTCATTGTCTGCAGGAGGCCTTACCCAGTACCCAACACCTTGACCCCACTCCCATGCTAGTGCTTTCCCCTTTTATATTATCTTCATCTCTTAGGTATACATCATGTGTCTAGATATTTATTTCCATGTCTCTTTTTTAATTTTTTTTTTGGTGGGACAATGAGGATTAAGTGACTTGCCCAGGGTCACACAGCTAGTAAGTGTCAAGTGTCTGAGGCCGGATTTGGACTCAGGAACTCCTGAATCCAGGGCCGGTGCTTTATCCACTGCACCACCTAGCTCCCCCTCCATGTCTCTCCAAAAAGAATATGAGCTCCTTTAGGACAGGATCCATATATTTGCCTTTATTTTTTTTATCTCCAGTGTTTACCCTGGTACTTGCTTAGGAATGTTGGCTGACTGAGGTAGGATTTCCAAGGCCCATGAGTTTACATGGAATTTTATCTCAAGAAAAATGAAAAGTTCTCAAGAAGGAAATCCCGAAAGCACAGAGAATCACTTCCAATTGAGGAAAAGAGTTCACTCCTGCTTAAAGAGGACAATTAATTCATTAACCAAATGAGTATTTTCATTTTAATTATAGAAAATGGAAGCAATTGTTATTAAAGGAAGATGGAGATAAGAAAGTTCCCTAGTCCACTGAAAACAGTGCTAGAAACATTTGAGGAGTGGTATAGGCCAGAAACAGTATGCCAAATTAGGAGTACATAGAATAGTAGAAAAGTTCTGAGTTTAGAGCCAGAGGACAAGAGTTCAAATTCTGACTTTACTGAGTTAGCCTCTTGTAAAAGAGGGAGCTGGCTTTGCTGGCTTCAAAGGCTCCTTCCAGCTGTAACTAGATGGTAATGGTGGTGGTGGTGGTAGTATACAATGGGAGAGGTTTACATTGTGCCTGCACAGTAAGTCTCGGGAGGGACCTGAATTCAGCTTCTAGAATTTGAAGAATTGGTGTGGGGAAGTGGAAATAGATGGGCAGGACTTGAAGGATGGGTGAAAGTCAGACTGTACAAGATTGCTGCTCTATGCACAGAAACTTTTCCTAACAAGTAACTGAGCACTGGGGAGGAGCACTCAGCTAGTCATTTCATCCCTCTCTCAGTTTCCTCAATTGTAAAAAGGGGATGATAATAATAATGTCTCCTTCCCAGGGATGTTGTAAAGATCAAGGGAGGGGGGCGGCTAGGTGGCGCAGTGGATAAAGCACCGGCCCTGGAGTCAGGAGTTCCTGAGTTCAAATCCGGCCTCAGACACTTGACACTTACTAGCTGTGTGACCTTGGGCAAGTCACTTAACCCCCATTGCCTCACTAAAAATTAAAAAAATAAATTAAAAAAAAAAAAGATCAAGGGAGAAAATATGTGTAAGCTACTTAGCACAGTGTGTGGTATATAGTATATTCTTAATAAGTGATTCTTCTGTCCCCTCCCTCCCTTCTAGGTTGTAACCAGCAGGGATGAGGTGATTCTACTCTTAGAAAATCTCTGGAGAGATGATGAACTCTGGGAGGGCTGCTGTGCACATCCCTTTCGCCATTTAGAGATTCTTGGGGTTCTCTGTCAGTTTGCCCATGTACCTCAATGTGCATGAATAAAATTGAAGAGGAAGGAAGAAGATGGAGGTATGACATAGAACAAAATAACTCTTTTAGGTAACCAAGGAACAAGTATTTAACCAACTGTGTTGTACACCTCTAGAGTAATTGTAGGTCACGGTCAGGAGGAAGTTAAACTCACATATTCGGTCTCAGGAGTGCTGGAAGGAAATGAGATGGTTTTCTTTGGGATCTCTGAGGTTAGGAATATTCACAACTAATGCATTTTTTGAATATCAATATTTTTCTTATTTAAGATAAATAGTTTTGTCCTCACTGAGATATGAAGTCACATGATCAATTGTTTTAAAGAGATCAGTGGGTGTTAGCTCAGTCTTAGTGGGAATGTCTTTGAAACTATACCGGGGAAGGTTCTGTAGGCTGTAGTTTGGATGCTGCCACACATGTAGGTTTGTATAACCATATATTTCCTTTTAATCAGGGCCCAAGTATTTGAGGCATCACTAGGGCCTTTGTCCACTTTCCTAGGGCCAGGCTGAGAAAGAAGGTGCCAAGGAGTTGAATGATAGGGGTGTCTGTGTGGAGGAGAGATAGCAGATTTCATTTTCTTACTGATTATCTCCTCCCATGTGTCATCAGTGGTGTGTGAAGGAAAGGAGGGAGAAGGGCACAGTAAATTTTCTCACCAGGCTGAAAGCTTAGGTAAGAGACAAAGCTAGGACTTTTCCTGGGCTCCTGTTCAATGTTTGAAGAATAGTTTTACTAAGCAGTTATTGGATATCCTCAATGGTGAAGATACAAAGAAGAGACAGAGTAAAACTAATGAAAGGATTTGACGGCCAGAAAAAGGCACCCAAGTATCTTGGTTCAGGACAATGTCTTCCAAAGGCTTTTTTTTACCAACAATAAACATGAGGAATGGTCAGACTCAGAGACACTCTCTCAAAGCTGCCCAGGTTTGGGTTTGACAAGGACTCCTTTGGAAACATTTGGGGTTGAGTTTGAAGATGAAGAACGAATGAGTGTGACAGGGTCGTGGGATGCTTACCCTGCTTCTTGTCCAATAATGCCTGGGCCCTTGGGAAAGGCACCACCCTCTCCCTGGCAAACTTCCTTTAGCTATGAAGCAAGGCTAATTCCTCCGGTGCCCCTAATACTCCCCACAGGGAGGGAGTGCTGCTTCTCTCTTGAACAATAGGAAGCATAAGATAAAAGAAATCAACACTGCCTCTTTTCTTCATTTCTCTTGACTCTGGTAGCCTAAGTGTCCAAGGCTGGCAGATAGATTCAACTCCTAGGAGAACTGAGGGAAGTGCCAGTGTGCATACCTGAGGCAGATCATTCAGACTGGGTATTGGTTATTGAGATTGAGAATGGGTTGGTATACAAATGTGTCACTATCACGGCTTTAGGCACAGAAACTCACTTGATGGGTGCAGATCCCTGCCCATCCTTAATCTAGTGGATAAGTCTGAAAGAGGCTTCTAAAACATAGAGAGGTCCAGTGTTTTGCCCATGGTCCCACAGGAATGGAATATGAACAATGTCACCAGGTTGATGGGCAAAGAACATGTTCAAGCTGCCATTAGACACCTGGATCATAGAAATCTTTTGATTATGGCTGTTGCTACGACTGTTTAACACCTGTCATTCATATAGCACAGCTTAAAATAGACTTTGGGAGGGCAAATAGCCATCTCCCCATTTTACAGGTAGAAAACAACAATAACAAGCATAAACAGCAACAATGGAAAAAATGACATGACTTGCCCAATTTCATTGAGCTCACTAAAAAGGTTTGGAGTTGGAAATGGGCACCAGGTCTATCACCAGAAGGACAGCTAGCCTTCCTGTCACACATTCTCAGGACAATGACCTTTATTTGGAATCCCAGTTCCTCTGAGATGTTAGATTGTTGGCAAAGCCCAGCCTGCTTCCTGAAACTATCCAGATGGAATTCTAGACTGCAATTGACAACACACTCTCAGCCCTTCCAATGGTCAGATACCTGGGGGCTTGATATTCCCTGTACCAAACCTTGTTTAAAGGCCTCTTCTCTTGTTACAATGTCTTCGTGAATCACTCTGGCGAAAAAGTAAAAATAAATTAAAAAATGGATCAACCTCTGAAGTCCAGCCTTCTTTGAGGAAGCTCACTGAGTTCAGCTTTTGCTGGCCATTGGATGCCATGAATCATGCACAGTGCCAGACCCACCTTTGAAGCCTTTCAACTTGGTAGGACTTCTCTGAGCTTGCCCTCCATGGAAGTAGCCTTCAAGAACACAGAGTTATAGCCAGGTCAGGAAAAGGCACCTACTATGTTCCATTTTCCTGAAACCCATATTTTTTATGGGATATAGCTCAGAGGCAGAAGTGTATAGTGGACATACACAGAGCACAGAACCTAAAGGCAAGAAGATGAGTTCAGATCCAACTTTTAACTTTTATTAGCTGTGTGGCCATGGGCAAATTCCTTAACCTTCCTAAGCCTCTCTACTTGTTTTCAGGTTTACAGTAGAGGAATTCATTTCCATGTCTCAGATGGACCAGATGGACCCTGAGGTCCCTTGTACCTCTGAGATTCTGGGCACCTCTTAAGCTATAGATAGCTTGTGGCCTTCCCTGGTGGAAGGAGTTCTGACACCAATTGAATCCTGGGTCTTTGATGCTTTGATGTAATAATTCTACAAAACACCATTTATCACACAAGGGAACTGAGTCCAAGTTACAGTTCCTGTTACTTAATAGCTTTCTCCCCTTGGATCAGCAGGTCTGATACTAAGCACTTGCCAGTCTTCATAGTAAGGTTATTATATGTTTCAATGAGAAAGTGTAGGTGAAGGTGCTTGGAGATGGGAAGACTTCTTTGAAGTTTTGAATGTTCTCATCAATTCCTGGTGCCCACCATTGCTACAGTGTAAACTGGCAATGAACATCAATGCAGACACTTCATGGAACAAGGCTTTTCTCCAGCAAAGAAAGTCAGCAACAGACTCCAAACTGAATGCAATTCTATTCATTCTTGTGGGACCATCATTGAACCTAACAGTCTGAAATATATACATATGCTCTTTCTCACTACTTCCTCACCCATGATCCACAGGACCTCCCTTTTCCATGCCTTCAGAATTCAATGGCATAGTTTGTTAAAATTGTGACTTGTTCTGGTCCCCCTAACCCATTCTAGATAGCATAAGTAATAAATACATGGGGGGAATAGAAGGAAAGATTGATGAAATAAGATGATAGAAAGATGAAAGGAGCACAATTTACAAATCGCTTTATATATTAACTGGCTCCAAGGGTTCCAAAAGTCTTTCTGAAGCCAATTTCTTGCATGATCTTGAGTAAATCATTTCACTTCCTTGGGAATCTCTTTTCTAATCTATAAAATGAGAGGGTTGGACAGATGACATTTGAGGTTCCATTGTCATTATAGTTCTCCTATCTCTCTTTTTTTTTCCTTTTCCAACTGCTCTTACAAAGGTGGTGTTTAGGGTCAACCTGGGAGTCCTCATTGATCAGTCCTTTAGACTAAATTTTGCTAGTGGGCACACTAATGCTTATTTGGTGTAGCTTCCTGTTGCCTCAATTATTCTGTAAAACAGCTGAGAATTATGCAAATGAAGTGACTCAATTATCCATATGCTTTGGACCAAAAGAGTCCATCTACTAATAGGAGGAAAGAGAGTTTGGAGGCAACAGGGAAGGGAAAAATTCAGTAGATTGGAAGAGATTGAAGATTCCAGGGGGAGGATTTCTATTTTCATTTATAATGAGAATGTTCCTATGCACAAATAATAATATATTCTAGAATAATGCTGGGAATTAAAGTCAAGTTGAGTAACAAAAGTTTGAATACTTTACCTTCACATTTTAAAAAGATATTTGTCCACAAATTATCAAATGACATCCCTAACAATTCAAAATAATTTGACAGGGCTGGCTGAGAGTGGTTTGGTTTGGCAATCCTGTCCACAAGTCCTCCCCAGACCCTGTGATGGAATCCCACCCACTGTGCTTGATGCCTGTGGCAACTTGAGAACAGCTGCTACCTCCCCACTTCCTTTAGACTTGGATTCCACATTAACAATATTTGTTTCATAATTCTCATGGTGAAAATCACTGTCCTTGGTAGAAGAAGCAGGGCTATGGTAGAAAGAGAGCTGTTTGGCCTTCGGGCTTCTGCTCTTGCCCATCTTCCTGCCTGGCACCAGCTGCCATCCAATTGATTGCTTTGTGTGCCTTCTGCTCTTCACATCATTGATACTGCAGCTCCTTTTTGTATGGCAGCAAATGCCAGCTCATTCTGGGATTCAGCAGAATATGAGATCCATCAGTGCCCATGGTCAGAGGGTCATAGATTTAGAGCACACAGCAAATTCAGAGACCTTCAAGGCTAACCTTCCCCCTTCCATTTTATCAGTGAGGAAACTGAAGCTGAGAGTTAAGGGACATTTTGAGTATCCCTCAGAGTTTAAGTGTCAAAGGCAATATTCTAACTCAGATCCTCCTGACTCCAAGCCCAACAAAGTATCTACTAAAGCCCATAGCTGCCCAGGGTAGGCAATATTTACACTTGTACTCAGTATTTTTGTATTTCTGGGATTTAACACAGAACTTTGCTAAGAAAGGGACTTTAAAAATGCCAAGCATAAAATAAAATTAAATTGAATTCAATAACTCTTATGAGACCAGGACTCTTACATTTAGCTTTGATTTGGTATCCTGGCTTCCAAATTTTGTAATCTAACCATATATGCATATACCTTGTATCTATACCCATATATGATGTGTGTATACAACTATATATATGTATATATTATATATCATATATATTATAGCTATACATTTGCACATATCTATGTGTATATCTGTATACATGTGTGCATAATGGTTCACTGATTATTTGCATTGCTCTTCTTCAGCAAACCATAAATTTTTCCTCATCAGGATCACTTTTGCTGTCACAATTACATTCCTGAGAATTTCTCATCATTCCTTGAAATGATGGTCATTCCTTGGAATGATGGTCATAATATCCCATCTCTCCTTTGTGGAATCATAGACTTGTAGTTACAAGCATTCTTAGAGATCAGCCAATACAAATTAATTTGAAGAAACTGAAAGCAAGGGTATTTCACCAGATCACAAGAGCCAGAAATGGTATTTTAATCCAGGCCATGTGGACACAGATGAGGAAAATGGCCACTAGAGGCCAAGTTAGAGCATGATGTGACAGGGATTGGGAATAGGCTGGAACTTGAATTTTAGGTCTCAAAATTTGAAAGGGACCTTCTAGAGCAGCCAGTCCCCCCACCCCACCCCTTCTATCCTCATTCCTTGTAAACATGTCATATACCTCAGTCCTCCAATTTATTCACAAAGAAGCTTCTTGGATACATCTATTGATGGAGAACTCACTGATATCTATGGTGATAACACTCCCATAGCTTGAGCTTTGTGCTTTTCCAGAAGATTTCCCTCAACAACCCTAAGAGCTTGGCACATGCTGATTTCAGTAGGTTAAGTTTTTATGACTTCATCCAACGGATTACCTTCCCTCCAACACACACACACACACACACACACACACACACACACACACACACACACACACACACACACACGCTCCCAAGTCCTGAGCATGTTGGGAATTGTTTCTTTTCTAGCCACCGGCCTAAAAGTTCACCAACTGTGCCCCCCCTTCAACTTATACACTTTAAATTGGATTAGTTTTCTTTTTAAAAAGGGATATTTATTTCTCCATTATAGAAAGAATAATTTTTAAGCATTGATTCCCAACCCTGGGGTTGCAATCCCCTTTGTACAACCAAAGTCTCTAGGGGTGGAGATTAGGCTCAGAATTTAGCTCAGTTATTACATAGAATTTGTCCAAAGAACTTCAAATCCCATGTCAGCACACCAAGCCTCTCCTCCACTGAAGTCCCAGAGACCCCATCTCTAAGGGGCATAACATAAACACACACACACACACCCACACACACACACACACACACCTTCCCCCAATCCCTAAAAAGCCAAACTTCTTCATGCCTTAGTTTACATGTTTTGAGCAGCCCTGAATGAGACACTCTGCCACCTTGTGGTCAAACAGCTGCTGCTAAACTCTCTGACTAATACTCCCATGGTCCTCAACTTGTAGGAATATACTCTTCTACCAGGCTTGTTATTATAGGCTTCATGCTCTCTCCCAAAACTTGTGCTCCCCTGGGGTAGTCTTTGTGAAGCTAAGGCCATTTTCATGGTATGAAGGGACTGCTAAGGAAGTGTGCAGCATATCTCTGAGCAATTTACAGATAAGGAAACTGACTCTCAGAAAAGGTCCAAGAATTCCCCCAAATCACAATTGTTATTATTTTTTTAATCTGACTAGCTAGTCAGAGGGAGAATTGATCCATAATATGATTTTACCACTCCATCAGAAATGGACTTCATGCCTATACAGGAGAGATGGCAGGAGAGATGGGAAACGACGAAGCTGAAGTATGGAGGAGCTGGTTTCTAGTTCTAGCTCTGGCCAAGCTGAACTGCATGACCTCAATTGTCACTCCCCTGCTCTGGAACTCAGTTTTCCCTTCTATTAAATGAGATCTCTTTTGGCACTTCTTTTCTATGAATCCAAGAATACACATTCTGTATTACATAATTCTGAAGTCCCATGGGGATAGATAGGGCAGCTTCTCATCATGAGGCAGAAATGCAAGCTCCCTACAGTTCTAGTTTAGGCTGCATGAAAAGTGAGGACCGAACATAAGGCTGGGTTAAAGGCATTCAACCTTCATCAGGGAAAGGGAAAATAATTTAGCTAGTTCCTTCCTTTTCTCTCCTAAATTTGAGGGGAGTGCCCTGGTTTCATCCTGTAGGGTTCTTCTTAATCACTCGACTTTCAGTGAAAGTTGAGAGCAAAGAAATTATACTATTGTCACAGTCAATTGAATATACAAGTGTATGATCAAGAGACTTGGGAAGGATCATTAGATGGTAGGAAAAGCAGAAAGATAAAGAGGTAGATAACATATATGTATATGGTTATGGCTATGATTATGTATATGGTTATGCATGTGTATTTATATACAATATATGTATATATACATATAGAGATAGAGACAGTGAGAGATGATAGAGAAAGGTAGGTAGGTAGGTGGATGGATCAATAGATAGAGAGATAGATAGATAGATAGATAGATAGATAGATTGATTGATTGATTTAGCGTTTCCCTTTACATATTTTAATGATATTAGGCCATGGATTTAACTTATTTTTCAGGGTATCATGAGAACCGTAATTAGAAGACACCTAAGTGTTTAGTCAGAAACCAGTCCTAGGCTGTGTAGACATGGGGTGGGGTGTAGCTGATGCTGCAAAAAGCCTCAGGTGATTGGTATTTAATGTCTTCATCATTCAAGTTTATGATGTCTTGTTTTGTCAAGTTATGGCAGGAATCAGCTACTTAAAGGGGCCAACTAGCAGGAAATAGCCTGTTTTTCAGTGGAATCAAGGACACTGAGAGGTCTGGGTTGTTTTTGTTTAAAAAACAAAGCAAAACTTAAAAAATAACAAACAAAAAATGATTTCTTCACAAAGAGAATCCCAATGGTGATGATAGTGCGTGGAAACTATAATGCTTATTAAATTGCTAGTTGCTAAATTGATAGCCTCTCCTTATCTTCCAATCTAACAATTCACCCACTTAGGAAACTCCTTTCCCTAATGTGACAATGGGTAAGGGCTGGGGCCTCTCTTCAGGGATCCTACTCCCCAGCATCCAAAATGTTAGGAACTTCAGACATCATATTGTCCAGCTGAGCCTTTCATTTTACAGGTGAGAACACTGAGGCCCAAGTTGGAGAAGGGAATTGTCCAAGGTAATACCATTAGAGGAGGGCTTGAACTCAGATATTCTTAGCAAAAGCTCAGAATTCTCTCCACCACACTGGGTTGCCTCCATTCCTAGACTCCATGTTGCTTAGGAAGAACAAGGACCTTCTGGAGACCTGAGCAATGGTTAATCCTCTTCCATATAATCACTACACACATTAATCTATTTGCACTCTCATAACATTGGCTAGTGAGGCTTCCTACTCTCCCCATCCAGAGTGACTGGGCACAGATTTTCTCACCAGCTGGGACAGGGTGCCTTCTCAGGCTCCATCAGTGAATAACACAAAGAGTACTCAGTCCATCACATCCCTATTGCCTTCAGTCATCCCTGCCTGTCAGCTATAATCATTTCCAGGGCCTGAAAATTAGACTATAGCTTGTTTAATTAACATTTGTTTGAAATGAATATGCATTAATTTAGATGTATACAATTCCATTCTCTGTAGTCATAATGTGAACAATTAATGAGCCATTTTCTCCCCAGAATTCCATTATTGTTACCACAAAGACAAGCCAATTGTCAATTGGTTTTCTTCCTATAGAAATGGATGACTCTCCACTTCCATGATGGTTGAAATGTGATAGAGGTGGCTATATAAATCTAGCTAATAGAACAACCTTACCTTTCATCTTGAAGCCATCACCTGTAATGGATTTTCTTTGGTGATATCAACTAAATGATAATATATTATGTTACTCTTGTTTTGATGAATAAAAATGAAAATCCCCAAAACAATGTCCACCATTGGTTTAAATACCACCAGTGATAGCTGCCCCTGGAAAGGTGCAGGGATGAGCAGTTTGGCTTTTCAGTCTTTTCTGTCCTTTGCCTTCTCTTCTCCCACCCCAGAGATATGTTCTGCCTCATGTGGCTGTTGCTTTCTTCACCATGCCCACCTTGGACAGACTTTTCCAGGCTCCCCAGGGTGAGGCACAGTCTGAGGCTGGAAAAGCCTCAGGGTTTTACAGCCTCTTGACTCACAGAGATGCTTGGTTCCTGTCACCCAATCTTTGAAGGCAAATTAACTCATCCAGGGAATGATGACCCATAGGAATCAGATCAGGCAAAAGGTCTTTGCTCTGGGACTTCCCCAAGACCCATCTTAGAGGTGAAACAGATATTAGTAGTCCTTTGGTCAAATTCCTCACCTTATGGATGAAGAAACCAAGACCAGTAGAAGGAAAGTGACCTAGCCAAGGTCACTCATCTAGTGACTGCTTTGTACTATATTTGAAGAGCTAGACTTTGCCCATAGATTAGGTCGTTAATCTTCCCATAAGCATGGCAGGTGGGGCTTGGCTTGTTGGTCTGATAAATGTTCTTCATTTTGCATGATCATTGTAATGAAAGCATATTTCTCTGGTGCACACTGGGGCTGCTATAAGGACCACTCATAGTCACACTCTGTCCTGAGACCTAATCCTAATGACTCCCCTTCCATACCCATTACAGCTGCCACAGTGCTTTGTTCACTGTAATCCTTTGAAGTGTGTGGCATCTCCTTCTTTGCCTGGGTCTGGATCTGGGTCTGGGGAGGGGCTAGAACTCTGATGACCTTGGCTGGCCCTCTCCCATGCCAGGCCTCTGTCTAGATGCTGGCAACCTTGCCCTGAAATCTTCCTTCCCCTTTCTTTCCAGTACTCACAGGTGCTAATTCCTCTTCTCTTTCCTTCTCCAGTAACTCTTTCCAAGCTCCCACAATGAAATTCCCTCAAGATCTACATCTCCCCAATCCTGCTAGAAAACCTTGAAATATCCCTTTCATCCTATAGTGACTTCCAGCTCCCAAGTGATGAAGATCAAACCTAGTTTTCTATTCACATCCAAGTCAATTGCCAACCTCTGACTTAGCCAATAACAATGTTTCTATCACCATCAGGAATCACAGGAAGCCACATTCCCAAATCCTTGGTTCCTTTCTTTGGAGGGAGCACAGGACCCTCAATATCTTCAAGCCTCTCTCTACTCTTGCCCACACAATCATGGCCACACTGCAGCATGTGGGTAGACTTCCTAATGCTGACAATAGGCACTACCTGGGAAAGGATGTGTTCCCTCAGTATGATATAGACAATTTGTGATCATTGTATTTAGTGACACAGCTGGGGGGACATTGGACAGAGTAGGGATCCTGGCCTCAGATACATACTAGCTAGATAATCTTGGACAAGTCACTTAAACTCTGCCTCAGAGTTTCATATTTTCTGTATTTCCAATACTTCCTTTGCCTTCTCCCACGCCAGAGGAATAAACCCCAACTCCCTGAAAAATAGGGCTGATAGCAGCACCTAGTACCTGGCTGTGGGCTCTGAAGATCGAATGAGATGCTATTTGCAAACCACGTAGCATGGTGCGTGGCAGAAAGTAAGTGCTCTATAAATGCTTCTTCTCTTCCCTTCACTTCGCACAGTGAGAAGGAAAACTTCAGCAGGACATTAGGAAACATCAAGAAAAGCATCATCTCATAGGAAAAGCACTGGCCCTGGGGCTCAGAAAACCTGGGTTCAAACCCCATCTCTACCAGCCTTGCTGCCCCAAGACCTTGAGAAGAAAGTAGATATAGATAGCTTGCTAGAACAGCTATTTAGTTCTTGTTGTATGACAGGCCCTGGGCTAAACACTGGAGACATAGCTAGAAGCAAGTGGGGCAGTCCCTACCTTCTATGCAGGAGACCATACCAAAGGAAGGAGAGGAAGAGTAGTGGTGGGGAGGATATAAGGGCTGGAGAGGAGGTGAATAAGGTGGAGAATGAGTGAAGCCAAAAGTGAAGCAAGAATGTTTAGCGCCCTCCATGAAATTGTGGTCCCACCTCCAAACATTCATGCATTCATCCATATATTAATATGTTTCATACATTCCCAGCTGATGGGAAGTTCTTCAGTTACCAATTCTTTACCACCAAAAGATGCTATAAATATTTTTAACTCTCTTAAAATTTGTATCCTCCTTGACCTCTTTCCCCTTTTCCTCCTATTTCCTAATTGAATGAAATTCAGTTCTGTATATAAATATGTGTTTGTCTTCATCCCTCATTTGAGTGGTTTAAATTAAAATGAGGTTCAAGTATCCCTAACCCCCCACACCTTTACTCCTCTGCTATCTGCTAGTATATTCATCTTTTCTTCCTTTTCTATTGTGCTTTTAAGATGATCAAAACATGGCAGCATCATGCCTTCTGCCCACCTCTATCACCTCTGCTTATAATAGGTTTCTGAGGGGCTGGGTGTGTATCATTGCCCCACATTAGAATGTAAAGAGTTTATCCTCAAGCAGTCCTTTATGATTATTGGCTCATGTCTACTTTTTTATGCTTTTCTTGACTTATAAAATTAACTTGAATGTTTCTATGCAGCTCTGAATTTTTCATCACAAATAGTTGGAAGGGGCCAGATAGGTGGCACAGTGGCTAGAGCACTGGCCCTGGATTCAGGAGGACCTGAGTTCAAATCCTACCTCAGACACTTAACACTTACTGGCTGTGTGATCCTGGGCAAGTCACTTAACCCATATGCCCTGCAAAAAAAAAATAGTTGGAAGACTTCTATTTCACTGAAGATCTATTTTCCTCTGCAAAATTAGACTCAGCCTTATTATTAAGTTCATATTGCTTATAAGCCTACCAAAGTCATTTGCTGACCAATTATTTACTAAAGTCCTTTGCCTTTTGGAATATCATACTTGAAATAACAAGGTAATATGGTGAGAAGGACAATCAAGAAAACAAACAAACAAACAAAAAATCCCAGGAGATTGACCACAAAATGTCAATAAACAAAGACTCAAAGAAAAAAACTTGTACTTAGGTACAAATTGCAATCCCAGAATTCCTTGAAAAGATTAATTGAGGTTTTTTAAAATATCTTTTTGATTTTCTTTTTATTTGTAAACAAAAAAGAATGCTAGTGGTAAAACCAATTGTAAAAGAAATGAGAGCTATAGAAGAAAAAATGGAAAGTAAATGCACAGTTCAACAGCAGAAATAAAATATCTTGACCAAGCAAAAAAAATCTCCATGAAAATTAGAATGAACCAAATAGAATTGAATTAGTTAATTAGATAAGAAGAAATATTAAGATAAGATAAAAATACTAGGGAGAGAGAATAATCCAGAAGGTAACTCATAGTAAAAACAACTTATCTAGAAAACAGATCAGTGAGAGATAATTTAAAAATCACTGAATTACCAGAAAGCTATAAGCAAAAGAAAAAAAACTACATCTCATATTTCAATAACTCACAAAAGAAATCTGTTTAGAGCTCTTTGATCTAGAGAACAAGTGGAAAGTAAAAGAATCTACCAGTTCCCCTTGAAAGAAATCCCCACTGAATGTACTCAGGAAGATTATGGCTAAACCCAGGGCTTCCAAATCAAAGGAAAAAAAATACTGCCAAGAAGCAAGTAAGAATTCCAGTCCCCAGGAGCCTCAGGCCACACATGATTTAGCAGCCTCTGCTATAAAAGAGTAGAGAGCTTCAAGATGTATATTACAAAGGACAATCAGCCCTGGAGCTGGGACCTGGAACTGGATAGTGAGAAGTCCAGCTGCCATTTTGTGCCTATTCCTTGCACAAGTTTTACACATGAAAAAATTAAGCCAAGACCAGATTTGCCAAAGTGACTCAGGTAATTTGTGGCAGAATTTAGATGAGGATCCAGCCTTGGAGTTAGACTACAGGCCCACATGGAACTATGTTTAGTTACTATCTGTAATAAGCCTGGTGAGAGAGGACTGGCCCTGGCCTAGAAACCCACGTGATCCTGGCTGTGTCATTTAGCATCATTAACCCCTAATTAAGGCACCAGCTGCTGTTAGACAGTCCTGACAGTCAGACCATCTGATTGTAGCTGGTCAAGCTAAGAAATTCATATCACTTCTGAAAACATATCCCTGTTCCTGTCTTCTTTTCACCAAGATTTTTGTCAAGAGAAATCTGTTTTTAGCAGAGACCATGGAAATTAGAACAGCCAAATATGATCATCTCCTGTTATTTTGTTCAGCCAAGGCTGAGGAGCCTCAGGTAGTAGAGGCCACAATGCTGACTCTCACTTGTACTAGTCTTTCCAAACCCACCTCTTCCAGAAAGTAGCTTTCTACTGCATCTGGCTTTAATACTGAAGGAATCCTTCCTTCACCCCCCCCCCCACCAGCTGCTGCTTGCTAATAAGCATTAAGGAAAAGTCAAGCCGATCTCAGTAGCTGCTTTATGCAATTTGGCCATCTGCCTGACTTGTAGCTCATGCAAGAATATGGTGCTGGGTGTGAGAGAAAAAAAAATTGTTATATCTATCTTTGCTCCCTCCTGAAGCCAGAAGATTCCCTGTATTGCAGCCAACTGGATTTCCAAATGGGAAAATCATTGACCTTATTAATGCATCTTTAGGGAGCTATCCCTTAAGGTTCCAGTGGAGTTTTCCCATCAATCTCATTTGGAAAGTCTTGGATTTGGATCATGTTAAGGAATATTTAACTACTAACCCCAGCCCTTCCCCCAACCCTGAACATCCCAGTAGCCTTCACCAGCCTGTTGAAATGTTCATTTATCTTTTTTTTCTGGGGGCAGGGCCAAGATGGTGGAGGAAAGACATTAAATGCATAGAGCTCCTGATATAATTACCCCAAAAAGAGCAATAAAAGAACCCCTGGAGCAAAAAAATCCACAAAAAGACAGGCTGAGATTATTTTACAGCCAAATATAGATTAAAGGGGGCTCTGCTGGGATGCAAGAAGAGTCCAACCCCACAATCATGCCAACACAGCCCCCAGGCATGCTGTGCCAGAGGAACTAACCCCTGAGCCTCCAAATCAGCTGCAGTACCAGCATCTTCTGGAACTAAGCTTACAGTCAGGTGAGAGGGCTGAATGGCTGCCTGGGGCAGGGGTGTGTGTGTGTGGGGGGAGATACAGGGATGTCTGTGGGACTGAAGAGGGAATTCAGCTATCTCACCCCAGCAGGGAACCAGGAAGAAACCATGAGCCATGGGAGGCCCAGGTTGGGGAGAGGCACAGGTTCAATGAAGCTAAGAACCACAGCCTTCAAATTTCTGCTGGCTCCTTAATTAGCAAATTGGCTTGAGGTTATCTTCAGACCAGATAACAGGCCAGGCAAGAGAAAAACCTGCCCTCCCTCAAACCAAAACACCTGGGACCCTCTGAAACGGGACAGCATAGCTTGGAAGTAGGGCCCCACTGTAAGAAGGAGTTAAAAGTCAAGTAAAAGATGGCAAGATGAACAAGCAAAGAAAGTTGAGAATTACTGAAAGTTTCTTTAGTGACAAGGAAGATCAAGGTGTACCCTCAGAAGAGGATAACAATCTTAGGGGCCCTACAACAAAAGCTTCCAAGATAAATATGAATTAGTCTCAGGCCATAGAAGCACTCAAAAGGGATTTTGAATAGAAAGTAGTAGAGATAGAAGGAAGATTTTTAGAGGTGGAGGAAAGAATGGCAAGAGAAATGAGCAATGCAGGAGAGTCATGAGAAAAAAGTCAACAGCTTGAAAAGTCAAATGGAAAAAGAGATACAAAAGCTCTCTGAAGAAAATTATTGCCTAAAAATTAGATTTGAACAAAAGGAAGCTAGTGACTTTATGAGAAAACAAGGCATAGTAAAGCAAATCCAAATGAATAAAAAAATAGAGGGCGATATGAAATATCTCCTTGGCAAAACAGATGTCTTGGAAAATAGATACAGGAGAGATAATTTGAAAATCACTGGACTACCTGAAAACTATGACCAAAATAAGAGGTTAGATAGCATTTTCCAAGAGATTGTTCAGGGAAAATTACCCTGGTATTCTAGAAGCAGAAGGTAAAATAGAAATTGAAAGAATCCGCTGATCACCTCCTGACAGAGATCCCAAAAGGAAAACCTCCAGGAATATAATACCCAAATTCCAGAGCTCCCAGGTCAAGGAGAAAATATCGTAAGTGTTTATCTTTTTTCTTTAGTTATAAACAATGTATAGAAAACCAAAAGAAGGGCACATGTCTTGAGTTTATTAAATGGGAAGTTGTTTGTCCATTCTCAAAGGGGATAAATGACATTGGGAAGTGATGTCATGACTTTTACTGAATTGGCTTTAACTGAGGGAGGGCTGTGCAAGATCACCAGCCTCTCTCTCCTCAGGAGCCATCTGGTTCCGGTGGCAAGATATAGATTAAGATGACCAGCGATGGCCCAGGCTGTAATGGGAGACCTAGGCCTTTAAGCCTTTCACTGGTCTATTTGCCTGAAGCAATGTCCATTAAGTGATTAAGGCTAGGTAAGAAATGAGGCAGAGAATGTCCTCCTTTGCCTAGTCATAAACAATGTAAATACATAAATAAATAGGAGGGGAGGGAGAGACCCTCAGAGTTTCTGGCCAACATAGAAACAATTGTAATTTACTTACACTCTGAGCCATCCAGAGGCCAAATAAGTCTGGGCTAGGACCTATTGTTGCATTTGAGGAGTGGTCTTTAGAAGAAATCTGGCAGGGAAACCCTAAGGCCTCTTGTTTGGTTTCCCAAACAAATATATTCCTTTGGGCAAAACATCAGCAGATAAGGGTATGATTCCCTCTATGACAAGAGGAGGGAGATGTAAAAGAGAGGGAGTAGGTGAGAGATAATTGGGTTGGAGTGAGCATGTTGTTGGGTCAAATCCTGCCCCAGACACTTCCTAACTAACCTTGAGCAAAATATTTTTCTGAGCCTCAGTTTCCATCCCTTAAAAATGGTGATAATAATTATTATGGCCACTGCCTCACAGGTCTGTTCAGTGAGGCTTGGATAAAGAAAAAAAAATATAAAAGGGGTTGGCAACAGTTTTTAAAATGCCTTAAAATTTTTAGCGATTTTTTAAAAAAATCATACTGTTTATTGAATTAAATTTAACTAACTGCCAGGTCCTGTCTGTTCTGCTCCATCCTCTCCCCAAATCTGCCCTCTCTGTTCCCTTCTCATACCCATAAAGCTGTGGGCCTAGGATCTCCTCTCCTCTGACCTGGAGAACTGATAGCAGGCTTTTCCTTGGTCTTCTTTCTTCCACTGAGTGGCTCCCCTCTCTAATCCATCTTCCACTGGGCAGCCAACATGATGTTCTTAAAGCTGCTTCTCTGACCACAGCACTCCATTATTCAATAATTTTCAGTGGGACTCAGCTTAAATAATCAAAGACTCCTTAGGCTGATATTCAAGGGCCCCCGCACTCTAGCCAAAGCTTATGTACTATAGTTTAAGCCTGTCCTCAGATACTTACTAGCTGTGTGACCCTGGGATGACACAGTTTCTTCATCTGCAAAATGGGGGTGATAATAACACTTACTTCCTAGGCTTGTTATGAAAATAAAGAGATCCTATTTATAAATTGCTATTCAAACCTTAAACCACTATTTAAACTTTATGAAACCATATAAAATATTAAAATTATGTATTATCATCACTTTCAAGGGGAAAGGTGGTGGTTCTTAGGTATTCCTCAATAAAGAATTACATTCTCACACACAGTCTAATTAGAATTAAAGTGGTCTTTTACTTGACACCAGGGAAAGTGATGTAGTGGGAAGTCAAAGTCATCATCCCTCAGGGAGGAGGGCTTAAAAATATTCTCCCTCCAACAGAAGGAAGGCAAAAACTTTTATATAGAATAGATGGGGTGTCCACCTGAAAATGGAAAGTTCCCTTTTTGGGTGGGGTGGGGAAAGTCTGGATGCTTGTCATATTCCTGAGAGTCAAGGGGGAATTTTTTTTTTTTTAAATGATGGTCCTGACCTCTGGGCTTATCTCTGTCTCCTAACTCCATCAGGTAGTAGCCACACCTAATTGACTTTCCTGCTATAGAATTTTATGTCCTTTTATTTACGCAGATGTGTCTGTTCTGATATCTAGTTGGTCAATCTAAACTTTAATATTACCTTGATTCCTCAATGTCTGTCCTATTATCTGACTGTATCCAAAGTCCCATGTCAATTGCCATCCTCACCCTTCTCCACTTCCAGCTATTCCACCCTATGAATGCTGGAAGACTCCA
Organism: Dromiciops gliroides; assembly: GCF_019393635.1. Lineage (NCBI taxonomy): Eukaryota > Metazoa > Chordata > Mammalia > Microbiotheria > Microbiotheriidae > Dromiciops > Dromiciops gliroides. The sequence continues at coordinate 3,242,652 of NC_057862.1, read as the reverse complement.
GATGGGTTATGTATGACCTCTTCTAGGAGTGATGAAAGCCTCTTTTTTCTTCCTTGCTTTTTTAGGTGATACTCTACACAAAGTCTTCCCTGGTACCCTTAAAGGAGAACTTTCTCCTGCCACTTCAGTCTTATTGAGGGCTTTTGGTTTGGCTTTCCATTTTCTCTGTCATTTTCTACTTTATCCCAGGCTTATTTGTCTTCATTGGGTTATTGTCACAAAAGAGTCTACAACTCAAAGATTGACAAATATGAGTCATTGGTGCCCTGATTTGATTGGAAGCCATTTAATGGGAGGGATTTGCTCTGGAGCTGAGCTGAATAGAAGTGCACCGAGCTGAACTAAATGGCATTGCATTCACTTGCACATTTCCTTGAGACTCTGTAAGAAGAATACGCATTGCTTGGAGACAGTAGGGGCCCCTCATTTTAGATCATTAAACACATCCTGGGGGGGGGGCACTTGCTTATCATGCTTTTTGTATCAGTGGGACAACATGTGCATAAATGTGTAAACATGAGATGATTTCTGGATGGAAAGACTAATAACAGGAAAAAAAGAGGTCAGGATGAACTGCCCTTGACCGGTGGCCACTGAGATGAATCTTAAGGTAAGTATTCCGTGAGTTGGGGATGAGGAGAATGCATACCATGAATGTAAGACAGACTCTACAAAGGAACAGAAATGGAAGATAGGTTGGTTAAAGAGAACAAAAATATAGTCATAGAAAAAAGTTCTTATTAAGACTTTGGTACAGTGTGGTTTTTGGTGATGGAATTCTCTATAGAAGCATGGTCTCTTGTAATGAGCTAAATCTGAAGCCAGTAAATTTGAATCCTGTCTCAGTCACTGTATGTGTCCCTAAACAGGTCACTCCCCCTCTTTAACTCAGTTTCTTCAGTGGGTAAAGTGGCTATTATACTGTGTGTACTCCTTCCCTTGCAAGGGGTGATGAAAGGAAATTACTTTGTACAGTGTAGATTTTAGGAACAATCCCTCTAATTTCACCTCTGGAGTTCTCATCCCAAACTATGACACTGATATTCTGGTACCAACTTAGAGGATTGTAGGTACTGAAGACCAGACATCCTTGCCAAGTCCTTTCTGGTACTCCTAGAGCCAGAGGCCTCCCCAAAAATGTACTATGATATGAAGTACAGCTAGGAAAGGTGTGGTTATGAATTGAATACTATGCTAATGAATCCAGAGAAGTGACTGCTTGATTTGAATCCAAACTGCTCATTTTCACTGGGCTGCAACTAATGACCACGTTTTCCATAATTATGACTCCAAATAGTGTGGATTTGATTACATGCTACTACTTCATGGGCCTCAGTCTTGGCAACAACCTGGACCTAGCTTTGTTCCAACCTTGAGAAATAATAGTGGACGTTTCCATAGCCTCTTACTAGCAGAGGGTTTAACATTAATTAGAGTAATTGGATCATCTTAATATTTAGGTGATATTGGCAGAACAAAATGGTTAGTATTATCATATACATTTTTCAGATGAAGCATTTTAGGCTGATAGAGATGGAGTCTTCCCCTCTCCTCCTGCTCTTTTCTTGCCTCCCCTTCACTTCTCTCCCCCCTCTCTATTCTCTCCTCTCTTGGTCACAAATTGAGTTAGAGGCATAACTGGGACCAGAAATGAAATCATATGATTCTTCATCCTGTTCTCTTCCCATCACAACTCTTCTCCATTACAGGGGGGATGAAGAAGTCATTTTGTGGTATGAGGGTGGGGAAGAAAACATCATCTCAATCCGTGAGACTTACTATTACTAGGTAGCTTTTATTCATGCCAGAATAAAATCAGTATGCAAGGAGAAATTACCCATCTTCCATAAAGGATATCCCAAATGAGTATCTATGACTAGATAGCATTGGATCTGAAAAAGATATGGGAAGAGAATTTAATGGACTTCAGGTTCATTCCGAGTCATCAATGTGATGCAGAAAGCACAAAAGTCAAGGCAGCATTCCATTGCCTTAAGACAGCAGCAGGAGTGTCCAGGAATAAAGAGGTGACAATGTTGATGTTCTTGGCCCTGGTTCCCACATCAAGTGCATTGTGTTCAGTTCTCAGCACCAACATTTAGTTCTGAACATTGATGAGCTGGGGGAGGTGCAGAGGAAGGCAGCTCCAATGATGAAGGGCCTTGAATTCAGGTCACGGGAGAATCAGTTGGATGGATTAGAGGATTGAAGACTAATCAGAATTGAGGGAAGGGGCAGCCCGGCAGTTTTTACATTTCCAAAGGGCTGCCACCTGAAAGAAAGACTGAAGGTCAATTTGGTTTGGTTTGGTTTGGTTTTGTCTGTCCCCAAGAGACAGAACCTGGAACCAGAAAGTTGCAATGGACAAAATTTAGGCTTAGAGTACAGAAAGCCTTCTGAACAATTAGAGCTGCCCTAAATTGCAATGGAATACTTTGGGGGATGGGCAGCTAAGTGACCCAGTGGATACAGAATTGGACATGTAGTCAGGAAGTCTCATCTACCTGAGTTCAAATCTAGCCTGTGACACTAGCTGTGTGACCTTGGTCAAGTCACCTAATCTTCTTTTCCTCAGTGTCATCTGTAAAATGAATTGGATAAGAAAATGGCAAACCACTCTACTATCTTTGCAGAGAAAATCCCAAATGGGGTAACAAAGAGTCAGACACTGACTGAAAAGACTGAACAACAACTTTGGGGGAGTGAATATTAACCCCTTATTAGGAAACTTCAAGCAAAAATAAAGCAACCTCATGACAAGCCTGTCAGCCTTTTATGGTTGTGTGCTTTCACACTCTGTATTTGTATCTTTCAGGCTTACCACAGTCCCTGGCATATAGCAATCACTTCGTTCATTTTCTTTATTCATTCAATTGGGTCTTGGTGTTTCCTTCAAGGTTCCAAATTGTTTTGATTCTTAAGATGTTTTGGAATTCCTCCTGTCTTTCTTGGGAGGGGCAGTGGGGCCAAAGCAAACAGCATAGAACAGTGTCCTTGCTGAGAAATGGTAGTGTTCATGGTGAAAAGATCCATATGCTGGTATCTACTAGACTGCTTTCTCCTTAGTTTGCCACGAGAGAGTTCTGCTACTTTACAGCAGTGGCTCCACCGTTCTTCATCTGCAATACGAGCATATTTATATGTGTTCTCCCCTTCCCAGAGCTGTTGATAGATTAAACATAAAATAATGAATATAAAATGCCTGGGAAAATCTAGACATCTATCAAAAGGAAAAGCATTGATAGCAAGTCACTTATATGCAAATTCACATGATAGAATAAGCTTTATCAACTCATGGAATGAAGTAGGAAAAAATCTTAAATCATAGACTGTGAGAACAGAAGGGACTTCATCACAGTGGGAGCCCACACACACTTTAAAGAAATCCTCTCAACAATATACACAACAAGAGGTCATATAGCCTTTGCCTGAAGCTCCCCAAGGACAGTAAACCTCCCACTCCTTTCGGGATAAAAGAAGCCCATCCCACCTGCTGAATTCTCAGAGGAAGAGTCCTTTGGTGTTGAGATATGGGGCTTTCCTTCACACACTTTGTCTGGCTTGGGAAGTTAATGCCCTTTCCTGCTTCACACATGGAACATAGAATTTGGGAGAGTTGGGTCTCATCTCATCCCCAGGATCTGACAGGTTTTTTAGTATAATCCACTTACATTTCTTTAGCATTTTACAGCATAGACAGTACTTTCACAGTCATTATCTCAGTTGATCTTTGAAATTCCCTCCTGAGGAGGCAAAGACAAGAACAGTCAATTCCTATTTATAGGCTCAGAGAGGTTAAAGGGCTTCAGCACTAGAGGTGATTCTCCTGATACCCTTCCAGTGAACATTCTTCTGGGCACTTTGCTACTGATATTAGTCTACATTTGGAGACTTGGAGATTATAGAATAATCAAACTGGTTAAATCAAGGGAAGTGCCCATGTGCTAAAGACAATGGGCCTTTTGGTGCAGGGTCAGGGAGAAATGGCACATGTGGAGGACTCACCAATGCCAATCATCTGTGGCAGAGGATGATGGCTCTTGAAAAGAAGCTTCAGATGTCTTAGTACTGAAGGAGACTCTAACAAGGGGAGACTGAGCAGGTGGGGATTAATTAGTAGGGAAGAAATGTTCATAGACAGCTGTAGGAATATAATTAGATGGGACAATGCAAGTGTAATGGTGGGAAAGAGGTGAGAGAAGCAAGAAGGAACTGATGAAGTCTGAGTGTGGGTTAGAAAATCAGGCTGTTTCTCAAGAACAAGCCCCAGTGATAATGACAAGTATACTCTGCTGGTATAGTGGAGCAGATGTTTGGGGCCAGAGTTAAATAGATTGGTTGTCAGTGGTGTGATTACAGGAGGATTTTTCCAGAGATCAAAGTAAACAAAAGGTGTGGGGGAGCAGGACAATGGAAATGTTCAACTACTTTGTGTTTTAGAAATATACCAAATTATTTTGTCATATTTCAGTTATTTTTCATCTGTTATTTTGGAAGGGCATAAAATGTCAACTCTTTTTTCCTATGGGACATAAATACTAATGGGTTCATGAAAGTTCTTTTGTAACCTACTATGAGAATAGGATCCAAGAATAGTCAGTGAGGAAGGGTGCTGCTTCATTGCTGATCAGCATCTTCAGGAGAGAAGATGAAATGAAAAGATGCTTATTAACCCTATTCTCTGTCAAATCCATCAACAGAGTCTAGAGAAAGGCTGTTCCAGGAACTAGGAGGGGAAGTCACAGACCTCAACAGCATGGAAACACAGGGAGGATTAAATAGTGAACAGTATCCAAACTGACAGAGAGGTAAGGCAAGACCAGGGTAGAGAAAAGGCTGTTGAATTAGAAAGTTAGGAGGTTGCCTCAGGGAGACTATTTTCAGTTGAGCAATGCGGTCAAAAGTCAGATTGCAAGGTATTGAGAAGTGTGTGGGATGTGAAGCAAGCAAGGAAGACATACTGATTTTTAAGATTTTTCTGAGAAACAGGAGAAAAATATGACGGCAGATTGCAGGATGGTAGCACAGAAAGAGGATTTCTTTCTCCCTCTCCTTCCCTCCTCCTTTTTTCCTTCCTCCTTTTCTTCTCTCTTCTATCCCTTATTTTTTAGTTCCTTCCTTTGCTTCCTTCCTCCCTCTTTCTCCCTCCCTTTCCCCTTCACCATTCCTTCCTCTTCCCCTTTAGTCTTTCCTCCCTCCCTTCCTTCCTCTTTTCTCCTTCCCTTCTGTCTTTCCTCCCTCCCTTTTATTTTTTCAGAAAAATGTAGGAGTACCTGACATATCTATAAGAAGTAGGGAATCACCCAGAAGTTAAGGGATTAAAGGTTATAAAATAGAGGAAGATAAAAAAGATAAGGAAATCATAGAGATGCAAGGGGAGAAGATCAAGAGCATGGCTAGAAGGGTTGGCTTCAGGAAAGTTGATTGCTTCTTACTCCAAAAAAAGAGCAAAGGAAGAGGTCAGAGGGGAATGATGCTGAAATGATTTCAGTTAGAAAATTGGGGAGAAGAGAAAGCTCATGAAAACTCACCTCAGTTTTAAAATTGAATCATGTCATTAGGTCCTCAGCTGTGAGGGAGATTTTGGTAGTTATGCATGGAGTAAGGAACATCTTTGCAATTGGCAAGGAGAGGAATAAGATCTGAAGTCAATCATCAAAGCCCAGTAGGACAGTTGTGCAGTGAGAAGATGCCTTTGGAGATCACATGGCATCACTTATTCTGGTGCCCAGTTAAGCAAAGTTGGAAGAATTCCTCTGTGGTGAGCTTCCTAAAGTTCAAGGATATATTGTTGTCTCCCTGGCCTCCTCGGCTACTACCTAATCAATAAACTCCCTATCAAATAGGTGCTTAAATTTTTGTTGACTGACTACATTCCAGGATCAAATATAGAAGCACTTTTTGGCCTATTCTCCTCCCCCTCAACACTTTTCCAGTCTTCTTACACGTCATATCTTACCCAGCCCTTCATGTATTATGTGATCCAGTGACGCTAGGCTCCCGAATGTTTTTTATACACTGGATTGCATGATTCCAAGTATTTGGATTTGCTGGGTCCATGACTGGAATACTCTTCCTTCTCACGTCAGCCTCCTGGATTCCAAATCTTATCTAGAATTCTACCTTCCATAGGATTGATCTTCTCAACCTCCCAACATTCTTGTGCCTTTCCTCACTTGATTATTTTCTATTTGTCTTGTTTAAAGTTTGTTTTTATATAGTTGCTTTTTAAATTAACATTTTTATTTAAATTTGGGGGTTTCAAATTCTATCCCTTCCTCTTTCCCTCCCTTCCCCTCTCCCTGAGGTGGTAAACAATAAGATATAGGTTATGCATGTAAAATTATGTAAAATATTTCCATATTTATTATTTTCTATAAGAAGACTCAAAGGGGAAAAAGAAAGAAAGCAAAAAACAGCAAGCTTTGGTCTGTGCTCAATCAATATCAGTTATCTTTGGAGGAAGATAGAATGCTTCATCATTAGTCTCTTGGGGTTGTTTTGGATCATTGTATTCTTGAGAATAACTAAATCATTAACAGCTCTTTATTGAATAATATTGCTCTTACTATGGACAGTGTTTTCTTGGTTTTGTTCATTACACTATACATCAGTTCATGTAAGTCTTTACAGGTTTTTCTGAAATCATCCTGCTTTGCATTTCCATTACATTCATATACCCCAACTTCTTCAATCATTTCCCAATTGATGGGCATCCCTTTGATTTCCAATACTTAGGCACCACAAAAAGAGCAGCTACAAATATTTTTCTTACAAATAGGTCCTTTTCTCTTTTTTGGGGGGAGGGATATCTTTGGTATATAAACCTAGGAATGGTGTTGCTGAATCAAAGGGTATGCACAGCTTTATAGCCCTTGGGGCATAGTTCCAAATTGCTCTCCAGAATGGTTGTATCAGTTAACAACTCCACCATCAATACATTAGCATCCCATATCCCCTCCAAAACCAACACTTTTTTTTCTTTTTTCATATTAGCCAATCTGTTAGATGGAGTGCATAGTTGTGGTGATGAACTAACATGTAAGGTTAGAACAGGTTGTTTCAGAAGAAGACAAAGAGAATGAAATCCAAGGGGTTTTAGATAGTCCCCAAATTAATTGATTAACTCTGGTATTATGACTAGGAAGAAAGAATAGTGAAGTTAGAGCAGAGGTGATAGAGTGGGAAATAATGGTCAGGGATAGAGTAAGAGAAGAGAAAACATATTCAGATAATGAGTGACAAGGCTCAGGAACAATTTGAAAAACTACAGATTATAGCCAGATAGAGGCATTTGATTTCCAGATTATGAACTTGGAAATAATTGACTTGTTGGTCATTGACGAGCAAGGAGCCTTCCAACTTCCAATGGTGAAATCGGTGTTGATAAGTAGTCCAAAAGCAGAAGTTTAGAGAACTTTTCTCTTCCCCCTCTTTTGACACACTGCCACAAACATTTCAGATATCAAAGAAAGGAGATTTGTTTATATAACAAGTCATTCTGGCCCACAAATGGCATTGCCTGTTGGTAACATATTCTTGTCAAGCTTTTCATCCTTAACCATTCTGCATCTCAGTTTCCAGATACAGATTGTTGTCTGGACCACACAAATAGACTTTCATTTTTATTACAACCTGCCAGATCTTTTGCTTCAGGTACATAATTCACCAGAACTCAGAGCATAATGAGATGTCTGAGTAGAAATATGATTTGGGATCACAACCATAAGCATTAACATGACTATATGTGGCCCCTCCTTAAGTATACAAATTACTTCACATATATGTCCTCATTTTTAGCATCACTATAAGATGGGTAATCATCCCCATCTTATAGATATGGTTCATATGAGGTTGATAAGGGTTAATTTATTTGTCCAATATCACATGGAAATTCAAACTGATCTTCCAGACTCCAGGTGGAGGATGATGTCTGGTACATAAGTCATTTTGGGGGGTACATAAGGTTTGGGGGATACATTCATATATTCAAGAGATATTCCAAGGCTCAATTAGCTGCAGAATAGAGAATGCCATTTGTTATCAAGGTATACTAATATACCAATACCTGTCAGCTTATCAATATAGGTACTCCCTCCAGTGGTGCAGATCATAGTACTACAATGGCTATCATTTCATCTTATTGATGAAACCATCTGAAAACATGGCACAAATTTCAACTCATCCTGTGTGACATTCTCGCATATCCTTCCAACCATCTGGGACTCTTATGTCACTCTCTTGACATTGCACAGAAAATATTGGAGCATTCGAGATTCTTATTAGTGATCCCTCCTTCAGGGTACCTGACTTCCTTTCTGGTCATGTTTGTCATCAATATAGATGTTTAAAATAAAAATTTGGTATTTGGAATTTTTGCTGCTCATATATTTTTTTTCACTCTGAATAGAATTTTATTTTTCAAAATATATGTAAAAAATTAACATCAATTTTTAAAAATACTTTGTGTTCCAACTTCTCTTTCCCCCTCCACTCCGACCCCTCACCCACAAGAATTCAAGCAATTCAAAATAAGTTATACATGAGTAGTAGTGGAAAAATTCCCATATTAGTTAGTTGTAGAGAAAACAGTCAAAAAAAAAAAAACAAAATTTCAGATTAAGGAATTGTCAAAGAGGAAAAGAAAAAAAAATTAAAATGTGTTTCCATCTGTTTTCAGATACTATCAGTTCTTTCTCTGCAGATGGACTGCAATCTTCATAAGTACTTCTGGGTTATATTGGATCATTGCCTTGCTGAAAATAACCACATGCTTCCCAGTGGATCATCCCCCACTATTGCTGTTATTTTGTATACAGTACATTTCACTCTGCTTCAGTTAATGTATGTCTTTCCAGGTTTTTCTGATAGTATCCTGTTCATTATAACCTGTATATAGTACCTTAAGCTTGACAGAGAATTTTCTTCATGAAAGCCCAGCAAAGTAGGTACCAAATGTTTTGCCATTATAATCAATAATCCTAACTATTTACCTCCATCCCATTCCCTTCCCATGACATTTACTCTCTCTTCTTTTTACCTATTCCTCCTCAGAGATGTTTTACTCCTGACTATCCTCTCCCTCGCTCTTCATTCCTTTTTTTCACCCTTCCTTCCTTATCTTCTTCCCCTCCTACTTTCCTGCAGGGTTAAATAGATTACTCCTCCCAATTGGATATGAAAGCTATTTCCTCCATGAGCCCACTCCAATGAGATCAGGGTCCCTGAGCTAATTCTGTGTCCTAAATTTTTCTTCCTCCCTCCCTCCTCAACCCTCCCTATGAGATCAAGCAATTCAATATGTCATACTGGTGCAGTCATGCAGAACATCTTCATCTTCCTTGAAAGTGTTTTGCTTTTTACTGCTCTCTCCCCCAATCTGCCCCTTCCTCATTCCCTTCTTCCCTCCTCCCCTTTTCTCCCTCCCCCCCCCCGGGCAAAAATATAATACTATACCTACTTGAGTATGTATGTTAGTCCTTCTTTGAGCTAATTCTGATGATATTAAGGTTCACTCACTCCCCAACTCCTTCCCCTTCTTCTCCTCTCCTCCATAATCATTTTTCTTTCCTTCATGTGAACTACCTTTCCCCAGACCATTTCTCACCTTCTCCCTCCTGGAGTTTATTCCTCTTACACCTCAACCCTATTTTAATGATGTCATCATGGATTGGTTAGGTGGCACAGTGGACAAAGCACCAGCCCTAGACCCAGGAGGCCCCAAGCCCAAATCCAGCCCCACACATAAGACATCCAACCCTGTCTGCCCTACAAAGAACAAAACTTAAATGCTTTACAGATATCATCCCTTCATATTCAGTTCAGACCTGTCTTCTGTGAATTTCATACTGAGATAATTCTTATGATTTCAAAATATTATCTTCCCATGTAGGAGCGCAAATGGTTTGATCTTTTAATATCCCTCATGAAGTCTTTTTCCTGTTTACCTTTTTATGCTTCTCCAGGGTCTTGTATTTGAAAGTCAAATTTTCTATCCAGTTCAGGTCTTTTCACCACAAATGCTTGAAAGACCTCTTTCTCATTGAAATCCCACTTTTGCCTCTGAAAGATTATACTCAGTTTTTCTGGGTACATGATTTTGGGCTGTAGTCCCAGTTATTTTTCCCTCTGGAATATCATATTCCATGCCCTCTAGTCCTTTAATGTAGAAGCTGCTAGATCTTGCTTTATCCTTATTGGAGTTCCACAGTATCTGAATTCCTTTTTTCTAGCTGCTTGCAGTATTTTCTCCTTGACTTGGGAGTTCTGGAATTTGGCTATGATATTAATGGAGGTTTTCCTTTTGGGATCTCTTTCAGGAGGTGATCAGTGGATTCTTTCAATTTCTATTTTAGCTTCTGCTTCTAGAATATCAGGACAATTTTCCCTCACAATCTCTTGGAGGATGGTGTCTAAGCTCTTGTTTTGGTCATGGTTTTTAGGTAGTCCAATGATTTTCAAATTATCTCTCCTAGATTTATTTTCTAGGTCAGCTGTTTTTCCAAGGAGATATTTCACATTGCCCTCTACTTTTTCATTCAATTGGATTTGCTTTACTGTGTCTTGGTTTCTCATAAGGTCACTAGCTTCCATTTGTTCAATCCTAATTCTTAGGCAGTAATTTTCATCAGACAATTTTTTAATCTCCTTTTCCATTTGGCTTTTCAAAATGTTGACTTTTTTCTTATGACTCTCCTGTACCACTCTCGTTTCCCTTTCTATTCTTTCCTCCTTTTCTCTACATCTTTCTGTTTCTCCTACTTTCTCTTCAAAGTCCCTTTTGAGTGCTACTCATATATTAAAAAGTATACCAAGGGGTCAGCTAGGTGGCACAGTGGATGAAGCACTGGCCCTGGAATCAGAAGGACATGAGTTCAAATAAATCCAGCCTCAGACACTTGAAACTTACTAGCTGTGTGACTCTGAGCAAGTCACAAAACCCTTATTTCCCTGCAAAAAAAAAAAAAAAAGAATACCAAGCTAAGACTCAGGATTGGGGGCCATGTAATATGTAAACTTGAGCAAGTCCCACCATTTCTCCATTTGTCATCACCTCCCCCCCCACACACACACACACTTTAATATAAACTGAGTTTGGTGGTCTCATTCAGCAATGTCTCTCAGACTCTTTGACAACCAGAAAGGGGAGAGGTAGGAACAAGCATTTATTAGGCATTTACTATGTATCAGTAACTTTGCTATGAGCTTTATAAATCTATCATTTGGTCCTTACAAGCACCATGTGAGTTAGGTACTGTTATCATCCCCCTTATAAAGATGAGAGAACTTATACAGGTAAAGGTGATATGATTTACACAGTTACACAGCTAGTAAGTGTCTGAGGACAGATTTGAACTCAGGTTTTCCTGACTGCAGGGTCAGTGCTTTACCCACTCTGCCATCATAGAATAACAAAGTCCTATCAGATAAAGGAGACTAGAATAGACAACAACTTCAATTGAAGGTTATCCTAGCAGGCTGTAATTTTTTTAACTTTTGCTATAGGGAGAGAAAAGCCTAAAAAGAACCTTGGACATTCAAAATCCATTCTATGTGTTAAGGGCTAAAATTCTAGCTAAACTGTCTAAAATATCTAATGAGTGGTCGCCAATAAATTATAAGCTTTAGCAAGAGTTAGACTTTTAAGCATTTATTAAGGAGAATAAGAATTTGGTAAAGAGAGAGAGAAAGGCCTAGATTCCTATCTATTAAAGGGAGAGCACATTTCTAGCTCCGCTCTCCACCAGCGTCCTCAGGAAAGAGCCCCAGACCGAGCGCCAGTCTCTTCCTTCCTCCTCCCACTCGTCCGCGTCACTTCCTGATGCCTGGTCTTGCCCTCAAAGACCTTCGCTTCATGGGCAGAACTCTTCTACAGTAAGTATCCAGCAGGTGGCGTTATTCCAATCGTTACAGTCCCCCCTGTTGTTCCTCAAGAAACAAAATGTTTCCTTGACGGAACAGTAAAAACAATATGATAACTATTGCTAACTAATAATATGTGAACAACAATACAGAAAAGGAAGAGAGGAAAGTTTTGTCCAGAGGAGCGATTTTTTTTGTCCTCATGAACCGACGCTTTGACATTAGTCTTGCAAAGGGAGGGCCTCTGCAGAGAATACATGTTACAGATGGTGTATATTATAACAGAAAGAGAAAAAAACAACAAAAACAACAAATCAAAACTGTTCATTTAAAGTCTCTGAAAGTCTTTTCTCAGATGTCCTCTAGGTGTAGTCGTGGAATGGAAGTCTTTTCAGGGGTTGATGTGTGGATACTGGTAATCAGTCAGGAAATTTCCTACAAAATTGAGCTTAACACAACTTTAAAATAGCTTTGTCAATAATCAAATCCAACAATGAAAGTTCTCAAAAACATGTCTAAGGGAATTCATAATCTTAGTTGTTACACATGAAACATATAATAAAACAAAAATTGAAACATTCTTTAAAATTATAATATTACTATAGTCCCCCTTATGGAGGGTAATTGAGAAGACAATTGCTGCAATATTAATTATTAAAAATAATTTTTATCTTTGTTTCATCACTTTTTGCATCATATGCCTAATTATCCTCATGCCATTATGAGAAATTCAAAAATCTAATATAATTAGTAACAGATGTCAAGGCCAAATTCAACACTATTATTTATCATGACACCTGAGATAATTATGGGGGTTACCAAAAAAGAACAGAGAAATGATGGGATATGACCATTCCCACACTTGAGCAATATGTACTGCCCATGCAGTATGCCAGGCTTAAAATAGGTGGATGGAATATATGTCCATGCCACCGAACATATTAGAGGAAACTGAGTCAGACTTAATCAGATGCATGGGATTGAGATGTCCATGGCATCAGGCATATAGGAGGGAGCATAGAAGCCAGGTGTAGAAGTGAGATGGGTGGGATCAATACTTCCAGCCATCTGTACAATATTGTGGGGAAAAATAAAATAAAATATTAAACCAAGAGAATCCAACCTCAACATTTGTCAAAAGCCGTTCCCTTGGCCATACCTTGACTTCATGCATGTCTCCCCTCATGTGACAGTTCAGTGTCTGCTCTTGAATGTATTCCTCTTGTGATTGGATGGCATCTTGGCCAACTGGCATCTGATAACTCAGAATAAAGGTAATTAGTGTCTTAAATGATAAGTTCCCATAATCCAAGTCTCATATGGATTTAAAAATTGAGGATAATAAATGATTGCAAAAAATGTGAATACATCTTGACTCAGAACACAATATATAGTTATGCAACAATTTCAAATAATATCTTTTTTTTTACTTAGTATACAATTACTTTTGTGAAAAATTGAAACATTTAAATACAAGTTAAAGCACAACACAATCTCAAAGAAAACTTTTTTTTTTTGAAAATAGAAAACTTTTACAAATGTTCCTCTCTCTCTCTTTTTTTTTTTTGGAATATGCTTATCAAAAATAATACTTCTTTACACTTGCCATGGCAACCAATTTGCCAGGGAAATGCTATAAAGAGTTTGATCAAATAATCAGTTGAGAAAAAAAAATAACAAAAACAAATAACTCAGAATATGGGAGCACAATACTCCTAGAATTAACATTGTATAATAAAATCAAAACCATCTTGCAATGTTTCAAAATTAGATAGACAAATGAATAGAAGAAAATACACATGGAACAATAAAAGACAATGAAATTCAAACTAAGGAAATCTAAATGAATATGAACTTAATATTAACAAGAGTATTATAAAATATAAACCTGATCACATGACTATAAAAAGCTTTTACAAATATTCTCCTTGTTTTAAAAGCTAAGTATAAAACACAATCTCAAAAGCAGGAAAATCTCTATGAAAATAAACCCATACCGTTAATTTCAAAATGTATATGTAATAGCATAGAAATCCTATGTAACCTCTGAACTGACATTAATACTCTGAATGAATTCAGAACACTTTTGATTCTGGTATCTAAAATCCCCAATACTCATATCAATACCTTGATGCTTACTTCTACATTTCTGTAAAATATATACCCTTCCATGGCAAAAGAAGCAGAGTCTTGAACTATGTTGATTGTCATTCTTATTCAGCTTAAGTTTTTCTTCTTTAACCCCTCTATATTGTCTGTCGGGCTTTTCACCATACAAATGCTTTATAAGATTACTAATTAAAGACAAAAGCAGGTTAGCAAAATTATGAACAAAACGAGCATATCTGGAATTTAAAGAGTTTTCTAAGATTGTCTCAAAAGCACAGCCAGGCTGGGGAAGGGCTGAGCCTGAAGCTGCAAATGCAGGTAGAAAAAGTTGAGCATGTGCATCAGATCTCTGGACTTCCCAGGCAGGGGAAGCTATGGGCTTGGCCATAGGAGGAGTAGAGGGTGGGGTCTGGAGAGGAGGGGAGGGACCAGAGCAATTTGAATCAGACTTGATTTTGAACTCAGGCCTGGATTCCTCTTCCCCCACTTTGCCTCCAGGTGCTAGGGGATTAAAAGCTTCTAGAGGTTGGGTCATTGCCTCCAGGCATGCAAAATTAAAGCAACAATTAGTGTTAGAACTGGGAAAAGCTGCAGGAATCTCTTCAGGTTTCTCTGAAAAAGCATGGTTGGGAGAGGGAGAGATATTTCCTTGTGTGAGTAAGTTGCTGGCTCTTTTAACAAAAATAAAAAGAAAAATAGAAAATCCACAAAAACAAAGCATTAACATGGTCTTATCTCCCATTTGTCTGGTTAAACAGACTAAAATCAAAAATAGGGTAATTAGGGAGTTTAAAAGGTCCATTTGAAAAAACTTAAAGGGAAAACACCAGGCAATTCAGCAGTTCTTTAGATTTAAAGGGTTAGGGTAAGGGAAATTTCTTACCCAACCAAAAGATCAGAAGTGAGGTTCAGCTTTCCTCTTCGTGGTCAGCCATCTGTTAAGGGCTAAAATTCTAGCTAAACTGTCTAAAATATCTAATGAGTGGTCGCCAATAAATTATAAGCTTTAGCAAGAGTTAGACTTTTAAGCATTTATTAAGGAGAATAAGCATTTGGTAAAGAGAGAGAGAAAGGCCTAGATTCCTATCTATTAAAGGGAGAGCACATTTCTAGCTCCGCTCTCCACCAGCGTCCTCAGGAAAGAGCCCCAGACCGAGCGCCAGTCTCTTCCTTCCTCCTCCCACTCATCCGTGTCACTTCCTGATGCCTGGTCTTGCCCTCAAAGACCTTTGCTTCATGGGCAGAACTCTTCTACAGTAAGTATCCAGCAGGTGGCGTTATTCCAATCGTTACATATGCTAGACATTTGATTTTCCCCTTAATTTGCTTTTTAAGATTTATTAAGTTTAGGGGCAGCTAGGTGAAACATTGGATAGAACATTGGCCCTTTAGTCAGGAGGGACTGAGTTGAAATTTGGCCTCAGACACTTGACACTTACTAGCTGTGTGACCCTGGACAAGTCATTTAACCCCAATTTCCTTACCAAAAAGAAGTTTATTAAGTTTAATAAGGGATTAAAGACACCTTCCCCAGATACATATGAACTCTGTGACTCCAGGCAAGACACTTAAACCTTATTTACCTCAATTTCCTTTTCTGTAAAATGGGGATAATAATACCATGGTACCATATAGGATTGTTGTGATGATCAAGTGATATTATATATGAAAAGCAATTGACAAAGCATAAAGCACTCGCTAAATGAGAGCTATTATTAAAATAAATATAACCTTTGTTTCTGTGTCATTTTCAAAATGCTGGTTTGTTTTTGTTGTTGTAGTGGTGGTGATGGTGATTTTTAATTTAATATGGATTTTTTTTGTTTGTTTTTGTTTTTTTGCCGGGCAATGGGGGTTAAGTGACTTGCACAGGGTCACACAGCTAGTAAGTGTCAAGTGTCTGAGGCCAGATTTGAACTCAGGTACTCCTGAATCCAGGCTGGTGCTTTATCCACTGTGCCACCTAGCTGCTCCACAATATGGATTTTTAATTTACAAAGAAAAAGATAACTGGAAAAAAGAGCACCAGTTGTGCAAGTTAAGTTATGCCTTTGGGTGGGCAGACCATTAGTTTAGGCTGCATTTATTTGAGGATGGATTGGAATGAAAACTGACTTGAAACAGGCAGAACCAACAACAGAGTCATAGTCCTGTGTAACATGACTAGAACCTGTACCAACGTGGGGCAAAATCATAGGAGAGAAGGGGGCATATTTGAGAGATGTCATAGAGGTGAAATGGATAGGCATTGGCAACATATTGGAAATAGGAAAGAATAGTGAGGCATAGTGGAGTCAAGGATGATATGCAGGGTGGGAGCATGATGGACTAGGAGAATGATGTTGCCCTTGACAGTAATAGGAAAGTTAGCAGGGAGAGGAGGCAGGGTTAGGGGGAAAGATAATGAGTTTGCCTTTATATATGTTGAGTCCAAAATATATACTGGACATCCAGTTTGAGACATCTAATGGGCAGTTGAAGCTGAAAGATTGGAGGTCAGCAGAGAAGTTTAGGTTGCATAGGTAAATTTGAGAATCATTAGCACAGAGATGATAATAAATAAATGGGAGCTGATGAGATCACAAAATGAGGTATTATAGAAGGAGAGGGAAAGAGGTCCTATGGGATAGTCATATGTGTGACCTAGATGAAGATCCAACAAAGGAGACTGGGAAGGCATGGTCACATATGTAGGAGGAAAACCAAGAAAGGGTGGTGCCTTACAAACCTAGAGAGTATCAAGAAGATAGTAATAAACAATGTAACAGGCTGTAAAGAGTTCAAGGAAATTGAAGAGTAACAAAAGGCCATTGGATTTGGCAATTAAGAGGTCATTGATAATTTTTGACAAAGCAAGTTTGATGGAATGACGAAGTCTGAAGTCAAACTGTAAGGAATTTAGAAGACAGTGAGAGGGCAGAATGTGGAGGCATTGATTTTAGACCCCTTTTCTTTTTTTGTAATAAATATTTTCATTTGTAGTTTAGGGTTCCAATTTTTATTCCTCTTTCCCTCCTCCCCCACCCCCTCCCTGAAGCAAAAAGCAATCAGATATGGGTTACACATGTATAATTATGTAAAACATTACTTGATCAAAAGAAAAATTTGAAAGAAAGTAGAAAATAACATGTTTCAGTCTGTTCCATCAATGCCAGTTGTTTCTTTGGAGGTGGATAGTATGTTTCCTCAATAGTCCTTTAGAATTGTCTTGGATCATTGTATTGCTGAGAATAGCTAAGTCATTCACAGTCTGTCATTAAACATCATTGCTTTCTCTGTGCACAATGTTCTTCTGGTTCTGCTCACTTCCCTATACAACAGTTCATACAAGTCTTTCTAAGCCTTTCTGAAATCATCCTGCTTCTCATTTCTTATAGAACAATAATATTCCATCATATACCACAATGTGTTTAGTCATTTCCAAATTGATGGTCATTCCTTTGATTTCCAATTCTTAGCTACCACAATAAGAGCTGCTATAAATATTTGTTGTACAAATAGGCCTTTTTCTGTTTTTAAGGGGATATAAAAATAATTAGTGGGGATGGAAGAATCAAGTGAGGAGGTTGAGGATGGTGGAGATGTGGGCATGTTTATAACCTGTAGACAGGGAGAGATAAAAATTACATGATTGAGTAAGGATGACGGGAGACACTGTTTGAATCAACAAGAAGGCATGGTATTGCTTATGCAGGTGGCGAGGTGGGCCTTTGGAAGGAGTAAGACTGCCACATCTTTTCAGACAAGGGTGAAGAAGATACCATCTGGGCAAATCTTAAATTCTCTGAGTCTGAGGTTCCTCATCTATTGAATGAAGAGAACAATACCTGGAGATCCTTGAAGGATTGTGAGGTTCAAATTAGTTGTTGTATATATGGTCCCTTAGGAAATTAAACACTATGTGAAGGTCAAGTTTAGGGTTATCAATACTGTTAGGAAAGATGCTAGATTTAGTGACAGGAATTCTGTTAGAGCATGTCCAAGCCTCTTATTATACAAATAAGGCAACTGAGGCCCAGAGGATTAAATGACTTACCCAGAGAGTCACCAAGCCACTAAATGTTGAAGGTATGACCCAAATCCAAGTCCTTCTGACCAGCTTCTACCCTCTATTCCATGGTCCTAGTTTTGAGACCACATCATCACAGGAAACCTTTATTAAGTACCTATCTGGGTCATGTACGGTGCTAAACAACGGTGATACAGAGCAAGAAAAGACAGTCCCTGATCTCAAGGAGCTCAGATTCTTTTTTTTTGGTGAGACAGTTGGGGTTAAGTGACTTGCCCAGGGTCACACAGCTAGTAAGTGTCAAGTGTCTGAGGTCCGATTTGAACTCAGGTCCTCCTGAATCCAGGACTGGTGCTTTATCCACTGCGCCACCTAACTGCCCCAAGGAGCTTAGATTCTAATAGAGACAGCATGCAAATCACTGTACGAATGTGGCATAGATAAAATAACTTGAAGAAAATCACCAGAGCACAGACATTTGAATTAAGGGAGTCTGGGAAAGCCTTCCTGTAAACAGTGGGGTTTGAGCTGGGACTGCAAACAAGCCTGGGAACCTGAAGTCAGAGAGAAGGTGACAGAATGCTAGACATGGATGGTGGCCAAGGAAAATTCAAAGAGTTGGGAGATGGGTTGTCTTGTGTTTATTATCAAGAAGACAAAAGGCACAAATAGTTTTGCTATTCTCATTGTTTACTGCCATAGTACAATGACTCTTTAATCCAGGCCCCACTGAAATGGATATATAAAATCCCCGAAACAATAATGTCTGCTGGGGGAAAGGCACTAGATCGAAGAAACATGAGGATATCTTTAATTAAATTATAGGAACTAAACATCAGGAGAGAATCTCAAGATTTTACTGATGCTTCTATTTGAACTGCCTGACCTCTGCTTTTAATATTGTATATATTACAAGGAATTTCAAGAACATTGGTAAATCAGGTTTTCTAGCTCAGGAAAAATATGGCAGATTTTATTATAAGATCCTAGAAACACTTTCCTTGAAAATTAATTATTAAATGCTAGGAGTGTCATTGGCTAAAATTGATGAGGGCATTCCAGTGAATTCTGGTCATGTTGTTAATGACACCAAAGAAAAGGGCTGAGGGTATCAGCCCTGAGGGAACATCTACAGATACCAGTTGTAAGCCAGCTTCAACAACCATGAAATATTACTTTCTGACATCAGTCAGCAAGATAGGAAGGAAAACCAGTCAACTGTTCCATTTCTAAGAACATAACTGCAAAATTTGTGACAAGGGAGTTCTATTTTTGTAAGCCTAGAATTTCCTTTTAAATTGAGAAACATGTCCCCAGATAACAAATTCTTAAACAAAGTTGGCCATGATGTGAATAAAAAGGAAATAAGGTCTATTAAATGTAATATTTTGAATTTAGCTTTTTTTCTTTAATTCAATCATAAATGCACATATGGATATGTTAACCATCAGAGAGTTGGTAGGTCACAATTAACAAGTATGTGTTACAGGTAAAGGTGGCATTCTGCTGGTCACTAGTACTGTGACTGACTGTAGTTTGCCTTTGCATAGCTAATGGGACATCTGTGACCCTTAACACATGATAACAAGGGCCGGAAAGATTAATCTGTCCACTGGAAAGGTTTTCGTTAGGTCTTTGGATGATTCCTTCGGCTCTTCACTTGTCCCTGTGGGAGTGGCCTAAGACTTCTTTCACTTCACTCTGAACTTCACTCTCTGGAATTATTCTTGAACTCCTCCAACCTCATCCAGCTTCTATGACCCTTGTACCCATTACTACCTTTGTTGCTTCCCAGCTTCCCTCTGTGTTTTCTCCCATTAGAATGTAAGTTCTTTGAAGGTAGACACTGTCTGTGTGCTTTTATTTCTATCCCCATTTCTTAGCCCAGTGCTGGATACATAGTAAACACTTGATATAGTATCTATCATCCCTCTATATACCTATCATCTACCTATCCAACTATCTGTCTGTCGGTCTATGTTATTCAAAGTGGCATGGTGTAAAAGTTTCTATTCTGTGGGGAGTTAACTTAATAGGTGGTGGGAATGGTGGCTGATAAATTGTCATATTGATAAATTCCATACCTGCAACTAGACTCAAGGAATCAGAACAACAGAAAAGATTCCATTCTTGCCCTTTCCACTATCCCCCCATGGAGGGAATTAAGCTTTTGCTTTAAGCCCTAGAATAATGGGTAACTGACTGCCTGGGTTTGCTCCAGTCAATAATGAGGCTGAACTCTTTGGAGTGATTCTGGATCTCTTGGACACGTCTGCTCAGTTTCCTGGATTTGATTCAATCAGTGCCATCCACTAAATAAGCAACTGGAGTATTTCAACCTTTCTAGAGAATCCTCATTTCATTGAGACTTTCCATTGGCATGAATGTGAGACACATCCTGAATGATGCTCTGCAGGTGACTTGATGGTCAGTGAATACAATTCTCGTGTGTTATGACAATTGTTAAGGAGTTGTGTTCTATTTGCACTTTGGCAGGATAAACAGTGGTGGAGAAAAGACTTTAAGATACATAGTCTGCCTCTCTTCTTGAAGCTTATGATGTGCATATAGTTTGGGCTGCCAGACATCAGTGACATCTCAAGTAGGTGGGCAGGCAACCACTCTGACTCTAAGAAAGTTCTGATGTATTAGAGCAGGAAATGAATGTTCCAACAAAGAATCTGACTTAATGGGGCTGGTGATTTTAAAAGATCTGGGGCATATTTGGGGCCCCTAAATAGCCTTTCTCCAAAATCCATCAATGAAATCATTGGCACTGAGTATTGAATATTATAACTGTTGTCCAGGCAATGACAACAACAACAATTTTATTCACTATGAATTTTTTCTGGAAACAAATTTCTGTTAGCCAAAAAGGTCACAGATCTGTTAATAAGGGACTTTGAATAAGATCAAATAATTTTTATCAAGAGCTCAGGATTATCTCTTTTATAGCATGAAGGATTTCCATCTTTCATTTATCATCATTATACAGTTTATAATAGATCAGCAAAAGTTCTCGTACTGGGTGAGAATCCAGCTCCTGGTCTGCCTGGATCTATAATGGAAGGATAATGAGCAGAAATCTTATGAATAAAAGAAGGGAATGATTTTCCAAGGGTGTGATGAGAATACTAACTCAGGGGCAGTATCCCTGCTGCCTGCAGAGCAGAGCCATGTTCATTAATGACTTTAATGATTTTTGTTCCTCTGATGCCATGTAAGATCCTTTTAGTTTTAGGAAACCATCGATGCATGCTTGTTAAAGAGAGAGTCTTTGAAATTCACTCAACATTGTTCCACATTGGAGCCATTTATAATAGAAACCTGATTAATGTTTGAGGCAGCCCAGTATGAATTTGGGCCAAAATGCCTACATTACCTTCATATTTTTGCAGGTAGGATGGGGACTAACTGTATTAATTTTGAATATAATGACTAGGAACAAAGAAAATAATAATAAGAAGTTTGAAACAGTGGTAACTTAACAGAGAGTGTAGGATATCTTTTCTATATAAGATCAGGGTGTGCCTATCAGCAGCCTGTGAATCAGTGAGGATTTGATTTCCAATGTTAATAGCAATTTGTCAATCAACTGAAATAGCCACATGTTGTAAGGCATATTGTCTCCTAGAAATGGCATCCTATTAGCAGTAGAGCCTCATTTTCCCCTTGTAAGTGAGTGAGCCCCATTTATTAGTAGAATGGTTTATCTGAGACAGGATACTGAAGAGGACAGAGAGGGAGTCAGAGAAAGGCAAATAAAGTGGGGGGTTGAGGGAGAGGCAGATGTCTGCATAGCCACTTTATGACACAATTCTATGAAAACATTTCCCCCCCTAACCAGGATGCTTTGCTCTACCCCTCAGCTATGGGGGCTTCATTATATATGCCAATAGTAAACCAGTAAATAGGCTTAAATCAGCCATTTATTTTTAAATTCAAAAAGACCTCTTAGCTGAGTCTTGACACCCAGAACCTGCTCTTGAGCCCCATTGAGGTGAAATGCAAAGGCACCTGCTCTGGTGGTCCTGGAGAGACAAACATGTGAGGATTCTGGGCCAGAGGCCAGCATGTGCTATGCCACCAGCCTGGGATCCCTAAGAGGCATCACTGGATGCCACCAGAGCTCATGAAGGCTATTCTGAAGGATAGAAGGGGCTTGGATATGGCTTGTATAGATCTGGCAAAACTGACCATCCCTGAAGGAATGGCATGAACTGAATCTATCCCACTTCTTACCTGTTACCATCAGTGAAGTTAGGCAGGAAATATACCTTCCCCACAAGGATACTGGGTTCATTTTGTTAATAAGTTGATCATTTACACACTCAGATCTTCTAATAGTGTATAGCTTTTGAATTATCTCTTCATTCTTTCTTCTGAGAATCAGGGAGCTTTGGGCAATGTTTAAAGCAATAAAGTCAACTTACAAGATGAACATCAATCCATTCCTTTATTTTATGTTTCAAGACTTTTATTTTGGTGTGTACTCCTTATCTTCCTGGATCATCCCTCCATATCTCAAACAGTATTTGTAACCAGAAAAAGGGAAGGGGAGAGAGAAGGAGGAGAAGGAAGAGGGGAAGAACATCTGGCATTCATATGAATCTTTAAGGTTTGCAAAGTAATTTACAAATATTATCTCATTTAATCCTCACAACAATCCTGGGAGGTGTGTGCATGCATTGTAAATGAGGAAACTAAGGCTGAGTGCACAGTCACATAGTGAATGAGGGGCCAAAGGCAGAATCAAGCTCAGAACATGCTGGCTCTTCAGTCCAGTGCCCTCCTCACTCTCCCACATTTCCTCCCGCACCCACATAACCTCAAGCATTGTTACCTTATTCTGCATGATGGTAATGAGAACTTACCTCAAGTTATGGACTGTGTTCTCGGGAGACATTCTATTTTGAGAGAAGCAAAGGAAGCTGAATTAGATGGAGGGAGGGCTTCTGTTCCAGACGCCAGCTTGGAGCCTTATGGTTCAGGGTAACAAGCAATGTTCTGTTGGAAATCAGTCACAAACCACACTTCCTGAGCCCACAGAACAAGAGGAAGAGCAGTGATGACATGACACCTGCCATAAGCCAGGAAGAAGGGACATCTCTTCTGTCATCTGGGAATCGAGAAGAGGCCAAGAACTCAGTATTCTTGCTTCCCAAGGAGCTGAGGGAGGGGTCCTTTAAGAGACTCTTCAAAAAGAAGACCTCCCACCATCCAGCTCCCACTTGACTGATTTCAGAAAAATGACTTTTTAAATCTTAAAGAAATATTTTTCTATTTGGGCCCATGATATCATAACTCATCTTTCTTTATTGCTTTCAAGTTTTAGCTTTCTACAAACAACCCTCTGTGGTTGATAGTGTAAAAATGGTGTTCTCTGTACTCCAAATAGAGAAATGGAGGTTCCAAAAGTTTCTAGTACTTTCCCAGGTTCCAGTGAGAGTAATTTCTGTTAGTACTTAGAGCCAAGACTTGCTTAACTCCAGATCCCGTGCTTCTCCAAAACACTGCTACATCCCGTGTTTCCAAAGCCCTTGGTCCCTAAAGATTTTTGTCCAGGGCCATGTCTGAAGAGTAGTTGTTGTGTTAGAAGAGAAATTCTATAGTAACTATCCTTTGATCGTGCCCAGATGCCCTAAGATGGAGGCACCATGGCAGGGGCAGGGTTAGCAGGGATCCCCTTCTGGGAGAAGACATTTTCAGCTTCCTCCACCATGTGGATGGAAGTGCCTCTTGCTTTTTCCTCTATCTAGCCTTAGCAGATGACATGTGCATACAGGTTTTAAAGTCCCATGTGAAGACCAGAGAGTTTGAGCCTTGGTCACTTTGGATACAAGACTCCTGACTAAATGTTGTCATTCCACCAGGGAAGTCCTGAGAAGCCAGGGTGCTGGGACTCAAGACCAAGGTAGCTTTAGGTTTGGAACCTTGAGGAAATGATGCTATGGAGGGACTGTGTTAAACTGTGAACCTAATCTTTCTTTCCTCTCCAGAGACAGAATATATGTAAGGAGGGATTGTGGCCCCCCACATATTTGTGTAAATGTTTACATGTGTGTTCTTCTTATACCTCTGGAGTAGCTATTGTTTCAGAAAAACTAATCTGGATTTTAAATGGTCAAAAGGACCTGGCATATGGGACCACTGAAATTAGGAGAACACAATCAGTGAAGGGGATTTCAGTTAATCAAAGAGTGTAATTATGTCCCAACCCCCTTCAGCATACTAAGAATGTGAGGGCAACATGTACCAGATTTGGCCTTCACACAGTAGGGGCCAGAGTAGGCACAGTTAACTCTACACCTAAAGAGTCTAGCACCCAAGGGGACAAGAGAGGTCATCTAGCTCAACTTCACACTTGTCCAGAGACAGAAGCTATGACCCAAAAGGCTGGGTCTGTTACCTGTGGTTACATAGCAAACTGGTGGCAGAGTCATGGACTCTAATCCAAATCCATCCTCATTCCATGCTCAGCTTTGCCAAGGCATTTGAGAGACAATGTAGAGTGTGCCAACCAATGCTCACATTCATAGCATTAAAATAAAGCCCCTAGTGACTGTGAGAAGAAAGCTATGGAGCCCATTCTCCTCCAAAGAGGCTTGGAGGGCAGATGGGAAACAAGATACAGTTGTCACAGGCAATATGTAAAAATATGTTCCTTTTCACCATGGCCTTGAGATTGGCTCGCCCACCATTCTGGCTCCACAACCCTTCCCAAAATACCCTTGGTGGGAACTCCGTCTCTCAATCTCCATCCCAGCTATCTGGAGGGAAGAGAATCCTCCAGGCCCGCGGGCCCCCCCCCCCCATCTAGACTGTCTTTCAGAAGTTTAAATGTGTATTTTAAAATCTCTTGTTTAGTTTTTTTCTAGAATTACTTTGAAGTACCTTTTTTCTAGGTTTCAAATCTTATTCAGACATTTCCCTTAGAAAAGTGGGAAAAACTGCCTGGGCCTCTCCTTTGAAATGGAGAAGGGCTCATAACCAAACAGCTCTTGCTGGATAAGATGGCTACCCCCTGATACTTAGAGTGATTGCTTCATAGACCAACTGAAGGTCAGCAGCTGCCTCTTTTGAAATTGAAGCTAAATGCATCAATCCTAAGGAACTTGCTTCAATCCTCCTTGAGAATGATCCAGGAAAGAATCAAGTAGGTCTCGAATTTTAACTCCAAACCATATTTTAACATATATTTTCCTTTTTCAAGATTCCTATAAATATTAACTAAAATAATTTTGGGAGGTGATATAGAGAGTCATTTTGGAAGGAATAGTGGACTGTACAAATTTAGACAACTCTCCCATTTTAAACCAGATATGGGCTGTGTGTATGTATGTATATGTTTGCGTGTATATGCATATATGTATGTATGTATATACATGTGTGTATTGGTTGAGAATAGTTGAGGCTAATTACAGAGTACATTATCTGTATTTTTTCCTTAATATGATTTTGACACTAAGTTCCTCTTCCCTGTTTGGTTTCATTTGGATTGTGTAAGTATAAAGAGGGAAAGAGAGTTGTTTGGGAGGGCTTCCACCCACACTTTACTGAATCAACTGTAATGATTGGAATGACACCACCTGCTGGAGACTTACTGTAGAAGAGTTTCACCCATGAAACGAAGGTCTTTGAGGGCAAGACCAGGAGTCTTTTCTTTGGCGTCACTTCCTGACGCGGGCTAGTGGGAGGAGGAAGGAAGAGACTGGCGCTGAGTCTCGCGCTCTTTCCTCTGGACTCTGGTGGAGAAGGGAGCTAGAAATGTGCTCTCCCTTTAATAGATAGGAATCTAGGCCTTTCTCTCTCTCTTTACCAAATTCTTATTCTCCTTAATAAATGCTTAAAAGTCTAACTCTTGCTAAAGCTTATAATTTATTGGCGACCACTCATTAGATATTTTAGACAGTTTAGCTAGAATTTTAACCCTTAACACAACCCTGGGACTCCCTTTTAACTTTGGGGAAAAGCACAAAGGACTCAGCTTGGTATTATGAGCCCTCCCTGGTCTGATTCCCACCTAGCTCTCCAGGAAGATTAGCCACATTATTAGATTTCATCCATACTCTTTGCTCCAGCTAGATAGGCCTAACTATACCGTCTTTGAACTCATTATTCCATCTTTCACTGCCATGCCACATTGGCTTGCCCCTGTGTCTGGAACGTTTTCCTCTGCGTGTTTGCATCCCTCACATTCTTTAAGTGTCAACTCCTGTGTCATCTCATAAAAAGCCCATTTAGATATCCACATCTATCAGTGCTCTCTCTCTACTTCATTCATTTCCTTGTTCAATAAGTGGAGACTTGAAGCTTAGCTAACACATAATTCTGACCCTCTTTTAGTCCATACCCTGGCTGGGAAATTAGACATAAGCACCATAAAACCTCCATCACACAAATTCCTTTAAAAGGTGCCAACAGGAAAGAAACCTGCTGAAGGTCAAACAGATATTGAGCAGGAAGGTCAAAAAGTACAACTCCACATTTTGGCTACTCTCTACCATACCCTGTGATAAGTATATAATTCCTAGGTTATATGTCAATTGATGCAATGGTAAATAGATTATAGTGTTAATCTATGGCAGCTAGGTGGCACTGCAGTTAATAAATCACTGGGTCTGGAGTCAAGAAGACTCATCCTGTTGAGTTTAAATCTGGCCTAAACACTTACTAGCTATGTGACCCTGGACAAATCACTTAACCTTGAAATGGCAAAACTCCAGTATCTCATCCATGAAAACCTCAAATGGGGTAATGCAGAGTTTGACATAACTGAAATAAATGAAGAGCAACTCCCTTGTGAACTCTAAGCCATCACAAGTCAGGCTGCATTTTTCCCTTTTATCCTGGAGGTTTTATGCCATAAATCTTGATTTTACTTTCTGATAGGTTTCTACAAGATAGGATATAGACTATGTCTAACCAATTGTTACCTTAAATGTGAAGTGCTCAACATGGAATCGGGATGCCTTGGCTTCAAATTCCAACCCAAATGATAAAACTAGAGAAGCATCAGAACTTTAATTTGATTAAAAACATTGATTCAAAATTTAGAGCTAGCATTATGTGGAGTGGGAAAACAGTAGATGAATGATTAAAAAATGGAGGAAAACAAGGAAGGCCTTTCTTTAAAGAACATTGCTAATTGACATGGATGCAGGAATTCTAATTATAGCAACAAGAGAAGGAGGGGCAATCAATGGTATAAACCTCAAAAAAGCAAAGACAAAATTATCACTATTTTCAGATGACATCATATTCTACTTAGAAAACCCCAGAAAAATCAATGAAGAAATTAATTAATAACTCTAATTTAGCAAGGATAAAATTAAAATCATAAAAGAACATCAAAATATCTGCATAGTACTTAGAGAAAGTAGGAATAAAATCTACTGCAATAGACACAGGTATGTGTGTGTGTGTGTGTATATATATATATATACATATATATATATGTATATATATATACACACACACACACACACACACACACATGCCCATATATATGCAAAATGCAAAAGCATGTCCAAATTAATCTACCAGAACACAGGCAAGATTTCAATGAATATAATTGCAAAGTACTATTGACAAAATGAAAGGAAGATCTCAATAAGGGGAGAAACATTTAGTGTTTATGTTTAGCCCATACTAATGTGATAAAACATTATTATAACTTGAGTTACTTTATAGATTTGAGGCTAAACCAATAACATTTTCATAGGGTTACCTCAAAGGACTAGATAAAATAATAAAATTAATTTGGAGCCACAAAAGTTCTTAAGTCTTAAGGGTAATAATTGGGAGAAAAAGTATGAATTAAGGGAGCATATCAATCCCATATCTCAGACTACATTATGAAACAAGTATTCATCAAAACTATTTGTCACTTGTTAAAAAAGAGAAAGGAAATCAGGGGAACAGACTAGATAAGTGAGACGTGAGCACAATCCAAAATAGTATTTCAGCTTTTGTTAATACCAAGAGCAGCCACTCATTACTCTGGAGAAAGATTTCATATTTAATAAAAACTATAGGGTAAAATGGAAAGCAATCAGGCTGACTAGCAACTTAACCCATATGCTAGAATAATGAATACATATCCTTAAAATGTACACTAGTTTACATATAAATATATCAATCAGAAAGATGGAAGAAGGTGCCTTAACACCTGTAGGTAGAGGGAGAATTTTTAACTAAACTAATTACAGAAGTTATGGTTTTTAAAACTAATAGAAAATTTTGATAAATATCTTTTTCGAAAGCTTTCTTTGAACAAAAGAGATTTTAAAAGTCCCCCAAAAACCTATTGAAAATGGTTACAACAAATATTATTGATAACATTGATGCCCCAGATTTGTAGAGACTTGATGGAAATGTCAAAGACCAGGAGTAAATTCCCCAAAGGCAAGCAAGCAGAGGACATGAATAGTTTTCAAAAAGAGAATTGCAAACTCTAAATTTCCATATGAAATAATGCTACACACCACTCCTGGTTGGAGATGTGTAAATTAAAACAATTCTGTGGTTTTATCTAAGACTTTGGAAATTAGCAGAGTTCAAAAGATTATAGATCTAAAGTACCTAAAAAAACCTTGGAGATAAATAAATTTAACCCAACCCCCACCACCACCACCTCTTTGTATAAATGGAAAAACTGAGGCCCAGAGAGGTTAAGGAAAATACTAAAGGGCAGAGGTAGCAGTACTATTGTATGGATGTTAACTCAGTCCCTGTGGCTCTGTTTATTATTATTTCCATTTTATCATGCCACAGTGGAGCCATTGCAGGAAGACAGCAAACATGAATCAAGGATAAGTAAAGGTGGAAAGTGATTCAATAGTATTGGGGGGGAAATTGGCATTATATGAAAAAGTGGTGTTCCTATAATTTGATTCACTGATCTTATTTCTGTGCAAGGGACAATAATGACGATGATGAACAGGACATGATCATGCCCCCTATGATGATGGCCATTATCACCCTCATCAATATCATCCCCACCATCATTCTCATAAGAACTTTTAGATGGTATACATATATTTATATAGTATATATGTACATGTATATGTATGTGCATATATCCATCCAGGTATACACGCATATATATGTATATAATAAATATATTTGTGTGTGTGTTCCTCACAATAACCCTGTGTCTTGTTTTTTTTTCATCTTCATTTTACAGATGAAGAAAGGACACTAAGCCTGAAAGAAATTAAATGACTTGCCATGGATAAAATAGATAATATGCTTTGGCAGGAGCTCAACCTCAGTCTACCAAATTCCATTTGCTTTCCAATATATAACAAAGTTGCCTTAAAGAGTTCAATGATAGGAACAAAAGTCCAATATGAGCACCGATATTCTATTACACGTACTTTTAATGGAAGCAACATGGATGTCTAGCAATTGGAGAATGGCTAAGCTTCAATGTGTGAACACAAGTGTATTTCTTTGTAATTGAATTCTGCAGCAAGAAATGATGACTATGAGGAGTTGAGAGAAAAGCAGGCCAAATTTCTGTGAAGTGTTGCAGGACTGAATCAGAAGTATCAGGGGCAGCTAGGTGGCACAGTGGATAGAGCACTGGCCCTGGGGTCTGGAGGACCTGAGTTCAAATCCGGCCTCAGAAACTTAACACTTACTAGCTGTGTGACCCTGGGCGCAAGTCACTTAACCCCAATTGCCTCACTAAAAAAAAAAAAAAAAAGAAGTATCAAAAGACAACATAAACAAAGGAAATCATGATGCAAAGGTGGTAGATGAGCCAAGGCACTGAAAGGCTGGTGTAGATCTTGGGGAGGAGGTAATCCCAACGAACTCCCTTCTCTGTACAGAGAGGTCAGGGATAGCTGGAGTAGAATGCATTCTGAACTGCTATATGTTGGTTAATGTGTCGACAATTCTGCCTGCTTTTGTTTGTTGCAAGAAAGACTCTATTGGGGTGGGCACATGATGTTTTCAGAAAACTAGACCATAGAAAAAAGGCAGAAGGCATTGATTAAATATTTTAAATAGCATAAATTGCCTAATAAAGAATAGCACTGTGCTAAGTGCTAGGGATGCAAAAAGAGGGGGAAAAAAATCCATACCTTCCCTCAAGGAGTTCACAATCCAATGAGTGAGCCAACAAGGAAATATATACAAACATGTTATATGTAAGACAAATAAAAATAATTATGAGAAGGAAGGCACGTTTGTCTTTTTGTATCTCTAGCATTTAGCACAGGGCCTGACACATAGGAGGCACTTCATTAAAGTTTAGTGATTGAGAAACTATACCTAGACACACATACATGCAAACATACATCCATGATCATTTCAGGGAATGGATGGGGGTGTTGGCAGCTGGAAGAATGAAGAGTCTTGTGGGGAAAGTGGCATTTTCAAGTGAGATATGAACAAAGGGAAAATCCTCCGAGTTAGAAGGGATAAGGGAGGCAATTGCAGGTATGTGCAGACTTAATGTGCTCCCATTACTGTGGTAACCACTGGGAATTCAAAGGAGATCAAAAGCAGTCCCTGCCCCAAAGGAGCTTACTCCAAAGGGGAAACAATATCATATTCTGAGAAGAAAGTAGATGATCTGAGAGAAGAACCAAGAAAGTTGGCTGTAGAAGGCAGGGGTTCAGCTGAGTCTTGAAGAAAGTCTGGAAAACCAAGCAGCAGAGATAAGGGGCAAAATGTTCCAGGTCTAGGGGTTAACTAATGCAAAGGCACAGAGATCAGAGATATAATTGCATTGGGTTCCAGGAACTGAAGCAATTCTCTATACTTGCATTCTAGATTGTGTAGAAGGGAGTGAGATGTAAGAAGCCTGGAAAAGTGGAAAGGTTGTGGTTATGAAGAGCTTTAAATGTCCCCAAAAGGGACTTTTACTGATTCTTGGGTTAATAGGTAGCCATACAGCCTACTTAAAGGGGAGGTGGAATGATCTAGAAATATCATGTTGGCAGCTGAATAAAGGATGAAATGACATGGAATATGACTACAGTCAGGCAGACTAGTTATAAAGCTATTGTAGCAGTTGAGATGGGAGGCAATGGTGCCTGAACTAGGGATGTGGATCCATGAGTGTCAATAAAGGGAAATGTATGAAATGATGTGAGGCAAACTTGGTAACAGTTTGGATATGCAAATTGAGTGAGAAGGTGAAGACAACTATTTCGGGAGCCTGAGGGACTGTCAGGATTGTGGAATCCTCAACAGCAATGGGAAATTGGTAAGTGGGAAGACTCGGGGGGGGGGGGGAGATTATTCATTCAGTTTTGGACATGTTGATCTTAAGACATACATAAGACAGGGCATTTAAGACATCCAAGAGACAGAGGTTGATTTGAGACTAGAAGTGATGAGAGACACCAGGGCTGTATCTATAGTTCCGGGCTCACAAACATGATCATTAAATACATGACAGTTGAGGATATCACTAAGATCACAGAGGAGAAAGAGAAGAGGGCTAAAGGGAGACCCTTGGCGGACACCCACAGCTAATGCATGTCACATTGAAGTACCAGCAAAGGAAACTGAGACCCTAAATAACCTGGCTACAATACTTCTTTCCAGCCTCCTTGAAATATGTGTGTGTGTGTGTGTGTGTATATATATATATATATATATATATTTATATATATATATATGTGTGTGTGTGTGTGTGTGTGTATGTATGTATATATATGTATATATGTGTATATATATGTATATACATATATATGATTGGATTTGAGTGAAAAAGGGTTGTGCAAAGTTAAAAACCTCATGCTCTCCTCCAGAGCCATGTGGGTCCAGTGTCAAGATATAGATCAGGACAGTTGGAAATGGCCCTGGATGTTTAAAGTAATTGGGGTTAAGTGACTTGTCCAGGGTCACACAGCTAGTAAGTGTCTGAGGTGAGATTTGAACTTAGGTCCTCTTGACTCCAGGGCCAGTGTTTTATCTACTGCAACACACACTATGCCATACAAACACACACACATATACATACACATGTACATATTAATATGGGTATGTGTTCACATGAGTAAATATGTGTATAATTATATATATGTATGAACAAACACACATATATGATATATGTGCATAGTTCCTTCCCTATGAGAATCAAGATTCTAAGTTCCTTGTGTGTAAGGATTATTTCATTCTTTGTATTTATTTCTCCAGTACCTAACAGAGTGACTGAAGCAAAGTTTGTTGCTTCATTGATTGAATCAAAAAGCAAGTCACTGGAACTTTTTGATCAGGTCATTGACATGATCAGACCCAGAATTCTATCCCTATGTCAAGGATCTATTGGAGAAGGGAGAAATCAGAGACAGAGAGACCAGCTGGAAGATCATCAAAATAATCCAGGTACAAAGTGATGGGGGCCTGTACTATAGTACAGGTGCAGTAAATAGAGAACAGCTGGAGGAAGGGCTGGGGAGCCTAAAACTGATACATTTTTCAAGGGCTCAATGGGGGTGAATAGTCAATGATTTCAGCTTCTCTAGATGGAGCCTTATGAGAACTGCTAGGATTTCACCCCAAATCCTTAACCGAAGCACAAATAAGTGTTCTCACTTAAATGGATGAAATTCAGTTATCTGGAAAATTGCCTTGTCTGAACCATTTCCTTCCCAGTGATGCTGGGATGCACAGAGTGTCACTATACTTGATTAAAAGCTGAGAACTTCTCTAGCACAGAAACAGATGTTGAATAATTACTCCTGATGGTTCCTTTGTTATTGATGATAACTTAATGGACAAGAGCAAGGGAAAGATTTTATTTATATCCACTTTGTCATCTCCTAAAGAATCTTTTGTTGTTATTATTTTTTTCCAACTATTTTTATCTGTTTAGGATTTAGGTTCTCTTTTCCCTTTCTCTCAGTGTAGCTTCATTCATCCGATGATATGTACTACATATATGAAATTCTCACCAAGGGAACTAGGTGATGAAGGTGATATCCCAAGAAACCCTGGTTACTGAGCCAAGAGTGAAGGAAAATGGGGTCTTTTGGAAATCTCTAATAAGTCTCAGGATCTAAGCTACCTGCATTCAGGCCTTTTTGTTTCCCTTACCTTCCCTCTTCCCTGACCTGATTTCTTCCTGTGATTAAGCCAAATGTCCACTAGGATTTAAAAAATATATATTCCTTCTGGGTAACTCATTTTAAAATGGGATGCTAAGGAGTAAATGGGGGTAACCAGAAAATGGGGAAAGGATTTTCTGCCCCCTGAGCCACCCTCCTCCAAAATATATTTCTGGAATAATATTTCAGGGAGTTTTTACTCACTTTTAATTGTTGACTGGCACATCTGAAGGTGCCCTAACTTCACCCCACTCCCAACCAAACTTTGCTCCTGTTTTTGTTCCTATATTCTATTTTTTCTGAACCATTTTCATAGGACATGAGACAGTTAGAACCAGAGAGTGCCATAATTCAGTGGATTAATGTCCAAGTCTGACCTCCAGTAATATGCCACATTTTATTTTCTTTTGTAATTTACAAACCTTACTGCTGAAAATGGAACATTAAAAGGAGCTTACCACCCCCCCCCAAAGGAGATGGTTCATATCTATGTTTACATTAGCAAGGTAGAAATGATGTCAGATGTGTGTGTGTGTGGGGGGGAGGTGTGAAGGTTATGTACAGTTTTCTCTTCAAACCACTTTTAAAACCCTTTCAATTGTACATCTTGGTATAACGTTGAAAGGTTAGGGAGTGGCCATCTATCTGTTGTTTCATTTTAAACTGTTGCTTACTGTAACCAGAAGGGTTCTAGACAGTACAAAATGGGGGGTCTGAGGAGGAAAAAGCACAAGAAATACAGGAGGAAGGAAGTCTGATACAAAGTAAAGAGTTTGCCTGTAGAGTCACAGGTCCTAGGTTCAATTTCTGGCTCTACCATTCTATCAGCTGTGTCACCACTCCTGTGTCAGATGACTTCTCTAAAGTTCAGTTGCCTTCAATGCAAAGTGGCCAGGTTGGCTTCACCTTCCCTTCCAGCTCTGATGGGAGGACTTATATATTGGATTCTCTCTTCAATGATAGAAGATTTCAATGCAATGTGCTCTGTGGAGAAGTATACTTGGCACTACGATAAAAGAAGTTGAGGAGCACCATGAATCTCACAGATTTACATAAACAACATCCATTCTGACTGGGTGGTTATTTTAGTAGAATCTAGGGCTGGATTTCTTTCTTTCTTTCTTTCTTTCTTTCTTTCTTTCTTTCTTTCTTTCTTTCTTTCTTTCTTTCTTTCTTTCTCTCTTTCTTTCTCTCTTTCTTTCTTTCTCTCTCTCTTTCTTTCTCTCTCTTTCTTTCTCTCTTTCTTTCTTTCTCTCTTTCTTTCTTTCTCTCTTTCTTTCTCTCTTTCTTTCTTTCTCTCTTTGTTTCTCTCTCTCTTTGTTTCTCTCTCCCTTTCTCTCTCCCTCTCCCTCTCCCTCTCCCTCTCCCTCTCTTTCTGCCTGCCTGCCTGCCTACTTTCTTTCCTTCCTTTCTTTTTTATTTTTAGGATAGAGTTGAATGAGGCAGAAAGGACAATGCCAGTAGTAGTATCAATGAGAGTCAGAGGCTAGTGGGCTTCAAGGCTTCCCTGGAGCTTAGGCAAAGCCAAATGACTTACTCTCTTAGATGATATTCATAAATTCAAGGATCATTAAACATCCCACCTTTACCAAGTGACTTCCATGAGACAATTCTCTTCCATCTGTGTACTGGGTGTAAACTCATTGGGGAAGGTTTTCCACCTTTAGATCAAGGCTGCTTATTCTCTTTCTAAGTAGGTATAGCCTAGCTAAGAAGTACTTTGCCATCAGGCCACCTTCTAGCTAGCTGCCCTCCCAGTTTACCAAGCTGTCCTCTGCTCCTTTATCCTACGGATTCTCTCCAGTTTATAATCAAATCAAGTTGGCCCTTTCTTTCTAGCCAGGGTATGTGAATATACCCTTCCATGATTTTTCAATCCCTGTAACTTTCTAAACTACAAATACTTCTTCCTGGTAAGGACTTCCGTATGTGTAGTGTGCCTCCCCTCCTCCTGAGAATGCAAGCTCCATGAGGGTAGGGACTTCCTGTGCATTTGTATTTGTATTCAAACTGGTAGTACAATGCTTAGTGCATAGCCAGCTCTTAATAAATATATTTTTAAATTATTAATTCATATGTATCTTATACAGAAAGATATTTCAACAGAATAAAGAGAACAGTTTTAAAAATCAACAATAAAGACAATTTAAGTATTATCAGTAACTAGGATCTCACAAGCCTACTTTCCCATCTCTATCTGGGTGCATGGTACAGTGCCTAGCACATAGTAGGCACATAAGAAATGCCTTGTGACTCATTGACTCTACATCATCTTTATTGGGATTTTCTATGTGCTAATCAAGACTTCTCTTATGAAAATATAGGCAAGGAATGGGTTGGCTTCCCAATGGTTCTCCAGTGCAGAGCACATCTTCATGATCACATATGGGACTCAGAGCTGTAGATAACTGAAGATGCTATTGCATTCATTGAAGGAGGCACCCATGTTGTAGAATGGAAAGAAGACTGACTGAGTGTCACAATGGATGGATTTTCATCCAAGGTTTCCCATGAATGGTATGCATGGCCAGAGACTACTCATGGTCTCAGATTCCTTATATTGAAAATCAAATAGTTAGGGTCAGAAATTGCTTTTAGTTCTAAGAATCCATTCTATGATACTGAAAAGAAGCATTCAGAACACAGGAAGAAAACAAATTAAAAAAAAAAACAAACAAACATGTATTAAGTACATACTCTGTACCAGGCAATTATGTTGAGTGATAGAGATAACAATCCAAACAAAATGAAGATAATCTCAGGACTTGATGGGACTTACATTCTAATGGTGGAGGTGGGGAAGACAATGCATAAATGGGAGATGAAATGAAGGGAAAGGAGGGTACATGGACAAGTATATGGTGGGAAATCCAGAGATTCAGAAGTCAAAGTGGAAGCAGAACTAAGGATGACTGGTGAGAGATGCTCAGAGGAAGACACCAATATGTGAAGGAGGCTTCTGGGGCAGAGGGATATTCCTGGGTGCAAAATTAAGAAAAGTTGAGGGATGTTCCTTGGGGGAAAAGGAGTTGAGATATGGTGGCAAATCCTGAGAATCAGAAGCAGAACCAGAAGACGATTGAACCAAATATTGAGGAGTGTGGAAATTAAAGGGAAAGAAAGAGATGGCTTTGGATCACAGAAGCATAGATTCAGAAGTTAATGAAACAATTCAAGGAATCTAATACAACCCCCTTAATTTAGTGATGGAGAACCTAAGGACCAGTGATGGAAAATGATTTATCCAAAGTCACACAGGTGGCAAGTATCAGCAGGTCAGAGAAAGGACTGGGGATAGAATTATATATCATTTTGAGGTCGAGCTCCTTTCTGAATATGTTTTACTGACCATGATGTTGGTTTTCATTTGGTTTAATTTTCATCCAAAAAGTTGTCTTAAATACAAGAACCATGATTCCAAAAATCATGAGAACACACCCTCCTACAGTTTTTCTGTGTAACCCCATTGGATCAGTTATTCTTCTGAATGCATTTCTGCATCAATGAATTTGAAACCATTAGCCAGATTCATCCTCCTGCACTGGCTGTCTGTCTGAAGAACTGTGAGTTCATCTACAAAGTGCTAGTAATACTTTTAATAAAGTTCTGGGGAAATCCTTGAGAATCATCGTGGGAGTGATTTGCTTAAATATCAATGTCATTCATCTCTAGTGAGAAAACAAAACCTAGTGGCATCATTATTCTTTGAAACTGAATAATGTATCTATTTACATTCAGTCTCATTCAAAACCAAATCGGGAAAGTATATTTTAAAATGAAATTAAGATCCTATCATTTGTATAGTTAAGGTCTTAGAGAGTGTATTCTTACCAACTATAATTTATTCCTATCATAGAGGGATGTCGCTATCATAATGTATTACTTAATGATCCAATGGCAGCTAGTAAGAGACATCTTCAGATAAGGGCCATATATGTTAGAACAACATTAGTGATGACAACCCCCACCGAAAACTATAAAAATGGATAGCAAAAGAAAAAAAAGAGAGAAGGGTGTTTGGGAAAGAGGTAAAGTGGGAGGACTTGTGTTTTTCTTTAAAATTCAAGAAATAGAGAATGAAAAAGGAGTAGAATAATCTCCAAGACTCTCAAGTGGTTTTTCATAGTCATAAAACTAGTCAGTCTGATGGGGTAAGCAAAGCATTGGATTTGGTGTCAGGAGGAAAGCCCTGTGTTCAAACTCTGCCTTGTTGGACATCTGACCCTGGTCAAGGTCAGATCAGATTAACTGATCTTGGTCTTAGATTACTCATTTATAAAGTGGGGCAATGTAATAACTTATCTCCCATGGTTATTATGAAAAGGAAATAAGAAAATATCTGGAAAGCACCATAGGGATTTTAAAGTAAGATATAAATATGATTGATTATGATGATGATAAAGAAGATGCTGATGCTTTTGCAATGATTTAGGTGTAATAGCGGGGAATGAGTTTATGACACAGAATTCCCAGAAAATCTGCTTCAGGGAGCTGATCTGAGGCTAGATGTGGCCAGTAGCTGTAGATATGTCTGAATAACTCAAGAGTATCTCATGAATCCTTAGTTTGTTCTTGAATTTGGTCTTGAATTTTGAAAATGGAGAGACTCCCTCGATTAAGGCCAATGAATTCTTCTAAAATGTCTAATCTAGTCAAATTAAGACCGAAAATACCATAATAATAACTACTGCATATGTAACCCTTTTGTATTAACAAAATCATTGGCTTTGATCCTTACAATGATCAGTGAGGTAGGGAAGCATTGTAAATAACATTAGTCCCATTTTTTTTCAGATGAGGAAACTGAAGCTACAAAATGAAAGGATTTCTTCATGGTCACACTGCTAACTAACAAGGAGCTAAGTCTAGATTTTAACACATCTTCTTTAATCCAAGTTCAGAGTTCTAGCCACTGGGCCCCACTGCTGACCCAGTCAGTCATTCTGTTCCTGGGGAAACTTGTGGTGAGATGCACTCAATGAATGTGGGCAAGTCATTTGCTTTTTTCAGAGTATTAGTTTCCTTATCTCTACAAAGAGGAGATTGGATAAGATGACTTCTGGGATCCTTTCCAACTCTAGATCAAGTACTCTATGGTGCTAATATCCCAGAAGGTGGTGTGGTACAATGGACATGTCCTGATTGGGAATTAGAGAACTTGGTTTCAGATCCCAGTTCTTACCCTTATTGCTTTTGTGATCCTTATCAAGTTACTTAATTGCCCTTTGGCCTGAGTTTCCACCTCTGTAAAATGAGGCCTTTGCACTTAATGACCTTTAAGACCCCTTCTAGTGTAAAAACAAATGAACAAAACAACTATCATTCAATGAATTTTTCTCCTTCCCATTCACCTGATGTAATTGAAATTTTTCTTTTTATGAGAATTAACCCCAGTTGGTAGATGAACTTTAGCTTCATTTCCAAATATACTTTTTTTGGTGGGGGTAATGAGGGTTAAGTGACTTGTCCAGGGTCACACAGCTAATAAGTGTCAAGTGTCTGAGGCCGGATTTGGACTCAGGTCCTCCTAAATCCGGGGCCAGCACTTTATCCACTGTGCCACCTAGCTGCCCCCTCCAAATATACGTTTACTTGGTTCATCTCTTCACATGGATAAGCCTTGCCATTTTTGGAATAACTGCTTATATTTTTATGGCAGTGTTTTAATTTAAAAAGTAGAATTCTCCATGAATATCAAACATGTATTCTCCACCAACATAGTCAATAAAATTAACTTCAATCACTGTTTTTTTTAGCCTTGAGTTCTTGAGGAACAAGTGGGCCAATGAAATACACAGTTAATACTCTGGTCAGATGATGTTGGGGTCCCAGAGATTCTAGAGAGCATCAGAGCACCTTGTGGAATGATCATCCTTGCTGCCAGATCCTCTGGGTTTAGCATGGTGCCTAGCACATAGTTAGACCTTAATAAATGCCACTTGGTTGATTCAGTGAAGAGACTGCCCTCTTCAGTAAGAAAATAAAATTACCATACAACAGAGTAAATTATAAGCACCCTTGGAATGTAAATGCAAATAAACTAGATGATCATCACCCAATATCAAAATCTATAGCTTTGTGACCTTTAGGTCTATAGCTTTGAGGCTAAAATGGCTTGCACAGAAACAAATTGGATTTGAAGCAGTGACATTTCTTTCTGTAGAGCCACACTTGAGCACTCAGATAAAAGGGCCCCGATTAAAGGAAAAAAAGAGTGGCCCCTATTGGAACGGTTCTAGATAGAAATGAAAGTCACTGCTTTTCATCAAGGAGATCCTGACCCCACCACCACTGAGAGACAATTGTGTTTCACAGGTCTGTGTCAGCAACAAATTTTATCTCCCCAATTCTGTTGCTGTTTTTGAGCAGCATCTCCACTGAACTTTTCAATGTCAGGTTAACTTCTTTCCTGGCTGCTCAAGTCTGGAGTAGTTGGCAGTCAAGGGTGCTTGATCCTCTCTATTGGCTTTCTATGACTCAGGCACTTAGATATTTAAAGGCTTTTTCCTAAGAGACACCAGAAAGACACGGAACTCTATTGATGAGAAGAGAGTTGAGACACACATAAACAGGTGGAGTGTTTGCATTTGTGTGTGCAAGCACATGTGTGTATATGTGTGTATATGTGTGGTCAGCATAGAATACACAACTTTCTGAACTTTTAAGGGCTCTCATCTTCCAATACCTTCATAGGATTGAGCCTTCTCTGATCTTAATGGATGACTGAATCATTCTTTGGCAGAACTGTCCTTTATCATGACTTTGTTCAAGTTGTCGCCATTGACCCATATGTCCTCATCCCCTCATTACCTATTGGGTGACTTGAGGATGAATCCATACTATATGGGGTACTAGTTAAGAAGGATGCCAGTATGTTAGGGAAGAATAATCTACTCAAATACGTTCATTTTATAGAGGAAGAAGCTAAGACCCAGGGAGGGTCTTGGCTAAGGAGGAAGGGGAGAGAGAGAGAGGGAGAGAGAGAGAGAGAGAGAGAGCGAGCGAGCGTGAGAGCGCACTTCTGAGAGATCTCAGATCATTCTGCCTTATCTTCTATTAATCATTTCCTCCAATTTGTTTAGTCCAACCTGTTATTCCATTGCTGTAGGAAACCACTGTACTAGAGCCCCCACACTCACCATTGACGATCAGTTATTCACTGTACTCTTCATCTGAGCCTTTCACCTCTGGGCACTGAGAAGTTAATTAGTTGTCTTATCATCCTCTAGGAAGGAAGATGCACAGGTGGGCCTTGAAGAGATTTTTTTTCTGGTCCCAAGGAGAGCCTTTTAGCTCTTATGACACACATATTATATCTGCAGGCATCTTTTTCTTCTCATGAATGGGTTGATGAAATCCATACATGTAGGATCCAGGGCCAAGCTAACATCTGTAATAATTGTTTTTGGTGAGGCAATTGGGGTTAAGTGACTTTCCCAGGGTCACACAGCTAGTAAGTGTCAAGTGTCTGAGACTGGATTTGAACTCAGGACCTCCTGAATCCAGGGCCAGTGCTCTATCCACTGTGCCACCTAGCTGTCCCATTGCAATAAAATTCTAAAATGGAAATCCTTTGAAGATTTTCATGTGGACAATATCCATCCTTTCCAAATCACATGAGATTCCTTTCTTTTCCAATAACATATACATATTAAGACTTTTCTCTAAACACGGAACATTTCTCAGTGCATCTCATTAGAGATGAGCATATCCATTTGTTCTGATGGAAAGATCTCATGGGCTTTGGTCATTTAATTGCAGCCATATGTCCAGAAAGGCACTTAGGTGAATTTGCCATATGCAATGCAGAGTTACTGGACTGAAGTATATTTTTCTGAGTCAAAATCCTAATTTGTGTAAATTATAACAGGTGTTGTTACATGAACCAGAAGGATAATAGGCTTAGATGATCCAGGAGAAACCCTGGCCATGTAAGATATGCTGACATAGAAAGAACTTCCTGAGTCCACAAGCTTCCTTCCCATTTTCAGTTAGGACTGGTGCTGATACCACAGCCTTCTTAAATGGTGCTAACTGGTGCTACTGGGATAGGGCTGTGCTTGGCAGTGGTCTTGGCATATCCTACCACCTTTTGGAATTCTTGGCAAGCCTGTGTGTTTGTGGGACTCAAGTGAACACTTAAGATTTGGATTTCAGTCTGCTTTAGGATTGATCGAAATGCTGTCCAGGTGTATACTTTCCTGAGGTTCTTAGCTCTCTGCAATACTGGTGTACCACTGGATAGGGGCAGAGTGATGGATTACAATACAA
This sequence comes from Dromiciops gliroides, assembly GCF_019393635.1. Lineage (NCBI taxonomy): Eukaryota > Metazoa > Chordata > Mammalia > Microbiotheria > Microbiotheriidae > Dromiciops > Dromiciops gliroides. The sequence goes on along the minus strand of NC_057862.1, from coordinate 3,201,327 downwards.
CAAATACCAAGAGGCAGGAAAGACCCTTCAGATTAGACAAGAAGTTGGACAGGAAATCTCTTTGATAAGAAATTTTCAAGCTCCGATGAAGTGAGGTGAAAGAAGCATCTTCCCAGGGCCAACTTCTAATGTGATTTTGCTATTTGTGCCAACCTTTGGTAAAAGTGAACTATTGGGGCAGCTATGTGGTGCAATGGATATAACACTGGCCCTTAATTCAGGAGGACCTGAGTTCAAATCCAACCTCAGACACTTGACACTTACTAGCTGTGTGACCTTGGGCAAGTCACTTAACCTCTATTGCCCGACAAAAAAAAAAGTGAACTATTGAGTCCTCAGGGACGATGCTGAGAGACAATATGATAGACGATGCCAGAAAGTGCAAAAGTGGGTTTTCAGTCAAAGAATCTGGTTTTAAGCTTCAACTCATCAGCTTGCTACCTATATGCATTTGGAGGAAAGTGACATTATATTCAGAGGTTCCACTTTCATATCAATAAAATGGACATATTGTTCTTTGTCCTACTGCCTTCATGTAGTTGTGGTGATGACCAGATATGATAAAGTATATTACAAAAAGTTTTGATCCAATAATAGAGCCACATGTGTGTCAGCTAACATTGCTTCTAAAAGCAAGGAATAGGAGAGATTCCTCTTAAGTTATTTGAGTTGTTTTGGTAATTTTGCAGAAGTTCCAGGAAAGAATGTATAAAGGGCAGGGGAAATGTACTGAAAACTGAAAATGTACTTTACCCAGACCTGTGACGATAATTAATGTCAAAAGATGAAGCTAGGGGCAGTTAGGTTGCGCAGTGGATAGAGCACCAGCCCTGGAGTCAGGAGGACCTGAGTTCAAATCCACCCACAGATACTTAACACTTACTAGCTGTGTGACCCTAGGCAAGTCACTTAACCCCGATTGCCTCACAAAAAAAAAAAAAGATGAGGCTAGTGTTTGTCATTGGCAGTAGGACAGTGAAGAGAACTACATCATTGAATTTTTTATTTCTGGTGGCAATGAGGTCAGAAACATTAAACATCAGCTGTGCCCTTTGGCAGTAGGAGAATTAGACTCATTTACCATCACTCCTCATGTGACAGTGACAGAAAAGGGAATTACATTTGCAACATACAAAGATGGCTTGAATCTCTGAGTCACCCATTAGTGCTGTTCCTTTGGTGCAAATGATCATTGATTTCTCTGTTTTCAGTGTTTATGGTCCCCTCCCAATACCATCTCCTCCCTGAATTCATGAGCAGTAATCTTGCTATGACCATACAACCCATTAAAATAACAATCTGATCAATAACAAATCTGAGCTAGACATAAGGGATCTACTTTCTGGATCCTTCATCAACTGGTAGAGAGGACATATGTGGTAAGTCACTAAACAATTGTGGGATTAACACAACTAAATCAACTCCAAAAAGGTAAAGATTTTTGAATTAAACATTTTTGCCTCCCAATTGATTTGTATTAACTTCCTTGAACTAATTTCTAAGAAGAAAAATATATGATTTGGGTTGGTGATGTGATATCTTTGCAGTCCCCAAGTGAAATCTGGAGAGAACATCTTTGTGCAGAAATGTCATCAGAATAACAGCTTCATTTGGTAGTTTCCTTGGTCCATTATAAAATCAAGAATGAAATAAATGTGTATCATGTGTGCACTCATGCATGTGTACCTGTGGATGAGTTCACCTCCATTGTCACCATCTAATGATGCCTCATTGCAGGTCATGAAGGTAGTACGAGGGTACCAAAGGCTCTTCCTGGAATTCATGGACCCAATGATAGTCTGTATATCTGCCATCCAAAGACTAGCCTAGATAGGTTAATGGAATTCACATACAAACCATTTTCCAAGTTATCCTGTGGTGGCAATCTTTATTGTTCGAAAGACTCACCCTCTCGTACACAACAAAATAGAGTGATTCTCAATGTGGAGTAGCTCTGGCTCCACAGGGGACCACCCTCTTGGGTAGTCCTCAATCCTTGAAGAATTAGAGAGTCACTTACTTTACTTACTCTCCATAAGTCTAATGAAATGTTTTGTTTATCTGCTTTTAGTTTGGTACCTGTGCTTTCATGAGTGCACAGCCTCAGATAGATCCTCATTGACTTTCCTTTGATGCTAATCTCATTCTACTTTGCATTAGGCATGTGTACTTGTCATTTGCTCACCTAGACTGTAAGCCCTATGGAAAGAGGACAGGGACTACATTTGCTTCCACTTTGGAATTTCTGTAGACACACAAACTGCACCGTATGTGCAAAAGGCATTATCGATGTTTGCTGAAATGAAATGAAATGAAATGAAATATTTAATGAGGTACAAAGAGATCCTTAATGGACTGGCATTGATTCCATTTGAAGGAGTTCCAGATGCATCAGAGAATCTTTTTGCTTTGCCAATAGCAGCCCTGTCTCCCATTTCACTTTTCATCCATTTGTATTCTTATTCAATCTAAAGACTGATCACTTGCTAGCCCTGATTCCCAGTACTGTGCTCTCCCCTCTCTGCTACATGGCAGCCCATACTATGTTTCAACGTACAAAGAGATAGAGAGGTCAATGGGTGACATACCAGCTGAACTTGCCTGGATTGGTTCCATTTGCCATCAAACAGCCTCTCTCTGACCCTGCTACAGAGAGTGGTCGGAACTGGGTGAGTCTGTGGAGAATGTTGATCTCAGCTTAGGTCCTGCTGCATGACACTTACCTATGGCGTATCAAAACTCTGCTCTGTGATTTCCAACTCCTCATGATCGAGGACACCATGTTATTTGTCTATTACCACACCTAGCTAGCAGCACCTAGGAAACACTGAGTCTGTTTGCTGAATACAGAGCAAGCTATTGCTGCCCCTGTACACTGTCTTCAGCATTTCTCTTCTGGCCATTATAATGGCCAAGCCTTTGTAAAGATCCAATTAATTCTATCCCATCTGGCCAATCTAGTTTCCTGGTTTCACAAATCATAATTTCACCCAAATGAGCCCTGTGCTTTATGTCCAGTTCTAAATCATAATTGTCTTTTCCAGGATTCTGGCCCAAATGAATGTTAAAGTTAGGTAGTTAGTAGGTCAATTGATATATATTTAGGAAGCTCCTACTGTGTGCTAAACACTGTGCTAAGTGCTGAGGATGAAAAAGAAAAAGGCAAAGAAAAATCCCTGAGCTCAAGGCGCTCAAAATCTAAGGCTCCCCTGAATCATTTTTGGTTTTGTTGCTGTTCATTTGTTTCAGTTGTGTCTGACTTTGTTACACAATTAGGAGTTTTCTTGGTAAAGACACTGGAGTGACTTGCTATTTCCTTCTCCAGCTCACTTTATAGATGAAAAAACTGAGCCAAACTGGGTTCAGTGACTTGCATAGGGTCACACAGCTAGTAAGTGTCTGAGGCAGAATTGGAACTCATAAAGATGAGTCTTCTTGATTCTAAGCCCATCACTCTATTTACTGAACCACCTAGCTGCCCTAAATCCTATGCCTCTATGGCTAATGTCACACGTCTATACCTCAGTATCCTCAAATAGAAAACAAGGTAATTCACCAGGATGGGGATTCTGCTTCTTCCTCTAAATCCAAGCAGTCTACCCCAGAGACCTGATGTATCTGACATTTTAGATCACATCCAGATCCAATTTTCAATTGTCTTAGTTTTGTTTCCTAATCTGCAAGAGTCCATAGATACTTCCCTTCTGTAGATCCACTAGTGTTACTCAGGACCTGGAAGGGTTAACATTCCAATGAGCCAGTCTTAAGGGGAAGACATTCCTGGAAAGAACTGATCAATTAATGATAATGTAGATAGTGGCCAATGAAAGATGAACAGCATGGAATGAAAGATGCATGGCTCATAAAGGTCATCTTGCATTTTTCTCCCTGATGATTCTTAAATTAGTACTAACAGGGCATGAAATACCTGGATATGTGACCCCAGCATTCCGTCTTTGATACTGTGGTGCTTCTTCAATGGCAGTCCCACCAGGGTGGGCCAAATCCTGCTGCAGCAAACTTGATAAATGGGAAGGCTTCACCAGTCCTGGGTAGTTGTGCTTACACACACACACAGTCCCCAAAGCAAAATAATCTTTGCATAAAGTTCATTAAAAAGTAAAAGGAGAGGAGCAGCTAGGTGGTTCAGTGGATAGAGCACTGGCCATGGATTCAGGAGGACCTGTGTTCATATCCAGCCTCAGACGCTTGACACTTACTAGCTGTGTAGCTGTGTGGCCCTGGGCAAGTCACTTAACCCCAATTGTCTCACCAAAAAAAAAAAAAGTAAGAGCAGAGAAGTCTTAGAATGTTGAAGTATGCTAATGTGCCCTGTACAAATATCACCCTGGGAAACATCATCATGCCTGCCATTTCAAAGCCCCTCCCTCCTTCTAAGATCATAGTTTGGAGCAAAATAGCACATTTGAGACAAGTGGATAATTTGGAACATCCTGAAGATTCAACTTCCATATGAAACTAATCAAGAACAATCCTGAGGCAGAGCCACAGTAAGACAGAGAATTCACTCAGCAAAGGAGGCAGAGGAGACTCAAAAAGCAACCTCAAGCACCCCAGCTGCTCTTTGTCTATCTCTGTAACCCTGGGAAGCTGGCATGAGGATACTCTTGGTAAGTGTATCTAGAAAATGTCAGAGAACCATAGGAATTAGAGACAGAATGGGGCCTCAATCTTGTCCAGTAAAATCCCCTTATTTTGCAGAAAAGAAAACCAAAGCTCAGAAAAGTTTCATTGACTTGCCTGATGTGGTGAAACCAGGAAGTAGTGAGCCTTATGATTACCTAGCAGCTTCTGGCTCCAAATTGATCCTTCTCATTGCACACGGTGATATATCAAGGATCTCAACAACATGAAAACTTCTGTTAGTGGATGAGATTGCAATCCAATCATCCCATTCCTTCCTGCCAGACTTGTCCATTTTCTTCTATAAATCCTCTAAAGAGGATCCAGAATGTATTTTTGGAGACTTTCTTCAGGTTTCTTCATGTTGCATAGATGCTGATGCCTGCCTCTTGCTGTCCATTTGATCCTTACAACCACCCTGGAAGGTCATTGCCATTATTGGCCCTGTTTTAGAGATGAGGAAACTGAGATTGAGAGACATTAAGTGAATTGCTCAAGGCCATACAGCTAGTGAACATTAGATTTGAACTTCCATCTTCCTGACTTCAGGCTCAGTTTTCTATCCTTGGTGTCCGCTTCATTTTACTTTTGCTAATTTACTTTGCACTCACAGGTCCAGTTTCTCATAATGGTTTCCCATAACATAGCTACAACTCAAACACTCTCAGGATACTGTGGGTAATTCAGTTGTAGAAAAATCCACTTTTCCTAATAGCTCATTAGTCCCTACTCATGTGTTTCCCATCTCTACAAAATCAATAAGTCCCAATGATGATCCCAGCCCAGAGGAAGAATGTCCTATGCCCTATGTAAGGAGCTACAAAATAGGAGTCCATGGCAGCAGGCAGGCCACAGAGGTGTTACAGCTGGAGAGAGTATCCCAATTTACTCCATCTACCATTGAGGAGGTGTGTGCTGGATCCATTGTTAAAGCATTACTACATTTTTGGTAGGAGCAGGAATGTGTGGGACAAATTCCCTAAATGAGTGTTTGATTTATTATTTTATTGATTATTAGAACTAAGGAATTGATGGAGAAAGTGTTAGTCCTACAGATTCAGCTGAAAAGTTTTCTATATGAACTCTTTTTGTTTTAGAGAGTCAATTGTTAAACATTTACCAACACTACTGAGTGTATATGAGTTGTTAGGCTGGAGCATGTTCTCGTATTTTCATCAATGATACCCCTGATGACTCTGTATATATGTCTACTAAAGATTTGAAGAGAGGAATAAACAAAACTTTTCCCCCAAATTAACTAGCACTTCATTTTCTCCCTCTTACTACCCCTCTCAACCTGAGCAGAAAGAAAGAAAGGAAGGAAAGAAGAAAGAATGACATGTAGAGAGGGAAGGAAGAAGTAAGAAAACAATGAAAGAAAAACAAAATCCTTGTAACAGATATGAATAATCAAGTAAAACGAATTCCAATATTTATTGACCATGTCCAAAAATTTGTCTCCTGCATATTAAGTCCATCCCCTTTCTCTCCAGAGGTTTTCTCTCTCCCACCATGCCCCCCACCCCCAAATTGGGGAATGAAAAAGATCATCATCTGAAATAATGATTGATAATCCATTTTTTTTACTGTTATTGTTATATACATTCTTCTCCTGGTTCTGTGTACTTCATTCTGAATTTGTTTATACACATCTTTACAGGTTTCTCTGCAATAGTTCCTTTCATCATTTCTTGGTGGTACAATAATATTCTGTCATGTACATATACAATAGGCACTCCCTTAGTTTTCAATTCTTTGCTATAACAAAAAATGCAATTATATGAATGCATATGTGCTTTACCCATATACAGCTGCACTTATGAAAACATAAATCAATACACAACTATAATTTAATCTTTCTTTGATCTTTTTTGGACATTGGTCTAAAAGTTATATTCCTGGGTTAAAGGGAAATATGACTTGATTGCTGTTGAAATGTAAACTTAATTGATTAACACATTAGTTAAAAAGTTACTTCTTGAACAGAAAATTCTATCTTCTGCAGGATTTCTTTCTATATCTGCTGTTTCCAAAGAAAGAAGCAGGCTAGTTTTCTTGATAAAATATACTCATATGGATGATACTTCTAAATCCAGAATCTTTAGGTTGGATGATCATCTTTACCTATAATCTCTGTAGGGGGCTAAAATTCTAGCTAGTCTGTCTAAAATGTCTAATGAGTGGTTGCCAATAAATTATAATCTTTAGCAAGAGTTAGACTTTTAAGCATTTATTAAGGAGAATAAGAATTTGGTGAAGAGAGAAAGGCCTAGATTTATTTTTCTATCAAAGGGAGAGCATATCTTTTGCTCCGCTCTCCACCAGAGTCCTCACGAAAGAGAGCAAGGGTGCCAGCCTTGCCCCCTCTTCCTCCCACCAGGAAACATCACTTCCTGAAGCCAAAGAAAAGCCACATGTCATGGCCTCAGGTGCCTTCTCCTCATGGTGGAGTTTTCCTGCAGTGTCTCCAGTAGGTGGTGTCATTCCAATCATTACAACCCTCAGGGAAGTGTTTGAAAATACTACCATATTTGAAGAAAAACTCACAGAAGAATGTTCTAAAATCATCTTCTAACCAAGAATGGCTTGGAAGATCAGAAGGAGGGAGCTGCTGTGCTGATACAAGATTTGAGCCCAACCCCACAGTCACCCTGACACAGATCCAGTCCCAGGAAGGCCTCACTAGAGAAGGAGACCCCCCAGATCCTCTGAATCAGCTGAAGCACCAGTGTCGTCTGGAACTAAGCTCACAGTCTTGTGAGTGGGCTGAGCCCTTGGCAGGGGAGAAACTACAGGGGTCTATGCTGGTGCTAAGGCAGAACTTGGATTTTACACCCCTACTGAGAACCAGGGGGTACGCTCCAGTAGAAGTGGCCCAGGTGGGGGAGGGGCCCAGGCTCATCAGAGCTAACAACCACAACACACAAAGCTGGTTGATTGGCAAGTTGGTCTGGGGTCATCTAGGACCAGGAAACAGGCCAGGTGAGGGAAGAACCTGATTCTCCTTAAATCATACCACCTGGGACTTCTTAAGCTTGGGATACTGCAGCCTGGAAACAGTGCCCCACTTTAAGGAGCTAAAAGTCTAGTAAAAGAAAGGCAAGATGAGCTGACAGAGAAAGGAGAGGACCATAGAAAGTTTCTTCAGTAACAAGGAAGAACAAGGGGCACACTCAGAGGAAGATGTCAACATCAGGGCCCCTATATCTAAAGCTTCCAAGAAAAATACGAATTGGTCTCAGGCCATAGAGGTGCTCAAAAAGGACTTTGAAGATAAAATTAGAGAGGTAGAGGAAAAAATGGAAAGAGAAATGAGGGTGATGCAGGAAAGACATGAGAAAAAAGTCAACAGCTTGAAAAGTCAAATGGAAAAGGAGGTACAAAAGCTCTCTAATGAAAATAATTGCCTAAGAATTAGGATTGAACAAATGGAAGCCAGTGACTTTATGAGAAACCAAGACACAATAAAGCAAATCCAAATGAATAAAAAAATAGAGGGCAATGTGAAATATCTTCTGGGAAAAACTGCTGACCTAGAAAATAGGTCCAGGAGAGATAATTTGAAAATTATTGGTCTACCTGAAAACCATGATCAAGGAAAGAGCTTAGACACCATCTTCCAAGATATTCTCAGGGAAAATTGCCCTGAAATTCTAGAAGAAGAAGCTAAAATAGAAATTGAAAAAATGCACCAATCACCTCCAGAAAGAGATCCCAAAAGGAAAACTCCTAGGAATATTAGAGCCAAATTCTAGAGCTCTCAGGTCAAAGAGAAAATATCACAAGCTGGCAAAAAGAAAGAATTCAAGTACTGTGGAGCCCCAGTCAGGATAACACAAGGTCTAGCAGCTTCTACATTAAAGGACCGGAGGGCATGAAATGTGATATTCCAAAGGGCAAAGGAAATGGGATTACAACCAAGAATCACCTACCCAACAAAACTCATCATTACCTTTCAGTGGAAAAAATGGGACTTTAATGAAAAAGAAGACTTTCAGATATTTGTGATGAAAAGACCTGAACTGAATGGCAAATTTGACTTTCAAATACAAGACCCTAGAGAACCATAAAAAAAAAAAATGAAGCTGGGGGACATACCTGGGGTCATATAGTGGGCCAATGTCTTGTGCCTGAGGCCAGGTTTTGGCTGGTATTCCCCTGGGTCCAGGGGTGATGATTTGTCCACTCTGTTGCTTAGCTAGATGATAATATCTTTAGGGTTAAATTGAGGGATAAAGAGAATTCATTGGGGGAGGGGGGAGGGCAGAAGTGAAATCCTATATGAAAGTAACAGGAAAAGGCTTATGGAGTGGGGGAAGAGATGGGAAAGGTTCAGGGCAGTAAATGGATTTTACACTCATCAGAATAAGGCTCAAAGAGCTTAAACTCTTCGGAGCTGCCTCAAGGAGGGACTAATAGACACACCCAACTGGGTGGAGTAATCTATTTAATCTGGGCAGTAAATGAACCTAACACTCATAAAAATTGGCTCAAAGACCTCAATCTCATTAGAATTGGCTCAAGGAGGGAATAATGTACACACTCAATTGGGTGGAGTAATATCTCTAACCCTTCAGGAAAATAGGAGGGGAAGGGGATAAAGACAGAGGGGCAAAAGAAGGAAGGGCTGAGTGGGGGAGGAGACTGACAGAAGCAAATCCCTTTTGAAGAGTGATAGGATGAAAGAAGATGGATAATAGGATAAATATCATGGGGAAGGGAATAGGATGGAAGGGAAACAGTTAACAATAGTAATCATGAAAAAGAGAAAAGGGGAAAAATTGTACAAAAAATATTTATAGCAACTCTTGGTGGAGGCTAAGAATTGAGAATCAAGGGAATGTCCATCAATTGAGGAATGATGGGAAAAGCTGTGTTATATGATAGTAGTGGAATGGACTTGTGCTACAGGAAATGACAAACAGGATGATCCCCCCAAAACCATGAAAGACTAATCAACATTGATATAAAGTGAAGCAAGCAGAGCTGAGAGGACATTGTGTGTAGTGACAGCAGTATGGTTCAATGAGTAATTGTGAATGACTTAACTACTCTCAGCCATGCAATGATCCAAGACAATCCCAAGGAACTAATGAAGAAGCTTAGTATGCACCCCTATAGAAAGAACTGAAAAAAAAAGAACACTTGTGGTTTGCACATATATAACCTGATTGTGATCTTGTGGAGGCAGGGAGGAAAGGGAGGGAGGGAGAAAAAATTTGGAGCTCTAAATCTTGTAAAAATGAATATGGAAAACTACCCTTACATGTAAATGGAAAATAAAATAAATGTTTGTTGAGGAAAAAAAAAAAAGAAAATGCTACCATATTCAACTTGAACTTTCAGACTTGGGAAGGTTCCCCATGAATGGATCTTTCATTAAGAATCTTAAATTGGGGGGGGGGGAGAATCTAAAATTTGGACAAATGTATGCTAATCTAACAGTAAGAGCATTGGCTTTGACATCATAAGAATTGAGTTCCCAACCTGGGTTTCTGCTTCCAATCTGTGTGTGTCCTTGGAAAAGTCACTTAACCTCTCTGTATCTCAGTTTCCTCAACTTTAAAATGGTAAGAGTTAGACTAGATAATCTCTAATGTCTTCTCAAGCCCTAAATTGTCAGTCCTGGTAACCAAAGTCCTCACAATGTTTAATTTAAAGAAGAAAATGTTTTGGGAGAGGGGGAACTGGTTGAGGTGAATCATGATGTGAAAGATGATAGAAAATTGTCTTCATTTTCTCGTTTCCCACTCTCTTCCAAACCTTCTCTAATCTGGCTTCTGGCTTCTGACTTCTTGATGACAAGAACATGACCATTACTTTCTATTTGGAAAGTGATGCTTAACCTAATTTTCTCAGTGTTGTTGTTTTGCTTCTTCTTCTCCCCAAGAGGATTAGCCTCATTACTCTTTGACTAATGAACTTCTTAACGAATGTGGTTTTCATGATGGATATGAGATTATCGGTTATAAGTGTGAATAGTATGCACCAGAATAATTGTAATAAAAGTTTATATTCCCCCATGTTTGCATGAAATGCCACTGAGGAAAAATAAGCAAGACTTGGCAACTGATTGAATATAAAAGGGGAGGGGAGTAGTGAAGGAAAGGGAAGCATGAGGTTGTGAACTTGGGTTACCAGAAAGATGATAATTACCCAAGAAGACAGAAATATGGGCAAAAGAAAGATGGGTTTGGTTAGAAAATATTTTCTGTTTTGGTCAGGTGGAGTTTGAGATACCTATGGATCATCCAGTTGGAGATGACTAGCAGACACTTGATACTAGGGAACTGAAGCTCAGGAGGAAGCTGAGGGATATGTATAAAGGTTTGAGAGTTAACTCCTGAATGACCTTTCCACTCTAGTCAATCCTTCCCTCAGCTATCAAATCATCTTCTTAAAATGAAGGTCTGACTAAGCTATCCCAAGCCTGTTCAAGAAATGCTAGTGGTCCAGTCTTCTTCTTTTTTTTTTGTTTTGTTTTGTTTTGTTTTGTTTAGTGAGGCAATTGGGGTTAAGTGACTTGCCCAGGGTCACACAGCTAGTAAGTGTTAAGTGTCTGAGTCCGGATTTGAACTCGGGTATTCCTGAATCCAAGGCCGGTGCTCTATCCACTGCGCCACCTAGCTGCCCTGCCCAGTCTTCTTACTCTTCATACCTAACCACAGACTCTAAGCCAGTGACACTGGCCTCATTTATTATGTTCCTTGACCAAGAAACTGTCTCTGGAACCTAGGAATTTTCACCAGCTGTCCCATACTTCCCACATTCCCATGACTGGAACTCTTCCCCTTCCCATCTCTATACCTTGAATTCCCTGATTTGTTTCAAATAACATTTAAAATCTCACCTTCTACTGGGAACCATTCCTGTTCTCTGCTGATTCTCATGCTTTCCTTCTGCAGCTTATCTCCAATGATCCTATACCTAGCTTGTGTGTACATAGCTGTTTACATGTTATCTCCCCTTCTAGACAAACAACTTCTTGAGGGTAGGCACTCTTTGTATCTCTAGCACTTTGTACAGTACCTGGCATACAGTATGAACTTAATAAATATTTATTAACTGACAACAAATGGGAGCTGATGAGTGAGGAAACTGAAATCAAGAGTATAGAGAAAACAAATGGGCCCCAGCCTGGGTAACAGCCAGAGGTAGAAGACAATGTATGAAGAATAAATCAGAAGAAGAGACTGTCAGTGAGTTTTTTAACATCAGGAGGAGAACCTGCAAAGATCAGAATCCAGAACAGTCAGGAAGGAGCAGCAAGCAGTGTCCAAAGCTGCAGAGAGGAAAAGAAGAAAGGAGACCAAAAAACTCAGTCAGTTGCCAAGCATTTATTAAGCACCTACTTTTTTGTCAGAGTCTTAAGTGCTGTGGTTACATCATCCTTATGTCATAAGGATGGTCACCCTAAAGCTGATCATATTCTAGTGGGTGAGAAAACACACATAAGATGATGTGATTGCAGTATATCTGTGGTGTAAAGGAGCCCTGGTTTCAGAAGGAAAGCACTGGAAAGGAGTGAGGGTGAAGACAGGGAATTTTTCTTGCCGGAAAAATTGGAGTTACCTTGAAGGAAGCAAAGAAGGCCAAAAGGTAGAGGTGAGGAGCGGGGAAGGGAGTCAGTAAAAGAACATGAAATTGGGAGAGGAAGTGTTCTGTGTCAGGAATAGAAAGGAGTGCAGTGGAGAGTACACGGAGGGAATAAAGTACAAGAAGCCCAGAAAATTAGGAAAGGGTTATGTTGGGAAGGGACATGAGTCAAATAGAGGATCTTATATTTGACTCTAGAAATCATATGAAGCCACTGACGGATGCTGTATGGGGAGTGGGAGGGTTATATGGTTGGATCTACAACTTAGGAAAATCCCTTTGTCAACAGAGTGGAAGATGGCTTGGAGTAGGCAAAGGTGTAAGGAAGGAAGACTGACGAGAAATTTATTGCAGTAATCTAGGCATGAAATAATGAGGGCCTGTGCAAAGCCAGAGGCTATGAGAGTGAAGAGAAAGAGAAATAATTGAGAGACATTCTTCAGGTTGAAATGACAAGATTTGGCAGTCAATTAGATATATGGGGAGACGGAGGATTAGTAAGGAGTTGAAGATGACACCAAGGTTGAGAGCCTTGGTAACTAGTAAGGTGGCCATTCTTTGCCCCCACAACCCTGTAAGAAAAGACCATTGGGTTTTGTTATTAAAAGATAGTGGTAACCTTGGGGAGACCAATTTCTGATAAGTTGTAAAGTTAGAAGACAGAGAGCAAGAGTTTGAGAAATGAGCGGGAGGTGAAGTAAAACTTTGTTTTTCTTCCTCATTGCTTGAGTTGGAGATGTGTTCTAGCCCTGATTATATTGGGAGATTTTACCTGGACTGCAAGGGGCTGGTGGGAGAGAAATGGTTCACTTTGCATCTTCTGAGACCTACATGGGAGAGTGACAAATCAAAACAAAGCATATGACCCCCATTGCCTTTAAGACAGGAATCTTGTCATTAAATAAGATCAGAACCTGATTGGGAGGTGGCCTTGTTCCTACAGGACAAAGGACCAGCCACAAATCACCCGCCGATGACATCCCTGAAAAGTCAATTTTGATGAAGATCCCCAAGATCCAGCTTTCTGTGTTCGACTGTTCTCTTGCTGGATCTGGTCTTGTGTCTATCTCACATAAGCTGAAATGTTCCTCTTTGCATGGTCTATGAAATGAAATGAATCCCAAAGCAAGGATTAAGCCCTTAGTAGGTAGCAGGCACTAAGCTCTGCCCTGAAGATCCAAATTGAAACAAAAGATGCAGTTCCTGCCCTCAAGAGGCTTACATTCTAAAGCAGTAGGAAGAAGAGGGATTGTCAGGAGTGAATGGGTGCCCATGGCAGCACAGAACAGCTAGAATGTGGCACGGTGACCTACTTAGGCGCAAGATGAGGGAAAAGTTCACATATCAGAGCCGAACTTCCCCAAGGGCAAAATTGAAGCTCCAGTGAGAGAGAAGTGAAGAACTCAGCCTGAGTGCAAGCACCTGATTTGGAAAGCCCCCAGCACCAGCACTCAATCCCTTTGCTTCCACTCCTTCCTATGGAGACCAATAGAACAAATATCATCCATGTCTCAGACGGCAATCATTCAAATATTAAAGAACAACTATCATGTAAACATGATACTATTACTTCTACTATTACTAAAGCATGTTGGACCGGGCCTCAGGCCAGGAGGACCTGAGTTCAAAACCTACCTCAGACACTTCCAATCTGTGTGACCCTTGGATAGACATTTAAACTCCTCTTTGCCTCAGTTTCCCCAACTGTTGTATAGGGGTCACGAGAGTACTATATCCCAAGGTTGCTATGAGGATCAAACTAGATAATAAATGTAAAATACTTAGCACAGTATCTGCCACATAGTAGGCATGATATAAATGTTGCTTTTATTATTTTGTGCTCTCCAAATTTTCTCTTCTCCAAGCTAAGTATACCCAATTTCTTCAACCAATGTTAATATGTCAGAAAACTCATATAACTGAACTTAAGCATTTTGGGAACTTTCCTTTGGATCAGTGGCCCTCCTAAACCATGATACCCAGAACTGAACATAGTCCAGTGGGTAGTGTTTAAACAGAACAGAGCATGTTATGATGCTTGCTTCCTTATTCTGAGGCACCATACCTTCTGAAAAAGGTGCCCAAAATCACATTTTCTTTCTTGGCTACTATATCTCGATTATATATTTACTCATATTTAATTTGTTGTCTACCAATAAATGAAGGCTCTAAAAAAAGATGAAAACTGCTAATCAAAATCATGTGTCAAATATTGTACTTATGAAGTTGATTCTGAGTCAGCTAGGTAGTACAAATGGAAAGAGAGCAAGATTGGGAATCAGGAAGACTTGGGTTTCATTCTTGTCTCAGACAGTTACTAATTGTGTGACCTTTGGCACACAGCGAATTTAAGTTAATTTATCCCCTAAATTAATTGAATCCCTCTCAGCCTCAGTTTCTTCAACTATAAAATGGGGAAGAAAAGGAAAAGGAAACAAGTAGTCATGAAGTGCCTAACTATGTGCCAGGTATCTCATTTGATCCTCACAATACCCCTGTCGATTAGGAACTGCTATTATCTTCTCCTGTAGTTGGGGCTATTAAAATGGTGAAGTTAATAGCCACATCCTCCCAAGATTATTGTGAAGACAAAATGAATAAAGCTTTTTGCAAACCTTAAAGCATCATGTAAATAATAGTAAATCATCATGGTGGTGGTGGTGCTCATGATGATCATGATAAATCCCTGTAATGCTTGGCATTTATCCCTACTAAGTATATTGGATTGGACTTGTCATGCTGGGAACTCTTGGGATCCTCACACCGACAACCAATGCATTTGCTTTCCGTCTCAGGATCCTGCCAGTTAACAGTCTGATAAGCCAAACTTCTATGTCTTTATCTAAGCAATTGATTATAATGTCAAACAGCAAACTCTTTTTGTTCCACTGAAGATCTCCTTCCCAAATTATTTCAAAACTTAAAATGACTTTTTGGTTCTGGCCAACCAACCTTTACCAGTTAGAAAGAGAATGGATTGTGCCAACACCTAGCCCTCAGGGGTTCTTCTGCTGCAAGAAGAGCTGAAGAGTCTTTTTGAAACATCAGACTACAATGGAAGCCAATGACATTCTGCAACATTCCAGCTGTGAGCTCATTGGTGTGACTACCCTGGCCAACTTTTCAGATGACAATTCATCTATGCCTGACTCTCTCTGAGATTCTTGATCACATTTTCCTAACCATTTACAATGGGCTTTAGCTAACCTTCTGGAAGCTTTCAGCACTTTCTCTTGACATCATGATAAAACCCATGAAAGAAATAAAAGCATGAAATTCCCCTGCATCCTATAAGTCCCACTTCTACTTCTTCAGTGATGGCAGCATAATCATGAAAAAAGGCAGGGAGATTTTACAGCCTCTATAAACAGTAACTTACCTGTTAGTACTCTGTGTTTGATAATATTATCCAAAAGACAATCAGCATAATAATGCTAAAACAAAAGGAAAAATTATTTTTCTACAAGAGGACAGATAGCATGATAGAGTAGAGATAAATGTTTTTCCATCATTTTCAGTCATGTTTTACTCTTCATGACTCCATTTGGGGTTTTCTTGGCAAATATACTGATGTGATTTGCCACCTCATTGTACAAATGAGGAAACTGAGACACACAGGGTTAAGTTATTTGCCCAGAGTCACATAACTAGTCAATGTCTGAGGTCAGATTTGAACTCAGGAAGATGAGTCTTCCTGATTACAGACATGGCACTATATCCACCATGGTACCACCTAGCATTTTTATAAAAGGTAGAAAGCTGGCCTCAAATGCAGGAAGACCCAAGTTCAAGTCTTGCCTCTGCCATAGACTGGTTGTGTGAGCCATGGCAAATCACTTCACCTTTCAACTTCTCTACGTCAGAGGTTGACACTCCAGAGTGGGTCTGATACAGATTAAAATGTAATTGGAAAATAAGTAACAAAACAAATAAATACAAAACATAGATAATTCTAATGTGTGTTTTTTAAGCCAAATGTGAAGCTGCATGGTACAGTTTAGTGGCCCATATTTTTATAGACAATTTGTCCCCACTACTCTAAGCAAGTCTTTAAGACTAGACATTCCTGACCTACAATAATAGTGGAATCCCCACACCTTGCCCCGTTGGGAACTGAAAGTTCATTATTTAAACTGTTCTCATTCCCATTCCAACAGGATCTATTAGAGAAACTAGATGGTGCAATGAATAGAGCACTGACCCTGAAGTTGGAAAGACTTGAGTTCAAATCTCACCTCCGATGCTTACTAGCTGTGTGATCCTGGGCTAGTCAGATAACCCCAGTTGCCTAAAAAGCAATCATCCAGGGTCATCCTCAGTCATCCAGATGTATATCTTGCCACTAGACCCAGATGGCTGGAGAGGAAAGAGTAATGTTGGTGACCTTGGACAACACTCCCTCACTTAAATCCAATTTACTGCAAGTCATGACATCACCCCAGTGTTATGGTCTTCAAGAAGGAAGGACAAACAACAAGACCTGTTCTTCATAATGCCACGGTGGTTCTTGGCTTTTTCTTTTTCTTGGTCTTTTATAGGCCAAGATTCTTTCTTTTCCCTAAAAAACAAAGTCAAAGCTGACCTGGACTACTGTAGATTTCATTCTCTAGTCTGAAGCCTAGAATTACACTTGACTTTCTCTGCTCCTGCATAAGTACCACCCTCATTTCTCTCTCTCTCTCTCTCTCTCTCTCTTTTTTATTTTATTTTATTTTTTTTTTTAGTGAGGCAATTGCCCAGAGTAACACAGCTAGTAAGTGTTAAGTGGCTGAGGCCGGCTTTGAACTCAGGTACTCCTGAATCCAGGGGCGGTGCTCCATGCACTGTGCCATCTAGCTGCCCCCACCCTCATTTCTCAAGATCTTTCAAGGACAAGAATCTCAGTACTCAAGGCTGCAGCTAACTGTGTCTGATGACTCAAACTCACCAAGCTCAGGAAGGAACTCTCTTACTATTTTATCTTTTTTCTTTTATTGAGGATCAACTAGTTAGTCATTTTTCTTCCTTACCGTTTTGGTACTTGATCCATTTGTTATGTTTTGCTTTGCTTTGTTTTCTTTTGTTTCAATGGCCTCTTTCCAATCATTTAAATGTGTGAGTCATATTTTGAGGAAGAAGGAATAGAATGGTCAATTGTTGGGGGAGGTGGTAAACATAGGAGATGTGCTATAGATGTCTGTCTTAGGGCAGGAAGCAAACACTAATGTCAGTTATAACAAAGAGATTAAACTTTGAAACTCATGAAGGGTTTCTCCCCTCCCCTACCATGAAGGATCAACCAACCAAATGCCAACCATTTATCAAATGTTTATTAAGTGCAAGGTAACAGTGATATGAATACAAAAAAATAAAACAACTCTTGCTCTCAAGGATCTTATATTCTAAAAAAAGAGACATCTGCCCATGTCAGCAGTGAGGTATGATAAGACAATAGGGAGTGTGATATGTGAGACATTGTAATATAGTGGAAAAAATATAGGATAAGAGACAGAAAGTCTCATCTGTAGGATTCACCCTCCCACTGATTAGCTTTGTGGTTAGAAACATCTTTTCCTCACCACCTGAGTTTCTACATGTATCAAATAAAGAAGGTGAACACTATGAACTGCCACCTGACTTGAGCTCAACAATCCAGTGATTCCAGGTTTTATCGGCCTATAGGCAACTCCTGGATGTCCATACAGAGAATACAGCCACGGTTTACTCCACCTTTTCCCCTCATGCATAGTGTTGCAGCCTGAGGTTTTAATTGTCCAGATGGTGGCGATATAAATGAAGATGGCTTTTTTTCTATCCAACAGCTGGGCATCTGAGTTTTTCCCTATTGGAAGAGAAGATGAATTGTCACCATAATTGTAGAAATTTGTATGTTTTGAAATTTGGAGTCAGTGCTGCTTATTCTAAGAGTGAGGTTAAAGCCCTCTAATGGTTTTCCCAGATTCACACAGAATGCACAGCCCTGTATATTGCTTAGCTCAAAAAGGCTAATAATTGCCATAGGCAACTTGTTTATAAAGCAGGCATATCATTGCATCCCCTGACGGCCTATTGTTTTTAAGGAATCGTTGTGTTTTCAGGGCATTTCCATTAGCAGATGTCATATGACTCCCGTACCCTTCCATGCCTTTGAGATTTGAGCCAGCTTTATATTTTATGATGTGAAAGTTGAAAATAGACAAGAATTCCCCAAATGGCTTGCTAATATAGATGGCAAAAATAAAGCTTCAAAATTCAATGTTCCAAAGTGGAATGAAGCCTCCCTAATGTGCATGCGGCTTTAATCTTGGAATATACTTTACTTCTTAGAGAAGCCTGGTTCATCTTCCTTCCTTACTGCAAAACCAGAATTATGCCAAATGTGCCTGATGCACTCACTGCCATCAGTATTTTCAGGAAAACTAGGCCCCATTAGGGAAAAGCTGAGAGGTGTCCTGTGGTCTGGAAAGGAGACATTTCTAGGGCTACAGGGAGCTTGGTTGGACCTATTGTGAGAAATGATTTTTATAACTAGTATATTGGGGAGAGTTAGAACTCCCTCCCTTCTTCCAAAGGTTTTATTTTTCAAGGTCCACTTTCTCCTTAATAATATGATTGCATTAACCCATGTTATCTTTGGTCAGTCTTCATTAAACCATGCAAGGAATTTAATCTAGGGTGGGGAGGTTCATTGTGTTCTGCTTGGGTTTGGAAGGAGGCAGATTTTTTTTTTTTTCTAGAGAGCTGAAGGTAGGGGTGATCTGAGTAGAGATAATTTCTCTGTTCAAGGATGACTCACCCCCCACACCCTGAAAAAAATCTGAATTGATAGCTTAAACCTGTTCTGGTATAGCCATCTCCAATTATTTTGTCCAATTTTGATTGTTATCTGATAGATGACCAGCTGTTTGGAAAGGCATACAAACTATAACCCACAGACACACATACACCATGATGTTTTTTTGGTCTGAGAGAGACAATCAAATGACCAAACTTTTAATAATAACCTGCCAGTTATATTAATACAATAATCAAATTACCCAGAAACTATACCTCAAATTTTTAATCATCACACTATCTAGAAACCCCTTAGTCTAGTACAGGCTACTACTGTAGTGGAGAAGGCATTTTTTTATCTTTTATTCCTGAAAATCACTTGTATTTCTTGGGAGGAGAGGGCAGGAAGTCACCTTTAATCCCCTTGTCCACATTTTTGACTTTATAGTGTGTTGTAGG